>NW_024429190.1:91510236-92156069 GCF_017639785.1 Mesocricetus auratus
CTCCTCCCCTCTCTTCTCCTCTCTTTCTTCCTTTTTTTTTTCCTTTTTCTTAGACAAGATCTTCCTAAATAGGCCAGGCTGACTCTGAATTATTTTTTTGCCTTAATCTCCTGAGTATTGGGATTATAGGTTTATGTAACTAAACGTGGCTATGGTAACATGTTTGGTTATGTATAGCCCAAACCTTAGGCAAATATATTAAATTAAGTTTAACTTTTTTTATCATAAAAAACAGGAGCAATAACAGAAATGAATACTTTTTTTTTTTTTGACGTGGTTTCTTTCTGTTGCTTTGAAGTCTGTCCTGGAACTCGTAGACCAGGCTGTCCTGGAACTCTCTGTGGATCAAAGGGGAGTGCCACCACTGCCCAGCAGAAGTGCATACTTCTTTCCGACTTCTTTAACTGCACTGCTCCAAAGCCCTAAGCCTCCACCATCAGATATTCAGAGCCTAGTCCAGTGTGGCAGAACTCCCATGCACCTCCCCCCCCCCTTGCTTATTCCCACAGTGGCATGTAGTTTCTATTACCTGTGCTTACTGAAGCTCTCTAAGGTTTATCCTGGGACTGCCCCATTTTAGCCCACATACCTTAGTCCATCCTTTTTAATAGCAGCAGGTCATCTTGCTGCAGAGTGGACCCTGACTCACACTCTTCCAGCCCCTTCTTGATGGATGTTGAGGTTGCGATCAGTGTTGGCTTTCACGAGTCTGGTTGTCTGGTGCCTTAAACGTACCAATGGGTCTGAGGTGCCCGGTGGAGGGTGGAAGCTTTGAGGGGATCGTCAGGAAAGAAACACGGCTGCTTCGATTCCAAGAGAAGAGCCGCTTCTGAGGCTTGATGCTGGGGCAGTCTTCTGTTTTTGCAGTCGGGCTGAGCTGGCTGTGTGCTGCTTCCCTTCCTCTTGTGGCTCGGCTCAGACCCCGCTCTTTCTGTGAGCACGTCTAGAGCTCTCGGCTGTGTTGTGACCACGAGACCTGTGTATCCACAAGTGAGGGGGAAGGAGGCCGGGTGAGGTGAGATGTGCAGAGAGATCGCTTCTCACAGGGAGGGCTTGGTTTGAGCTGCATGGGTGTGAAAAGAAGGCAGAACTGGTCTGTCTTAGACAAGTCAGGGGCTAATAGGAGGATCAGGCCTCCTGCTGCTGCTGTGGAGTCCTGGAGTCCTGCCTGCTCTGCTGCTAGGTCTGACAGACGTGTTGTGATTGTTGTAAAAGTCTTTATAAAAGACCCCCAGATAAATGGGAGATGGTTTTTCTGTTTTGAGTAGCTATTTCCTGAGTAGAGAGGAGGGGTTGGGAAGGGAGAGAGGATTGTGGGTGTGGGCGCAGGCTGTCTAAAATCTTCTGACAGTTTCCTTGTCACTGTAGCCACTGTGTCCTTCTGGAATAGCCTTCCATAGCCATCCCCCATGAGGCTGTGACTGCCCCACACAAAGTCAGTACAAGACAAGAATCAGGGAGATTTTAGGGGTCCCCATTCTATGCCTCCCTGCCCTGGCCCTAGCAACCTCCCATATAGAGGACTTCTAACCACTATAGTCACATGCAGTCCCCATGAGAAGCCCAGAGCTGTCAATGCTGGAGGCTTTGTTGGGAGCCTTGGCCTTCTGTAGCACAGAGGTTTCTATTGTGGCCTGGTGGCAGCTAGGCCTGACCTGTGAGGCTGAGGAGGCGGGGCCTAGGGTGACAGTGGAGCTATTCATGGTCTCTGCCCTGATTTCCTGATGCCTCCCGTGTGGATTTGGAGGGGCGGGGTGTGTGGGGAGAATGGGAGGAGGTGGAGAGGGTGGGGCCAGGGCTGCTATTGTTCATGGCTGCTGGAGCCCATTGTGCTTAGTGGAGGTCTTTTGCTTAGGGCCCTGCCTGAGTCTCTGGGCCTTACAAGTCTCAGATTCCAGACCTGCCTTCTTCCTCCCTGTGCCTTTTGTGGGTACCTGTGTTAAGATCTTTCTGCTTTCTTGTCATGTGATCTGCTTGTAACTCCTTGGGTAGTCATCAAAACAGCTGGGAAGGAGCAGGAGGCCCAGGCTGGCTTGTCAGCCGCCTGCCCACCACCTTGGGAAACATGTCCACAGAGCTCTCGATGCCCAGCTGCACCCTTGGGTGGGGGCCAGGCACGTGCCTCAGCTGCTGTCAGTCTTATAGGCTCCCCCATCTTCTTTTGTGCTTACCCTGTATCGTGTCCCTCATCCCTCCTTGAGCTCTCAGCTGCAGAAAAGCCTGCTTTCTGCAGCCCAGCCAGCTACCACCCCCGCTGCTGAGCCACAGCTCTCCTCCTTTGTTTAGCCAGAACCAGTGGAAGCCTTCATGGTGCAAGTCTACCCACAGGGCCAAAGGCTTGGCAGCCCCCTAACTGTACCTCCATCTTCCAGCAAATCCAAGCATTCCCTTTGTTCTGTCATTCCTCTTAGCAGATCACATAGCGACTCCTAGAGTGTAGACAGGCATGCTTGCTGGGTTTGGGACATTGCTGTGTGCGTATATGGGTGCACGTGCCTGCCCGTGTGTGTGTGTGTGTGTGTGTGTGTGTGTGTGTGTGTGTGTAAGAGAGAGGGGGGGGAGAGGGAGGGTGGGAACTGGTCCTAAGGAAAAAGCACCCCCAGATAGTATAGTCAGGTTCAGGTTGCCTTTGAAGTCCTGTCAGAACAGTTGTTCTTAGTCACCAGAGGCTGGGTGCTGGGGAAATGGAGGGATAACTTGTTTTGGTGTTATGGTTGTGATGATTTTTCTCCAACTTCTCAATGTCTCTCTTTTCCCCCCTTCCCGGTTGTGGTGGCCAAAAGGAGCATTCTTTTTGGAGGACCACTCTCACTGCAGGGTCAGGCATTTCTCCCTAGGGGTGGGTCTGCCCCAGCCATTTCTGTCTTCTGTCTAACCACACCAGGATCTGTCAGAGCCATTACCCTTTGAAATGTAAGTTTTGTTTTTTGTTTTTGTCTTCCCCCCATAGCATTTTCTTTGACTCTTTCTGAAGTCACTGTCTTCAGATAGAGCTTGGTTGCTGTCTGATCTGACAATTGTCAGGTGTTTTTCCAACTATGGCAGCCAGTCTCCCCTCCCCTCAAAGCCTGTATCTTAGACTGTCTTCATGTCAGCAAATATATAGCATCCACGATACTCAGATCAGAAAGGACTGGAGTTCATTGTTACATGTGTAAAATATAGATACCATTTTGGGGGTAGATGCATCCAAATGATCTCTAGAGAGGTCACAATCCAGGTTGTTCAGTTGCGCTGGCTAGTTTTTTGTCAACTTCATAAGTCAGGGAAGACTGAACTACAATCTGGGAAGAGGGAGTTGCAGTTGAGAACAACGCCTCCACCAAATGGGTCTGCAGGCAAGTCTGTGGGGCATTTTCTTGACTTGTGACTGACATGGAAGGGCCCTGCCCCCTGTGGGTAGTGCTGTTCCTGGGCTGGTGGTCCTAGGTTGTTTGAGAAAGCCACCTGAGCAAACCATGAAGGTAAGCCGCTAAGAAAGAGAAAGCCTCTGCTTCAGTTCCTGCCCCAACTTCCCTCTGTGGAGGAAGAAGACATGGAAGTGTAAGATGAAACAAACTCTTTCTCCCCAGTGCTTTTGTCATGATGTTTTATCACAGCAGTAGAAACCAAACTGTTGCTGATGCTCAGGACAGAAGCACAGGGATTGGAGGCGGGAGCTTGAGTCCTGGGAGTTAGTAGCTGGCCACTGACGTTGCACTTCCTGGGATGTAGGCCTTTGACTGGATAACAGAAGGAACGCTTACTCAGAGAAACCTGGGCAAGGTTCTAGCTGTGACCTTTTTAGTTTTGTGAGTCTTAGCTCCCAAAGGGTGGGCCACTATCTTGAACATCCCTTGTTCTATTAGGATCTTGTAGAAGAAAATATCCTCAGATGTGTAAGTTGAACAAAGTGTTTTCTCTCCTCGGCATTTGTATTTGTTCCTGGCTGGTGGCCCCTGGGCTCCCCACTGGAGATGCACTGCCCTGAGCCCCAAAGCACACTACCACCCAGCCCAGTCGTGGGGGCTCTTCAGAACACGGGGCCAGTGGCTCCCTGGTGAGGTCTTGGACGGACATCAACGTGATTCTACTTGGTCATGCCACGTTACTCCTGTTTACTGCTGTAGTCCTTCTCTTGTCAAGTTGGATCTGGGGAGAAGAAAACAAGGCTTTTGTTTTGTTTTGTTGTACCTCTCCTCAAAGTGAGGTCATGCCAGTAAAGTAAAATACAAAATGTAGAGATATACCTAATATACCCCCCCCCACTTCTTAGCTTCTTACTGTCTGTGTACGTTTAAATTTTGTGTCTGTTTTATTTATAAGAGGCACAATATTCTTTCTTTGGCATCTTTTCAGGGTGGGATTCTGGCCCTTAATCTGCCTTTGACCACCCAGCCTCACCCCTTGGTGCTCAAGCCTAATCAGCCCTGCCTGCTCTGTATCCTTCTGCTGTCCTGCTTTTCCTTCCTTAAGGGCAGGACAGGTACAGACTTTGTCACTGCGCCTTGTTGTGTGTCCTCAAATAACGACTCTCCTAAAGGCCTCAGGTGAGGCAGGCTTTGCTCATTTGCTTAGAGTAGCTTCCACAGCTGTGAAATAGAGGGCTGGAGGTGTGGCTCAGTGGAATATGGCTTCTCTAATGCCACAAAAACAAAGAACATTCCCATGATCATCCAGTGGGCTTCACCAAAATCCTCATTGCTTCCGCAGTGGAAGCCTTTCTCTAGGGAAGCAGACTGGATCCCTGCAAGCTCAGGCACAGTAGGACATGTGTCCCCTAATGGTGTTTGCCATCCGAGCACCTGGGCTTGCCTTGTCAGCTCAGGCCGCTCAGCCTCACTCTTCAGTGGCATCAGCACCACCAGGGAGCCTTTGTGGAGAAGGTTAACCTGCATCGGCTCATCGGAGCCTGTCTTTACAGAGATTCCCAGGCGCTTGTGTGCACTTTCAAGTCTGAGAGGCACTGACCCTGACGCCTGCCCTGTCATTGTCACACCTTGCCAGTGTTTTGTGGTTTTGCTGTCTACTCTCTGGCCTTCTGTAAAGTCGTGTACTTTCAATGGGCCTGAAGCTCCAGCTTTGTGTCCCCTTTCCTCGGGTGTGCAATGTGTCACAGGTGCTCGGTGTCTGGAGGTGGAGCTGAGACCCAATGAGCCCCTTAAGTCTGCTGGTGAGGTCATCTTTGGGGCAGGGAGCTGAACGGGTAATGGGAGCCTCCCTGGGCCATCTGGTACCACTTACCCCCCCCCCATCTGTCTTCCTCCTCAGGTTTTACCAGCTGGAGGACAGAATCAGAATCAGGCTGTAGGTGTGGTTGTGTTTTCAGAGAAACTCAAAGCAGTCTATACAAAGATGCTTTGGTATATATTGGTGTTCAAACAAACAGCTCAGAAGAGAGACTACAAATTTATATTTTCTGTTTATTTTTAAGGGGATAGTAATAAAACAAAATACAGTAAAACAAAAACTAGCAGAATTGCACAAAACAAAGAGTCCAGGAGAAGACACAAGAAACAGAGACCCACTCATTTATACACACAGGACTCCCAGAGAAACACTAAACTGGAAGCCATAAATTATAAAAGAAGGACTGATAGGGTGAAAAGACAAATAAAAGAATAATATAAAAAAGATTAAATTAAAGAAAAAGAAGAAAGGAAAAGCCCTGACATGATATTGCGAGACAAGGAACTTCCAAAGATGCCATTGAGTTTGTTTTCTGCTGGCCCTCTACTCCTTGGCACGCAGCCTGCCCTTAAGAGTAGTTTGCTTCCCCAGCGAGACTCCGGTGGAAGAAATAAATTTTCATTTGCAAGTGGTTACACGTTGGAGAGAGCTGGACTAGGGATGGGCCATGTGCCCACTTCTCCTTTCAGCTCTAGGACCCATTGGTGCAGAACTGCGCAGGCCCTGTGCATGCTGCCTCAGTGTGTGCGAGCTCCGTGTGGGCCAGGCATGTGAGGTAGAGGGGGTTCTTCCTTGGTGTCCTCATCCCCTCTGGCTCTTACACTCTGCCTGTCTCCTCTTCTTTGGGCTTCTCTGCTCCCTGAGGGGAAAATTTGATGGAGACATTCTATTTGGGGCTGAGTGTTCCAAGGTCCCTTTACTCTCTGCATAGATGTGTGGCTGTGGGTCTCCGTATTTGTTTCCATCTGCTGCAGGAGGATTGCTCAGTAAGGCACTGATCTGCTTCCCTGGCTGGAGTCTTTATTTTTCAAGAACATGTTTGAGATTGCCAGCCTCTGCATTCTGATCTTGAGCTGTGGGGAAAGAGTCATACCTGTCCTACCTGCCCACTGCTGCCTCCTATCCCTTCTGGGCTGTGTTTTAGGAGCTGATCTGGTAACCGTGACCCACCATTGATTCCCAGGTTAGTTTTTGTTGTTGTTGTTGTTGCTTGTTTGTTTGTTTTTTGGTTTTCTGAGACAGGGTTTCTCTGTAGCTTTGGAGCCTGTCCTGGAACTCACTCTGTAGACCAGGTTGGCCTCAAACTCACAGAAATCTGCCTGTCTCTGCCCAAGTGCGTGTGCCACCCTCGCCTAGCTTGATAACCAGTTTTTTTTTTTTTTAAGGAGCTCCTCTTTGTTCCTTTTCTTATTAGATAGTCTTGAGTACTTAGCTTTATTTGGTTTTCCCCAGTATGCTTCACTTTTCATAGCTTCTTCCAGAAGCTGTTTGTTACTTGTTTTGTCCTTAGTCTTATTACTCGGATCCCTTAAGCACGTTTGCTTTGCTTGAGAAAGGCCAGGAATCAGGCTCTTCTGGGCAGGGAAAGATTGGAGGAGTTCCCCAGGGTACCTTCTTGGAGAGGGATGGTGGGGTTATGTCTCAAAACATAGTACAGTGTAGCATACCATGCAGTTTTGGATGCACTAAGTTTTAAACATCTCAGAACCAAAGTCATTATGCCTTTTAGGCAGGAAGAAAATGGAGACAAAGGAGTAAATGTATAAGATTCAAAATTCTCCTATGTAGTTTCATTGTGTTAGAGAAGGGGGTAGGAGTAGGAGCAGCCCACACAAAAGAGAACATTTCATATCCCCATTAGGCATGCAGGTCGAGTTCTTGCAGCTCGACAGAGCCCCGTTACTGGCCAGCAGAGATCTCGTTATTGGAGCAAAGGTTAATTTTCCAGAGTTGGCTCATTCTTCATTGGGAGTAACTGTAGAGTTCAAAAGTGGATCTCACCCTAATGTTGGTCTTTCAAAGGTGGCCATGTGATTTTTGCCTTGATACTGTCCACAGTGCCCAGCCTAGATCTGGAAGGACACCGGGGACTCTGTTGATAAACTGCATTGGAGGGTGAGTCTGCTTTGATGAGATAGTTGTCTGCTAGTAGCTTGGTCGCTGCATTTCCCCATGTGTATATGAGGCAGTACTGTTGCCCTCACACCTGTGTGCCTGGAGAACTGGTGCCCTCACCTGCCACCTAAACCAGCTGCCCTGGGAGCTCTTTCTGGTCTGCTTTCCACCACCCCGGGCTTACTTGCTGTGTTTGGGAGCTGGCATTCTGTGTCCTCGAATCAGGCCAGCTCTGCGTTGTAGTTATTTGCACTGTGTCCTGATGAGGCAGAAACAAGTCGTGAAGTATCCTCCCCCACAACAAAGGAGGCACTTGCTGAGCTAGCCTGTGCAGTGAGGGGTGCCAAGCAGGCTGTCTTCAGCCCTGCTGGTCTGGGATCTGTTGGTCATATGGCTCCCACTAGAGACTTTCTGAATTGGCACAGGCCCGGGGCTGTCTCCTGAGTTCTGGGGGGGGTACAACACACTAGCCTTCTGAGTTCTTACCCCTCCACCCCCTCCCGCTTTGTGTGCAACTGACCAAGGTTCTCCAGTACTCTTGCCAGAGGATCTTGTAGACATTTTCAGAAAGATTATCAGCTATACAACACCGTGACAGTGTCAGCCCTATGTCCTGTGTCCTGTGTGGGGGTGTCTTTGCCTTTGATGGCAGAGGGAAAGGTGGTGTGTGAAATGAACTTGTAACCCAGGGAGGTGTGTGGTGGCACTTGTGGGTGCCTGGGCCCTGTCTCACCTGGGCCTGCAGATGCACTGGGTACAGTTGTGCAAGCTGTGTGGGTGAGTCATTCTGAAAGCCTCTGCTTGGCCTGCAGTCTCGTTGCCGTAATGTGCAGTCTGCTGCTGCCGCACCCCACCCCCACTCCCCTTTTAAGAGAAAAAGACTAGAGACAGTGTTTTGACTAGAGGCCCCTTATTTTCTGGAACCACTTGTAATTTGTGTTTGGTTGATGTTTCTGCACAATTAATGTCAGGTCATGCACTTTCCTCAGGAACACTTCCTACAGAAGCAGTGTGGTCCAGGTGCCTCTGCTGGGGAACCACTCGAGGTCCCTTTGACTCAGTTTGACTCATTGTTGGTGATGTGAGCAGCATGCTGTCAGCTGGTTTCTCCTCAGCTAACTTACTAGGCTGCCCTGTGTAATTAGTCAGTGCCTGTGGGGAGGTGCTTGGAGACCTACATTTGAAAATGTAGGAATCTTGACAGAATGGGTTATTCCAGTCACGGAATGGTGATAATCTAATTTCACAATTCCCTCCAGTTTTCCTTTGGCATTTTTCTGTAAGGAGTTCTTTTTCTCTTGCTTTTGCTTATCTTTCTTAAGTACGTGCCTTTCCAGGTCTATCCTAGTCCTTATTGAAGGAACCTTCTGGAAACATTTGCATGTTCTGTGTTTGGGTTCAGCTGGACCAAGCTCAATTTTCCAGTGGGCACCCCATGGAGCCAGCTAACTGCAGAGAAAAGTAACCCACTCTGTTTGCCACCATGCTGGGTTTCTAGGTCAGAGCTTTTTCGAACAAAGGCTCCTGTAGCTTTTTAAAAAAATCATAAAAAGAGTAAGTCTGAAAGTCACTCAAGTAGGTGACCTCCATCTTATGCT
The DNA here is from genome assembly GCF_017639785.1 of Mesocricetus auratus. Taxonomy (NCBI): domain Eukaryota; kingdom Metazoa; phylum Chordata; class Mammalia; order Rodentia; family Cricetidae; genus Mesocricetus; species Mesocricetus auratus. The sequence goes on from NW_024429190.1 coordinate 91,519,119, forward strand.
CAGTGGTGCCCCTCCCCTGACCCATATCCACTTCCCTCAGCACCAACACCAAAGCAGACAGAAGCTGACTCTCTCTAAATCATCCAGGAGACCCAGTGTTGATGTTCCTGACACTCAGTGGGTTTGGCCTTGTGGGCTGTTGTTGGTAGAAACTCAGTGTTTTATTTGATATGTTCAGCATGTTAACAGGAAGAAACCAGGCACAGAGAACGCCAGGCCCATTGGAAAGCCTGGTGGGGTTCAGAGCTAGTGGCTAGATTCTTTTTTTTTTTTTTTTTTTTTTTTTGGTTTTTCGAGACAGGGTTTCTCTGTGGCTTTGAAGGCTGTCCTGGAACTAGCTCTTGTAGACCAGGCTGGCCTCGAACTCACAGAGATCCGCCTGCCTCTGCCTCCCAAGTGCTGGGATTAAAGGCGTGCGCCACCATCGCCCGGCTTAGTGGCTAGATTCTGAGGCCATGGTGTCCAGGGCTCGGCAGACTTGGGGCCTTCTTTTCCTCCTGCCACAACCATTCCTTGGGGTAGTTCTTGTAATAAAGGAAGAGGTTTCCTCTGAAGCCTTGCCGTGTCTTCTCAGGCCGGAGTCCCACCTTTTGATCCTAGTAAGGGGTTGGTAGGCCTTGGCTGTGCGGTGTTGGGTAGCTAGGGACTGGGTCAACAGAGGCCATAGACACGTCTGACTCTGAGGGTGATTCAGAGAGAGCCAAGCCCCTTCTTTTGCTTGTAGGGTGGCAGTGCCTGGGGCTAAGGCATGAAGCGGTTGCCATGTGAGATTCCTGTGGTAGTGAGGCAGCTCTTCTGGCACGTTGTTACATGCTTCTCTTCTGCTGGAGCCCTCACCCCTTCTGCACCCACTTGCATTTACCTTCCCCTAGCCTGCTCTCCTGGCCCACCTGGCCCCCAGCTTGTAAATACCTGTTCCTGCTAACCTGTAAGCTCTAAAGCTCTCAGTGGCAACATCCAGGGCCCAAGAGTGCTACTTGGGGCGCAGAAGGGTCCTAGCACTGTGACTCAGGGCTACCCTTCTTTGGGAAGGGCTTGGAGGCCTGGTTAATGGCCTGCTCTGGAGAATGATGGAGAATGAGAGGAGGAGAGTGTCGAGGATCATTAACTGCTTGTGAAGGGGGTGGGCAGTTACAGCTTGGGAGTGCTAGTGGAGTCACTGAAGTCGGTTGGGTGTTCAGAAAAAGAGTGGTAAATGGGAGAGGGAGGGTAGATGGAGGTAGCTCTTTAGGACTTCAGTGGGAGGGATGAAGGTCTGAACTGCAGTCCCCGCAGGAAGGGAGGAGTCTGTCTCAGAACCTGGGTGTGTACTGACTCAGATACTTTAGGGACCAAGGTGAGGTGGACCATGGTCTACTTTTTGCCTGGGCCTTAGGGATCAGGCTTGAATGGCCAGACAGGAGTAGAGAGGCTCTGAGATTTAGACTACCTTACAGGAGGGTGAAACACGGAGCACAGCCTGCCTTAAACTGACAAGGCAGCTAGTGCTATATGGTTAGTCAGGTTCTGCAAGGTAGGCCAAGAACACTTGTAGTCACGCCTTCCCAACACCGCTTCCCCTTTGTTCACTGTCCTCTGGCTTCCTTGCTTCTTGGCCACCGTCTTTCTGCCAGTCTGTCTCTCTTCTGCTGTGATTTATAATCTGTCAGAGCCTTTCTTCATTAATCTTACTAAAATGCTGATTGAGATTGAGGGGTACTGAGATCTGTGTTTCTGGCAAGTTTGAGTTCTTGGTGTTGTTATCTGATCCATGGTGTCAGTGCTTGGTGTTAAACCACATGTTGCCCAAAGATGGCAAGTAAGAATGAGGAGACACTTGACAGCTGCTGGGAATGGAGGCCGTAGGAATGCATGAAGGAGGTTGGCCTTCTTGCTGGGTGGGCTAGGACTTGACTCCTTTGGGTGTGGCACAGCTGAACACCAAACCACAGGCTGTAGCCAGCTAGTTCTGTGTCCCATAGGTTGAGAACAGACAGGATATCTGGAAATGAGTGGAGGAGACAGTGATGGTTTCTCTACCCCAAGTTTTGCTTTAAAGATCTGCTGCAGAATCTTCTTGCTGTTGGGGACAGAACTCCCTGTCTCATTGTTGACTGTCAGCTAGGGTTGTGCACATATGTAACTCCTACAGTCTCTGGTCACAGGTGTCTCCCTCTTCTCAAGCCAGCAAGAGGAAACAGAGCTGCTTATGCTTGGTGCCTCTACACTCTGCTTTTGCCTTCAGCTGGGTAAAGAGCTTTGCTTTTAAAGGCTATGTAATCACAGGCAGCCCTGCATACCCACAGGTTCTGATTCTATGGATCCAACTAACCACAGGTTGAAAATACTCAAGAAAAAAGGTGTGTCTGTCTGTATGCATAGTTTTCCTTGACATCATTCCTTAAACAAGACAACAAACAACAATGTACAGAGTATTCATAGTATTTGAGGGATTGCAAGTGATCTAGAGATGATTCAGGCTTTGAGAAGTTGTGTATAAGCTCCATGGTAAAGAACCACATTTAGCTTATTGTGTATATCTATTGATGTCTGTCTGTCTGTGTGGGTGCCAGAGTCAGTTTTCTCCTTCTACTATGGGGCTTCCAGAGATAGAACTCTGTCATCAGGCTTGGTGGCAGGTGCTTTTTACCTACTGAGCCATCTGGCTGGCACTCCACTCTTTTGAAAGGACCTGACTGGGTTTTGGCTTCCTTGCCATCCCTACAGATGTCCAGAGACAACTGTGTGTTGTACACATTCAGTCTTCCCATTTTAAAACCAGTTGATTAGTAGCCTTAATTACAATGCTTCTTTTGCTCTTCATTAGGTAATAGATTGATTACCGATGTTTTTACCTCTGTAAATAAAAAGCAGCAATTAAAACTACTACTTTGTAGTGTAATTGCATTGAGCAGATACACATAACTTTACTTCTCTTAAAATACTGTATAAGTTTTAAGGGGGTATTTAAAAAAGGAATCTGTACCAGTTTGGGAATCAATGAGTGGGTAATAGGAAGGAAAATTAAATTATGAATAAGTAGATCCAGTCTAAAGTGTAAGAATTGACGGCACCGGGTTATTCTGGGGAGGAAGAAGAGGAGAAGGGCACATTTATGGAACTCATAAACAATACTTTAAGAGGGCATAGGAGGGTGGGATGAGGTCGGTAAACATGAGCATAGTTGATGCTTTCTACTGGTCTCCTTCCCTGCCTTCATGGAACTTCCTAGCTCCCTCTCCCATGTTAGTAGACTATTAGAAATTAGTCTATAGTAGGAAGACCCAAGCCTAGGAGACTCAAGTATTCTTGGGAGTTAATGTTGAAACCACACTGTTCAGTTTTCTAGCCCAGTTTTTTTTTTCCCCTAGAACACTGGTGACTTGGTTGGGGGAAACTTAACTAACTGAATAAAAACAAAACCCAAACAGACCAGCATTTAGAAACCCAATAATACTGGCAACACAGATTTAGCAAGTGGCTCAGCTAGATCATCCTGGACAGAAATCTTCCTGTTCAAGGACACATTTTATTTGTTCTTAATTAAGCAGCACTGGACATATGGAAAGTACCTACCATGAGTGACAGCAAAACCAATTAAAAATTTGAAAGAAACAGCTTATTTAGATAAGATTATTTTGAGGAAAACTGTACAGACATTTCATTTAGATTAAGAGAAATGCAGTAGTGTGAAATAAGAACAAGATTGTATTTTTAAAGGCACATTCGGAATGCAAGAAGTAATTGAAAACACAAGAGCTGAGCAAGAATACCATAGAATTATTCCGGGTAGGAGGTAAAGTTAAAGTGGTCTTCTGGAGCACAGACCCAGAGGTAGGTGGTAGGTAATAGGGCAGAAAAGGTGAGGTGACGGAAGCTTTAGCCCAGCTTCCCACAGCCGTTAAAAGGGGCCACAGAGGGTGGCAGCATCATGGAGGGAAACACTTCCTAGAGAAGAAAGTAATTGTCTTCATTCTGGAAGCGCCTCTCCCCATGGAACCACCTGGATGAAGGCAGACCGGTGTCAAAGTCTCAGTGTGTGTTTAGATGATCCGAAAAGTTTACAGAGAGACGTGGTTAAAGTACAAAGATTTGGGATCATATAGATTTAGACTTCTCCAGAATATAGAAGATGGAGAAGAGATGACATCACTTTCTATATGAAATTGATTCCCAGCCTAGTCTTTTACTTACAGGCAACCCTGTGCCCTATCTAATAACCTCAGGATTTCTCACAACACTGAGCAGGATCTCTGTGGGCAGTACCCAAAGAGAACTATGTGTTTATCTGTCCTGTTCCTTAGAAAACTGTTCCGAGGATCGAAATAGAAAATCGGATGCATAAGAAGTTACTGAGAGCAGATTTTGACAGCTCTCTTTTGAATTTGGGGTTGGTGATACATTCATAAGACACTTAAGTCAACGAAATAATTATTCTAGAGGGAAAAAAATCCTGGAAAAGAAAAGCAGTCACGGTTTGTGTGGCTCCTTCTGCTAGCTCACATGGTCACCATAATATCAACTCTGAAAATGACCACAGCCCACTCTACAGCTTCACTATCATTAGAATGGAGAGATGGAATAGGACAGACATGAGGGAGTGGCTTAGGAAAAGGTGGGGTTGGTAGGGAGAAAAGTTAAATCATCATCTTCTAGAGTGGGACTGAACAGGCAATGCTCCAAAGTAGAAACCAGGTAATAGTAATGTAAGCATATAGAGTCATTCCAGGAGGTACTCAGATGTAAAAGATAGGAGTCAGTGTCTTAGGGTTTCTCTTGCTGCCACAAAACACCATTACCAAAAAGCAAGCTGGGGAGCAAAGGGTATATTTGGTTTATACTTCAATGGAGCTGTTCATGAAGGAAGCCAGAGCAGGAACCTGGAGGCAGGAGCTGATGCAGAGGTCATGGAGGGGTGCTGCTTACTGGCTTGCTCTTCCATGGCTTGCTCAGCTTGCTTCCTCATAGAACCCAGCAACACCAGCAGAGGCATGAAACTACTTACAATGGGCTAGGCCCTCCCCCATCAATAACTAAGTAAGAAAATACCTTACAGCCAAGTCTTATTGAGGCATTTTCTCAATTATGGTTTCCTGCTTTCAGTTAACTCTAGTTCGTGTATCAAGTTGACATCAGACTAGCCAACATAGTTAGCTAGAAGTTAATGCACCCTAAAGTGGGAAAGGCTTGGACCTAAAAGCAAGTCTAGAGTCTGCAATTTTTCTCAATATGATTGTGGATTGTTGTGTTTTGTGACAGTTGATTCTTTCTTACAATGTATGTAGGTAAAATTAAACATTCAGAGTGATAGGGAATAATGCATAGCATGTGATAAGGAGCAGGGTTTAAGTGAACATGAGTGTACATGCTGTCCCTCCCTTCCTCCTTCATAGCAGTACTAGAGATTGCGTGTACCTAGGGCTTCATGTATGTTAGGCAAGTGCTGCCCCTATGTCTCTAGTCCATGAGATGCCATCATAGTGGCCCATCGTCAAACAGTTGGTGCATTTATTCTTATGTTTGTGACCAGAATACCTGAGAGAAGCAACTCAATTAACCTTCTGAGTTTATTTTGACTCAGTTCAGAGAGGCTCAGGTCCTCACAGCAAGAGAGGTGTGATGGAACGTTTGGCAGTAGGAGCATGTGCAGACCAGGAAGCTAAGTGGGACTGTAAACACCAATCCCACCAATCCATAATGACCTACTCTTACTAGTTAGGTCAACCTCCTAAAGAGCCCACAGCCTTCTCAAGTGATGCCATCCTTCAGGGAACAGGTATTTAAAACATAAGCCTGCAGGAGACATTCCAGGTTCACATCATACCAGTTCAAAAGCCACGGTCTACCGGTCTCACTGTCAGACCACTTTCATTCTTCTGTATTGGAAATAGCTTATAGTTGAGCAGGTGCTATTTTTTAATTAAGGAAAAGTCAGTGATAAAGATTGCTGCAGCTTTAATGTGATAGTCAGATCAGGGAGCCCTGTTTACAATGACTGTGGGCTCATCTCGCCACTCCCCACAGTGGCCTCCATCAGTGTTTCTAATGCCAAGATGTAATGGCAAGTGTGATGGTAGAACCTTGTGGAAAACACTTACAGACCCACACCATGTAACCCCCTTTCACGCCCTGGTTTTCCATTTGGCCTTTACCCACACGCCTCCAAATTGTTCCACAATCGCAAACCATGACTACATTTCATACTTAATACGTATTTGTTTTCTTCTTCTGCCTTATTTTCATGAGGCAATTCTTAGTCATGAGTTTATTGGATTAAGGATATGACCAGATTTAATTTCTGTAACCGTTTGTTGTCTTTGCAGAGGGTAGTAACATCCATCTGCTGTCAGCATTGTGTGGATATGGTGGCATTCTCTTAAATTTGAAAGCATGAACTAGTGCCACTGGATAATCTGTAGATTTTATTTTCAGTGATAGAGAATATTTTTGCATCTGTAAATTTTGCTGCCCTTCCATTTCTGTACACTTTCCATAACCGTTGTTTATTGTAAGCTTTAGTCTTTTGTTTTATTGGATGAATCATTATTACATTTACCTTCTATCAGGGTTGCACCTTCAGAAAGCTTTTATAATTTATGTATCTTTGCTATTCTAATGTAACTTAATCATGTGGAAATTTGGCCTTAATTTTACACTTTCCTACACCCTGCCTCCTGTTGCCTCAAAAGAGAAGATTAAGGGAGATGGATCTGAATACCTTGTTCTCCAAAGTATGTATATTTGCTGTGTAGTGTGCCCTTTAAATATTTAGATTGATTTTTGCCCCTCAGGTTGTTAATCAGCTTTCTCAACACTATAAAATAATTCTGCTTTTCCTGTTTACCATTTACATCTGTAAGTTCTTGGAGTTCAGAGTTTCAGGTCTTGATCATTGTTTTTGATGCATACAGAGTAGCTTTTAGATTCTTCTCTGTTAGATCTGTTTGTGTCCTAATAGTTTATCACTTTTAGGAGGCCAAGATTGTTCAGGTCTGTCTGTCTGTCTGTCTGTCTGTCTGTCTGTCTGTCTGTCTGTCTTTCCCTCTCTCTCTCTCTCCCTCCCTCCCTCCCTCCCTCCCTCCCTCCCTCCCTCCCTCCCTCTCTCCCTCCCTCCCTCTCTCCCTCCCTCCCTCTCTCTCTCTCTCTCTCTCTCTCTCTCTCTCTCTCTCTCTCTGTCTCTCTGTCTCTCTGTCTCTCTCTGTGTGCATGAGCTAAAGAGAACTGGTGTCAGCGGAACAGGATTGGCACTTGGCTAAGGTCTGCCTTCATAAGGTGAGATGTGGGACCCTGGACACTTTGCAGTCCTTTGGGATGGTGTCTAGTGTCCTCCGAGCTGTGGGTGTGGGAAGAGCCTGGGCATCTGGTTCTTGAGACTCAGTCCTTTTTCCACCCCTGAAGTTTTGAGGAGCTGGGTCCTAACTTTGCTGAAGACCATCATTCCCTGTTGCAGAGGACAAGTTTAGGCTGGGCTAAAAAAAAAAAAAAAAAAAAAAGTGTTCCCTTTGTTCTACATTGTAAGCTGTAAAATATGTCTATCACATAAGCCATAAAATATGTCTGGCCAACAGGAGAGAAAAGGCCCCTGAAGGAGAGCCCAAGGCCACCACCATTTTCTCCTTCCTGAGATTCATGGCAGAGGGCTGAGAAGTAGGGAGGAGAAAGACTGGATTTTTCCTTTTCCTTGGAACAGTTTCCCTTCCTGGGAGTAGGGGGTGGGGCAAATAAGTACCATCAGGAGGGCACCCCTACTCCAGGGCCTGAGTTGTCATTTCAAAGGAAATGACATGGCGTTCATGAATTTCTTTGTAAGTGGCAGACAGGACATGCTGTATGAGTATGATCCTTGTGCCCTGGACAGTTAGGGAGTGTGTGGTCACTCACTAGGTGGACCTGCCACTAGTGACATGCCAAGTGTTGGGAAGTCACCACGTGTGGGTTTTTAATTAAGTCCTGCTCTTGCAGTTCTTTGAGGGCTTGGACTCCAGCGTCTGGTTTGCGCAGACAGAGTTGCTTCCTGTTTGGTTGTGGGGCTTGTGGGGTGGAGGAGGGTGAATCAGATGGGGAGAGAAGACAGCACCCTGAATAGGGAGAACCTACACACCAGAGTCTGTTTCCCTGTGGAGTCTCCTGTGTGTGTCTGTGTTCTCCATGTGAACTGGGTGAACTGAAGGAGACCCAGGATGTGTAATGCAATGGTCTTTTTGTCACCACAGTATAATCATGAAGGCCTGGGCCTGGGGAACAGGCTGAACCAGCATCGTCAGGCAGAGCAGACAGTGTTTGCTGGTGAGGCGGAGGAGGCTGAGGAGGCTGAGGGTTCTTGTCCTCACTGTCTAACCAGTGGCCATGGAGTAAACATCTGCGTGCTTGAGTGGCCCGCTTTTTCTGGCTTCTCTATGAATCCCGGAAGAAGAGGTGCATTTGGTGTCTGAGGACAGGATGGTCTTGTCTCTGAGAGGGACAGAGTTCCTAGCTGTAGGGACATTTTGTTGTTCTACCAGGATAATCCAGTAGTTAAGTAGGTTGGTTTTAATGTTTTCAAGGTTTAATTTTTTTCCTCCTACAGAGAACAATCCAGCTCTCTTTAATTATCTTTCCCTCCCCACAAATGTCCTCAAATGCTTTGTGCTTTGGGGAATGTCCTCTCTGGTTAGGTGTCTGTAGGGTCCATTGCAGCCTGCCAAGGTGCTGCATCCAGACAGCAGGGCTCTTCTGTCTTCACAGGGTCCCCATTGAGACAGCAGTCTTCTGGTGTATAATAGCTGCTCTACCAGGCATGCATCTGTCTTCATGGGCCAGTCACCCAAAAAACTTGTTAGCACATATTCAGAGCCCAGCCAAACCTCCACAGAATGGTGGGGCGGCTACAGTCTGTAGAGTGTGGGGGTGGATTCTGATGATGTTAGGGGAAGCCCTCGTGGTGGCACCAGGGACTAGTCAAGCATTGCTGGCTGTTTCAGTGAGGACCCTGAAGCCTCAGTGGGGCAGGGACTTGATTGGCTCAGGCCACGCTGTGAAGAATGGTACCTGTGTCTTTTTCTGAAAGAGTTGGAGCTTCTCCCTGTTGTTGCTTGTGTGGCTTTTTGGTGCTCATGCTGATAGCTGTGATTCTGATATCCAGAGCCCTTTGAGCTCCCACGATAGTGTGTGCGTTCCCACTCATTCTTAGAGGGTAGTCTCATGGAAGTCTTCTGGTAGTCGGGTGACGATGGGATAGATGTCAGGCTGCTGGGTTGCTGAGGGGGGCCACTCCTGCTGTCTTGCATCTCTCTCCTGGGACCTGGAGCAGATTGGGCACACCATTGAATGGTGAGGTCTAGACAGTACACATGGATTACATATTTTGGAGTGTGGCTAAGTCAGGGCCCATTTCTAGAGGAATGTGGGTTCATCCCTTTCTCTGCACCATTTTTTTTCCAAAACACTTTAAGCCAGCAGCTGCACTCTCGTGGTCATCACCTCATTAGAATTGATTTTGCAAATAGCCTCTCCTCAGGAAGACTACAAAGTTGGTTGTTTGAGGTGTCTTGGTAGTGGGGTTATCTCCTCTTTGCCATGGTTGCCTTATTTGTACTTGTCCTAGGTCCTGGTCCTAACTAAGTCTGGCTTGTCTGCATGTATGAGTGGGGTGGTTTGTGTGTGGCATGGTAGTACCCCCTTATGGCCTGGAGCCTCAAATCATAACCCCTTCTTTCAGCTTCACTACCCCACCCTGTCCCACCATTCGTCCATGCTTTATTCCCGAGGGCGATGGACAAATGGAAGTAACACTGGTGGCCTGGTTCTATGAGTATTTTGGCAGATAAGAAACAGCACACATTGTTCACAGCTCCAAGAGTGTTCCCACAGGGGCGGTATAGTCCAGATTTACTGTGTTTGTCCAGAAGGCCAAAGCTGTGGTCATGGTGGATGGGGTAGGAGGGGGAAAGGAGGGTGGAGCGAGGGTGAGTGCTGGCTGCTGCTGTGGGCCTCAGGGGTCTCCCTACCCAGACAGGCCTTCTCACTCCTCTCCAGACTGAGTCTGGGAGCTTGTCTCATCGACAGACAAATGACCGTGGAGCTTCACTTGTCTTTCTGTGTTGGCCCCATGGTTGCATCCTGCACAAGCCTGACGGTCTTTCAACTTTTTCCCACTGTGGCATCCTGTGATGGAGTCTTTTCTCATTGGCTGTGGTGGATAAAAGACTGGACAGTGGGATCTGCTGTGTATGGGTCAGATTCTGGATCCTGACTTAACCCTCTTATTTATGAATGTATTTTTGGAGGTAAAGTCTCACTGTGTAACCTAAGTTGGCCTGGAACTTACAGCAGCCCTCCTACTTTAGTCTCCCAAAAGCTGTGTCTAGCTTCTGTCGTACTCCCCCCTTGTCTTGGGAAAGTCACATGACCTTTCTGAACTGCAGTGCCCTTGACATGGAGTAGAATAATCAATACACAGCCGAGAAGAGGATGAGGTAAATGGTGGAGAAGGTTCCAAGCAGAGTTTCTGGTCCTTTGAAGATACTTAAAAATGGTCATCCTTCCACTTTTCAAATTTCTCCTTTTTTTTTTTTAATTTTGGAAGCTGATTTAGCCAGATTGTTGTCTAGCCTCTAGCTGTCACTGTTAGACACTTGTGTTTTGATGAACAAGTGGACATGAGGGGGCAGTGGAGATTTCTGGAAGTTGAGTGGGAGCCTTGGCCTTGTGCTTGGGGAGCAGGTTTGACGCTGACTGTGCCTTATCAGCCACTGTCCCTGCAGGTCCTGCTTCTCAGAAGATGCACTATTATAGATACTCGAATGCCGAGGTCAGCTGCTGGTACAAGTACCTGCTCTTCAGCTACAACATCGTCTTTTGGGTAAGTCCAGGGGCGTGGCCATGATCCCTTGTGTGATTAGAACCTTCATCACCAAGTCACGCTTCTCTGTATACTCCTGATGACTGGACTCCAGTGAGGCCTTGGGAAGAGGTGGTGAGCAGGTTCCATGGTTCCTGTCCTCATAGAGCTGGCCAGGTATTGTCATGGGTGGATCAAGGTGACTGAAAACCAGACTAAGGGCTATAATCCAGGCTCGAGGATTCAGGGAGCCTTTAGACACAGTCTTGGAGTGACAGTGCTGTCTTCCTAACCCTGCAATGCCTTGGCAAGACACGGACAGCCAGGTACTGAGCCAGGCTGCCTACTATATGCTGGGAGGGCCATACAATGTCTTGCTAAGAATGGTATTAGCTTGCTGAGCATTGGAGGGTAGGCAGGGCAGCTCCTTGTTGTGTTTGGCAGAGTATACTGAGCCAAGGGTGCAGAAAGTGAGCTAGGGAACTGAGACCCAAGCATTAATGAAGAGCCCGGTGGGGTTTGAAGAGGAAAGATCTAGTCCTAATGGTAGTTGCAAAAGCTATCCGGCTGCCTATCTGGAGCAGAAGTGAGCTCAGCGTGTGCAGAGGACAGCAGGCAGCCATGAGACTGGGACTGAATGAGTAAGGCGAGGACAGGTATTCAGAAGCCCAGGCTGTATAGGTCTCAAGGGGTGTTGACATTGACCTCTTGTCTTCTTTTGGGACTGAATGAGTAAGGCGAGGACAGGTACTCAGAAGCCCAGGTTGCATAGGTCTCAAGGGGTGTTGACATTGACCTCTTGTCTTCTTTTGGGACTGAATGAGTAAGGCGAGGACAGGTACTCAGAAGGCCAGGTTGCATAGGTCTCAAGGGGTGTTGACATTGACCTCTTGTCTTCTTTTGCCGCGCTAGCGTTCGAGCCCAGGGTCTTGTGCATGTTAGGCAAGCACTCTACCACTTAGCTACAGCCTGAGCACCCTTTAATCTTTATTTTCACATAGTCTTAATTGCTGTCCTGGCTAGTTTAATGTTGGCCACAAGCTGGAGTTACTTGGAAAGAACAACTCGCAATTGAGAAAAATGCCTATAGTGATTTGATGTGGGAAGGCCCAGCCCATTATGGGTGGTCCCGTCCTTAGCTGCTGGTTCTGGGTGCTATAAGAAAGCAGCTGGGCCAGCCATGAGAAGTAAGCTAGTAAGCAGCACTCCGCTGTGGGCCCTGCTTCAGTTCCTGCCTCAAGGTTCCTGCCATGCTTGAGTTTCTGCCCCGATTTCCTTCAGTGATAGACTGTAATCTGCAAGGTAAAACGAGTCTTTTACTCCCCAAGTCACGTTTGGTCACAGTGCTTTATCACAGCAATAGAAACCCTGTCTAAGACAGTTGCCGAGGATGACTTTGAACTTACGATCCGCTTGCCTTAGCCGTCTGATTAGCTGGGATTATGATCATATACTACCATACCTGGCTTTCTATTTCTTTAGCTCTCCGGAGGTTTTATGTATGTGTTGCATGGTGTGATCTGACTGCAGAGTGACTACAGAGTGAGGGAGAAGGCCTCACTGAGATGGAACTGTGGGGTGTGTGTGTGCGTGAGTGTGTGTGTGTGTGTGTGTGTAAAGGGGGATGTTTCCCCTCACTGGCCTTATGAAAGTTTCAGTAACATCCTTGAGATGTATCTTAGGATGGCATCGGTGGTGAGAGAGCATCAAAATAAGTGTGCAAACTGGCTGAGGAGAGTCTTGGAGTCTTGAGTATTTCCCGAGATACTGAGGCTAGGTGGAGAACAAGCCTGAGGTAAAGAGGAGGTTTGGTGTTGTGGAAGCTTCTCTGGTAGGAAAGAACAGTCAGCTGTATTGCAGTAGGAAGGCCTTGGTCTTCATGGTTGGTTGGAGCCGGGAGGGGATGGGCTACCCTGAAGAGGTTGGTCCAGCAACCAAGGGGAAGTGAAGAAGTGAAATGATGACAGGCAGTTCTTTCAAGCACTCTGGTCTCAAAAAGAAGCAGAACTGGACGGTTGCTGTAGCTGGTCAGGAATTCGGGGAGCTACATCATCTGTGTTTTGCCACCAGGATTAGGCAAGCAGACACTGCCTCTCTTGGGAAGATGAGGGGAAGTGATCTTGTTTGAAGCTCTTATATCAAGCAAGCACACTGGTCACTGGTCAAGGGCAGAAGGGGCAGAGTAGGTGGTGCTTTCTTTTGCTTCTGTTGTAGATTTGGTGTTGACTATCAGTGAGCAGGAGAACTGGGCGGTTTATTAAGACTCTACTCCTTCCCGCTCCCACTCCTCCCTCTCTCCTTTCTGCTCCTTCTGCTCCCCTTTCTTTGCCTCAGTACTGGGGCTAGAACCCTGGGCCCATGCATGCTCCAGTTCCTACCTTTTTAATTCAGCCTTATGGCGTCATGTCCAGGCGATTTATCTCTGTGGACTTAGGGGTTTTCTGCCCTAGAGAAATAGGGTGGACTGCATTGGCATGGTCTGCTACCTCAGACGTTCCTGTGCTCAGACAGTCTTTCACCAACAGCTTCATCTTATTTCCTACCGTGGGAATTGCTGGATCTCAGTGTGTGTGTTTGCTTCCTGCCACTATGACAAAATACCAGAGGTGGTTAACTTAGGAAGAGCGAGGAAGGGAGTTTTGGGACACTTTAAGAGGTTCCATGATCACCTGGACTGTTTATTTTAGTGTCTGGTGGGGTGTCACATGGCACTGATGTAGACAGATGGCAGTAAATTGCTCTCTTCAAGGTTAGGAATCAAAAGAGGTGAGGCGCGGCCTAGAACCTCAGTTCCTTCATAAGCATGCACTCAGTGATCTGCAGACTGTAGTTCTTAGTCACAGAGACCCATGCTCCATTCTTGCCTTGTATTGCAGGGCTTCTCAGGCCTGCAGCTTGCTCAATATGGAGACCCTCTGCTCCCTATTTTCCCATAAAGGGCCCCTACCTTACCTGTGTGACTTCCGACTTGACCGTTGACTCATCCTAATTGCTGCAGGTGACACAGTATGTTCATTGTCATGGCCAAGTCCCTGGTCGCCTCTGTCCTTCAGAGACTCCTTATAACAGATTCAGGGAGTGCTACTCAATTGCTTGCCACTGGCAGCACCAAACTCAGAAACAGTGGAGTTCAGGGAATCCGGAATTGTGGCAAGCCTGTTGGATTGAAGTATGCAGTAGTATTTTAAGGGTTTTTGCAGACTTGGCAGTTAGTGTATGTGGTTGAGCAGTAATCATTTTTGTTAGAGAGCACTGGGGCAGAACAGGAGAGAACAAACAGAAAGAGTTGGAAAACGCCCTCGTAGATGGCAATGGAAGTGAGAGGCCGTGTCCCTTGGTGTTGGCCACCACCATTGTTCCTGGCAGGAATTCACTTTTCCTGAGCAGGACACACCACTGTGGAGGGAGGCCCATGCATTGAAACTCACAGAGACCTGGGAAGCTCACAGTTCAGTGAGGAGACGAAGCCAGCCTCCTCTGGGCCCCTGGATACAGTCTGGCCTCCTTCCTGAACTTAGTGACCTTGAAAAGCCTGGTGTTCTCGTTGAGAAACATTGATCTCAGCTGCCTGTTGTCTGCCTTACAAGACTTCAGGAAAAGGAGAAAATGGCATGCTAGTGTATATGGCTTCCAAGTTTTCTTTTTTTCGATGGAGAAAACAGAAAAATGTAACAAGCTTTGTGTTTCCATCATCTGACTTCAGAAATGAACTGTTCACAGCTGGTTTTATTTCATTTTCATCCCCACCCTCTCTTGGACTACTTTGAATCAAAGCCTGGATCATTTTCTACACTGAGGAATTGTTTGTGTTTGTTTTGTTTGGTGGGTTTGACTGCTCAATAGGCCAGCTTGAGTGTGCAGATGGCAGCTGGTGGTTCTGTGTCCAGGTTGAGGTGTGGGGACACACTAGCTGTAACTGAGGTGTCTGCCCCATTTAGCATTGTTCCCACAGTCATTTTCTTTACTGGACACATCCTTGTATCACTCAACAATTTTTTTCAGTTTTTTTCTGGCTTTGAGGCTGGGATTCCCAGAAACCATTATCCACTTCGTAGGATGTGGATGCTGCTGACTGGAGGTGGAGGAGAATTTGGGGCTTCATGAGGTTCTCTACTCAGGGATGATGCAGAAAGTAGCTCCTAGCCAGCCTACTGTTTTGAGCACACCAGCACTTTTTAACCACCCCCCCCAATCATTTTTTGGGTTTTGCTAGACATGTTTCTAGATCAGAGTATCAGTTCAACTCAAGGAAATGCAAATCAGAACCACAGTATGATATTACCTCACACCCACTAAGGTGTGATGCCTTCCTTTTCTCTCTCTTTTTTTAAGCAGAAAATAAATGTGGATATGGATGTAAAGAAATCTGTGACCTTGCACATTGTTGTCACGGAAACAAGTGATGAGCCATAATGGTGAACTGATGTTACTTCAGGTTAACAATGAAATTGCCATGTGCTCCAGCAACCCCACTTCTGGGTATATACTAAGGAGAATTGAGAGCAGACTGTCAGATGTTTGTACTCCAATATGCTTAACTGTATTCACCATAGTCAAAAGGTAGAAACCACCCGAGGCCACTGATATCAGTGGATTAGGAAGTGTAGCATATGCGTGTCAGGAGAGCCTTAATCACTCTGGGGCACATGCTACGGTGTGGATGAACATTTAGATCATTATATTAAGTAAAATAAGGCAGATACAAAGATAACAATTTGATTCTACTTACAGGATAGATACCGTATGGCTCAGAGTAAATAGAGTAGAACAAGCATAGAAAGAGGAATTTGGTTGCCAGGAGATGAGCAAGTTAAAATGGGAGGGTCATAGTTCATTTGTGCTGCCATTACAGATTACCTCCAGCTGGGTCATTTATAACCAACAGAAGTTTATTTGGTGCATGGGAAGTCGTAACATGGTGGAAGTATCACATGGGTGAAAGGTTTAAAGAACACAAGGGGGGGCAAATTCAGCCCCCCTCTCTCCCCCCCTTCAGTGGTGGGGATGAGCTGGGGTCATGTGTGTGCTGGGTAAGTGCTTTGCTACTGTGCTTTGTCTGCCTCCTTCACATTCAGTTTTATATCAAGCCCACTCCAGCAGTAATGAATTAATCCATTCATCCTCACAACCCACTGTCCTCTGAAAAGCCCCACTTCTCAATACTCTTGAAATGGGGACAAAGTCTCAAGCACATGGATCTTGGGGTACACATCAGACCATAGCAGGAAATTGTTGTTTAAGGAGTCTGGTTTCCATTTTGTAATATAAAGAGTTCTCTGGATGGTTGGTGGTAGTGGCTGACTGTAACATGTTGTCTTCCCTGCCAGCCGCCTGGGCCCTGCCGAGCTGTCTGAGCACCCAAATAACACACAGGACACTATATTAATTATGAAGCTGTTGGCTGTTTGCTTGGTTTCTTACTGGCTAGCTCTGACTTAAGTATTTAACCCATAATTATTAATCTAAGTAGTTCTCTTACTGGAGAAAAGGGTCTGGACCTCTTACTCCTCTGGCGGCCTACATTGTGTCTGCCTGTGTCTCTTTCCCAGAATCCTCTTCAACTCCTAGTCCCACCTATCTTGCTTTCATATTGGCCAACAGTGCTTTATTCAAACCAATCAGACACATATTTACAGAATGACATCTCCCAATATCTTTTCTGTCTAAAATAAAAGAAAGATTTTAACTTTAACATAGTCAAATTATATATAACAGAACAGTTATTAAGCAAGAACTATAGTTACAATATTTTGTCCATTAACATTTAGTAAGATTCAAAGAAAATATCATCTGTCCTATCTTTGTGAGTCTAAAGTCTTGTATGTAGCTTATCTTTAATTATAACTAAGGAAAACTATAATTGTAACTATCTGTCTTCAACTCTATCAAAGACCACAGAAGGATAATATATAAACACTAGAATTGACAGAGACATTTCACTACCTGGACAGTTACCCGAAGTTTCTCTGTAATGTTGGGGCATCCATCTTCAGCCCATAGGCCACAATGTGTCGGAAGACTTCTCAGCAAAGCAGGAAATTTAAAACTGTCCATCTGCATTGGCAGTCTGTCAGTCATTTTTCTGTGTCCTGCAGAAAGTCTAGAAGACTCTTCCATGAAGCAGGAACTCTTTAAGACTGTGCAAATTCAGTAGTCACTTTCCTGTGGGTCCTGCACGTCCAGTTTATACAACAACAGTCAAACAGTCTAGGCAAGAGCAGTTTCTTTCCCAAATGGCTAATCTTGCCATATTGAAAGCAAACTCCATAACGAGTCTCTTTGATGCCCATATCTTCCTCTTAGACATAATTGATGTGCCAGGAGCAGACATTTCTCATTGTCAAGAAAAAACCCTAAACCATTTTAAATGTCATTTTCTGAAGGTCTTTGAAAGGTTTGAAGACTATTTATCTATCTCAAATATATCTCTCTATATGTAGAAAACCAAACTAACCTAACTAAAAGTTTTGACTATTATAGGTAACTATAATCTGTATTTGATTATATATTACATTCTATCTATCTATCTATCTATCTATCTATCTATCTATCTATCTATCTATCTATCTATCTATCTATCTATCTATTTGAGACAGGGTTTCTTTGTATTGTTTCGGAGGTTGTCCTGGAACTCGCTCTGTAGACCAGGCTGGCCTCGAACTCACAAAGATCTCCCAAGTGCTGGGATTAAAGGCGTGCACCACCAACACCTGGCTCATATATTACATTTTCAAAAGAGCTGTATAAACACAATATCCAAACAAGAGGAGAAATATATATATCACAAAAATTGATCTTAAATTTGTATCAATAGATGAAAATCCATTCCAAGACAAAGTATTCATTTCTATATCACATTTCCTTTTTTTCTTTTAGAAAGAGATTGACTGTGATCATTACCATTTAAATAAAAACAAAATTTTATAAACAATATTTGGGAAATTGGACATTGCTCATTCCAAACTGCTTCCTGTTGATAGGGGGCACTGTCCATACCATGGGGATCATGACAAAACACAGAAACCTGTATAAGTCCTTGTTTTTGTGGTCTGCAAGGCTGCATCATCTCAGCTGACTTAGATGTTGGAACACCTGGCCCACTGCTTCCAGGAGTCTTGCTTCATCAAACCACAGAAGCCTGGAAGGAATCCACAGCTTTCCATTTTCTGTGGAAACATAAACAAAATCTCCTTTTTTCAAGTAACCTGTCCTTATGTTTAAATTTAGAAGTCAAAGCATTTTCAAAATATATAAATTGGATTAATTTAGCAGCATTTATAATCAAGTATATTTAAGCAGTTGTTCCTTCCTTAGCCACTGAACAATTGAAAGACACAATAGTACACAGTATCCAGACTATCTGTGTATTTTCCATCTTTACGTGGCTTATATTATTCAATTTCTTTTACCTTTATTATTTTTTTTTCTCTGAGACAGGGTTTCTCTTTGGAAACCTACCTGCCCCTGCCTCAGGAGTACTGGGATTAAAGGCGTGTACCATCACACCCAGCTACTCTCTTTGTGTATATTTTCTTCCCCAGTTCTGGGATTAAAGGCGTGTGCCAACAAACCCAGCTACTTTATTTTAATTTTTCCAATATCTTGTTTCTTTTACTATCCCAAGTCTACCTATATTTTTCTTCATCTGAATCTGACTTGGCTGTAAAACTTTGTGTGTGTGTGTGTGTGTTTTTTGTTTGTTTGTTTGTTTTTTTTTCTCCACAAGTCTTATTTGCTAAAACCTCGGCTGTTTAAATTGCAGTTTTTTCCAAGATGTCAGGCATAAGTTTACCACACTGGCAGAAGTCTCTGCTTGTCTCTAGCAAAACAGAGCCCACCTGAGAAAAATGCTGCTAACAAGAAGCTGTGCGTCTCTCTGGTCTCTTGTTTCTAAATCCCTTTTAATCTTTTGTCATTGTACATGGAAATTCATATCCCACATGCTGATACCATCATACTCCTCTGGTGGCCTACATTGTGTCTGCCTGTGTCTCTCTTTCCCAGAATCCTCCTTGACTCCTAGTCCCACCTATCTTGCTTCCATATTGGCCAACAGTGCTTTATTCAAACCAATCAGACACATATTTACAGAATGACATCTCCCAATGGCTGACCCTATTGAGACGTACTTAAAGTCACTGAGCTGTATGCTTGAACTTGGTTAAAGTAAAATCTTTGTCATGTGTGTTCCATAACAATTTACAAAGAAATATCTCATTTTAGCAGGCAGAGGAAGAGAAACTGGGAGAAGCAAGGCTGGGGGAGCTGTGGACTGCCCTGCCTTTGCTCACACACAGCCCAGTTCAGTAAAGAATGTACCTTGTCCTGGGTTTGCATCCTGAATGCTCTCAGGGGTATTATCTGCAACTCAGGATGGCTTTCCTCATAAGCACTGACTGTAATCTCCACAAATTCAGATAAAGCCCTTGCCTAGATCTACTTCAGAGACAGATTAAAGGTGAAGACTCCATCCCTTCTAAACACAGACATCAGGCCTGTGCTACACCACAAGGAGAACCTTCTGCCTGTCTTTAGTTTAAAAAAAAATTTAAAAAAATAGTACCCTACCGTTGACAATCTTGGTGACTTTAAGTGTGAGCCATGGCTGTCTGGCTTGTCAATTAGTATCTGGTCATGAATGCGCAGCCTTGTTTCTGAGTGAGACCATGGAACAGGAGCCATGAGCATCTAAGTCCTCTCCTTCCACATGCCTTGTATGTGTAGCATGAACATAATGTATAATCTGAGTCAAGAATCTCAACAAGGGAGAGGCTATTGATATTTTAACAAATGAGCTCCAGTCTACTCTGGCACACCAGGACTGCCCTACTTCAGAGAGACAGGAAGAAGCCTGGCAGAACAGCCCCAACTCATCCCCTAATTCATGGAGAATTGGCCCTTTTCCCAGTGAGCACTGGCCATGTTGTATGAGACTCTGGCCTGATAACAGCTTGTTTTCCAGCTTCTATCATGTGTGCTCCCCCCCCCCAACTCAGATAAGCTCTCATGTAGCTGTGGATGACTTTGCATCTCAGGACTACTGTCATGCATGTTTTATGTGGTGCTGGGGTTGAACCCAGGCCTGCATGTCTGCTAGGCAAGCATTCTACTACCTGAACTACATCTCAGCTCCTTTGCTTCCATCTTTTAAATGATGCATGTGAGAAGAGTCCATTGTTTTAAGAATGACACAATGTAGTTTTGTTTCCACTGCTGAGATATGGTACCTCTTCTTTCAATAATTATTGAGGGGCTGGGAAAGTTGACTCAGTGGTTAACAGCACTGGCTGCTCTTCCAGAGACCTTAGTTCAATTCCAAATCGCCCAAATGGCAACTCACACTTGCTTGTAACTCTAGTTCCAGAGGACGTGACACCCTCACATAGACTCATATGCAGGCAAGTCACCAATGCCCATAAAATAAAAATAAATTTAAAAAAGAATTATTGAAGGAACCTTTGCAATTGCATGAGTTCCAGAAGACTATACACGGCATCCCAGGATATCTTGCATTTCTCATCCATGCTGTGGTCCCATGTCTATAGGTGTGTGTAGTTTAATGTCCTCGTGGTCAGTATCCTCATAATCTGCAGGCCTACATTACCACACCAGTGTCACTGGCGTAGAACATTTGGGTTGCCACACAGTGTTTCTGGTTGTATTTTTGTAGGAACTCTCATGTGAGACATTTAGGTTGCTTCAGCTTTTCACTGTTCTAGATAAGGTTGTAGAGACTAGTACAGATTTATGTAGTATAGATCCTTCCCTGTAGGAAAGGGAGGGAAGTTATTGCTGGAATAGATTCCCAGGAGTGAGATTAAGTGGGTCAGAAGGTGTGTACATTGATTTGACCTGGCTGACACTCTTACACATTTACAATCACTTTTCCAGAAGGGTTGCTCCAATGCACAGGAAGTGAGTCTGCTTATCTCTTGGCATAAGTAGGAGTGTGTCTGTTCTCAGATTCAGTCTTGCCAAGGCAGAGGGCAAGGACCTCCCTGTCAGGGACTCCCCTGGAACTAAGGTGTGGCTAGGAGTATTCACCTCTGTATGCCTCAGCCGTGTGCAAAGCTGAGGCCATTAGGGAAGTTGTGGAGAAAGGCTGTTCCTCATGCATGGTGACTAGTGCCTGACATTTGGTTGGGACATATTCACAGATCCACAGGGCGCTTGCCAGTCCGTGTGTGTGTGTGTGTGTGTGTGTGTGTGTGTGTGTGTGTGTGTGTGTGTGTGTGTGTGTGCGCGCGCGCGCGCGCGCACGTCTGTCTGTCTGTCCATCCGTCCACATCTTTTGTGCAAGCATATCACTGGCATGGCGACTCTTTCAGAGGTCTGCCTGCTGTGTGGGAGTGCCTCAGTGTACTACTATTTTGTTTTCTTTCTTCAGAAATCCCTCCTAAAATTTCTGTTGAGCAGCCAGGGAGAGGTTTGAGAAGATAAATCACTCAGTGCCAAAGTAAGGACTGGGCTTCAGATCCCCAGACCCACATAAAAACTGGGCAGACACTCAGAAAGCAGATTTCTGGGTCAAGGTGGCTGTCAAGGCTAGATGAGTCTGTGAGCCCTGGGTTAAGCAAGCAGGAGACCCTGGCTCACTCAGTAAAGAAGGTGGAGAACAAGGAAAATAACCATGGCAGCTCTGGCCTCCTCATGGCCCTCTCCTACAGTCTTAGTGTTGGTTTAGCCCTGGCCCTCACCCCCTTCCTTCCTTCCTGTCTGTCCCTGCCCTTTACTCCCAATCTCCCACTTCCAGTTCATGGCGTGTGTTCTTTTCCCCACACCCCTTCCTTGAAAACCTTTCATTTTGTCTCACCGACCTCCTCTAATTTCCTGGCTTTAGTGTATATGTAATTGTTGGTGAAACCCCGCAATGATTTTCATCGTGGCTGAGCAGTTTATGCTACCACCAGCATTGTGTAAGTGCCCCTGTTGCCTCCTACCCTTATCAGCCAGCACTTGGCTTTCTTCATACTAGTCACTCTAACCAGGTGACATGAAATCCCACAGTGGTTTTAATTCACATTTCCCTGATGCCTTGTGATGTTGAGCATTCAAACAAACAAAACAAAACAAAACAAAACAAAACACACATATTTACTGGGGGGAAGAAAAGGCAGACCTTTAATCCCAGAACTAAGTAACCAGAGGCATCTTGAGTTTGAGGACAGCATGATCTTCATGGTGAGTTCTAGGTGAGCCTGAGCTGCATGTTGAGACTCTGTTCATTCAGTTCATTGTCCTATTGATTGATGGGTACTTTGAGTGCCTGCCTGCCTTCCTTCCTGTTTTTGAGTGTTTAGTTTTTTTGCAGCTCTATATATTAACCTAAACCCCTTAGTTTAATGTAGCTGGCAAAGATTTCTCTTCCATTCTGTAGGCTGTCTGTTCATTCAGTCTGTTGTAGTTGCTGCTGCTGCTGCTGCTGGTGTGTGTGTGTGTGTGTGTGTGTGTGTGTGTGTGTGTGTGTGTGTGTAAAATTCTTGCTTTACTTGTGTCTCAAAGTGTTCTCCATGCATTTCCCTTTCTCAGTGTGAACTGTGTTCTATGCAGAGGGAGACACAGGGTTTGATTATGTATCTATGACTGTCCTGGAACTCTGTGTAGACCAGGTTGCATTCAGATTCCAGAGATCTGCCTGCGTCTGCCTCCTGAGTCTGGGAATAGGTTTGTGCACAACAACCCACCCAAACAGTCTCTATATGTGTCCTCTGCTCCTTTCCACACCATCCTACTTGTTTTCCTCAGCATTTGTGGCATCTGTCTTCAAGTCTTTGCTAATCCTGTCTTTGCTGTTATTCTTTTGTCCCTTACATTTTTATTTCTGCCACCTTGTTACAGGTCCTCTTTTTTTCTTTTAGACATTTTTACCTGGGTGCCAGGTAGTTTTTCATGAGAATATTCTTTCATGACAGCATGGTGTTATAAAATGCTTTATTATAGGCATGTGTCATTGGGTTATTTACTGTTGTAAGCTGTTAAAATCTGCTAAAATAATACAAAAGCATAGCAGAGTTAGAGATACCCAGAGTTTATGTGGCTGAACTAAAGGAAATCCTGTCTTCATCCATAATTCCAGATGGTTTTAATGTGATAGTTTAGTGCTGGGCTTGGCCGCCTGTGGCCTGCAGGTCAGACCTGGTTTGCTTGTTTTGCACATGATTTTCACTGGAACACAGCCACATCCATCCATTTGTCTAGCATCCCTGGCTTCTCGAGGTGTTCACAGCCAGTGGAAGAGTTGCTGGAGCTCGTGGAACACACAGATCTGTTTACTGTTTTGCCCTGGTATAGGAACCTGGATTTCTCCCTATGTAATCGGGGGCAGTGAAGGCAGAGATTGTCGTGCTAGGTGCTGCCCAGAGCCTCCCATGGATGACTGTTCCTCTGGTGCCTTTCCTTGACTTGAGATTACTGGGAGGGACTTGAGTTATCAGTGTCACAGTGGAAGCTACCCCAGTCCTTGGCCCTTGTCTGGGCCCCTTGCTAGGTCCCCTGCTGTGCTGCGGAGGGCACATCTGCTTCTCGTTCACTGCAGTAGCCACCCATCCGGAGGGAGGAAAAGCTGGTGTGTGATGACTTTGTGACTCCGGGCATGGTGCCTCCCGCCTTGGGCCCATTTCCCCTATAATGAGGAAGCTGAGGAAACCAGGCCCAGCCTCCCCCTGGTTCTTTGACCTTTCAAACTTCCCTTGAGAAGTGGTTCTTTTCAGACTTTAAAAATGGGTGTTTATTTTGTTTCTTATTAAGGGTGTGTGTGTGTGTGTGTGTGTGTTTTCCATGGTGTCCATGTGGAGATAAGACGGCAAGATAAGACGGCAACGTTAGAGAGTCTTTTCTCCTTCCACTGTGGGATCTGGGGATCAGATTAAGTCACCAGGTTTGCAGGTCTTTACCCTGAGATGTTTAGTCAGCCTTCAGCTAAGACTTTTAATATGGGGTTGTTTGAAAAGAGATTCCTTGCTCTCTTTAGAGCTCCAGGTTTCCCCATTCCTAGTGGGTAGGGCTGCATGACCCCGTTGGATATACTATGATTCAGGGCTCAGCCCACTGGGTGGACTTTGAAGACCAGGTTGGGTTTAGGGCAGCAGTTCTCAACCTGGAGGGGGGGGGGGAAATGACCTCATAGAAGTCACTTAAGACCATCTGAAAGCATAACTGTTTACATCACAATTCATAACAGCAAAAATTAGAGCTAATGATGCAGCAATGAAAATAATTTTATGTTTTGGGGTCAGCACAACATGAAGAACTGTATTAAAGAATTGAAGCCTTAGGAAGGTCTGTGCCTCCTGGAGGCCAATCTGACCTCAAGTTTAGTTGAATTGTAGGCATTTGAAGGAGTTGCAAGCATCTCTGGTACTCTGTGAACTCACCTTGGGATTTTCTGTCCTGGCAGGACTTAGGTGGCAAAGCATAGGCATTAGAGGTGCTTGATTGTCAGTCAGATGAGCCCCAGGAGTGAATGGCTGCTCAGAGCCTCGGGATGATGGTGTGGTTTCTTCCCGCCCTTGTTCTCTTCCCTGCCTTCTGTCCACATCCTTCCTGGCTTGTCTTCCTGAACTCCGCATCTCCTGTTTTCTCCAGAAGCCGAAGCCGAGCCTCTGGAAAGGGGACCTTTTTCTAGGATACTAGTCTGTTTGGGAGCTGCTGGGGGCATGCTTTCTCCATGCTGGGACGAGCCACCCGACAAAAGCACCTGAAGAAGAGAGTTTTATTCTGGCTCATGGCTTGAGGGTACAGTTTTTCATGGTGGAGGGAACATTAGGGGGGTGGTCACAATCAGGAAGCAGAGAGATGAATGCTGACACTCCCCTCCTTTTTTCTTTTTTCAGCCTAGGACCCCAGTCGGTGGAATGGTGGTCTTATGACCTCAGTTTAACTTCTTTGGAAACATTCAGAGATAGGTCCTCTATTTGATTCTAATTATGCCAGTTGGAGATTAAGATTAACCATCACTGGGGACATACAGTGTCTTCAGTGCAGCAGGTGTGTGTGTCTGAGGGGTTGCTCTGGTAGCCCTTTGGGCCTCGACTCTGCCTGAACCCATGAGAGTAGGGCTCCAAGGTGTAAGCAGATTCCATTAGTCTTTGACCAGTCCTTCCAGCCTACCTGCTAGGGGGCTGTCTCTGTCGAGAAGGTCCCAGACTTGCAGGAGATCCACTTGCTAGACTCTTGTAGAATGAGCCTGGACCCTGGGCTTCTGACCTGTGCTGTGTATTCAGTCCTTTCTGGACACCATGGTGTTTCAGGGGCTTCCCTTGTGCTTGCTCATCTCTGAGATATCTACAAGGAGACCCAGGGCCTGGTTCTGAGCATCAGCCTGAGTTAGTGAGTAGATTGACCAAAAACCAGAGCAGATCCTGAAAGTGTTGCCTTACTAGTGCTAGAAAGACAGGATGTCTGGAGCCCACAAGAGTTGCCTAAGCGCTTACACATGTGCTTAGAGCAGTTGTGCAAGGTTGAATCCTGGGTGGCTGCTCTTGACCCGCTTGAACTTTCTCCTCCTCCCATCTAGCAGGGTTTAGATGCTCACACTTTTAATGTGAGTCTATTTTGCTTGGGTAAGTACATTTGAAGTGGGAAGACACACTTTTGATCCAGATGTTTTGAGATGGCAAGATCCACCTTTAGTCTGGGCCACACCTGTGCTGGTAGCCTATATAAGGACATGGGAGAAGGGAGCTTTCATTCTTTGCCTGCTTGTTCTTGCTGGTAGGTCCATTCCTTCACTGGTATTAGAGCCCAGCCTTGTAGACTGAGCAATTATTGTATTCTTGGACCTTCTGTTTGTAGACAGCCATTGTTGGACTAGCTGGACTACATTGTTGGACTACAGCTGATAATGCACTCTAATAAATTTCCTTTATACATAGATGTATCCATTTGTTCATTCTGTCAGTTCTTTTCCCCTACAGAACCCTGACTAATGCAGAGGGGCTTGTGTTGTTGTTGTTGGTGTGTATCTGCATGCGTGCTCTTTTTAATCAGCTCACCCTAGGGAAAGTAGCCAGAGATTTTCATTTAATAACCTAAGCCCTGGAATTCCTTGAATTACACTGTGAGGTTCTTGAACCCATTGTCGCAGTGGAACCTCTTAACTCCTGTAATTGCTTCTGAATCTCTACGGAGACTCTCAGAGAGATCCTTCTGCTCTGCTTGGGACGTAGACTCCAAGAATGCACCTTCTTAACACCTGGCTGTGTAAGTCATTTGTTTGAAGGTTTTGCAGCCTAAGACCTCTATGGAATTCTTTCTCGTTGGGCCTGTCCATCTTCTGTAGGTGCTGCTCACTCTTCTGTCCCTGTGGGTAGTGAGATAATATGTAGTCAGGGGTAGAGATGTCCAGGCAGGGGTCTTAAGTCTGTCGCCAGCTAGCAGTGTGACCTCAGACAAATGGTTCTACGTTTGTTCTGTATCTGTGTGGGAATTCCGGGGAGGAAGTGATAGGTGTGCCACTTACTCCTGGAGTTAAGTGCGTTCAGAAGCAGGTCACTTCCTTTGTCTGGTCTTCCCACAGGCTTTTTGACCATAATTGGTCTGCAGAGTTCCTGCCTTCGGCAATATTCATTCTCACAGTGATTACATTCCATTCGGTGTTCTAAGTAGTCTACACCTGAGGGATGATGTGTGTAGGTTTCTCAAGGGACTTTGAGGATCTGAGAATTTTGGTATGCACAGGGGGTATTAAGGCCAGTCCTTGGATACCAATTGACAGTGGACCTGTAAACGATGGTTCTGTTTATTTGGAGGCCTGGGAAGAGGTGGATTATGGAATCAGAAGGAAGACTGGTCACGAATACCCTTAAGTTTTGAAGGTCAAAACAAGCAGAGGGTGCCAGTTGGTGAATATGAGGCCTGTTTCCTCTTGTGGGTTCTCTTCTAAATGTCTAGGGCCCTGGACACAAGGAGATGGTAGACGTGAGACTGGGGAGAGCTGGTGGTCATGGGTGTGGGTAGCATTTGAAGCTGTGTGAATTCTGCCCCCCCCAGTGTTCCAAGGGTCTTTGACTGTTAAGTTTACCATCATTTAGTGGGGTCTGATAAGGAACTTATAAGTGGGCAAGGGGGAACAGCCCCAAGCTGTGTTTGCTTGGTGTCTCTGAACCTGATTGAAGGAGAAGTAGGAATGACCAACAGTGACCTTACTTCTGATGAGGTCAGATGAGAAAAAGGCCTCCACTCTGCTGAAAGAGGAGTAAGCCACTGGTTACCTTAAGGAGTGGTATGGTGGCCTGCTGGTTTGCTTCCCATGCCATTATGAAACGAGTGGGGGAGAGGGGACGTAGCGTCCAGGAGAACAAAGAGCTTATCTACTAAGAAGTCACTGTGGCATGGGATGGCTCAGAGAACTAGTCCTCAAGGTTGAGGGTGCTTACCAGTATCTGCTTTTGAGAAGAAGCACTGAACAGATGAACCAAGGCTTGGGAGGAGCCCTTCCCTCTGCCATGCCTTTTGGTCTTCTCTTACTCTGGGTGCCAGCGTTATGCTTTATAAAATGGAGATGTTGGAGTTCTGGCCTGGCTTCATCTGTGAATGCTGACTGAACCAGCCGTGGTAAGCTTGTGAGCCCTCACAGAGAGACAACCAATATTAAGCCCGTGTACATTTTGTGACAGTGATCTGTGATCCAGAGAACACAGAAACCTCCCAGGGTTTTTATCACAGGCCTTTCCTTCCTGTCCCAGCCACATGGGTCTGGTGTTGAAGAAAAAAATAGGCAGAGGTCACCTAAAGCTGGAGAATGCCATGTGGAAAGTTGAGTCACAGAGGAACCTAGCTAGCACTGTTACTTACTGTGAGGTCCGGATAAATGGCATGGAAATGCCAGCATGCTGGAAAGCAGCGAATAGGGAAAGACCAACAGCAGAACAGGCAGCTCCATTTGCAGACATGGGGCATTTACTTTTATATGGGGGCCGGGAACCTGCTCTGGTTTAGGACCATGTGGTGCATTTGGGTGAGTGAGCCCCTGTATGAGGGAGGTTGAGGTACAGTGCCTCTCTTGTGCTCACTGTGGCTAACCTTAGTTCATCACCTAAGACCCCACTATTTCCCCATCACATGTGTGTCATGCTGTGTATAGTTGTGATGCATAGCTCTGGCCAGTGACCTGAGTAGTTGCTTGTCCCCGTAGGGTGTCTGAATCCTATAGTCTTGCCTCACAGCTGGCCTGACCCATGCAGGTGTCAGCTGGGCCCGAGGCCTCTGATAACCCTGGCAGTCATCAGAGTACAGTGCCTTGCATACTGACGTGAGTTGAGGGTGAGTGTGGGTAAGAAGGAAGGAACAGCCTCTTGTCAGCACTAGGCTGTCTCTCCAGGACTGATCTCAGAATCTCTGCCTTGACTCTCTGGTCATGCAGCCATCTGGGGGTAGAAACCAGCCACCAGCCTTTCTGGGGAGATAGGTGCCGCTTATCTGCAATCTCTATGTCTGTCCCTTTTCAAGGTATAGAGAGCCCCTGTCATCTGCAGGAATCAAATGCCACCCTGGACAGGAGACAAGAATGTAGACTTTATTCCTAGTACTGGTTTCTGACCTCTTTTTTCTCCTTCCTCCCTCCCTCTACGCCTGCTCAGTTGGCTGGAGTTGTCTTCCTTGGAGTCGGACTATGGGCATGGAGCGAAAAGGTACGTGGAACCTCTGCCCGGGCCCAGGTCCCAGGCAGCCAGTCCAGAGCCATTGAACTTGAATTGTTCCCCCTGTCGCCTGTTGAGTGGGCACTAACTGTGTAGTGAAGGCTTGGTAGCAGTTTAACCTCAGAAAGAACGTGCCTCTAAAGGTTGGCTCTGCTCCCAGAGGTCATGCACAGTTAGGCCAGTACTGGAAGAGCAACCCCAGGATGTGGCAGCTGTGCCCAAGGCAGGCCTGGGGCTTCCTCCTAGCTCTTTCTGTTATTTCTGGGAACAAGTGAGCAGGTCTCTGAGCAGAGTCATGTTTACTCCCCAAGTGCTTGTCTTGGCCCACAGGAAAATCGAGTAGAGCCTGGTTACCTGCCCCTGGCTTGTAGGGGAGGAGGTGTGTCTTTTCTTTAAGAATCTGTGTATTGCTTCCTTGTGTGAGAGGAAGGAGAAGCCAGCTCTCGCTGTGAAGCTAGACCAAGGGGGCACTTGGTACTCTAGGAGCTCAGAGCTGCAGGGGCGAGATGGAGTCGGTCATGGTGCTGCCCGTACCCTAGGTTAGTGCTAGTAGCTTAGGGGGGAGAGCTGTAATTCTTACAGGAAGGAGGAGCAAGGGGGACCCGAAGCTGAAGCACTCCTCTTCTGTGGTGGAACCTTTTGCTGCTTTTCCCAGAGAAAGGAAACAGAGCTATCACGTGATGGTCTTAGGAACAGAATGAGGTCAGCTCTTCAGCCTGGGCACCCTTCAAGGAGGTCTGTGAACCCCTGATGGCAAAAACTACAATGCAGTGTCTCTGTCCCAGTGACCTGGAGGCAGCAGCCAGGGCCTCGTAATGCCACCATGTGGCTGTATTTGGGACTGCAGTAGGCTTGACCTAGATGAGCCCTGATCTTGGAGCTACCTCCACAGCTGCCTGTTCTGGCAGCCCTCCCCCCCTCACCTTTGAATTCACAGAATCTATCTGTCAGTTGTGGTTGGTACTAGTTACAATAATAATTTTTAAATATTACATAAATACATACATGTTCTAAAATTTTTTACTGCTTTTTTTGGTGTGTGCATATGTAGTTATGTATTTGCATGAGTAGAGGTAAAAAAAAAACCTACAGGAGTAGGTCCCATGCTCTCCTTCTACCATGTGGGTCCTAGAGATTTAACTCAGGTTACCAGACAAGGCAGCAAGTACCCTTACCTGTTGGGCCACTCAATATTCCCTTACCATATGTATTTAATTAAAAATGAAAAACCAATTCTTATTTGTCCCTAGCTTCCTTCCACTTGTTAATTGCAAGTACAGCCAGTGGTTCTCTTTCAACAGTGTTTCTAGGATGCTTCCATCATAGAAAGTTCTATGGGCAACACTCTGTCATCCATCTACCCTTGCTGGGTGTGTTTCCTCAAAATGCTCAATTTGAGGCTGCTTTTAGCAAGGTTAACCACAGGCCATAGGACTCCACTCCTCTGAGGCCTGGCCAAGGTACCCTACAGGCCATGGAGAGCGATCTGGACCTGGGGCCACAGGAGCCCCATCCTCAGTGTGGCCTGTGAACTTCAGGGGAGGGTCTGGGTTCTGAGGCGGATAAGGGTACTAACTAGACTCAGGGCTCTAGGACGTGGGCAGGAACGCCCTCCGGCCTGGCTCTTCAGGACAGGACTGAGCCTTGAGAAGCAGGCTCCTGCCCTAGCTGCTGACAGTTTGCCCCGGGCCCTTGGTCCATCCTAGGGACACTACTACCTTGCATTCTCTGCCTCTTCCAGGGTGTGCTGTCCGACCTCACCAAGGTGACGAGGCTGCATGGAATCGACCCTGTGGTGCTGGTCCTGATGGTGGGCGTGGTGATGTTCACACTGGGCTTTGCAGGCTGTGTGGGGGCCCTACGGGAGAACATCTGCCTACTCAAGTTTGTGAGTGGTCCTGGAGCTGAGGGTGGGGGGCCGTGGATGTGGTGGGCCAGGGGTGTGGGCCGACATCTGCTTTCCGGCCCAGGCAGAGAAGCAGAGAGCAGTCTTCTTCTTTTTTTTTTCTTCTTCTTCTTTTTGGTTTTTCTTTGTATTATTATTATTATTTATTTTTAAGTTTAAATTTAGATTAGAAACAAGGTTGCTTCACAAGTCAGTTCCAGGTCCCTCTCTCTTTCCCTCCCTTCCTCCCGCGCCCTCCCCCCCCCCCCCCATTATCCCCTCATTTCCCCAGGGAGGGTGAGGCCCTCCATGGGGGTATCCATAGTCTGTCATTTCTTTCAGGGCAGGGCCTAGACCCTCCCCCAAGAGTTCAGGGTGAGAGTGCATCTCACATTGTTGGATGGGAGTCCAAAGTCCATGTGTATACTCGGGATGAGTACTGATCTACTGCCCAAGGCTCAATAGATTCCCTAGGCCTCCTCACTGACACCCACATTCAGGGGGTCTTGATCAGTCCCATGAGAGCAGTCTTCTGAACCTGCTGCCTCACTGAAGGGAAGATTTTGGGAGACAAACATGTTTCATGACCCACACCCCATAGGAGGAGCCTGCTGATTGTGGGGATTCTACTCACCTTAGCTTTATATTTATAGCTCCCCTTAGAAGTTCTAAAGGGATTGTTTGCTGTCCACCTTTGCCCTTCCTGGCTAAGATCAAACAGGGTTGCCAGTAGCATTAAGAAATCATTTCCCTCCTCCTGGGTGTGAATCTGTTGGATGCACAGGGTACAGTTCTTAATTTTCTAGCAGAATATTAATAACTACGAGTTTAGTTTTATATTTAGATACTGCTTCCTTTTTAAATGTATTCAGTTAAAATTAAATAGCACCTGGTGAGGAAAACACTCTTATTTTCTTCATGATTTATTATCTGTTGAGTTTATTAGGTCAGGCTTTCTTCATTTGAAAAGCAAAGCACACATTTCCTAGTCCCCCCCCTTCAGAATACAGAGTTTTGCATCTCACTTCCTCGAGGGCAGGCTGAGTGCACATGTCTGTGCATGCCTGCGTTCTTGTCTGCTTTCTCGGGAAGGCTCCTGCACGTTTCCTAGGTGTGGCACGGCTTCTTAGGGTCCTTTATGGCTGGGAGAACACAGACCTTTCAGGCCACAGACAGAGCTTCATCTGTGGCACAGCGGCTGCATGCCTGTAGCTGGGCAGCCATGTTTCTAGAGGTCTGCGTGTGGCTGTGATCCTGCTCACACATGCAGAGTGGGTACTGATGACACTGGGACCTCCAGAGTAGCGGGAAACCCTGCAGGGAGCTCACGTGTCCTGTGTGAGTTACGCTGCCTCAGACAGGCTCTGTGCCTGAGTCTCAGTGTTTTCATCCTACAGTGGGAGTGAAAGATGAGATGTCTAGGATGGATGTGTGGAGGGAGGGGTGGGAGCAGAGAGTGTCCCAGTGCAGGCTCCATGTGGAAGCAACTGACAGAGCTTCGCTTCATCAGGTGGGGGAGGGGAAGGGGGCGGTGAGGTGCTGTGCAGCGGGCGGTGGCCCTGGGTGCAGTGGGGTCCCTGGGCTGGCCAGGCTGCTGAGGTGACTCCGCCCCTCTTGTGCCATGCAGTTCTGCGGGGCCATCGTGCTCATCTTCTTCCTGGAACTGGCCGTGGCTGTGCTGGCCTTTCTGTTCCAGGACTGGGTGAGGGACCGGTTTCGGGAATTCTTCGAGAGCAACATCAGATCCTATCGGGATGACATTGATCTACAGAACCTCATCGACTCGCTCCAGAAAGCTGTAAGCTCTGCCCCTCACAGACCTCCTGCTAGAACATGCCCTTTGCCACCTCTGGCCACTCCGGGGTGCCCCGCAGCTAAGAGGGCAGCGAGGCCTTCTCTCCTCTGATCTGACACAGCATGGCAAGGAGGTCAGCACAGCCGCAGTCCTCCCCATGGTTTTGGGCCCTGTGGGTGTTGAGGGTAGAGCTCCTCCCCCTAGACTTGTGACTCACCACAGGAGCTATTCCTGTCTCCTTCCTCCCTGGGACCTTTTCTTCTTCCTGTTTGAGAAGGGCAAACTGCCTGGAGGAAGCCTTCTCAGATGGAAGATGTGACCTCTCACTTTCCCAGGGGGTTGAATAAGCAGGCTCAGGTTGTGTCCCTCAGTCTTCCTGCCCCTTCCCCTGCCTGCTCCAGCCTCTAGGATGAACCCACTCACTGCCTGCCACAGTGGCCTGTTTGATCTGCCTCTCCCAGAAGCTTGGTTTCCGAAATGTCTTTTCTATGGAACACTTGGTTCCAAAGAGAAACCAGAAAGCACTAAAAATAACTGGCCCACTGTTATTAACCAAAACTTGTTTGCCCTGTTGCATGTAGCCTGGGGTCCAGTAAAACCCATTTATGTGACCAGGGGGCTCCTGTGCCTTGTTACTGACTGGGGAGAATCCTGTGTTCTAGACCCCTTTGGATGGCCTTGCTGCCCTGTCTTTGTTCTGTCTCTGTCTTTTGTAGTCATACGGTGTGGTCTGCTAGTCTCTAGCACGTTATTCTGAGTTTTCCTAAGGGATGTGGTCTTCCTGCTGCCTGTCTCTGTCTCTTGTGACAGGGTCTTGCTGTATAGCCCAGGCTACCCTCAAGCTTACAAGTGTCAACCTCCTGATTATTGAAATTAGGGGAATGTTTGTGCTCTGCCATGCTCAGCTCCAGCTCCTCTTTTCCTAAAAATAAAGAGGGATCCAGTAAGTTCTAGGGCTTGGGATGAACCATTAAAGCTTCTTGCATAGTGGAGGAGCGTGGATGGGCAAGATGGATTTTTACTAGAAAAGTTGGATGTGAGGGGACAGAGATTACTGTTGCCTTTGTTTTGGCTACTGCTGTCACCGGGCCAGCATCACAGGTAAGTGTAGGGAACCTGGTTCTTAGTGGGTTGGAGCCGCACCTTTGTAGGCTGATGAGGGCTTGTTGTCAGCTGCACCATGTACTGCAGAGTGGAGGGCGAGGCTGCAGGGCAAGGCTGGAGTTTCGTGAGTTGCTGTTGCTGTTCACCCTCGTCCTAACTCACCCCGTCAGCAGCTATTTTACATAAGAGGCCAAACAACTTAGTCAGGGCCACCATGGCCAGTTATTAGGGGGAAGGCTTGTTATGCAGTGTTGCAGTGTTCTCTAGATTAGGAAAGGGGTGCATCAAAGAGCCTTTAAAGGGGAAGTAGGTTCAGCGTGGCTGGGACTCTGTCAAGGAGTGACTGGAACTTTGCATGCTGGGGCCTAGACTGGATCTTAGCCTGCTGGGGCCTAGACAGAGGAGATAGCACGGCTCCTGTTTCCTTCTTAAAGGGTTACCGTTTGTTGGGGTTATTGAGCATCTCCTTGGGCCTTGGTGTCTCTGTCTGAGTGGTGGGAAGATGCTTGTCTCTGCCATCCTGAGATACTTGTGTTGGGTGAGTGACCCTGGCCTTCCTCATGTGGTTCTTGGCTTTTGTGATTTCAGAATCAGTGCTGTGGGGCCTATGGCCCTGAAGACTGGGACCTCAACGTCTACTTCAACTGCAGCGGTGCCAGCTACAGCCGAGAGAAATGTGGAGTCCCCTTCTCTTGCTGTGTGCCGGATCCCGCGGTGAGTGTGTGTCCCTTCTGCAGCCCAGCAGCTCCTGCCACTCCCAGAGCCTTCCAGGCTGCTGCTTTCCAACACATGCGTGGAGGGTTGTGCATTCCCTGTTCCTCTCCCACCGCTTCTCTGGTCCTTGCAACTCTGAAATCCTGTGCACACATTCCGGAAAGCTCTTAGGGTTGCACCTTGGCTCTGTGTTGGGTAAAGAAGGAGGCTTACCTCCTTTCGTACTTTATCTGCAGAGTTGACTCAGTGCCCAGAAGCTCACGGGGATTGTAGGGTTATACAGTCCATGTGGGGGACAGCAGCTCCGCGGTGAATTATTTTCTAGCAGCTTCTTCAGCTGCTTTCATTCCTATCTAAGGCCTAAATCCTTGGGGTTCTGGAAATTGAGCACTTTGAGTCACCTGTCAAGAAAGACTGTGTTCTGCTTGAGTATTGATCAGGCCTATGCAATCTTTTGTGTAGCTCTGTGATGCCTAGCCACAGCCTCTGAGAAACAAGCCTCCACTCTATTACCTGGATAGGATCCTGAGTGTGGGAGAGGCCATTTGCTGAGGTTGCACAGTGATGTCTGAGGTGTCCAGGGATGTTTGAAACACAAGGGTGTTGAAAGTGTTGGTGCAGTGAGTGTAGCCAGTGTGCTATCACCCCTTACAGGATACATTCCTAGGCACCTCAGGGCTTGCTTCTTCCTGGATCTATCTCCTTAAGACTTTACCACCTCCCAGTAGCAGCACCCCATGGACCAAGCCTTTGGGGGTATTCTTCCCCTAACCTCAAACATGGTACAAGAAAGAAAAGTATAATATTTTGTGTTGTAAAAGAATTTGTGTGAAATTCAGATCCCAGTGTCCTTAGTTCCTGAAAATATAGCCAAGCCTGATTGCCTATGTGCTGTCCAGGCCTGTGATCCTGCTGATGAGGCAGAGTGAGTCCTGGTTCTGTGTCTATAAGTTTGCTGCTAAACAGCCACAGAAGCAGCTCACTGACCCCTGTGCTCGCCTGGAAGGGGAGCTGGCAGTTGACTGCAGGGCGTGAGCTGTGATGGACTTTCTGCATGTATTTCCTGTCTCTGGTTGTGATTTTTTTAGTGCCTCTTACCACCAGGTTTTTGACAGGACAAGAATGACTTAAGTTTTCTGCTTTTCTTACAGCAAAAAGTTGTGAACACGCAGTGTGGCTATGATGTCAGGATTCAGGTAAGAATACCAACACAAAGCTTCAAAGAGTTCTAGTGAACTGTTTCTTAGGTTTTAGTCTTGTGGTCTAACCTACTGCTGTAACAAAAGTGCCAATTGGAATAGGGAGACAGGAAGGTTCAGTTAGACGGTCACATCTAAGCCTGAAATGAGCTAAGTCTGTGTCTGTGCGAGCGCGCACGCGCGCACACACACACACACACACACACACACACACACACACAGAGAGATTTAAAACCCTTATACCACTAAACCTATCACTGCATTAGTAATAGTGTGGAATTGGGAACAGAGTTATCTATTATAAGGGATTGCGGATAAAGCTTGTGAGGTGCGTGACCCCAAATGGAGGCAGAAGCAAGAGGGAGCTGCCTGGACTAGGTGGGACTCAGAATCCAGTGCTTCTTTCAGACCTCAGTGAGAGGGAGGGTTTGGGGATGATAAGGTGGCCAGAAAGGCGCACCCCGCCCTCACCGCAGGCTGTTCTCTGGTGGCTTCTGTTGTAAAAGAGGGGTATCAGGCAATGTAGAAATCCCCCTTCTTAGCCATGGACACTAGAACAGTCTATCTGCATCTTTGAAGTCTTTCATTGACCTTAGTTTCACAGTGACAGGCTATTTGTTGAATTCACAAGCTGAAACCTAGTCCCCAGTGAAGGCATGTCCTCATGATTGAGATTACTGACCTTGCTAAAGGGCCCAGTAGCACCTGGAGAAGAGTGGCTTAGCGGTGAAGAGCACTGTTGCTCTTGTAGAGGACCCAGTTTGGTTCCAGCACACATGCAGTGACTCACAGCCACCTGCAAGTCCAGTTCCAGAGGATGGGTGCTGCCTTCTGGCCTCTGCAGGCACTGTATACACTGGGTACGAAGACATAAATGCAGCCATAATGCTTACACACATAAATATATCTTTAAAAAAAATCCCAAGAGCCTTCTGTCTCTTTCGGTATGTGAAAATTTGGTGGGAAGACATTGTTTAACTGGAACGCAGCACCAGGCGCACTCTACCAGTGCCTTGGTGTTAAGCTTAAGCCTCTACAGTGTCGAGGAAGAAGTCTCTGGTGCTTTAGGCCACTATGATGCTTTGTCTTAGCATCCCAGACAGACAGAGCCGGGGAGAGGCATCTGTACGGAACCCAGCTTTCCTGCTAAGAATCTCATCGCTATGTGGGGCAGTGAAAACAAAATGTAAAAACAGGAAGGCTCAAATGACAGACAGGCATTTATTTTCTCACAATTCTGGAGCCTAGAAGTTCCAGATGAAGCTGTCAGCTGAGTTGACTTCTTCTGAGGCTGTTTGCAAAGGATCTGTTCCAGGCCTATATCCTGGGCTTGGAATCTTCTCCCCTCTTCATATGGTCTGTCTCTGTGTACGCCTGTGTCCTAGTCTCTTGCATGGACAGCTGTCAGTTGATTAGACTGCATCCTGATGGCCTCAGTCATCTGTAAAGACCCGTCTTCACGGTTCAGGGGGGAGCAGTGATGGCATGGGGGAATCTCATAACGCCCCTGACATGAGTTAATGTTGCATCTGTGTTGACATGGAGGGAGTTGGTGGGGAAGAAACTGGGGCTGATTGTCACTTAGGAGGTAATGAGAATAGGGTGTGTGCTGTTACAGGGTCCCCAGACTCTGATTTTCCAGAAGGATTGGTAGAAGGGGAGCTGGCTGACTCTGTCTCCCAGAGCCATGTTTGTGGGAACCGCTGTCCTTTCTTCTGCCCACTTCTTTGCGAAAGCTTGGGATCCCTTTCCTCACTTGTACCTTGAAAGACATACATTTCCCAACTGGATATCAGGACATGATAGCTAAAATTCAAGGCTAAGCCATGACCCCAGGTCCATGTTTCTGACTGTAGTGCCCTTGCATGTCTCCAGAATAAGTTCATCTGTGGCTCTTCTCAGAGAAGAACTAACAGTCATTTAGTTAGGTAGGTGATAGAATAGCAGCTTGCCCTGGGAGAGGCCTGGCCTGAATCTGGAGTGTGTTTCTCAAGCAGGGTTTCTCTGTGGTTTTCGTTTAGCCCCCAAACCCACAGCATCTGTGTGTTGTGCCTTGCCCTGCCCCATCCAGAACCGGGCTCTCTGGGGGCAGGGCAGGGCAGGGCAGGGCAGGGCAGGGATCGTGCGTGCTCAGGCTGAGGCCCCTGTGCTGTTTCTCTGCAGTTGAAGAGCAAGTGGGACGAGTTCATCTTTACGAAAGGATGCATCCAGGCTCTGGAAGGCTGGCTCCCCAGGAACATCTACATTGTGGCCGGCGTCTTCATTGCCATCTCACTGCTGCAGGTATGCCCCAGAATTCAAGCACTGGGCCCTTAGCACACGTGAAGGAATCTGGCCTAGGAAACAGTGTCCCAGGTGCATGTCCATGAATATGTATAGTACGGTGGCACCTGTGCATGTTGCAGGGTGGACCCAGGATGGGCTGTGGCTCCTCTGTCCCCCAAAGTTGGCTACCTGAAGGAAGACATTTGGGGCAGACAGACGGGACAGCTGTGACCCTCTCTGGAGGGCCCAGTAGGCTTCATATGGTATCGCCTGTGTAGTGGTCAGGATAACTGGAGTGCATGGTCTGTAACTGTCACCTCTTTGGGATCCTTCCCTTCTGGTAGACTGAAGTAGGATTTAAGGAGGCATTAGGTACTCTGGCATGGGAGGTGACTTTCCAGTTTGCTGGGACAGGACTTCATGTCCCTGTCCCCTGGCTGGACTTCTGGAGTCTTCCCCTCACCACAGAGGCCCTTGTGACCCACTGCCCTTTGTGGCTTAAAGCTGTACCTATTCATTTGAAACAGATTTTTCATGTGAACCGCATTGGTGGCCTAGGGGTGAATGGGGTGGCTGATGCCCACTGGAAAAATCTAAGAAAAGTCAAGAACCCAGTTCTGTTGGGGAAACTGCCGGTTTTATTAGGGCCCCTGAGTAAGAGGCACCGGCAGCCTTTGAGCAGCTCTGGGACAGTGGAGGCTGTGTTTCCACAGAGAACACGCGTCAGCCTTGAAGAGGTGGCTGGGGTAGAACTGGCTGCAGCCACGTGACATTTCTTTATTTTTTCACTCTGCCATTGTGTCGGGTGACTACAGAGTAAGACTGGAGAGAAGCTTGTGGGAAAGAAAAGTTTGTGAAGTGGGCAGAAAAAGAAGATTTCAGAGAGACCTGCTTCAGTTATGAAACGTACAACTTAGAAGGGGGAGGAACCAAGCACCCCTCCAAGTTTAGGTAGAAAAGCCTCACCCGTCCCTCATGACATTCCAGCCTGCTAAGGTCAGGGTATGTCTGCAGACTTCAGGGTCATGGCTGCGTGACTATTTTCCTGGGGATCACGCCAGCACGTGGCTGGTTCTGAACAGTTGGTGTTATTTTTCAGTTTGACCTAGAGCTCAAATCTGTGGGTCTCGCCTGTGATGTGCGGCGTGTTCACTCCCTGGAAGCAGGTTGAGCATCTGTTTTGCTCTGTGCCTCCTGCTCTGACCTCTTCCATGCTTGAGGGATGCAGCAGCCTGTCCTGGGCTCCTTTCCATGGGCTGGGCTAGGTCTGGCACCTTGCTCAAGCTCTGCCTGCACTTTACCCATGACCTGGCAGGGTAGGTGAGGGAGTCCATGTAGGCAGTCTCCACCCGCTCTCCTGCTCCCTGCCCTGTGGGGCCACTCACCTTTGCCTTTGCTTTCAGATCTTCGGCATCTTCCTGGCGAGGACCCTGATCTCAGACATCGAGGCAGTGAAGGCAGGTCATCACTTCTGAGAAGCAGAGGCAGCAAGTGGAGCTGAGCCACACGTGGAGGTGAAGCCACCCACAGCCAGACCCCAGTCTTCGGCATCAGTGTGACGTGACCTCTCTGTTTCCTCTTGCTGGTGCTGAAGACGAAGGCCCCTTCTCATCTGCCCATACTTGACATGGCATCTCTGAAGGGGTTTGCCCAGAGACAGAGAATGTGTCTTCATGTGGAGTAGTAACTCTGAGGACAGATGGCTCCCGTGGCTGCAGGGAGGGCTTGAGGACCCTCTTGGAGCCCATGAGCATCTGCAGGCCCCTACTCACTCAGTAAGGCTTAGGTCCATGCTCAACTCTTATGTTATGTGGGTGGGGCATTTGTGCTGGACCAGCAGGTTAAGGACAACTTCTGCATCCGTCGGATCAAGCAGCATGAGGAGGGATAAGTGATCAAGTGGGTTCCCGGGTGCCAGCAGGGTTCATGGTGGTGCAAACATGCCCCCGGCTTGCAGGATCCTCAGCCGTGTCCAAGTGAAGTAAGCCTGAGCCAGCCATAACTGGTCCCAGGGAAGCATCTCGCCACTGCCTTCCACGCCTACACTGCTCTCCCAGGGTAGAACAGCCTGTGTCTCCATAGCATTAAAGCCTGCTGAGAGCCAGCTCTCCTGTCTTAAAGTGTGTAAATAGTTTATTTATAGGGAAGAGTGTTCCTGCGGCATGTCTTCATTGCCTCTCTCCGGCACTCCTTTCTCAGCAGCCTTACCCAGTGTCTGGGACCAAGCTGTCCTCTTCCGTTCCCTGAGTGTCTCAGGAACCAGCTGTGACAGCCTCTCCCTCTAGTCCACATTCCCTCCACGCACCCCTGCTTGGCTTCACTGTCTTCTGGTCTCGGTGCTACTGAAACTGCCACCAGAACTTGAATTCTGATTGACCCTTTCTCCCTACTGCCCTCCAGGGAGCCCAAGGTCTCGAGTTAGC
Organism: Mesocricetus auratus; assembly: GCF_017639785.1. Lineage (NCBI taxonomy): Eukaryota > Metazoa > Chordata > Mammalia > Rodentia > Cricetidae > Mesocricetus > Mesocricetus auratus. The sequence goes on from NW_024429190.1 coordinate 91,558,941, forward strand.
TGGAAACCAGGTTTCCTCTCATGACCACGTGCAGCTAGTGGCCCAAAGTGTGCTGTCCCTGGAGGGCGACACTCTGCAGCCAGGCCCCTGTGAGCCAGACACCAGGTGCTGTGTGGAAGCTCAGCACGTCTTATTTTAACTCCCGTGGTGACTCCTCCACGAAGACACTGCTCCTCTGCCATGGGCACACTGTCAGTGCTGTTCTGGGGCTGCTCTTGAAAATGATGTGTGTCTTAAGTACTGGATCCTCCCGAGGCACGCTGGGTGTCTGTCCTCCTTGGGCTGGGCTCCTCTCTAATGCTTCTGTGTAGCTGGTGTCTGTCCTCACCGTTCAGGGGTTGAGTGCCTACCTTCAGTTACTTGCCGAGGTGTACATTCTAGTGTGGTGTATACTGGTGATACTGGTGGGTGTGTGTTGATGATGGTGATGATGATGATGATGATGATGATGTTATAGTTTTTTAAATCATTCTCTATAGGCTAGAGGAAGAAGAATGCTTGTGTTTTTAGGAAGTGTGATAACTTCTCTTTGACCTGCCAAACTCTTTTATGGAATATATCTTTATATTAATGCTGTTGTTTGGGTTATTTTTTGTTTGGAATCACTATTAAAAAAACCAAAACACTGTAAGCATTTTGGTGGTAACTTGAGCCTGTGAGCCGCGTGAGGCATCAGTTGCCGCTGGTTGAGGCGCATCCTGACAGCTTGCGTGGATCCTTCACACACACCCTGCGGTTGAAACTGGGTGTCTCATGCATTGCTACCCTCAGCTAGCAGCAGGAACTGGAAAGGCTTCCTTCCCATGACTCAGGGAAGCATTGCTCACAGTTATCACGTTCTAGCCCTGGTAATTGTGCCCATGCAGGCGAAAGTGCTCAGAGGGCATGGTTCCCGACAGACGGGGTGCTGCCGCATGAGCTTTTGGAGGGTTTTCTGTGCTGGGCGGTGCAGGATCAGACACTTCCTTCTCTGAGAGAGACACTTTGGGGGCTACTGATGCAGCGTGCGGGCTGCTCTCCTTGGAGAGCTCCTCAGCAGAGGGAGGAAGCCTCTGTGTCTGCATGGGGAGCCACTTGATGACTCCCTGGTTGACATTCCTCCACTCTGACAAGAGAGGGGTAGAGAATGTGCATTCCCATGGGTGGGCCTTTGTGTCAGCATTATACTTCTCTGTCCTTGAAGGCCATGGGTACCGTGTTGTCAGCCTTCTGTCACTGTCATGATCTTAGTTGAGATGCTTGTGTTGATTATATCCAGAAGGATGCTGGTGTGCAGGAACTGTCCTTCATCCTTGAAGGCACATACATAAAAAAGCTGTTCCTTTGGTCAGTTGGTTTTGCTATCTCCAAGTATCTCCTGGAAAATGTCAAATGAGCACTATAAAACTGCGGCTGGGGCAGGAGACATGACTTAGCAATTGAGAGCATTTGTTGGTATTCTAGAGGTCCCAGGTTTGGTTACCAGTACCCACATGGTAACTCACAGTCACCCATGACTCCAGTTCCAGGGGATCCAATACCCTTCTGATATCTGTGGACACCAGGCACACACATGCACATCCATACAGGCAGACAAACTATTCATACATACACAATAAATGTTAAAAAAAAAAAAAACCTCTGGGGCTAAGGTGTACCCGTGGAAGAAAGGGTTAAGAATGCCCTATGCAGGTGCTGTTCTGGGGTTTGGGGATCCTTACCAGTGGTGGGGGATGTTTTATTTGCAGTGACAGGATATAAGCACTCCCTGTAAAGCTCATCAAAGACAAATATTCCTCCGTTTGGCTTTCTTCTGTATTCTGTACCTCCTATCCCAGCAGGGGCTTCAAAACTGTAGCTTAATGACTACCAAACTAAATTATCACCTTAGACCATCATTTTTGCCACCTCAGACTTTCAAATTTCATTTTTAAAACATAAACAAAAGCTGTGTAAATAGAGTGTAAAGTGAAATGTATGTTTTCTGTTGCCCAAAGACAACTCTTCTTAAGGATCCTTCCAGAAAAGCGTGTGGCTCTTCATCCAAACGGGGTCTGTTTTTGCAGCTTTCTGTGGTTCTTTTTATTTCCTGTTTTGGTCCATGGTGCGCATTCACTTGGCCAAGCTATCCACTGTATGAAATGCCACAAGCGAGTGGATGTTGCCCTTCAGGGGATTATGTTTGCAGTCCCAGGTAACAGAAAACCCTATTCAACCAACCTGAACAATGAGCGGAGGGTTTTGGCTCCTGAAACTGGAAAGTCCAGAGGTGGAGTGAGTTTCAGGGTTGGTGTGATCCAAGTGGCTCAGTGATGTCAGCAGGATCTGGTTTCCTTTCTCTGTTTGGCACAGTGTCTCCATTGTTGGAGGCAGAGGCAGGGACCCCTCACGGTGAGGCCTCTAGCCTCCATGATGAGGCATCATAGTGGTGAAGTCAGGGAGGGAGGCCCTCCTCTCCCCGTGACTGCTCATGCGACTTAAACACATGTTAGGAAATAACTGTAGGCTGGGCCATGAGTGGTGGAAATACACTCACTTCCCCTCACCACCCTGCGGGTATGCTTTGTTCTTAAAGTGTTTATCAAAACAAACAAACAAAAACATTGCAGAATGGGCTGGGGAGATGGTGCTGTGATGGGAGTAGAGGGGCTTTTTTTTGTTTGTTTTTTGTGGGTTTTTTTTGGGTATGCCTGAGGACCTGGTTTTGCATGCAGGTTTGTTCTCTCACTACCTCCCCCTACAGGACATTTGTGGTATAGACAGGAGAATCCCAGGAAGCTTGTGAATCTGCTAGTCTGGCCTATTCCGCAGAAGAACAGACTGTCCGGTCTCAAGGAGGGAAGTCAAGGACCAACACCAGGAGGTTGTCCTCTGACCTCCATATATGTGGTGTGCCATAGCCACACCCACAGTCACACACAGGGATGTGCCCGTGATGTACTAGGTAATCACACACCATGCACAAAACTGGGGGAAACCGCAGCATTCGTTAGTCAAGTAAACAGAAATGTTTGTAAGTGGGTTCTAGAGGCTGGCTCGGCCAGATCACTACTTACTGCTGGTGTGTGGATGAATGTCTCCAGGTGCCACATTCATCTTTCTATGAAATGGGAATGGTATCCTTCTTCTGTGGCGTTTCAAGGGTTAGATGAGATGAGGTAGGTGAATGGTTTAGCGTTTAACTGAGGGATGTTTATCTGAACCCACATTTCTGCCAGCTGAGCTACCCACGATGACTGTCACGCAGCTTGAGTTCCGAGGTAAGCAAGAATGAAGCAGTCACATCACCGTCACTTGAGGAACGACTCTTTGAGGTTTGCTGGGAGCCTCAGAACTTTGGAGCTCAAGGTCTGTTTGCTTTCTGCACTGTAAGGATAGTGCATGGGGACTCTGGCTCCCAACAGGAATGTAGATCCCGTCAGAAAGCTGCACAAGTAGAGGTATTGCCCCTGGATCCCCAGATCCCTAACAGCAGTGCTTTGGAGCCCAGGATGAGTAAGACGGTAGTGAGGGCATGCTTTCCCACTGGAGGTGAGGAGCACATGGTCTCCTCTCGGGATCCCTAGGACTTCCGCCCTAGGGGCGCTTAGAGTGGGCAGAAGGAAGAGTTGGAATGTTGGTGTAGTTGGGGGGCCTGGTGCAAGCTGATGTGTTCTGAACACTGGGTCGTCATGTTTGTGTGCTTGAGAGACACCATCTGAACCCCCTCCAGGTAGGCAGGACAGGACCTGGGAAGTGCTGGGGATTCCCAAGAGGAGACCATGTGCTCCTCACCTCCACTGGGAGAGCATGTCCTCAACTCCTTCCGGGAACAACCAGACTCACTGTAAAACCAGAGAATTGGTTGTGTGCTTTCCTGGGTGCCAAGAAAATCTGGTATGAAAGTGTAGGGGAGAACTTACAGGGTAAGGAAACATCAGGTCAAATGGACCAGCTGTGATTGTTTTTCTAGAAGCAGTGGGAGTCTTCTCACGTGTCACTCCACCTCAGTTTCATCGCTGGGCCTGCATCCTCCTCATCTCCATGCCCAGTCACATTAGCCTTGTGCTCTTGTAAAGAAGCCTGGGTTTTTAGGTTTATAGATCTCTTTCCTTTGTCCTAAACAGTCATCACCTCTCAGCAAGACGAATCATTGTGATGTTATCTCCTTTTGGATTGATTTTGTTACATAAAATCATCACAACTGTGGGCCATATGGAAAGTTGGAGTGGCCTGTTAGAGAGACTGAGCTCTCCAAGAGGCAATGGTCCTTCCCATGCTAAGGGCAATATTTTTAAAGGATTCATAAATACAGATAAGCAAATGTGAAGGTTTTTTTTTAATTTTGGTTCATTAATTGATGGGAGGTGAAAAGGTTAACAGCCAATTCAAAGGAGAAACCACAACGAAGCATCAGTCATTGTGGAGTAAAGCAATACCAAAATGGTTTTCCAATAGAAAAGGAATCTACTGAATCCCATTGAGATGTCTTATATGCACGTCTATCTACAAGAATAAGTCTGCAGGAACGCTACAGCATAGTGGGAAAATACCTCAAAGACAATGAAAGTCTAGAGACTCAGCTGTTGGGGTGTGTCCTTAATGACAGGTTTTCATTGGTGACAGCCGGGATGTTTTGCTTATTCCAAGTGCCTCTCTAGCTAACCACCTGGCAGAGTTCACTTTTAAATTGGACCCAGGCAGGTTATCCAAAGGAGCTGTAGATTCACGGTGAAAAGTGAATCCCAGTGACTAGTGTCCCCCAGCCATCCCAGGTAAGGGCCAACCACCATGAAAGTTGTTCTGGTGCTGGTGGACCTGTGAATATGGATGGCCCAGGCCGTAAGTGACACTCAGTGCCTGAATGTCCACCTACACTTCAGCTGCTGCATCCCAAACTGCTGAACGCATCTTCCCCAACCCCAAAGCCCCGCCCTCACTCTTGTCCCCATCCCATCCATCTACCAGTGGCCAAATCCAGGAGTGAGGTTTATATCCACACTGACTCCCGGAAAGAAGTGGTTCTCCCATAGTTGTGGAGCCACCTGGTGTGGAAGTTACCCCAGAGGTGCTAATGCTTCACTCTGATGCCCATCGGGACACTAGAACATCCTTTGCACTCTTCCTGACAATTCTTCAGGATTCTTTACACTACCTGTGCCACAATCGCCTTTTGAATATAGCTGCATTTTGGGGTGTGTTTGCCTCCTTTCTCTGTAGATGACAAAACTTCTTGGCAGCTGTGGACACATGAAGACTTTGATAGAACAGAACAGATCCTGTAGTGAATGTTCTAAGAATCTGGGATGTGGGGGTTCCCAGCTCCTGCCTGGTGAATCCCCTTCCCTGTAACGTAATTCTTAAAACCAACAAAGTTGAAAATACATTTTTATTCTTTGATAATTTCATACAACGCGTTTTGATCGTATCTACCCCCATTCCTCATCCTAACTCCTCCCAGATCCCCTCCCCACGTCTTTTAAACCCAAGTCCTCTTTGTGCTGCTCATCTTCTCACAAGCATGGGCCTGCTCTAATGAAGAATGGGCAACCCAGCAGGGGGAAACCCTCAGAGAAAGCTGAAGGAAGCATCCATTAGCTGACCACAGCGCTTCAGTAAGGGGTGGTGCTATGAACAGCTCCTGCCATGCTGGGGTGTGGGCTGGCTTGATCTTGTGGAGCGAGTTTACAGGCAGCCACAGCTGCCGTGAGTTCATGAGTGCAGTGGTCCAGTCAGTTTCGGGTGACGCTGTTCCCTACTCCCATCCTTCCTGACCTCTGGCTTTCACAGTCTTTCTGACCCCCTTCTTCCGTGATTTCCCTGAGTCTGGAGGGAGCAGGGGGAGAGGGAGCTGACAGGACTTTCTCCACTTTGCATAAGAGCAGGCAGATTTAGATTACGGGACTTGCAGATGTCATGAAACTGGGAAATGTCATAAGTGACTTAATAGCCAGGATTTCCTCTCCAAGGACTGTTCTCCCTCCCTCTTGCTGACACTCAAGGGACACAATTGGTGATCAGAGGGTGTCAGCAGTATTGGACAGAGGTGTTGACAGAGCATAGAGTAAATAAAGATTCTTGGCAAAGAGGGAGGAAGTACTGTAATTCCAAGACTGGGGATTAAGACAATGGTTCTCACAGTGTGGTCTCCATACTAGTCACTTCAACATCACTCTATAACTTGGTAAAATACGGATTCAGTGGTCCACCAGGTTTATGGAGTCAGATACTCCGGTGGGGCTCAGGTCTCAGGTGACCGAAGCAGAAGTTTGGAAGCTGGTGTACATGATTTGAGTCAGGAGATTATCCACTAAACAAACACCCCCAAAACTTGAGTGGATTTGAAAAAGGTTTATTCCCTGCTGTTTCCACAGGTCCTGGTGGCTCCTTGAGGGTGGGCTTGTGAATGCTGTGTCCCACTGTCTCAAGGACTGAGGCTCCTACATCTGCTTGTTGCTGGTTAGGAACAGAGTGTGGGCCAGAAAGGAGCTAGGCTCACCTTTCATCACTCAGAACTCAGTCTCCTTCAGGGGTGGCGGGAGTCTGGTTGCGTGCACGAAAGGAAGGGCCAGAGGCTAACATTGGATGTAGATAGTCTGTGCTTGACTCCTGTGGTTCAAGGAAATGAAGAAGTTGATTCCCTAAGTCCCTTTGTGGGGAACGTGAGGCCCACGCTGTTGGGGCTTGTCTATCTGCTCTGACCTCTGATCTAGCCTGGAGGCCATGAGTGGCTTCCTCACATTGTGGTCAAGGATGTGGGCTGTGTCCGGGTTGGGACAGATGGTTCACGGGCTGCAGACATCACGGTGAGAGGTACAGCTCAGCTGCAGCTACAGGAGCCTGGAAAGACTACCCAGCCGAGAACAAGAGCTGGGGGTGGGGGTGGGGTGAGGGGCGAGGTGGTAGGGCACAGATGGTACCAAATCACGACTCGGGGGAAACCTAGGACATAGTACTGGATCCATCATTCACTTCTGCTTCCTCAAATAGTAAACATGAGATCTTTTTTGTTGTTGTTGTTATTTGTTTTTGTTTTTCAAGACAGAGTTTTGGAGCCTGTCCTGAAACCTACTATGTAGCCCAGGCTGACCTGGAATTCACAGAGTTCTGCCTTTCTCTGCTGAGATTAAAGACATGTGCTGCTACCACCACCCAGTTTGAGATAATTTTTAAGGGAAAAAAAAATCACAGGTAGGTCAAGGACACTAGTAGCTTGTTCCTGGTTGCTGTATCCAGCAGGACCTAGACTGTGGCTTCCTAACCTGACCTGAAGGGTTAGGCTGACAGGAATTGCCAGCCGCTCTGAGGTGAGGACAGAGTGTGTCACTTCTAGCCAGGGTGACCCGGGTCTGGTGGGGTTAAATTGAAGCTGTGACTCTTCTATAGAGGAAAGAGCAGTAGATGGGACCAGAATACTGCTTGGTCTTTAGTGAGTGCTACAGGTCAGGGAGAGCCTAGGAAAGGCTGTCTGTGGCACAGCCTGCTGGCTACTTAGGGCTGCAGACTTCCCTTATAGCGCTCTAAAGGGCCTCAGCTGAGGGAGAATAGGGTGGACTGGTGCTTTCTGATGAGCAGGATTGCGGCTCCACGAGTGTTTATGGAGTGTGGACGCAGGCCAATGGTGGCCATGTCTATCAGACATCAGGCAGAAAAGTGACATCCAACTTGGTAGTGCCTCTACATCGAGGACCCAGGGCTTCCTGTCCCAGGAGCCGGGTGCAGGCATGAAGGATTACCTGTGCACAGGTGATGTGCCCCTTCTACAATGATCCTTTCACTGTCTCTGGCTTCCCCCAGTGAGGCAAAGGAAGAGGGCCTGAAGTGCCACTTAACTGCACTAGATGACTGAATTCGGGAGTCTGGTAGGATTTTTTTTCTTTCTTTCTTTTTTTCTTTTTGTGGGAAACAGCATCAGGAAAGGCCCAAGTTCCTGCTTCTTTGTGTCATTTCCTGTCCTTGTCTGCAGCACTCATGACAAGATAATTGGGTCTCCAATATTCAGCCATGGCGGGGAACTGTGATCAGGACACATTGGTTGCCCAGGCCAGGGCTAACTCCTGGTTAAACAAACAAAAAGATAGTTTTCAGGCTTCCAATGCAAGGAAGAATAGTGGGAAGTAGGAATCTGGGGAGCCAGTGAGGGTCTGGATGTTGCCCAGGTGATCTGTTGGCATCTCTGAAGTGGGCCAGACTCTCCCTAGTGAACACAGATCTTTTTTTTTTTTTTTTTTTTTTTTTTTTGGTTTTACAAGACAGGGTTTCTCTGTATTGTGAACACAGATCTTTGCCCTGCAAAAAAGGCTAAAGGCCATCAGCCACAGTTAGTAACCAGAATAAACCAAAAAACCAGACAGCCCACTTCCCACAATGTTCCTAGATGAGCCCGGACTGGAATCACATGCCTTTCTAACACAAAAGACTTTGAAAGGACTATGTGGGGCTTGCTTAGCAGAGAGAATTGGTAACCTCAGGCCATGCCTGACTGTTTCAATTCAGCATACCAAGGAGCCAGGCACTCCATGGGGAATTGGAGGAACCAAACTCTCAGTCACCGTGTGTGCCTGAATTACCCACACTCACTGGACCAGTTAATGAGAACAAAAGTGACTTCTATCTGTATACAGATGAGGAAACAGGGAAAAGGACTGCCTGGGAGCCTCGTGGGCCATGCAGCTGGCTGCAAGTCTGATTGGCTCCAACTCTGATCTTTGCTGCCAGAATCCTCCCTCCCTCCCTCCCTCCCTCCCTCCCTCCTCCCTCCCTCCTCCCTCCCTCCCTCCCTCCCTCCCTCCCTCCTCCCTCCCCCTCTCTTGTGTGTTTGTTTGTGGGTGCACACTACAAAATGTGTGTGGCAGTCAAAGGACAACTTTTGGGAGCTGGCTCTCTCCTTCCACCATATGGGTCCTGGGATTGAACTGAGGTTGTCAGGGCTGGGGACAAATGCCTTTACCCACTGAGCCGCCACCTTCCCCACCCCCAACACACACCTTGGTTTTGAGGTACAGGTTTTTAAGATACAGTTTTCCACTGACTTGGAACTTTGCCAGTCAGCCTCAGGGATCTGCTTGTGTGTCTCCCTAAAACTAGGATTATAAGTGGATGCCACCATACCTCCTTTTTCTTTCTTTAATCGTGTGAACTGTGGGGTGTTGAGCTCAGGTCCTCACTGCTTACAAGGCAAACACTTAACGACTATTCCATCTCCCTGGGCAGATGCTGGGTCTTGCTGATAGAGAATGTGGCATATTTCTGGGCCACCTTAAAGCATAGGTAGATATCTCGTCATCAAAGAGAATTGGTAACCCAATCTGCTTTCCCACCCCCACAGGTTAAATTTGTTTCCTGTGTGTGTGTGTGTGTGTGTATATGTGTGTTATATGCCTGGTTCCTATGCCTGCCAGGGGATCTGCTTTTCACATAGGATGTTCTAGGTATTTATTGCACATATGTACCAGGCCACTGACGATTTTCTTGCCTCCCCACTGTGGAGACAAGGTCTTTTTTGTAACCTAGGCTGGTGTAAAGCTTTTGGTTTTCCACTTCAGCCTCCTGAGTGCTGGGATTAGAGTCACATGCCCAGTTGTTGCCTGGCTTATGTCCCGTATTGTTATTATTTTTAGTGGTAATGAGATGAATTACTGCTGACTTTCACGGAGCTCTTGGACCACAACTGAGATCCTCGGTGTGCTCTTGCGCTTCCTTAAGTGAGAGGTGTGCCAGGGCAGGTGGGCGGTATGTTAGAAGATGGCTCCTATCACTAATCCTTCAGTAGTCGCTGTCACAGGCTACTGAAGTCCTGTAGCCATCACTGCCTCCTGGGGAACATATGGTCAGGAACGATTGGGAAGCCAGGGCAAGTAGCTTTAGACAGGGCCGTTCATCCATCTGCCCATGATTGCTGGGTCCAAGTGTCCAGCAACTGGACTACACAGTATTTATTCAAGCTCTGGTCAGTTCTATATATTCTATATAGAAAGACCTTTCCTCATTATCTTCAGGCAGGGTCTCATGTAGTTCAGGCTGACGTCAGAATTGTTAGTAGCTGAGAATGACTCTGAATTCCTGGTCCTCCTACCATTGCTGTACAAGTTCTGGGATTATAGCTGCGCAGCACTACTCTTGGTGTATATGGTGCTGAGGATCAAACCGGGGCTTTCTCTGTGTTAGAAATCACAACAGAACCCTCTCCCTAGCCCCTCATTCTCCTTTCTATAAATGTGTATCTCCTACTTCACAGCAGTGTGCTTTCTACACATGAAGCAGATGAAGGCACCCGCCATTGGTTGCTCATTATCTACCAGAGAGGCAGACAAAACACATAGGAACAAATCAATAAGTAAAGTCATTTGCAAAGTTTAAATGCCAAGCAAAAACGCAGGGCAGAGGAGGTGAATGGGAAGAATCCCGAATGTAGGGGAGTGACAACTTGGAGGAGCTGGTCTGAGAAGATAGTTCCATAGCTTAGCCCACACAGTACAGAGCCCTGGGTTTGATTTCCGGGACTGCAAAAAGAGGAGTGAATCAAGACTGGGATTTGGTGAGCAGCCAAGTGGTTTAAGCCCATGCTGAGGCCCTGGAGGTGGTGGTGGTGGTGGTGGTGGTGGTGTGTTCCCTGAGCAGCCAGGGGGAGATTGGCCCAGGTCACAAGCTAAAGCAAGTGACCCTTTGACTGATGGGAGAGGCTATCAGTGCAGATCCTGGGATCTTGAGGGCCCTGGGAGGACTTGAGTTTAGGCTTTCAGTAACTGAGTTTTTCTCAGAGAAATAGCATGCTCTGATTTACATTTTGAAAGTGGGGTTGGGGTTGTAATTAAGCCCTGATTTCAACCCCCAGCACAAGTTGCCTAAAACTGGATGTGGTGGCACATGCCAGGAACCTCCACCCTTGGGAAGGTAGAAACGGGATCAGCTATTCAAGGTGTTACTCTACCACATAGCTAGTTCTAGGCCTAATGCTGGGTGGTGGTGGCATACACCTTTGATGCACTCGGGAGGCAGAGGCAGGCAGGTCTCTGAGTTCGAGGTCAGCCTGGTTTACAACCTGAGTGCCAGGACAGTCAGAGCTACACAGTGAAACCCTGTCTCAAAAAACAAAAAACAAACAAACAAATCTAATCTAATAGGTCATGGAGGGGCATCCCCTGCAGATTTCTTCCAATGCCTTCTTACCATTTCCTCTCAGAAACTCTTCAAGGCTTTCCCCCAGCTCAGGAACCCAGGTGACCCCTCCATTTCCCCAGGGTACAGGCATCTGGCATTGCCTTCAGGGTTCTTTCTAGCAGTGAGCTTCAAGGGGGCTAATTTCCAGTGGGTGGTGTCTGTGGAGCACATTTTAGGAATTTTGAAATACATTTGGTTTCAGTCATATGAGTTACTTAAGACTACCTTACTCATAACAACAGCCCCTACTCTCCAAGAAGAAACCAAGTAGTTGGGTTAAACAGATGTGCAGTCTTCCATATTATCCACTGACCAGGGCTTCAAACACATTTTAAAACGAACCACACTGTGAATGGTATCCCACGATTTTTGCCCGGGATGTTCCCCCTCCTCTGGACAACTGATGTCATCATTCTTTGTGACAGGAATGATGTTCCCCAGCTGAGTGGCATCCAGGTGGTTCCCAGAAACTTGCACAACAGACTTGCTCCGCAAGGAACTGTGTCAGCGTGCAACAGGAAACACACCACGTGGGCCACTGAAAAAGAAAAACAAAAATTCAACCTGTGTGAAGATGCGCCTGAGCCCTTACAAGGGGAGGTCCAAGCCTGGATTGTGGTCCAGTGCAGCCGGCAGGGGGCGCCCCAGGCCAGACCTAACCTGCAGGACAGAGACTGGTAGATGCCGGTGCAGGTGCTGCACAGTGTGGCGGAACCGACCCTTTAGTGTTCCAGAAACCTGACCCTGAAGCTGGGTCAGGTCAGTTGTTTTGGTGTCAGTTGGCCTCCTGCCCCACTGACCTAGGATTGCCAGGGAGCACCCCTCCCCCGCAGAGAGAGAGAGCCTCTGTAGCGCTCGCTGGAGTCATTCCTCCGGGTCTTTAACCCCTAGGGTCGCCACTGCTTTCAAAGGACTGAAATCCTGGACCTTAGACAGCTGGCCCATTTTGCTGCTCTTTTTTTATTTATAATTTTTTTATTTTAATTTTAAATAGCTTGTTTTACATGTCAATCCCAGTTCCCTCTCCCTCCCCTCCTCCCGCACCCCCATCCCCCCCCAGCCTCCCACCCTATTGCCAATTCCTTCCACTGCCTTTGTGTCCTTTCTGCCTTCGGTGTCCTAGTTTGCTTTAGATTGCTGTGACAAAACGCTGAACAAAACCAACTTGAGGGAAGCCAAGGCAGGGACGGAAGCAGACATCCACCAGGAAGGCTTCCTGGATGGCTTCCTCCCTTGGGTTTGCTCAGCCACCCTTCTTACGCAGACCACGCCCACCCGCCTAGGAATGGCACGGTGGGCGGGGCCCTCCCACAGCACTCAGCACTCAAGAAAATGGACCTACCTATGTGCCCCGCAGCCCTGTCTCAGGGAGGCCGTTCCTCAGTTGAGGTTTCCTCTTCCCGAGTGACTCGAGCTTGCGTCAAGTTCAGAAAAACTAACCAGCACCCGGGGTGAGAAAGAAAAACACCCACATCAGAGGTAGGGGAGGGCAAGGCGGCTTCCAAGCACCTAGTGGAGCCCAGGCTCCAGTGGGGTTAGCTGATAGAGTCTGTGGGGAGGCCGGGGCGGGGTAGGAAGGATCCTGGGCAAGGCCACAGCTTGTCCCAGTAGGAGTTTTTATGTGGAGGCTTTCAGCTCTAAGTCACACTGGCACAAAGGGACTGACCCGGAGAAGGGTGCCATTGTGACCCCATGGGCTTAGCTAGTGAGAAACTGCTTTGTCCTACTTACCTTCATTTTGATCCTGCAGAGGGAGACGGATTCACACTCACTGGCCGCTTCCATCAGTCTTGGTTGCTGGATCTACCTTCAATCCTCAGGGAAGAGGAGACACAAGTGCCGCCAATCCAACCAGCCCCGAGTGCCAAAATCCTCCGTATCTGCCTCTTTCTCCCTGATGGGGTTGCAGCTTTACATTCCCAAGGAGAATGTCATATTTGAAACCTGGTTGGAGCGCTGGTGCAGTGCTTACTGGCTGGGTAACTGTAGGTCTGCACTACCTTGCAGGCTGTTCCGGTAAAGGGCACCTGTGCTCAGCAGGCAAGTGCAGAGGGGAGACTCTGGTCTCAGCAACATTGGCTTCTATCACCCTCTGAGCCAAACAGATGCTTTTATCAAGGCACAAAGTCAATTTTACTCTGTGGTAATAAGGATGGGTCAGCCAAGATCAACAACCCCCAAACGACCCTCTGGAGAAGACAGTCTGTGAGCAGAAGCAGAGCTTAAGAGTTTGCTTTAGGGAATGCTGAAATGATGTCAGCTTTGTGGCCTTGAACTTTGTAGTAACAAGCCCTACATTGCCTCTACTGATTCCATTTTGTTTTCCTTGAGTTCAAAACAGATAGGAGGGAAGATTTTTTTTTCCTCCAAAGGCCCTTTAAACACCTCAGTCTTCTAGGTGCTCTGACCTGAGGGAGGCTGTCATTGGTGAAGCAGATGCAGCCAGCGTGGAGTTGGGGGTTCCGGAAGCATCTGAATGTTCCATACATCTGTTTGACATTGGCTCAAAAGCATGGAATTAGTAGACAAAGCTAACTTCTTCCCCACCCCCTCTTATCTTCAGGGGAGGGATCAGTTCTCAGCTGGCCAGGCCAGTGTCACTGATACAGCTGGTGTCATCGTTACCTTCCACTAACAGATCACTCGACACCTATAGACCCAGCAGGGTTGGGTCTGAATAGTGGATTGGACCCTTATTGTCCCAGAGCTCCAGGTGAAGCCACCATGCAAGGCACTGCGGAAATGCAATGATCATTGAGCGACCCAAAGCTACATTGCTTCCTGCCTCGGATTCCTCTCACAGCTCTTTGGTTATTGCTGCCAGATAGGAGTTCGTCGCTGGCTGGGAGCTGAGACAGAACCAAGATGCTATCCAAAGAAAGGACACCTGGAGTGGCCCCCAAGTGAGGACCCAGGCCCGAAGATTGGCTCCAGGTGTTGGCCTGGGCTGGAGGTCTGCCTGGCCTTGCAGTCCTGACTGGCTGCACTCGGGCCTGTGTCCCCTACGGCATCATGCTGCAGCAGATCCTGCACGACATGTACATCGACCCCGAGCTTCTGGCTGAGCTCAGTGATGTGCAAAAGCACATCCTCTTCTACAAGATGAGAGAGGAGCAGCTTCGGCGCTGGAGGGAGCAGGAGGCATGGGACACCCTGGCCCAGGCAGAAGGCCTCAGGCCTGCGAAGGTCAAGCGAGGTATGTGCCTTGGAGTCACCGGTCCTCCAGGAGGTGAAAAAGTTAGTGAGTCAAGACTGAGTGCTCCTTTCCTATGGGTACTAGTGTTACACAAGACTGGGGAGTTGAAACTCTCGTGCTGGGGGCTCTGGTTGGTCCCACTAGCTTGGGCTTCTGTCTTCCAACTAGACTTGTAGATGAAGGATGTGGCAGGGATTATTATGTAGGACCCAGACGGGCTGGGGAAATGGGGACTTGTGCTGTCTTGTTGTATAAGGCCCAAATTCTGAGACAAAACCACTGAAACTGTGCTCGGATAGTTGACAGTTGTATGGTAGATAATAGAGAACGTAGTCTTTTCTATCATTCTTTTTATGATTCTGGGAATTGAATCCAACCTTGTGCATGCTAAGTAGGCACTCTACCACTAAGGTGTATGCCCAGGCCAAGGGCATATTCTTCCCCTCAGTACCAGTTCTCTAGGTCCTTCCTCCCTACCATGTAGACCCCGGTTCTCAACTCAGGCCTGCACCCTGCATCACGTCTCTCCGTGCATGCCTTCCTGTGAGAGGATGCTGTGAGTTGTGTTTGGAGTCTCACAGCACATCTGGCAAAGGGATTCTACAGAATTTTCTTGTGCAATGACTCATCACTCCAAATGACAATAGGGACTTTAGGCAAGAAGCAAGGGCCCAACCTGTCTGTCTTTCAGGTGATTTATATTCAAAGTCATTTGTCAGCCAAAGTCATGGACTGATGCCAAATGACCTGCTTGTGACCTCTAGCTAGCATCAGACAGGCAATTGCACATTGCACAGGATACAAGATCCTGTCGTGCAGAGTAGATTTGTATATGTTGCACTTACTTTATGGTGTTTGAATGCATTAATAGTAAATTCAGAGTCATCAATAACATGTTGGTGTTGCATGCATTAAGGACAGAGATCAATAACGCATTTTTCTTTGGTGTCATTTGGTCAAGAATGAACCCAGGTCTGAATGTGCTACTTCAATCTCGCTATGTCTTCCATTGTCTTTTGTATGTTGTATGAGTCTGATTATGTGCCTGCTTGGATGCTGTCTGTCCCTGTTTGCTCTCTTTTTTATTGAACATTACAGAAAGCATCACTTGGGTGAAGGAAATCTTTAACAAAGTTTTGTGAGAGACTAAGCAACTGACCCCAAGTGACCCAGATAACAAAGAGTAGTACAATATCATTGTTTATCAAGCAATATTTATATGTTGCATTGGACATTTATGTTGAATATTCATTTGGTAAGATTGTTTGCAACCTATATTTGCTCTTTTTGGCAGGTGATTATGATAACACACATTCGAAAACATATGCATTACTTTTTAGTGAGGGGTATAGTAGCTGCCTTGTAAGACACTTGGCTCCTGGCACTTGAGTCAACAGTATTCCCTATGCTGACACTGGAGTCAACTATGTGCCCTATGGTCATATTATTCAAAGTATCAAAGGCTAAAACTGGCATAGTCTACTAAAGCCAGATGGATTTAGATTATAGCTATGCATTAGTTTAGATAGAAAAAGTTGATGACATGGGAAATCAAGGCAACTAACGTTTGTCGTTGCATCGTCTTCTTAAAAGCATATTAAACAAACAGGCCGAGAATACAGTAGGATAGCAGTCTTAAGTCTTAATAATTCCTCATGGTGTATTATTAACTCTGGCTGTGAGGTCCAGCAAAAGTTCCAGTCTTTTAGAATGTAAAGACTATTTTTATCACAACACATTCCCATAACTCTATACTTTGCAACACAAATACACTTGCTTTCTTTTTTGTTCCTGTGACCCTCACTTGGCCTCCATCTATTCTTTAAGTGTAGTGTAGCTTTGATCTGTTCAAAGTGTTCAATCCAGGCCAAGCCCTGTTCCAGGGCTGTGCATAGAGGCCTGTTGGTGACCTAGCTTCTGCCTTCCAATCCAGCCTCACTGTTGGTCTGCCCCAATACATGCCATAGGCATGGTGGCACCACCTAATCATGCCCACTCTCACCCTGGTCTGTGCGCATGTTTTTCTTACTGTTGGCAATGGCCTCCTGTTTTATTTATCAGCAAATTCCCTACTCCTGGAGTCTCGTTGGATTTCTTTGGTATAGGGAAGACTTGCTTCTCTGTAGCTTCCTGGCCCAAGGACCAACCCCAGTGGTAGCATTTGTCATCATGGCATTGGTTTTCATAATTTGCTTGTCTGACTTTCTAAATATATTCCAAACTGCTGAAACTTGGAGCTAAACTTCACTGTTTTCCTCTCTTGGGGCCTAGCATAGAACTGGGACAATGTTGACTACCTGCTTTGAACAAGAACTAACAGGGACACTCCCACTCTGCCAACCCTGTAGAGTGGTTGTAACAGTTCTGACATGACTGTAGGGGACTGGTGCTGAGTGCATGCTTCTTGCTTTGGCAACTGAATACTAGCTGGGGAAGTCCACAAGCTAGAGCTTTCCAGCCCCACGCAGCCTCAGTCCTAAGACCTTACATCTGTCTGGTAGCTCCTTTGGGAAGATGACAGATGCCTAAAAATTTAACTGCAAAAATATTTATGTGGAGATTTATCACATACTGACACCTACATTTTTGTATATAAATTATACATTAAACTCATTTGGATTTCTGGTGCAGAAGATTCTTTTCTGGGTAATTAAATTTGTGATTTATAAAGAATAGAAAAGAGGGGGACCTTGCTAAGGAATGTGTGCCTCCCAGGCTGAAATCCCATCCAGATTTCAGGCTGTGCTTCGGTGTTGTCCCTGGGAACTGTTTGGATCAGACCCTAGAGAATTCTAGACAAGGGACTGGCTGTGCCTCAGGAACCAAAAAGCTTTAGCTGGAGGGTTTAGAGTGCATAGTGCTTGATTCCTGTTCCGGGAGCATGATGAGGGGTCTTGAAGACCCTACACTGTGTCAGCTTTGTTCAGGCACATACCTGAAGGCTCCCCTTGAGCCTATTTCAGATGAGAGTGCTGAGCCTCACTGAACAGATACAGTACAGCCAAGGACACCCATCTGCTAAGAAACAGAGTAAAATATACATCCATGACTTTGACCTAGAGCCTCGTGACTGATCTCTTCCTATACAGTTCCTTCTGATCTTGGATATCCAATTAAATGAATAATCTGTCACCTTTTCCTCTTGTCTACCATGCACCCATACATTCACTTATCCGAAGGGCTGACATTAATGAACTGTATAGTTTTAGCCTTTCAAACTTCAAGTAGAAGGATCGGGTACACAGTTGACGTAAGTGTCAGGAGCCAGGTGTCATGCAAGTTACCTGTGTGGTGGCTCAAGCTAGGAACATCTTCCTTTGTCCTTCTCTGCATACTTCCCTTCCCTTCCTCTATTTTTTTTTTCTGAAGGACACATCTTCTGTGTCCCTGTTGAGCCCTGTATGCTGGCCTCTTGGGATCGCTCTACAACCCTGCTCAGGCATGCTCATCCTGAAATGGTATCATGCTTCTTCTGGCCATTGTCCCCACTCTGTTTTATTTTTTTCCCTCTTCCTTTACTGGGAAAAATTTACAGCTTATTGTAGGCCTGATCACTTCAGGATGAGCACTGACATTCAGGTTAGGGCATAATGTCCTGGCCTCTGTCTAGTTATGTATGATGAAACTGTAAGTCCAGGGATCATGGATCACTCGAGCTCACAAACCTTGGCGACTTTCTCAACTCTGGGGCATCTATTTGGGACCACAGAAACACGTTGGAATGACAGCTTAGACCTCCATTATAAGAAGAAAGGACACGGCGTTGGGATCAGGGACGGCCACATACCGTTTCTCTCATTATAAGAAACTTCTGTTCTCACTCTCCCCTTTGGAGCAGTCTCCTTTCCTTGTTGCAGTACATGGAGACACCCAGCTTGAAAATCTGCTCATCTACTGTCACATTGGCTGTTTACATTTCTGACCATTTGCTGTTCAATGGAAAGCCGTGTTGTCACATTAAGACTCTGGGATAGTGTGTTATAACTATGCTCCCACAAGATTTCATTCAGTCAGTCCAACATTCTAGAATCTGTGCAGGTTCTTCTTGCTATTCATTCCTTTTGGTGAGACCAAAACTTATACTTCAAGTTGGGTCTCTTGCTCACATACACTTGGGGCTAGAGTTAAATACTTAAAGTGGCGCACACCTTTGATCCCAGCATTTGGGAGGCAGAGGCAGGTGGATTTCAGTGAGTTCAAGGCCAACCTGGTCTACAAGTTGAGTTCTAGGACAACCAGAGCTATTATAGAGAGAAACCCTGTCTTGAGAAACAACAAACCCAAATAACAGCACCAACAAACTACCATCTCCAGACATTCTGAATCTACAGGGTGTGTCAGCTGAGAACTTGTAGGAAGCTAAAAAGCAAAGGAGACCAGGGAGGCGGGCAAAACAAGAGCAATTTTGTTCTTTGGGAAGAACTCTCTCAGATGAAGATCTGCCTGGCCCCTGTTAACCCTTCCTAGCCTCACCTCCTTAGTGACCTGGATGCTGCACCTGTACATATTTTGTGAATTAAGTGATGACACACTGTTGATTGTAAGACACATCCTGACTGTAGAAGTGTTAAAACATGTGTCTTCAAATTGATGAAGTGGGGAATGAGGTCTGCTTTAGTTGGGCAGGTGAAATCACAGGCAGGCTTAGCAACATGTACCGGGAAACGAGGAGGCAAGGTTGATCTAAACACTGACCTGTTTGCTAGGATTCAAGTTTCTGTTCTTCCTGCTTCAACACACAGCATTTTCTTACAGTTTTTTATGCTTTTTATTTATCTATTTAACATCTTTGAGATGTTACTTATTTTTATTTTATGTATATGACTGTTTGCCTCAATGTATGCCTCTGCAGTACCATGTTGGTGCAGAACCCTTGGAGGTCAGAAGAGGCATCAGTTCTTCTGGCACTGGAGTCACAGAAGGTTGTGAGCCACCTTGTGGAAGCTGAAACCAGGTCCAGCTAGTGCTCTTAACTGCTGAAGTATCTCTCCAGCCCCTAACAAAACTTATTAAGGACAATTAAAAGCCAGCATACCAAAAAGCAAAAGTGCAACAAAATTATCAGAGGAATAAAAGAAAATGCAAAATAGAGATGTCTAAAACATAGAGCAAGGAAAATAAAGAAAAACATTATTAGGTAAAAACAATCTTCTTAGTAAATATTTTTGAAAGGGACAAAGACCATCAAGATAGTTCAGTGGGTAAAAGTTCTGGTGCAGGCCTGATGATAAGATGCAGTGGATTGCATGTGTAGTCTGTTACCTCTACCTCCAGATGGGAAGCCAAGACAGGACACTTGTCCAGAAGCTCATGACCAACTGGCCTGGAGTGTACAACATGGCCGAAACAAGAGAGACCTGCCTCAGAACACAGTAGGAGATAATCAACTCCCAGAAGTTGTCTTCTCTCTTCTACACTCATGCTATGACATAAACACATACCTGCTCTCACACACATATCATACATATATGCAAGGATATGCACACACAATAATAAAAAGGTTTCAAGAAGAGACAATAAAATAGGAGACAAATGGGAGGAAAAGATTTACAACATATAAAACAGACAAATATTAATATTCAGCAAATATTAATAGACAGCAAGTTTTCCAAATCAATTGGGAAAAGATATTAAGAGAAAAATTGAGGAAATGTCTGAGCACCACAGTTTACAAGAGGGCTACTTATTTTTTTTTAACCTCCTGGCCACAGTTTTCCCTCCCTCCTCTCTTCCCAGTTCCCCCCCCCACGCCCACCTCTTGTTGTTGGTTCAATCTCTGTGAGCCTCTATGAGCCCAGGTTAGTTGATTATGTAGGTTTTCTTGTGGTGTCCTTGACCCCTCTGGCTCCTACAATCCTTTCTTGACCTCTTTTTCAGGATTCCCTGAGCTCCGCCTAAGGTTTCACGGTGGGTCTCTGCATCTGTTTCCATCAGTTGCTGGATGAAGTCTCTCTGATGCCTACTGGGCTAGGCACCAATCTATGAGTAAAGCAAAGTATCATTCGGCCCCATTACATTGACATTACTTTGTTTCTGGCAGTCGTGTTTGGTTCTGTCGTAGGCATCGGGGTCATCCAGTCTGTGGGTCCTGGTGCTCCAGGCCATGGCAGTGGTGGGCTGACTCTCCTGGCGTGGGCATTAGTCTAGAACAGTCATTGGTCAGCTACTTCCTCAATCTCTAGGCCACTCTTGCCCCAGCACACCCCACAGGCAAGACAGACTGTAGGTAGAAGGTTGAGTGGCTGGCTTGGTGTCCCACTCCCTCCACTAATAGTCTTGCCTGGTCAGAGATGATGACCAGTTCAGTCTACGTATCCCCCTTTTCTAGGAGTCTTAGCTGGAGTCATCCTTGTAGATTCCCGGGAGATTCCCTTGTACCAGATTTTTACCTGACCCCGAAATGCCTCCCCCCCCCCACCGGTTTCCAGTAGTCTTTTTTAGTACTCTCCCCCTTCATTCCGCTGACCTAATCACTCATGTTCCCACTCCAACTTGCCCACAGTCCTCTTATGAAATTTTAAATCACAGTTTTATTTTTTTGAGGTGGGATTACCCACCCTGAACATGGATAGCATAATTCTGTGGCCTGTAATCCCAGACAAAAGGAAAAAGAAAGCATGAGTCTGGAGAGATAGATAGGTCGGAGTACACTGTTCTTGCAGAGCACTGGAGTTGGGGTCCCTGCATGGAGGCAGGTGCCTTCCCTGACTGGTCCAGAGCCCCAGTGGGGGATGCTGGACTGAGCTGCTCAGATTTAATTTCTCTTTCCTTGTGTCAGAGACTCTTGTGCATGTCACCTCCTGCCTCCTGCTCCAGCCTGGAGGTCAGCAGGGACAGTTCCTGAGAAAGGCAGCTAGCTGGTTATATCACCTTGTAATCTGATCGCAGGTCTCAGCTCCAACTCTGCTGAAGTAACAGCTTGCATGCAGACAGCATCATTGTTTCTCTGTCTCTCATTGTGAACACTCTTGCTTTCTAGTTTTTTCTCACCTAAGAATTAGCAATGCTTCTTACAGGTTTTCCATGTGGAAATAGATGTTTACATTAGACTTTGGGGTCTAAATTCTGCTGGAAGCCTATCTCCAGATGGGTCCGATGACCTAGTATGAATGTGTGAAGTTGGCCGAACAAAGAAATGGTGACCACCTGTTTCAATCATGTAGCCCCAGATAGCCTGTTTTTATTTACGCAGTTTCACTGTTTTGCTTGACCAGTTTCACAATCAGATTTGTTTCCTTAGGTTTCTAAAAATGGTTACAATAATTGCCAGTTTGTTCCCTTGCTGCTTTTCCCTGCTGTCCCCCGACTTTCTTACCAGTAGCCATTGATCTATAGCTCTACTGTTAGAAGCATACGCAGTGTTGCCAACCACAAAGGACGTTTTCTAACTAGGTACACCTACAGGTAGAACAGTGTGCCAAGTTGGCAGCGTTTGTGGTTACAGCATCATGCAGGGTGTGAGACGCTTTTGTCTCTACTGGTAGGATCCATGTTCTCACAATCAACTCACCAGCCAAAGATGGATAAAGCTGGATCAATTCATTCTGTACTACTCCATCTCCTCTGGGGATGTACCAGGTTTTTCCTTTTATCCTACTGGCAATGTAACTTAGAAACTTACTCTTAATGGTTGGCACTGTTTATCCCCTCTCATGTCTTTCTCCTCTCAACTTCTTACAGTATTGGCCCATGTATGAGCGGACTGTGGGTTTCTATGATTCTACCTCATTCCCTGTCTCTAGACTGTTCCCATCAACTCCTGCTATCATCTTTTTATTTGTGTTACTCCAAGGGTCTTGTGGTTAAAATCATTCTCTCCTGAACAGTTATGCAGATTTGTAATATTGAACTTCATGAACTACTGTGACTCTCTCAGGCTAGTCACAGGGTGTGTTGGGAAGGAAACATCCTGTTCTTAAGAAGCCTGGATTCATGGTCACACCTGAAACATCAAAGGCTTTAGGGGCTGAATCAGGTCCACTGTATATATTTTTAACAACAGTGCCTCTGGCTCACAGAGGGGAGAGTCGTCAGGGGAAAGTTTTCCTTTTGTAATAGCTATTTTATCCATGACTCTGAGAAAGTGAAACTAAAGGCAGCCAGCAATATGACTTGTATAGCAAAACTGAGGGGAGCACGTAGCAATACACTCCCAGGGTCATGGCCAGAGAATTATGCAGCAAACCGTCCATAGGCTTTCCCGAATGGGTCAGGGTCCCCAGGCCCTAGCCACAGGAGAGCTTGTTTGTGATGTTCTCAGTCCTTGTTCCCCAAAGAAGTCACATGACTCCTGCCAAAATCTTTGGGTTTGTTTTCAGATCAGTTTTCCCCAAATCACTTCAAAATTACCTTAAGTGTCAGGGATCATTTATCTCAATCCTGTTTCATGGGTGTGTTTATTTTCTGGTCACCACAGTTGAGTTCTGGCATTTAGACTCTGTGAAATGCTGAAGATTTAGGATGTCTGGTCCCTGGATAAATGCAGCCCCCACCTATAACAAAGTCAGTGATTAATGCCTTAGACATTGTCCTAGGTGGAGGCACTGTGCTAATAAGGATCTGGTTAGGGTCCAGACCTTCTTTCTCACTGGCATACTGGTTCTGTTGTTTCAGTCCTAATGAATTCCAGATAAGAGTATGTTCTGAGTTTCTCAATGATAGTTGCACCAAGACATTCTCCTTCAACAGGTGATATGGTCTTCTGTTGGAGTTGCGGGGTATGTGTGTGAATATTATTGTCACAGTTTAGAGAGAGTGTTGGGTGACTGACTACAAAGTCATCACACATGTAAAATGGAACACAATGTAAAATAAGCTGTACTGTTGACCTGATATTCACACTGTCCTGGGACTTTCTATCATTTGTGTCACAAGAGTTTGAGCGGAGTCAGTGCCTGCTTTCGATGTTGGCTCTGCATACTCACTAACTGTGGCTGTTTCCCTTTCTTAATTTGGCCTTCGCAAGACACTCAAGTGTCTTTGTCAACTGAAGGTGATAATAGGACGTATGCCCTGGCTTCATGGGGAGGAAGAAATGAGCTGGTCCCAATGACACTGGATATGCCATGAGCTTCTAATTTGCATTAGCTTAATAGCACCACGGTATAACTCATCAAATTATTTTTGTTTTTTTTTTCTGGAAGATTAAACTTACAACTTAGAACAAATGACATTGGCGTTAAGAGAACACACGTTTGGGCCATCTCCCAGGATTCTCTGAGAGATGTCATAAAGCCACACATGGTTTTGGTTTTGCCTTTAGGAGTGGTGCATGGACATGGTGCACTATATCTTGTCCCCAGTGTCTCCTAGTTCCTCACTGCCTAGAAGTTCTGATTCAGTCATTTCATGATCAGTTAGTCAGCATATTTCTAAGTCTGGGTTCTCCAGAGATGCAGAACCATTAGGTTGGGAATGTATTTACAACTTTTAAGAAACTGGTTCATAGAGAATGGTAAGTCTAAAATCTATGGCGTTGAAACTCAAGCAGCAGTTCTAGGTTATGGTCTTCTTGAGGAAACCTTGGTTTCTCTTCCTTCCTTTCCTTCCTTCCTTCCTTAATTCCTTTCTTTCTTTCTTTCTTTGTCTTTCTTTCAGCTTATCGATGATTGGATGAGGCCTGCTACATGATGGAGGCTTGTGCTCTAGTAAAAGTCAACTGATTGTAAATATTAATAAATCCTTTAAAGTAAGACTCAGACTACAATTACTAGAGTAATACTACAACAAACTTGGTACCATAGCTAACTATGTAATCATATAAAATTAGCCAACTCAGGGCAGGGGAGATGGCTCAGCAGGTAAAGGTATTTGCCATCAAGCTTGACAACCTGAGTTTGATTTCCAGGACCCTTATGATGGAAGGAAGTGACTCTTGCAGTTTGACTTCTGACCTCCACATGTGTTCTGTAGTATGTACACCCACACATATACATTCACACATACAGATAAAGAAATGAATGTAATAAAGAAATTCACCAGCACAGTATGCAACTAACCATATCACATATAATAAGTACCTACTGTATTCAGTGTGCATTTACTGTGAGAGATGCCAGTGATCTGCTCACCAGACTCTGATATTGGGCTATGATCTCAGGCATATTGGTTAGGGAATCTTATGGAAAAGAAGATTATTCCAAGTAATGTGTGGGAATCTAAAGATATCAAAGACAACAGATCTGGAACCAGAAAGTGAGCTACAGGCAGAGCTGTTTTCTCTGTCACCTGGTCATGCTTCTCTCCACACACCGTTCCAGCTGAAAAACTCTTCATGCTATTTATTTGCAAGCAATTCCCCCTTGCTATCCAATATCTCCGCCATGCAATCCAGTGTCTCCCACACGATATCCAGTATCTCCCCCACGCAAGCCAGTGTCTCCCTTGTGCTATCTGGTGTCTTTCATGTGCTATCCAATGTTTTCCTCCGTGCTATCTAGTGTCTCTGCCATGCTATCCAGTTGTCATAACAGAGTCTAAGAATGGAATCCTATGAGAAGAATTCTGAGTGCTTGTGAGAAAACTCCAAGAAAACAAAGAGTTTTGTTCCAAGTTCTTCAAAACAGTATTTGTTCTTGGAATTGATTTTTTTGTCCCTCCCAGGTATAGCAGATAGGAACGAGCTTGCTTCAGATTCCTCATCACAACTGGCTATTGTTATTTATTTGCCTCTATGGAAAAATTTGGTTTTTCCACATGTGGGTTGTTCTTATGACTGTACACTTTACTCAGGTGGCTCTTCTTAACCCTCAGAGGATACGTTTTCTGGTACTCTGAATAAAGCTAGCTATGGCATGAGACTTTAGTCCTCTTAATTTTTAGGCTCCATTGTTTCAAGTCCCACCACCACCTAGAGTTATAAGCATCTACTATCCATGGTGTCCCTCATGCTATCCAATGTGTCTGAATCCATGTGGCCTTAAATGACCACCATTCTTTCCTCTTCATTTAGGGTCTATCCCTGCAGATTCTGGTCTACATTTTCGGGACAAGAAGGCCATGGTGAAGGTGGGGCTGCTTTCTTTCGGGGCCCAAGCTTTGTAGGGTATCACTGGCAAGAAATTCAGAGATAGTAGACACAATAATAGATAATTTCTCAGTTGAGGAGGAGCCATCTTGTCCTGCTGTGGATGACCCATCTTGTTCTGGTTGGCCAAGACTTTCCTTGTTTGAAATTCCCACATCTTGGGGGACCTTCTGCCATCCAGGCTGACTAGGACTGCTGACCATTCCCATTCATGCATCAGTAAACACACCTTGGTGAAAACATCAGAAGAGAGAGATATGGCTCAGGCAGCTGGGTTTTGGAGGAAAGCATGGCAAATCAGCTGTGATCTATCTTGGGCTCCCCAGAATTTTCCATTTCAAAGTGACTTTCTATCTGGAGCAGGACTTGGATGTGCACACTAATACCTAACAGCTTGAATGTGGACAAAATGTGTGATGTGATGTAGGGTGAGAGTCAAAATAACTTCTTTTTGTTGAGAACAAATTTCTCTTCAATTTCATTGTCTTGGCACTGTAGTCGAAAGCAGTTGATCAAGTAAGTACACGTGGCTCTATTTCTGGACCATGTCTACTAAGTTAACCAATGTATGTGTCTACCCTTACATAAACATCATAGTGGTTATGGCTTTCTAGTAAATCTCAAAACTGTAGCTTTGTAGTAAATTTCAAACGGGAACTATGTAGGTCATTCAACGTTGCTCTTTTTCAAGATTTATTTTGTTTATTACGTCAAATATTAGAGTCAGCTTTCATCCTGGTGATTTACGTAGCATCGAATGGATCAGTTTGGATTTTTGTAACATTTGTTGTTCTTATTAAGGAGAGATATGGGTATGTAGTTCAGGTGAGCATATAATGATCCCTCTGCCTCAACCTCCCCGGTACTGGGATTCAAGGTATGTTCCCCCTCCTACCCTGTGGCCATCTCTGTTTACCCATTGTTCTTTTAGTAAATTCATGATTTATTTGCCCTTTTTAGGCTATTGTGAGCAATACTTCTGTGAACATTAATGCACAAGTTTTTGGTTTTTTTTAGCTGGTTCATTGTTCTTTTTGAGACAGGGCTTTAATATGTAGCATAGGCTGGCCTCAAACTCACAGGGATCCTCCTGCCTCATCCATGGAAGTGCTGGCATTGCATATGTGTGGTACTGTACATTTCTGTGTGGAAACATGTTTTTGTTTCTCTTGGTTGGAATCACTTGGTCATTTTGTAACCCTACATTTCAAGCAGTAGTTACAAGGAACTCATTTTTTCTATGTGTTTTGCCAATTCTTGTTATTATCTGTCTTGTTAATGCCTAGTGGGCATGGCAAATCATATTATTATGGTATTATTCATTTGTATGTGTGTGAAAATATGCCATCATGTGTGCGGAGGTCAGAGGACGGCTATGGGAATCAGTTCTCCCATGCCACTACCTGAGTCTCCAGGACTGAACTCAGGTCATCAGGTTTAGCAGCAATCACTTTACCTGTTAAGTCATTTGTCAACCCACATATTATGTCTTTAAAAATACTTAAAAATTTCTCATTAAAATCATTGGAGTTTATAGGAATAATAAAATAATATACATTTCCATGGTCTTTAACACCTTTGTCCAAAGTCTATGCTTGTACTTTTTCCCCAGACCATTCTGTTATTTAAATTCAGTGTGAAGCATGCTTATGTCCATCCCTTATTTTAATATGTGCTTTGTGTCCACAAAACAACATGCTCCATGATCTGTATATTAATAGCACAAGTCTATCATACTATAGTAACCTGAGCTTAATTTTGTGGCTCTTCATTTTTCCTTAGAGATGCATTTATGTTGTTTAACCTATTTTCCTTGCCATACACTATGGTATCATAAATATACTATCATTTTCTCCATTATTTATGTCATTTCCATTTTTGTTTTTTTTACATTTTGAGCAGCATCTCCAGGAATCATCTTGTTCAGGTCTCTCTAAAAACACATGTGAGACAACTATCAGACCACTTACTGGGAAGTATTACTTTCTAGTCATAATGGGAGAACATTCAACTTTATGTCAAATATTGCTAATTATCTCCAAAATGCTTTTGTCTGTGCCTTCTCCTTTGAGAAAATTTTAAGAATTTTTGGTGTTCTATATTCTTTCCACTCTTGGCACTGTTACACCTTTCCATGCTTTCCAGTGTTGTAGGAGCAAAATGACAGCCAGCCGCTGTTTGCATACCTTATCCTTAACTAGTGGTGAAGTGAAGTGTTTTTGATATGTTCATCTGCCATGTACAGGAATTCCTTAGGTATTCCAGGTATTAGCCCTCCCCCATCAGCATCAGAAAGTTAAGTTATCGTATTATGGATTGATTCTCAAAGTGTGGTTTCTGGATTCTTGGGACTGTGAGACCCTTCTTGGTTTGTCACTTATAAGACTGAAGCTATGCTCCTTTTAACTGTATTTGTACTGAGGCAGTAAAATCAACAGTGGGTGCCACAGTTCATATCCGGAATGTCCCTCTAAGCCCCACATATTGAAGGCTTGGTCCTCAGTTTGATGCTATTGGGAGGTGCTGGGACTATTGGTCTACTAGAAAGCTACCTTATCACTGGGGACATGTTCTCAGAGGGGATTATGGGACTTCATTATCTTCCTCTGTTGGCTATGATGTGACACATGTCCTCTGATGTGTGGTTCTACCATAGTGTGATGTCCCTCACTAGGTCTGAGATCCTCAAATTGTAAGGCCCTTTAAAAGGCCCTTTAAAAATAGACTTTTTTCTTTATTGGTTTACTAGTTCAGGTATTTGTCATGGTGATGGAAAGCCAACTAATACAGTGAGGAAATCTGGCACCATGGTGGTAGTGGTCAATGTATTTTTCACCATTCTATACAAGTGACTGATGACTTCACTCCACAATGAAACAGTAAACATTTTATCGTGTGACAAATGAGAGGACCACATAAAGCATTGCTGCTGCAGTGTGCAGGAGTATGGAGAAAAAAGTTGTGTGCTTGTTTCAGTAATTTGATAAACTAGTCCCCTCCATGGTTCACCACTTTTATTTAAGAGAAGATTGCCAGGCAATGATGTATGTATTTTTCATAGGTAAGTATTTAAAAATGAATAAAGAGAATCTGTTACTTCAAGAAAAGGAACTGACAAAATTTACATCAACGATAAAATTCCTGCTTCCAAGCAAAAGGCAAGCATTTTGGAAAACATCTATCTGTCACAAGGAGCTTACAAATTGCCCAGTGTGTAGTGCTTTTTCTTTAGGATCAGGATTGCATTTACAAATGCATCTTTTCTGAAACTGTAAGATAAAACCCATATTTGGAAGACCTTTTCGATGTGTTGACCAGTGAGCAAAGTAGCAAAGTCGTGCATGAGTACAAGGTCTGTCTGCTCAAGGTACAATATGAACCACTATAGTTTTATTCTTAAATTTAAAAAAAAATGCAAGTGTCTTGAGACAATGTCTTGCTATGCAGCCAGACTGGCCTCAGGTGCTGATTCTCCCATCTCTGCATGCTGAGTAGCTGGGATCTTGGACACATACAAGAGCATGCTTTCTATCTCAGCAGATGTAGGCAGATCTCTGTGAGTTCGAGGCTAGCCTGGTCTACTCAGTGAGTTCTGTACAGCCATGGTTACCTACATAGACAGATCTTGTCTCGAAAACAAAAACAACAAACAAGCAAAAGACTGGAGCTAGAGAGACAGCTCAGTGCTGCTCTTTCTGATGACCAGGGTTCAGTTCCCAGCACCCACATCAGGGAGATCTCAATCACCTGTAACTCCAGTTTCAGGAGATCCAGGGCCTTTGTTCATCAACACACACACACACACACACACACACACACACACACACACACACACACACTCCCCCAAAAATCTTGTAAAAAATCTTTAGACCCTTTATTTTGAAGTAATTCAGACTTATTTCAGAAGAATTTCAAGTGTTTGGAGAATTCCTATAGCAATCCCACCCATAACGGTAACATCCTTGTGTCATCACAATCAATGACTTTTAATGTAAAAAGTTCAATGGCATTATTGAGTGGTTTGATTCCATGTTGCCTCTAACCTTTAAGAATCTACTACTAGTTGGGCATGGTGGCACATTCCTATAATCCAGCACTGGAGGCTGAGGTGGGAGAAATATTACACATTCAAGACCATCAGGGCAATAAATGTGTTCAGGGCAAGCCTAGGCTACATAGAAAGACCCTATCTCTAAATAAATACACGAGTAAATAAACAAACAGAAAGGGTATCCATTACTTATTTGAATCTTAGTCCAGTATCTAAAACTACCTGTGGGAAAGCTGTGCTGTCTTTTCCATTCTTCTTTTTTCCAAGTACATGTGGGTAATTTTTTTTAATATATGGCAACCAAAATTACCTATCATAAAAAGGTGAAGTTAGAAGATACAAGAACCTCTTTCCCTTTCAATTAGGCCAGATAGTCAACAGATTTGCAAAAATGTAAAACAAGGCCTAATTTTTAAATAAGTCATAAAAAACATACTTTAAAACAAGTCTTTGGTGTACATAAAGTTTTTACCACTTTTAAAGATAAGATGAAGTTTGTATATTAATGAGATAGATGTGCTTTAAATATTTTTATTTTTGAGATTTCATACATACACACAATGAAATATTTTCTTCTATCCCTATTTTCTACTCCAACCTCTCCTATTCCCCAAACACATCCCCTCTTAACTTCATGTTTTTTTTAAATGACCTGTTAAGTGCAGTTAGTGCTGCCCATAATTAGAGACCCATGTATTTATTCCACCATCTCTCTAATCCCTTTCCCCATTCTCTGATAACCACTTTACACCCCACATATGTATGAGTTCATACGATATTTGTGTTTTTGTGTCTGACTTCTTTCATTTAACACAGTGTCCCCCAGATTCACCTGTAGCATGGGTAATATAAATCCAGAGTCAGATATAGGGTTCAAGCTGAACACCAGAGAAGCAAAAGAGCCAGCTCCTAGATCTTACCTCTACTTCAGGCCAAAATGGGTGATCCTGTCTCCATGAATCCTCAGAGACAAATGCCCTGAGTTCCTGTCTCCTCCTACCTTATATTCCTTTCTCTACCCAACCATATCACTCCTGTCTCCATCCCCCTAGTGCTGAAGTTAAAGGTGTGTGTTCCTGAGTGCTGGGATCTCCTTTGTGTGATCTGTTTCTATTTTTAGACTGATTCACTCTTGTGTAGCCCTGGGTTGCCTTGAACTCAGAGATCCATCTAGTTCTGTCTCCTGAGTCCTGGAATTAAAGGTGTGTACCACCACTGCCTGGCCTCTATGGCTTGTGGCTGGCTTTGCAGTCTGAACCCTTAGGCAAGCTTTTTCAAATCATAAGTAATATATCACCACAATTCTCCTTTTTGTCTAATACAAAAAGGAAGACTACAACTAAGAAAAACTATATCCAATAAGTACAATAGGTATATACAATATATATAAGCAGCAAGTGTATTGACAATGTCTAGTTCATTTGCATTTGACAATTTAGAGAAAATATTCCATTATCTATCATATCTTGGTGAGTTCAAAGTCTTGTACCTAATTTGCTTTCTATTCTAATTTGCATTATCAAATTATCTTTTAATGTTTCTCAATCTTTGAGTCTGGTAAACAAGGAAAACTATAACTATACTACATAGTCTTCAACTCCCTCAGAGAATAAAGAAGGAAATAATATTAACTAAGTAAGCAGGAAGTACAAGCAAATGACTTCCAAATACTCTGTGAAATGGCAGAAACAGCTGGCTTCCTGAACAGTCACCCAAGGTTCTTCTGCAATGTGAGGGCATACATTTTCACCTAGCATATCTGGCAGACCTTTCTGTGAAGCAGGATTTTTGAAGGTCTGTCCTTCCTTGTCTTAGCAAGGTTTTGCAATCACTCTCTTTCGTGTCCTGTTTTTTTAATTTGGACAGCGTATTGTCAGCAGTTGAGGCAAGAGCACTTTCTTGCCCAGTGGCTACTTTTTCCACAAAGAAAGTAAACTCCATGTGGAGTTTCTGTGATTCCTGTCATCTTCTCTGAAGTAGATTGGTGCTGCCAGCAGCAGACATGTCTCATCGTCATAAAAAAGAACCCATGTTATTAAAACATATTAAAAGCCGTATCCTGTAGATATCGGGAATGTTTGAAGACAAACTGTTTTTCTAAAATATATCTCTGTTTGACCTTGTAAGCATACCTATTGTGACTACAAGTTCGATTATAATAGGTGACTAATTACTAACCTGCATTTCCTTATTATCTTAAATAGTTGGTAATAATAACTTTCAAGGACTAGAAATTTGCATTACATTGATAAATGAGCTGTATAGGTATAATACCATGAACAATATTAGAAATGTATGTACAGTATGTTTTAAAAAATTAGTCTAAAATTTATATCAATATACAATATTTGTATACAATATACAGAAGTCCAACCAATGTAAAATATTTGAAACTAGTAGTTACTTTTTAGAAGTAGATTTAATAATCTGCCTTTTTATCTTATCATATTATATCTTCTCTTTTTTCTTTTCAGAGTAGATTCAATAATCTACTGTTTTCATCATATCATATCTGATCCTTCTTTTTTCTTTTCAAAACAAGTTGAATCTAATATCCTTTATTTAGCTTTTTCCTGACCATGACCAATAACTGCTTGTAATCAATTCCTCTAAATAATGATAAATATCTATAACCCAGTGAAAGACCAAAAACCACCCACCTCAGCTTTTGGTAATATCACCATCATGTTCTTAAAGTTACTTCCTGTTATCTAGGAGTGATAGCATCTTTAGAGGATCCTGAAAAGAAAAATTTTGGGCTAATTTTCAAGCATTTCAAGCAGTATCATTTGTTGTCCATCTATGCATAATGGGAAACTGCAGGACTTGTCTCAAGTTTTGGCTAGAGTAGTCTGTGAGGCTGGATCATCTCAGCTATCCTCCTCAAAATAGCTCTGAGCAGTGTCTGTGAGGCTGGATCATTTCATCAAGTTACCTTGAAATTGTTATTAGCAGTTTGTAGTCGAAAACTGATCTTTTAGTGGTGTTTTTCAGCTTAGTGGTGTTAGCATAGTCCTAATGGAATTAATTATCTTTGTGGGATCCCATCATCTATTTGGAGACTTCAGAGATCACATCAGATCAGATTCTTCCTTTCTTGGTAATTTTTTCTGGGTAGTTCTCCCTTCTTCTTTGGATTCTTATTTGTCCAAAGGTCTTTAAATTCTTCAGATGGCTATTTTTATTTTCCTGAAAAGACAAAAACTAATTCCTTCCCTAATTCTAACTCTGGGGAGATTCCTAATCTAACCTTTATCAATTTTGATTTATGTTTTCTCCTGAAATTTTTGTTTTATCTTCTATAATTGTTATATCATCCAGAGCAGTATATTTTCTTACAACAGGCATTAAGTTCTTTAATTGTGGGAAAGTTTCCTTCACAGTAACAGTAAATGACTGGACAGACTTTGACATGGGGCCTTCGAGAAGCCCCTCAAGGCATTTCCTGATGGCAAAATATTACTTTGAATGTATTTTGTTGAACTACATTCTTTAATCTAATGCTTGCCTTTTCCACAACTTCTGCATAATCCAGAAGGGAGGACATTCTGTTTGGATTGTTTATAAAAATCATTATTTCTAGAAATGCCCTGCTTATAACCTCACAATTAAAACAATTGACATTTTGATTTTTCTTCAAACCTCTTAAAATCACCTCTCTTATCCATTCATAATCATGCTCATTAGCTTCAATATTAATTGTATCCCAGATCCATAATACATCACCACATTCACCGATATAGTTGAAAACTTTATAATTTCCTACTTTCCAGGGCTAAATAGTATTCCACCAAAATATTGTATCACATTTTCACTATTCATTCCTTAATGTTTTATTGTTTTTATGTGTTAATGTTTCTTGGAAGACATAGGTTGACTCCATATCAGTTGTGCATAGTGCCATATGAATATGAGTGTGTAGACATCTCTGAAATAAAGACTTCATTTCTTTTGGACACATACATATATGTATATATGGGTACATGTTGACACCTTTAGTTTTGGTTTGCAGATAAATTTCTTTAGTTTTTTTTACATTGGCAGTATTAATTCTCATCCTAACACCATTGTACACATGTTCCTTTATCTCTATGCTCCCCAAAACTTTTATTTAAAACAAAAACAAAATAAATGCCAAGCAGTGGTGGCATACTTCCTTCCAGCACTTGAGAGAAAGAGGCAGGTAGATCTCAGTGAGTTCAAGGCCAGCCCGGTCTGTAGAGCAAGTTCCAGGACACTCATAACTATACAATGAAACCCTGTCTGAGAAAATTAATCAATCAATCCAACAAACAGATGCGTTTGTGGGTGTTTCATCTGCATGTGTGTCTGTGCCCACATGTGTGCTGTTCACACTATGGCAGAATAGGGTGTTAGGTCCCCTGGAACTGGAGTTCCAAATGGTTATGAGCTGCCATCTGGGTGCTGGGACTGGAATCCAGGTCCTCTGCAAGAGCAACAAGTAGCCCTGAGTCATCTCTGCAGCCCAGTGGTTCTCAATGTTCCTAATGCTTTAACCCTTTACCACACTTACTCATGTTGTGGTGACCCCCAACCATAAAATTATTTTTGTTGCTACTTCATAACTTTAAATTTGCTACTGCTATGAATGGTAATGTATCTGATATATAGGGTATCTGATATGCAACCCTTGTGAGAGAGTCACTCAACCCCCCCCCCAAAGGGGTCACAACCCAAAGGTTGAGAACCACTACTCTAGCCCCTGCCCCCAGATTTTTAGCTTTATATATTTGCTGTTCACCCTTCTAATGGGTGTAGAGTGATATCCCACAGTGTTTTGAGTTGAGCTTCTCTGATGATTAATGAGGTTGAATGTTTTCTTTCACAGCTGGCCATTTGTATGTATTCTTTTGTGAGTTGCCCTTTGCCCATTTTAAAACAAAATTACTTGTTTCATTGACATTGTGTTGCTTGAGTTCCTTATGTATTTTGATGCTAACCCTTAATGAGTTGTATGGTTTGCAGGAATTTTTTCTCTCCCTATAGATTGCCTCTTCACTCTGATTATCGTTATATCAACTATGTATCTAGAAGGAAGGCAGACAACTGAGCCTTTAGGACAGTGGCTCAGTGATTGTGGCTCTAATAATAGTAATTCTGTTATTTTATCGCATATAGTTATTTTTATGAAACAATTTTGTACTATTATGTAATGGGTTTATTGCTATTTAAAATAAGTAAGTATTTAAAATTTTCTCACTTGGCCTTGTGGAAAAGATAGGCGCAGGCTGGGGTCTTATTGTAGAGAGTAGTGTCATGTAAGGACGTTTTGGCAAGGAATCAGACATCTCAGTCATGAGCCTGGCATTCTCAGAGACTGGGGCAACCTCTGGGAAACAGCCATGAGCAAATACGGGGTCCTGGGAGCTGGGGGTTTTATTCAGTGGCATCTGCTGTAGTGGAGTGTAGAGACCACATGCTCACAGCCACTGTGTTTGTGTCCTGGGGCATCTCACTCACAGAAACAATTGAGCTCTGTAGTGCAAAACTCCTCAAAATTTTACCTTTTGTGCACGTGCGCGTGTGTGTGTGTGTAAGAGAGAGAGAGAGAGAGAGAGAGAGAGAGAGAGAGAGAGAGAGAGGGAGGGAGGGAGGGAGAGAGGGAGAGAGGGAGAGAGGGAGAGAGGGAGAGAGGGAGAGAGGGAGAGAGGGAGAGGAGAATCTCAAATTGTTGTGCAGTTACCCTGGAATTCATGATCCTCCTGACTCAACCTACAGAGTACTGGGGTCACAAACATTCACCTCCATGCCCATCATCTCTTACAATATGGAATCTAGTTTTTTTTATCCCAAATTTCTGTATTCTCTCCATTCTCTTTCACTTCTCCCTGCAAAACACTTGATTCCTTCTTGAATTTTAGGTTTGTTTTCCTCTTAACACCATGTCAGATGCATCCAATACACATTGCTAATGCTTTGTTTTCAACTTCCCAATTCAGAAACAATACAGGGTTTGGCTTTTAAGCTCTAATGAGTCCATGCCATTTTTACCAGCTGTTTTGTTCCCGCATGCATGGGTCTCCAGATGTTTGGCCTGCTAGCTATCACTCACCACCCAGATGCTAATGCCAGATGCAGAGTTTCTATTGCTGTGGCAACCTTGTCACAGAGGAACATCAGCTGATCACTGATCTAGTCACAGTCATCAGTGGAGCCCGCTGTTAACGGCAAACTAAGGTCTCCCAGTGGCTGTATCTAGCAAAGTTTCATTTCTTGCTCAAATTACAGCATAATGTATATCACAGAGACACCAGGCTCCAGGCTGCTTCATTTTGCGACTCTCCCGTTTCTGATTCCTTCTTTCTAGCTAGTGGATAGGAAAGCGAGAGGGCAGAGAAGACTCACTGACATGTGAGTGCCTCAATCTGGGAGTAGTACAAGTCATTTCCTGTAGAGTATCACAGTAGCCCTTGATATTTTTGCTGACATGGATCTTATGAGAGCTCATCTCTGACACTAGCCTCAGGAGCTGGCTTGGCTGTTATACTGCTCCCTGGAGGGGATGGTGTGAGGGGATGTGTTGAATCTATACCCAAGCCACTGTTGCTCTGTTGAGTTGTGTGGTAACTCTAGACCATGGGCTGTGCAGTAGTTTAGTTTTCTCTTTAACTGGAAACCAGATGTTTCTTCTTTTCTCTCTGTTCCTTCTTCCCCCGTGGGGCAGCAAGCAACAAGCATATTCAGTGGCTGCTGGGAGCAGATGGAGAGGTCTGGGTGTGGGTCATGGGTGAAGGCCCTGGTGACAAGCCCTATGAAGAGATCTCTGAGGAGCTGATTGCAGAGCGAGCACGGCTACAAGCACAGAGAGAGGCTGAGGAGCTCTGGTGAGAGGTGCTGGCTGGGAGGGTGCTGGGGGTGGAAAAATGAGGTGCTGGTCAGTGGCTGGCTGTGTTGAGCTCTGTAAAGATCACATAACCAA
Source organism: Mesocricetus auratus (assembly GCF_017639785.1). Classification (NCBI taxonomy): domain Eukaryota; kingdom Metazoa; phylum Chordata; class Mammalia; order Rodentia; family Cricetidae; genus Mesocricetus; species Mesocricetus auratus. The sequence continues at coordinate 91,595,272 of NW_024429190.1, forward strand.
GGCTTCAGAGTCTTCTATCAGTAAACAGTGTTGGTTCCAGTGTTAGACCCACCAACCAGCTAATCTGGGACCTCAGTTTTCTCCTACCAGTGATAAGACCTAAAAAGCTAACTCCCTGCATGCCGGAAGTTTGAATTTACCTGGTTGGTATGGACAGCATGCTGTGTGTGTGTGGTGCATGTTCATGTGCTCATGTGCCTATGTGTGTGCTTGTATGTGTAAGGCCAGATTTCTTCTTCTGTCACTCTCTCTCCACACTATTTTTCAAGGCAGGGTCTCTCATGGAACCTGTAGCTCATGGATGCAACTAGACTGGCTAGCCAGTGATTTTTAGGGATCCTCCTGTTTCTGTTGCCTCAGTGCTGGGATTATAAGAATGTGTTACTGCTACTGCATCCAGATTTCGATGAGCACTCTAAGGATCTGAATTCATTTCCTGCGCTCACATGGCAAGTATTTTACCAAATGAACTATTTCCACAGCCCCAGCTACTCTGGGAAATTCTCACAGGGATGGTCTAGGAGTACTGCTTCACCTTGAATATCTGTTGTTCCTCTGAACATTATTTATGTATAATATGTAGAAGGACAGCTTAGCCCTCAGGAAAGTTTGGAGTCAGACTCTTTTTGTTGACAACTTTTAACATTTTTTTTTCTTGTCAAACTTGTAAATCCATGTGACAGTGTCTTTAGCACCCTCTACCATCAAGTATGAATGATGGTGTTTTAGTTGTAAAATTGTAAAGATGTAAACAAGACTGAAGACTATTATGAATTAAAGAATATCCACCACCCAAGCTAGCCATGAAGAGTATTTAAGAGACAAAAAATATTTATACCTTTATAGATCCCATCATTTCAAATTCCAAGGCCATTGAAGATCCTCATGTAGTGTTCTATTACATAAGAATGCAACTTATTTATGTCTTTGATAGACATTTGAATTGCTTATCATGCCTTTTCATAAAACTTCTCTGCTGAACATCTACTGTGTATACCTCACGCTACTTGACTGTGAAGTGGGATTTTCATGTCTTGTTTCTTAGCTTCCAGAATGATCCTGCTGGTTTAACCTTCCTTTCCTACATGAGTGTCATCTCTCCCTTTCTTTGCCATTGTGAGTTATGTTAATTTTTGTGTTTTCTGTTCTGTGTACCAAGGAGAAGCTGCTCATTGTTTTTACTTGAACTTGCATGGTGACGTGATTTTCTAGTTTTTCACTCAAGCTCACCCTTGCTGCTGCTCTCTTGGAAGGAGACAGAAGGAAGCAGAGATCACCAAGAAGTTCCGGGATGCCTTGGCCAATGAGAAAGCCCGGATTCTGGCAGAGAGGTGGAAAGTGGAGATGGAGGACAGAAAGGCTGCCAAAGTCCTGGAGGAGCGTATACATGAGGAATTCAAGGTGGGACAGTACACAGGCGCCTACTTTTGCCTCCAAGTTTGGTGTGACCACTGTCTGGTTTGAATCTGCTCTTGGTCATTGGTTGGTTCTGGGTGTGTTATGAGACAGAATCTGGCATGCCTGATTTCTTGTTGCATAGATGAGGGAAGTGAGGACCAGACAAGGAAAACAAGTTGCCAAGGCCACACATAATAGTGATTATGTAGAGTTAGGAACAGAATATTGGCCTCCTTCATCCCAAGCTGAGTGTGTTGTGAAATGAGACCTCAGGAACTAGGCTGCTGTCCAGATCATCTGGAATTCACTTCTAGCTCTGTCTTTTTTTTTTTTTTTTTTGGTTTTTCGAGACAGGATTTCTCTGTATTGTTTTGGAGACTGTCCTGGAACTAGATCTGTAGACCAGGCTGACCTCGTACTCACAGAGATCCCCCTGACTCTGCCTCCCAAGTGCTGGTATTAAAGGCATGCACCACCAATGCCCGGAACATTCTGTCTTAGTTAGGGTTTCTATTGCTGTAACAAAACCCCATGACCAAAAAGAGGTTGGGAAAGAAGGAGTTATTCAGCTTACACTTCTACATTGCTCTTCATCACCAAAGGAAGTCAGGACAGGAACTCAAGCAGGGCAGGAACCTGGAGGCAGGAGCTGATGCTGACCAAGGCCATGGAGGGTGCCTTACTGGCTTGCTTGTCATGTTTTGCTCAGCCTGCTTTTTTTTTCAAAATCCAGGTCTACCAGCCTAGGGATGGCACCACCCACCATGGGTTGGGCCCTTTCCCATTGATTAGTAATTGAAAAAATACCTTTTAGCTGAATCTCATGGGAGCATTTCCTCCACTGAGTCTCAGTCCTTCCTTTCTGATGACTACATCTTTTGTCAAATTGACACACAAAAGCAGCCAGCACAACTGACCTCTTGTCCACTGGACACACAAACAAATCACACAAACGCATCACACCCCTTCCTTTCTTATTCATCCCCAAGAGCTCACATTAAAAACATAAATAACCTTAAATGTTCCACAGTCTTTAAAAATTCAAACATTAAAATTTCAGTCCCTTTAATACAGCAAATCTATTTTGAAATCCAAAGTCTTCAAATTCAGTCTCTCAACCATGAGCTTCAATACTTTCTTACTTCAAGAGGGAAAAATCAGGGCACAGTCCCAATCAAAGCAAAACCAGATTACAGCCATCTGGGATCCAATCACAGACTTCTGGACCCCTCCAAGGGGCTTGGGTCACTTCTCTGACTCCAGCCTCTGCAGCACACATAGCTTGTCTTCTAGGTTCCTTCCTCTGTGATGACTCTAGCTTGTGTGACATTGAGTAGCCAGTACACTTGCTGAATTTCTCTGAGCTATTGACTTGTTTCTGGTAAAATGGTAGTAAGAATAGTCTACTTTGGATTTGTTTGTTTTGTCAGGGTCTTGGTAGGTCACCCTGGCTGACCTTGAACTCCCAGAGATTCACTTACCTCTGCCCCTTGAGTTCTAGGATTGAAATTTTGTGGCAGCATGCCTGGGAAGCCTTTTATTTCTATGAAGATTAAGGGAGAGGACATAAGTACTCTAGGAATGTCTGGTCACTTGGTATTACTAACTAGGAATGTCTGGTCACTTGGTATTATTAACTAGGAATGTCTGGTCACTTGGTTTTATTAACTAGGAATGTCTGGTCACTTGGTATTATTAACTAGGAATGTCTGGTCTTGTGGTGTTCCTAACTAGATTTAGAGGGCTTTGAAATTGGTAGATGAGTTTCCCTGCTCTCTGGTAGTGTGATATTTGGTTTTACTTGTCAGCTTGACACACTCTAGAATCACCAGGGAAAGGAACTGTCTAAATTAGTTGGCTCTTGGGTCTGTCTGTGGGGGATTATCTTGCTTACATTAATTGATATGTGAAGATTTAACCTAAAAAAGGGAACACTATGCCCTGGGCTTGGAGCCTGGACTGTATGTAGAAAAGAGAAGGGAGTTGAGTCTCAGCATGCAGGCATCCATTCTTTTTGCTTATGACCAGCTGCTGGGGTTCCCACTGCCTTGACTTCCTGCCATGAGCTGCAGCCTACAATTTTGAGCAGAAATCACCCTTTTCCCCCTGAGTTGCTGTTGTCAGGGTAATTTATCATAGCAACAGAAAGGAAACCACAACTGGTAGGAAGCTTAAGTCACCTGGAAACATTATTTTCATTACAGGTGCAATACATTCATTAATTAGAAAACACACACAAAAATACAGATAAGCAGAAAACAAACAAAAATCACATTCAATTTCTACATTGTACTGCTTTGTAAGTTGTATTGTTGAAATCAAACACAGCTGGGCATTAGTCAAGGCATGGAAACAGAGTTTGGGGCTGGGGTATAGTATGCACAAGACCCTGGGTTTCATAATCAACACTTGCCAAAAACAAAACACAAAGCAAAAAAGTTTTTCTGCTGTTGACACTGGGGGAAAGAGCTGCAATCCCTTAGCATTTGTGGTGATTGGAGGGAATGAGCACTCACGGATAGGGAAGGGGAGAGTCTGCTCTCTGCAGAGTTAGAGGAGTGAAGAAGCTAGAAGCTTCTGATTAGATGCCAAGCCATTGGTGAAATGGGGCATCTGTCCTCCCTCTGAAGCTTGGGGAAGGAGCCCCTCCTGCTGGTAATTACGGGCCAAAGAACAGCTCTCTGAGCATCCAGACACATGCTTTTGAGATGAAGCAGATATCGTCACAACTTTAAGTTCCTTGTAGGGAGTGCTGTAAGAACAGATAGCCTCATCAGGTGCAGGCTAGACCACACTGCACATTCTTCTGGTATTATTGACCTTTCTCAGGCATACACTTCAGTGGTCTCGATTCATCCCAGGGCCATGGTCTTATGAGATAGAACCCAAGCTGGAGCTTGGTCTAGTACCTCCATGTGAAGCTTTGGAAGGAGTTAGCTTTGAGTTTCCCTTGTCGGTGTCTTTACAGCATCTATCTGTTTTAAAGCCTGTTCCTTCCTCCTTAGCAGTTACATGGTGAGGATATTGAGATACGTTCCTCAGCAGTCATTGATTTTTTCAGTTATACTTATCACATTTTCAGATGTATGGAAGCTGAAGACGTTCGTGAGCCAAGCTCATCAATCTTTATCATCTGTTTTAGGTTTACTTAGGAAGCTTACCTACATTGGTTTTTATACTTTTCGTGTGCTTGCTTCTCCATATTTAATTTTCCTCCATCTTAGGAGAGTATATTCTATAGTGCTCTGACTCTATTTTTTTCCCAGCTACTCTGGCATTACAGCGGTGGTTGAGACACTTTCCCTTTGTCTGCTATCTTGACTGGAGTTTCTCTTCACTTGGCCCCAGATCTCTTCAGTTTTCCACTATGATTTATTATTCCTGAACCAGACTAATTGTTTACTGACCATAGCTTTAAGATAATTTTCAGCATCTATTTAGGTAAGAACCCCATCATTTTGCTTTATTTTCAAAATGTTTTTGGCTAATAACCTCACCTATGTTTTTCCTACCAGCAGAAGTCTTAAACTATTTTCTCACTGTTATTTCTGCTCAAATAATACTTCATGGTGATTTTTACTGGGATTGCATCATGCTGTAGTTGCCTTTGTGGAAAATGGACGTTTAAAAAAAATATTCGATCTTGGAGTATTCTTTGGGAATGTGTTGTTTCTCTTGTGATCCAAAGCCACTTTTGTCTTTGTTAACTGTTTATCACATACTTGTAGAAGTAAGGGTTTCCTAGTTTTAAACAGTCGCAGTGACTTCCATAAATCAATATGCTTTTCTGAACCCTGGTAAAAACTTGAGTATGCCACACTTTCTCTTTAGTTAAACCTGAGTATTTATTGCTGTTTTGAATGAGGTTAACTCAGTGTGTACACACACACACACACACACACACACACACACACACACCCTTTCTTCTGATTATGGTTGTCACTGTGCAGTCCAGGCTGTCTTAAACATAGGCCAATCTTACCACATCTGCTTCCCAAGTTTTGGAATTACAAATGTGTGCTACCACATGGGCTCAAGCAGTGTTTTAAAATCTATTGCAGTTACTGTTAGGTTTGCTATGAGTTATAATTTTTGAGGACAGTTCTTTAAGTTTTTAAATGAAGTAAGATTTGTTTAAGTATTTTTCAACATACAGAAAAGTTGGAGAAAAAATGAACATTTATACATTTTTACTTGAATTTACTAATTAATAATATTTGCAGCCGGGCGGTGGTGGCACATGCCTTTAATCCCAGTACTCGGGAGGCAGAGGCAGGCGTATCTCTGTGAGTTCGAGGCCGGGCTGGACCGACAGCCTCCAAAACAATACAGAGAAACCCTGTTTCGTAAAACCAAAAACCAAAAAGAAACAAACAAACAAACAAAAAAACAAATAATATTTGCCAAATTTTGTTCTTTCATATGCATATATGTGGATATATACATACAGGTCTTTGTTTATGTGTACATGTCTACATACCTATGTATACACATATACAAACACACATGTATATGCATAGACACACATGTGTATGCACATATATATAACTATACATATTTATATGTACATTTGTGTATCTTTTTGGCTTTGTTTTGCTGAACAATTTAAGAAGGTTGCATAGATAATGACACTCTGACCCAAGTGTCAGCTAAGTACTTTCTGAACATTGCCATGGAGTGTTTCTAGGCTACAGAAGCCATGCCATCTATGTCCCACTTACTCAGTTTGCACTGTAGTACAATAGTCGCCGTATATAATACACATGTGGTTAAGTTCCAAGAAGACTTCACTGTTAGAGATGGATGGAGGTTAGAGTTTTCCTGGTGGGCTGATAACGCTCTACGTCCTTCTGCACACATCTCCTCTGAGTAAGGACACCTTCAGAACCACAACAGTTGCTATTATACCGATTGCAGGGAAACTATGAGGCATGTCCTATCTGTCAGACCCAAAAGAACAAAGAACGTGGGACCAAAGGGTAACTGTTAGCATGCTCCCCCTCTGGCACGTCTCAGCTTTTCTTACCCTGCCCTCACCCGCCCCACCCTAAGCCTCTCCAGTTCCTGGGCTTCTTTCCCCCAGCTTCTCATTCCCATACAGCACTGCCGTTTTGACCTTGTGATCTCTTGGTTCCCTCCTAGTTCTCTTTCTCTTGCCCCTCTCTCTTGGTCCTCTTCTTTCTCCAACCTCCCTCATGTCCCAGTCCATTCTGCTGGCCATGTTCAGTTTCCTACTTTTTTTTTCTGTCTGCTCTAGACATTTCCAGATGCATCTGGCTGTACTCTCCCTCACATCTACAATAAAAACCTCCTCAACCATACCTAGGAGTGGCCCTGTCCTCACTTTATACAGCAGGGGCCACCTCCCCCCCGCCCCACTTTATACACTATCCAATCCAAGTGTAGAGAGAGCTTTATACTGTTCAGATTTATATATGATTTAGCTTAAAGTTCACTGGGGGAAGAAAAGTAGTTCTTTTTCTGTGCCTCCAACAGTGATCATTATAGGCTCCATTTTGGTCTCTTTTCTCCATACATGGGACTGATTCTAGACACTGGGAGTGAGGTGAGGTCGAGCTGGGTCTTGGGTTCACTGCACAGGGAGATCACAGAGGGGTCATGTTACTGATACAGACTCTGTGGTTGATCATCTCCTTAAATGCCTCAGTGACGAAAGTGCGATATATTGTGGTGCATTCTGCCAGACCTCACAGTGGTGTCAGTGAGGCCGTCTGGCCAGGCCTACAGGCCAACAAAGGACTCAAATATAGGTGTTATTTCCAAAGAAAGTTCCAGTTTTGGTGTATGTGTTTTTGTCTTAAAATTCAAGTTGTTAAATATGCATGCTTGAACTTTAACAGACGTAGGCACCTTGATTTAGCATGGCTTCTCTTTGAGAACCCTCAGAAATATGAGACTGTGGGACAGGTGCTATTTCAGGCGGAGCCCTGTCAGCCTGTCAGAAGATTCAAGCAGGGCTCTAGGTGGCTTGGTCTAGTCTGGGGAGCTTGTGTGTGTGTCATGTGCTCTTTCTTTCCCATACCACTCTTCATAGTGGAGCTCTTTATCTCAGGCAGTAAAGATGAGCTAAAATGTTGTCTCAGAAGGATTTTCTGGTGGCCTGAATGTGGCCAGCAGTCAATCCCTTGCCAATATTCCTTTTAGAGGAAGGATATTTCTCTCCCTCTAAGTCTGCATTGGCCTTGAGAAAAGCTTTGATGTGTAGAATGTACTAGACACAGTTCTCTATAACTTTTATTTAAAATCTTTTCTTCCCAAATGGTTGATTTAACTGATTATTTATTCTGTGACATAGTCCCACTGTGTAGACCAGGCTGACCTAAATTGTGCTATGTATCCTGGTTGGTCTCAGACTTAAAACCCTTCTGCCTTAGTCTCTTGCATGAGCACTGAGACTATTGCTGTATAAAAACCAACAATTTTCATAAGCAGAGCATTTACATATACAAACAAATTTAGCTCAGAAGTACAACAAACAATATTTTCCATTTTTGCTTTGTATTTAAAGCATACCAATATTTATAAAACTTCTAATGTCACACATGCCCATATTGTTTCCCTTTATTTTAAAAAAAGATTTATTTATTTGTGTATGTGTGCATTTGTACAAGTTTATGTGCACCATGTGCGTGCAGGTGCCTGCAGAGGTCAAGGCACATCTGATCCCCTGTAACTGGATTTACAGGTGGTTGTGAACCACCATGTGGGTGCTAGAACTGAATCCAGGTTCTCTGCAAAAACAGTAAACCCTTTAACCAGCTGTGCATGGTAGCATATGCCTTTAATCCCAGTACCTAGAGTCAGAAACAGATGGGTCTCTGTGTGTTAGAGGCCAGCCTGGTTTATGTAGTGAGTTCCAGGATAGCCAAGGCTATGTAGAGAGGCCCAGTCTCAAACAAACAAACAAACAAACAAACAAGCAAACAAACAAATTCCACCCTTTTAGCCCCTGGGCCATCTCTGTAGCCTCTTATTTGTTTTTATAGACTTTGTAATTATCTATATTAATTGTTTAATTTAGTATTCCATTACTTAAAAATTTATTCACATTAATGGATTTATATGTTCGAATAAGCAGATTGTGTTTTAGTGTTTCCTAGTTTTTCCTTGTTGAATCATGGGTATTTTCATCTTGGGCGAGGTGAAAATGAAAAGTGGACATCTTTGGTCAGCTTCCTTGTATGGACAAGGTACTTGGGTGCATAATGTCCAAGCCCCTTATCGGGACAGACTGCAGGAGACCCACGCTGCTACTTCTGCCTCTTGTAGTGCTCACTTGTGGAATTGCTCACAAATAGTCCTGAATCCTAGACCACTCTGCTGACCCTGTCCCGTGCAACTATGTAGGGGGTATTAAAGCAGCCAGCACATATTGAATCCCTCCTGGCCCTGCCAGCCAATCCCTGAGAATGAATTCAGCTAAGGGTCTAGCCCCAGCTGATACTGTGTTGTACAGAAGAGCTATCTAGCCAGGCCTGGCCGGAATTATTAACCTACAGAATCCCAAGTGGATGCAAGTTGTTGCATTAAGCAGTTTTTGTTTCCTTGTAGTTTATTTGCAGCAGTAGCGAACGGAAACCATGGATTTACGTATCAGGTTAGACAATGACTTGGATTATTTTTATTGCACCTTTTGATATCGTGATTCCAACATTCATCATGTAGAAATGCAGTAGCCAATTTTGTTTAATATATATGTATATATATTTCTTTTTCTGGGAACCTGTTGGGGAAGTCTTATGTCAATAAAGCACTGTCTGGCCTATAGGGAATCTAGATGTGAGGGACTAGGAGCCCAGGAGAACTCTGGGAAGGAGAAACACAAGAGAGTCAACATGTAACCGCCATGGGGTAGGAAGCCCGGAACTATTCTCCGGTAAGAGACATACTTAGATTAACAATTATGGGGTAATTACTTAAGTCAGAGCTAGCCAGTAAGAAACAAGCAAGGCCAACAGCTTCATAATTAATACAGCCTCCTGTGTGTTTATTTGGGGACTACAAAGCGGCAGAGCCCAGGCGACTGGCAGGGGATAAACCAAAGCAGCTAGCAAGGAAAAGCTGCCCTTTACAGGAACCCAAGTATGGGTTGGATTTTGGGAACTTAGGAAGCAAGGATAAACTCCTTTCTCTCAAAAAAATTTTATGATAAGTAAGAGACTGTAACTCTTGTCCCCACCACACCCAGAGGACTATGCCAGGGCACAACAGTACCTTCAGAAGTTTGGTATGAACAAGAGGAGAGAGCAGAGGAGATAAGTGGAAGGAAGAAAGGTCTGTGGGTGAAAGAGATAAAAATCTGTGATGGGTGGAATTAGACATAAGCCCACAAGGATAGGTTGTAGAGTCTTTGAATGCTACTTTTAAGAGTGTGGGCAAAACCACACTGAGTTAATTTTAGGATGGCTGATACAGTATAATTCCAGTTATAGTTTCAGGAAAAGAGGTCGGTTTGGAGATTTTTGCAGTGGTTAAGATGTGAAGTTGAGAGGGACTCTGTGACTTTAGGCGGAGAAGAAAGTTTGGACACAGAGAAGCATTAGTGATGGTTTAACTAACAGGGTGTGGTGGGATTGGAGGAGAAAGAAGCAAAGGCTTGTTTGTCACAGACTGAGGGATGGGTAGCATCATCCTGCTGTGGAAGCTGGACACACATGTGGACTTGGAGGGGAGTGAACATGATTGGGTCAGCCATGTAGAGGCTTTAATTCTGTAGAAGACAGAGTTGGGTGGGTGGAGGCTAGAGAGGAGAGAATCTGACAAGCTGGTGGTTGAGGGAGAGGATGAGGCTTGCTTGGGATGGTGTGCCTTGAGGGTGTAGGAAGTATCTTCTAATTTTCCAGGGTGTTCAAAAGATAATGCTGACAAATTGCTTTAGAAAATGGGGGAAAAACAAACAAAACAGAAGAAGTAAATCACAGGATCTTTGTGTGTTCTTGAAATGGAAGGCCCAGATGGAACATAGTGCAAATCGGTAATCAGCTTTTAAAAGCATCTCTGACTTCAGCTGTGGTTCAGTGGTAGCACACTTGTCCAGCATGCCCACAGCTCTTCTTTTAAACCATAGTACCTGGCAACAAACAAACAAACAAATAATGAAACAAACAAACAAAACAAAATAAAACAAAAAGTGCAGTAGAAAACCATTCTCTTGTGGGCTGGAGAAAGGGTTAAGTTTAAGAGCACTGACTGTTCTTTTAGAGACCCCAGGTTTGATTCTCAGCACCCATATCTCCATGTGGGTGCTAACAACAGTCTGTAACTCCAGTTCGAGGGGGTCTTCTGACTTCTTTGGATGCTGACATACCCTGTGATACACACAGCAGGCAAATATACATGCAGGCAAAACAAATACACACATACAATAAAAATGAGGGGGAAAGTCACATTAAAAAATCCAAAACAAAACAGATCCCAAACCAATCCATCATCTTGTGGCTGATGAGATTAGAATGCAATATTCATGCATATAAGAATGCTTCTTTAGAAAAAAGGAGATACTGGGGACAGATACTATCTCCCTTCCCAATTGTAAGACCACTTCTAGATGCTTCTCTTGCTCAAGAACACAGAACAAGGCACACTGAGAATCATGCTCTTCCACTGTTCCCTTCACTTTCCTTCTTGACTTCCAAGTCCCTTGCCAATCCCCAACCTTAACCCATTTTCCTCATTTGAGGTCTTTCTGTTTTTACTTTCTCTGCTCTTTTTAGATTAGAGTTCATTTTAGTGACTGGATGACATCCTCACCAAGCATCAGTGTCTTGGTCCCAGTAAGATTGTAAGTGATGGTCGAACTTCCCATTTCTCATTTTTTTTGTCTTGAAAATTGTGTGCTCAGGGCTGGAGACATAGTTGAGTGAGTAATAACACTGATTCAGGTGGGCAGTGATAGTGCATGCCTTTAATCCTAGCACTTGGGAGGCAGGATTGAGTTTGAGGTCAGTGTGGTCTGCAGAATGAGTTCCAGGACAGCTGGTGATACACACAGAGAAACTCTGTCTTGAGCCCCACCCCCTTGCAAAAAAAAAGAATGAAAGAAGAGAAAAAAGAAAGAAAGAGAAGAACATTGGCTGCTCTTCCAGAGGGCTGGAGTGTGATTTCTAGCACACACATAGTAGCTAACAACCATCTGTTCCAGGGGATCCGATACTCTCTTCTGGCTTCCTCAGGTGCTGAATACAGGTGACTCAAAGATATACAAGAAGGCAACACATAAAAATAAAAAGAAATAAAAACTTAAAAACATTGTAGGCCCTTCACAAGGCTGTCAGGAATACGACATGACCCTGCTCACCTCTGTCTCTTGGGTCATCATACACCCTGTTGTCTTTAGTATTCATTAGTCCATGTGGCATGGACTACCTACTGCCTGGCCCTGCCCTGTGACTTGGAGAGGGAGGAATGAATAACATGGCTCCAGCCCTGTTCTGGAATATAGCATCTCACAGGGTACAGTGGCACTGTAGGAACAAAAAAATTCAACAAAAATGTTGATTTCTTCCAGAAAAAGCATTTGTCTCTATGACTTTTTCTACTGGGGTTAGGTAGAACCAAGGCTTAGCAGTATGCTGCTACTGATGGGTTATCAGGAGAAGGAGGGCAGAACCATTTTAGAGGGCCTTGGGCAGCCAGCACAAGGCAGTGTCTCGCCTGGGTGGGATGTGAATGTTTGTGTAACTGCCTCTTGGTTGGGTTGCCATTTGGCTGCTAAACTCAGTAAGATGGACTTTTCTTCAGTGATCTCAGACTGGCTCAACAATTCCCATGGTTGCTGCAACAATGAGGGTGTTTAGGTAATTTTAGCTGTGAGAGTTGAGTCATTTTAGGGAGTCCTTGAGGAGAAAGATACAATTCTGTGGATTGGTAGTTGCAAACTGTTTTCTTTTGTTGTCTCTGTCTTTGTGAAGAGGTTTGCCTTTGTCACCATGAATGGACAGTCATTTTCCTTTGAGAGGCGAGGTTGCTGTAGACCACTGGCTCCCTGGTAGTGTCCCACTCTCAGGAGGAGAAATAACTGAGCAATGACACTGTTGTTTAATGTTCTGCCTCCTGTCACCCACAGCTGGGTGGTGTAGGAAGGTCACACTGTAATTTGATGTGGGAAAAGCTGTACACCAGTCCTGACCCTTTGGCCATTCTCTCCAGGGCATTTTCTCACTGTGGGCTCAATTGTCCCTGCCCCCTCCATCTACAGTGAAGTCTGAGACTTCCAGTACTTCAGAACATGACTGTATTTGAACACAAGGTTCCTACAGAGGTAATTTTAGCTAAAATGCAATCTTTAGTGTTGGTTAGGCCTGAATACGATAAGACTGATGTCCATCTAAGAAGAAGAAATTGGACACAGTTTGAAGCAGCAGGAAGGTGGCCACCTGCAGACCAAGGAGAACCTTCCAAAGGAGTCATCCATGCTAATGTGTGTTAGGACTACTCACTACCTCTAGAACTGTGAGGAAATAATTTCTTGTTTAAGCCATATAGGCAATGATACATTGTAACAGCAAGTTAATACAGTTTGAATCTGAGGCTGGATTCAAGTGTCTTCCTGGAAGACCCCCTTGGGTGAAGGATCTCAAGTGTCTGTGGCCAGGTTGCTTTGACTGATGTCTTATGGACTGAGTGACACGGTGACCATTGTCTGAGATTAGGGAGCCCTGGGAGGAAGAAAAGGAAATACATTGGGTAGATATGAAAGGCCTTGCCAGCATGAGGAGTGGTACCCATGCTGCTAAGATTGTGTTGAAGGTGAAGTAGGGTTTTTAGTCAAAATATTTTACTATACATTAGAGTTGGAAACATGGATTAATTTTTTTAACAGACTGTTCTTTCTTTTTTAGATTTATTTATTTATTATGTATACAGGGTTCTGTCTGCATGCATGCCTGTAGGCCAGAAAAGGGCACCAGAAGAAGACATGAGGCTCCTTGAAATTAGAGTTAAAGACTTTTGTGAGCTGGGAATCGAACCCCGGTCCTCTGGAAGAACAGCCAATTCTCTTAGCTGCTGAGCCATTTCTCCAGACCCAAAATGTCACTTTAAAAAAATACAGGGTTAAGAATTCATGTTATGTTTAAGTTATGTTACCTTTTAAAAAAAGTCATTAATATAGTTCCTAAAGTTAGAAAAAAATATCCACCATATGGACAGAAAACTGAGAGAGGAAAGGTCATATGGGAAAGTATCAAAACAGAGACAGAGTGTTCAGGAATGCAGTGGAGGTATAGGAAGGGGGCAGGCAGTAAGCTGGCTCAGTCCAGAACTCCAGAGGTCCAGGATTTGGAGGCAGCAGATACTGCAAGAAGTGGTGCTGAGGATGTGAGGTTGGCTACAGATTCTTTTTGTAGAGCAGCTCCATTTCACTTGTTTTGCCTTCATGATATTGAATCTATTTCTTCTTTTGACCAGAAGGAAGTGGGAAGTAAAAAGGGAAAGGCCTGAGCTATTAGGCAGAATGGGGAGAGGTGTGTAGGAAAGGAATATATTAAGTCAAGGTCTGAACCCAGAGCAGTAGAAAGATAGAGGGATCCCTCCAGGGTGTATAGGGAAGGTGAATAATTGTTTTGCAGTGCATTTGTCTTTATTAACTATTATAGCCACTTAAAACCAGTGTGTTAGCTCTGTCCCCGCAACTGAATCTCTTGTGAACTAGTGGAAAAAAACTACTATATTGGCCAGAAGGTGTGTCTGCTACCAGACGTTCTTCTTGGAACCAAGTCTCAGATATTGTACTGTAGACTAATCTGACTCCATGAAAATGAATCCTGGGATATCTGGTCAACCTCATTGTCACTAATGAAGTATGTCAGAAACACAGTGAATATGTGTGTGTCCTTCCACAATACCAGAATTTATCGATTAACAATTAATTCACAAGTTACATCAGTTTTGTTCACTTTAATTCACCAAGTACTACTATTACCAGAATTATTAAGATCAGAGTCTGGGATATGGCAGCTCTACCAAGTTAAGCTTGGCCACTCCTCCTCAATAGGCTTATTAAACAGACAAATAATAGTAATATGTAGAGATGGAGATTTGTCTGATGTGGTCACACTGGGAAGAGGAACAAATAAAGACATCCAGTGGAATGATTTCCACTCCATTCTCAGAGCTCTCACATGAGTTTTAGGATTAAATAGAGGTATGCGTAGGTAAGCAGCCCTGGTTAAGGTGTAGTCTCACCAGTATTTGATCCATCGTTGTTGTCTTTATTCCAGTTTCTCTTGCAAGGTGGTTTGGCAGGTTGTTAGAACTGTGTGAAGGCAGACAAGTTTCTCCTTCTCTGATACCAGACTCCAGCCTTTCCCTTCTCCTAGTGTGAGATATCTGAAAATTCCAATTTCTCTGGGATCATTGTTCCATTAAACTTATCCAAAGGGGAGGAACACAATTGTCTCTGTAGAATATATTATTCCTGCCAAGAGGGCTATAGACAGATTTTACTTGGTCGACATGGTCAATAGCAACTAGTGTTCTTTTGCTTTAATCTTAATTATTATTATTAACTCTGAAATCACACATTGCATTTCATGTGGTAGAGCAGTAAGTATGTGTACTAAGAATGGCTTTGAACAGGTCAAAGAGGCATACAGGGTTCAGAGGCTATCTAGATGAAAAGAAAAGTTTCAGTAGAGAACCAGATAATTAGTTTTACGAACCACAGCTGTAGTGCTGTTCAAAGCACAGAGTTGCAAATGTCAGGTAGCAGGCAGTTTTGAATGCTATTTTACAATTGAATACATGACCTAGGCAAGAGAAACTACTTAAGCTGGAGTCTGGGGACAAAGGTAGAAGCCCCTTGTCGTAGCAATTTTTCAGGATGAAACTTATGGCAAGATGGTATATCTTTTTTATCTTGGTCTTGTGTGCTCCTTTTTTATAGTCTCAGGTAAGAGGCTTATATCTGGTATGATTGATAAACTCATGAAATGTGTTTCCAATATGATTCTATATATTCACATGCATGATAATTTATTGGTACAAATACATTATTCATCAGTTTTTCCTAATCATGGTGGTTGTTTACTCGAATAAACAAGTTATAATGTCATCTTACCACTTAGGCTTAGGGTATAGTAACTCAGGTCAAAACTGTTCCTTTGGGAATGGTGAGAGCACTTAGCAGGTAAAGGTCCTGGCTACTAAGTCTGATGACCTGAATTCCATTCCTGGGATCCACCTTGTGAAAGGATAGAGCCAACTCCCACAAACTGTTCTCTGATCTCTCCCTAAGTGCCATGTCATGCACGTGCCCCCCCCCCAAGCATACAAGCATGCACACAAAATACGCTTTAAAGATACAATAAGAAACTCTTGTGCTGTGGAATATTATTTTAAGATGTGTTGAATTAGTTTATGCGGTGGCACATTTGTTTAATGATGCAAAGATATGTGCATTCCTTTGTGTTGTGTTTGTTTAACTCTGTGAAGCCATGAAGCTGTGATTCTTTGCCTGTCTAAAACACCTGATTGGTTTAGTAAAGAGCTGAATGGTCAATAGCCAGGAGGAAAAAGGATAGGCAGGGCTGACAGGCAGAGAGAATAAATAGGAGGAGAAATCTAGGAAGAGAAAAGCAAGGGAGTAAGACAAGAAGGAAGAGAGGAGGACATCAGGTCCAGCCAACCCAAGCAAAGGCCGGGCATTCATAAGTAAGAATAAAACCTCCATGTAATTTATTTGGGAGCTGGGTAGTAGGCCCCTGCAAAGAATAAAAGGAACAAAGAGCAAAGATTTAAAAATAACTAATAACACTCTTGCTTTGTCAAATACAATATTTCAAGGCTAGCACAGCCTGAAAGCTGCTATTCTATACAGTTTTAGGGCACAGACTCTTAAGTGCATGCTCATATACTAGGGAGAGGGAGAGAGAGCACGTGCAATGAATAAACAGGGACCAGAGCTCATTCAGGACCTTGTTTGTCATTGGAAAACAAGGTTGTCTTTCTCAGTCCTGCTGGGGAGAGAGCTGGGGGAAGAATTCAACAAATGAGGCATTTCAAATCTTTACTTTCCGTAAAGCATGAGGCCCAGGTCAGGGGATTTAAGGATAATTTTGCCTGCTCACTCCTGCTCAGATACCACACAGGAAGAACAGAAGATTCCAGATAATGTTACAGAAAGGAGTTCCAAAACCTTCCAACTGATGGTTCATCAAAGAAATGGCCGGTTCCTCATGCAATGGCCACAGAGGGAAGCTTGCCTCTCAGTGAAGCTGGCTACATACTTAACTTCCCATTCAAGCCTGAGTTACCCTGTGAACTGACAGGGAGGGCATATCTGATGGAAACCTTCTTTTTCTAGGAATGGCAGGCACCAAGTCAAATAAATGCAACAAAACACAAAAGAAATAGATCTCAGTCAAAGTAGAAGGAAAGACAAAGGTCTCAGTCTTCAGAGAGCTAGGCTGTCACACTTCTGAAACAAACACAGGATGCACCCACATGAAAGAGATGTTAGCAAGTAAGAATGGGGGCTTAAAAATCACACATACCACAACGGAAAGAAAACAGCTCACAACTGGTGAAGCAGTCAAAAGATAAAGTTAGTGACCTCAACCAGGAAGTAGAACAAGAAAAGACAAGATTCGGAAAACCAGAGAGAAAAGATGACATCTTTAGGAGATTGACTAGCGCTCCTCAAAGCTGACTAGCGCTCGACAAACAGGAGTCCTATCAAAAGAGAAGCAAGGGAACTCATCTAGGCAAAGAAGCAGTATTCTACTGGACAGACTCTAGCCTGAAGAAAGCCCTAAGCAAGGCACATCATTGAGAATGCTCTAGAATCAACAAGCAAACCTGACAAACAAACCTGATACAACAAAACAAGGCATCAATTGAGGGTAGCCTGATCAACAAAAGAGAGTTCAAGGACAGCCAGTACTGTTACACAGAGAAACTGTGTCAAAAAAAAAAAAAAAAAAAGGACAAGGCAAAAGGCAGAAGTCCTCATATAGAGGCTGGACAATGCAACTCAATAAGAGGAAATGAGTCCCAAGAGCATGTAAAAGAGTCAGAGATACACCTGCTCCCAGCTCACTGTTAGGAGTTTCACAGAAACACCAAGCTAACAACTGTATCATATACACAAGAGACATGGTAGTTCCACAGAAACACCAAGCTAACAGCTGTATCATATACACAGGAGACATGGTACAGACCCATGCATGCCCCGTGCTTACCACTTCAGTCTCTGTGAGCCCATATGAGCCATGCTTAGTTAATTTAGTGCACTGTGTTCTGTTTCTGAAGGGAAATGGAGGGAAGTAGAGGGGAAACTGTGATGGGGATATATTGTATGAGAAAAGAATCTATTTTCAATAAAAAAGGAAAAGAAAATACTTTAGAATACTTATGGTAATGAGATTGCAGATTTCCAGGGAGAAAACAAAGGCTCTATTCAGCAGATGAAAAGGTGACAGGATTGCTGGAAGACAAGGTAGCAATGCTTTTAATTAATCAGGTTCTGTGATCAACTAAATTAGTAGTTGACTGTGAGGCTGGCATAGCAGTATTTTCAGGCAAACACTCAGAAAGAGGCTCTGTGTATCCTGAGATAAGTGGCTGCAGAGGGAAAATGGCTACCTGTGAAACAGGACTCTGTCTCAGAGAAGGATCAGAGACGGGCCCTGGAGTGTGGTTGGGAAGATATCTAGGAAGCAGGCAGCACAGCCCATAGAAGAATGAAAAATGGCTCCCAGGGCAAGCTGTCCCTTTTAAAAAGAGGGCAGTACTGTATTTATAAGAACTCATATGTGGTTTAACTCAAAGTTTACTATACTTGATAGGAGTTTGGGAAAATTCAATATTCTGCTTTAAGATAAAGCAATTATTAAGCCAGGAAAAATTAGCTGCTGCAGAGATACCTGAAAGCAAAGCCCATTCCCTGCCGCATTTTCCAGAATTTAAGATGCCATGCATCACTGTGAGAAGAAAAAAGAACTGTTCTTCATAGAAAGAAAAGTAGTATTTATACAGCACGTGCATGCTCCAAGTATTTTAAAAGGTTTACAACATATTTTTTTTATAATTGAAACTAGCATCCTATTTGGCTTGCTATATGGTCATCCATTCCTGTGTTTAAAATCTTATGTAACAAAAATCTAAGACATAACTTAAGTTTTGGAATAGGTAAATCATGGAGATGGCTGACTCATACAGTAAAGTGCTTGCCACACAAGCATGAGAGTCTGAGTTCACTTTCTAGCATCCGTGTGAAATACAGGGCTCAATGGTGCCTTGGGGTGGGGGAAGAGGTTTGGTGAACTACTTTCATTAGCCATCTGTCTATGTTCTGAATGCATAAATGCTATTTTCATGTAAACAAGGGTAGGAAAACACACACACACACACACACACAACCTCTTTTTGGAACTTGTAAGTGGGACTTGTAAAAACAAGAGATTTAAGACTAGTAGATCTATGGCCTTACCAATACTGTATCCAGACTCGTCAAGACATCCTACTGTGTCCAGATGGATAAGATATATAGAAAGATCAGACACTGCTCTCTGTACCTGCACTCCTTCTTGACCTCCAGTGGAAGCAAGTCTGATGACGGCTCAGTCCTCTTATCTTTGTGGAAAGCTTAAGAGTTTAGATATTGCCAGGCTGGGCTGTCACAGTGGCAGAAACTTGTTTAGCATGGTTGAGGCTCTGGGTTCAATCCCCTGTTCTGCAGGACAGCAAGTGAAGTTTGCTGCAGTACACCAATCCATTTGATTCTCACCAAGTGTGACTATCGCATTTCAGTAATGTGAGGACCAAGAGGAGAGTGGTAACTGCGGGCCACTCTACTCCAGACAGCCCAGCCCTGACTACCTGCAGAACCCCACAGGCAGTTCCCCATTCTAATGCTGTTGTGTCTCAATAATTTTCCAGAGGAAAGAGGAAGAAGAGAGGAGGCGAGGAGAAGAACAGATTCGCCTCCAGGAAGAGCAGAGAGCCAAGGAACTCTACTGGACCCTGAAGCAGGCCCAGCTGCACTGCCAAGCCAGTGAGAAAGAGGACCGCGAGTGGGAAGAACAGTGTGAGTTGAGCTGTGTCCTGGGCATGGATGCTGCCCCATCCCCTCCCCTGGCACCCCCCCATGCATGTGCTTTGCCATTATTTCAGCCTCCTTCCCCACCACCTGAGGCTTTCCCTGTGTGCATGGCCCTGCTGGGATAAGGGCTGCACACTCAAGGAGCTTGTGCACTTGCCCTGGAGATGTCTTACATTAAAGAGTGAAACAGTACATTGATTCAGTTGCCAATAATTTCCTGACTCTATGCTGTTGTGCGACGTGTTGTTCTGTTGCTAGGATGAGGCACCATAGCCATGGCAACTCCTATAGAAGAAAACATTTAATTGGGGACCGTCTTACAGTTTTTGAGGGTTAGTCCATGACCATCGTGGCAGGAAGCAAACAGATATGGTGCTAGAGTGGTAGCTGAGAACTTTAAATCCCGACCTTCATGAAGCAGGAAGAAGTGTGGGGGGGGAGCAGAGAGAGAGAGAGAGAGACAGACAGACAGACAGACAGAGACAGGGAGAGAGATAGACAGATGTAGAGACAGACAAACATACACAAAGAGAGACAGAGTCAGAAAGACAGACACAGTCAGAGGGGAGGGAGGGAGGGAAGGAAGAAGGGAGAGAGAGAGACAGATAGACAGAGATAGAGAGACAGAGACAGAGACTGGGCCTGGCATGGACTTTTGAAAATCTCAAAGCACACCCCCAGTGACACACTTTCTTCAACAAGCCCATACCTCTTGTGGTGGTTTGAAAGAAAATGGACCCCAGGGGGCCCATAGGGAGTGGCAATATTAGGAAGTATGACCTTGTTGGAGTAGGTGTGGCATTGATAGAGGGAGTCACTGGGAGCTGACTTTGAGGTCTCAAGTGCTCAAACCAGACTAGTGGCTCACTGTCTCTTCCTGTTGCCTATGGATCTAGATGTAGAACTCTCAGCTATCTCTCCAGCATAATTTCTGCCTACACGCAGCCATGCTTCCTGTCATGATGATGATAATTGACTAAACCTCTGAAGTGTAAACCGGCCCCAATGAAATGTTTTCCTTTACAGGAATTGCTCTGGACATAATGTCTTTTCACTGTAACTAGACACGCCCCAATCCTTCTAAGGAGTTCCACTAACTGCGAACCAGTCATTCAGACATATGAGCTAATGGAGGCATGCTCATTCACACCACCACAGCTTTGCTCTGGGAACTTCAGATATTGATACTTACAGGCCTTATGTTAGAGGCACTTCCAATCAGAACAGACACATGGAGTCAGGACTTTGGGGGAGAAATGTGGCAGGTACTGTTGGAGCACAGAGTTTGTTGTCCTGGTGGGCTCCAAGGGAGTAGAATGAAGAGAGCCCCGGTGGTGGCTTAGGAATAATTGTGGCAAAGAACACTGAGGATTTTTATTTATTTATTTATTTATTTATTTATTTATTTATTTATTGTGTGTGTGTGTGTGTGTGTGTGTGTGTGTGTGTGTGTGTGTGTGTGTGTGTGTGTGTACCTATGGAGGTCAGAAAGAATGCCAGATACCCTGAAGCTGGAATTGTAGGTAGCTGTGAATGTCCTGACATGGGTGCTGGGAACTGATCTCTGGTCCTCTTCATGAGCAAGCACTCTTAGCCATAGAGCTGTTTCTCCATCCCTAAAGAGAGCACTTTAGATGGGGGTTAGCATGGGCAAAGGCACAGTGACAATGGGACTTTGCAAGCTAAGACACATTGTGTATGGAGACTCTGGGGAGTGTCCAGTGCAAGAAGTCAAGCAGGAAAAGCAAAGTGGAGTGGGGTTTGAAGGGTGACTTTGTAATAGGAGTTGCCGAGCCCAGGTATGCTGCCACATGGGCACAGATACGACTCTTAAGACATTTCAGTTACAGATCCCAGACCAAGGAGTAACACACAAGGCGCTGTCACAAAGGAAGTGTCAGGGTCAGTGAGGTGTAGGAATGAAGTTAAGACCCAGGCAGAACACTTATTTTGATTATAGGAAAAGTAAGGCAGCCTCAGGACTGGCTTATGGGAACGGTTCCACGGGGCTGTTGAATGTAGGCACTGGATCCGATTGTCTGCATCTGTCCTCTAGGGTAACTGTGACAGATGGATGCAGGCCCAGGTATAATGGCCTAGTGTAAAAGCTTCCTCCTGGAAGCAGTGGCTTCTGATTGGACAGTTGGCTTAGGAAAGGTAGGCCCTTTACTACCTCCAGTAGGTGGCTGGCCTTGGGAAGGACAGACAGCCCTCTAGGATCAACGGGTTCAAATTTCCAAGCATCAGCAAGAACAAACTAGTAAATATGCTTGACCAGTGAAAGTGGGCAGGACCCTTCTAGAGTTGAGCGTGTGACTCTGTTAGGTCAGGGAGAGAATGCACACGGGTGGCTTGGGGAGGGTGGGCGTTTTCAATTTGCATTACATGTACGGCAACTGGAGCCCGTAGTAGGAGCAGAGAGGTGGGAGTCCTTTGGTGCGCAGTCCTCTGCTTCTCCGTATGCCTTGGCTATATGAATATGTGCCAGACTCATTAAATGAACCTTTTGGGAAAATTGGCATGTAATTTATGAATCACAAAAGTCATCATTTTGGAATGTACAATTAAGCATGTTTTAAGTAGACTCACAAAACTGTGCAACTCTTCCACTATCTAATCTAGAAATTTTTTTACCTCAGAAAGGAAATGTAACCATAAGCAGTGGTTTCCTCCCCTTGCCACCAAACCACCAATCTAATTCATCTTCGGGATTTGCCTTTTATTGATATTCCATAGAAATAGAAAAGTAGATGCTGGAGCTGTGGCTCAGTAGTTATCAGCACTGGCTGCTTTTGTGGAGGACCTGAGTTCGGTTCCCAGCATTTGCATGATGGACTACAACCATCTGTAACTCCAGGTCCAGGGACTCTGATTTTCTTTTCTGGCGTCTGACGGTGCTAGGCCTACAAGTGCTGCATAGAGTGTTATGTGGACAAAATTCCTCGACACATAAAATTCAAAAAAGAGAAACTTATTATGTGGCCTTTGGTGTCTAACTTCTTTCCCTTAGCAAGTATGAAGAAGCACTCATGTGGTAGCCTGAATCATTACTTCACCTCTTTTTATGGATGTATGATAATCTAGTGCATGCATTTATCACATGTTCATTTACCCATGTGGAGGACAATAAACATTAGGTTGTTTCTATGTTAGAGCTATTATGACTACTGCTGCAATGAATATTTACATACACATGATTTTTGAAGATGCACTTTCAATTCTCTAGGGTATACACCTAAGAATAAAATTTCTGGTTCATATGGTTTAACAATTTGCTGAGCTACCAGTGTTTTCCAAGGTAACTGCATCGTTCATATTCCTACTAGAGCTGTCCGAGGCCTTCCCTTTCAGAACAGCCCCCACCACCATCTCAACACTTGACATGGGTTCTGGGAACTGATTCTGGGTCCTCTGAAAGAACACTCAGTGCTTTTAATCTCTGAGACATCTCTCTAGTCTCCTTCTACTTTCTTGGTGGTGTCCTTTGAAACACAAGCGCTTTGGATTCTGAGGAAGTTCCATTTTCTTTTGTCACTTGTGATTTTTGTAACATCTAAGAAACCAGTTGTTTGTTCCCAGGTCAAAGTGACTTCCACCCATCTCTTTTCTAACAGATTTACAGTTTTAGCTCTTGTGTTTAAGCCTTTGTTATGTTTTGAGTTAATTTTTGTGTGAAGTGACATTCCTGATTGACTCAATTGTCAAAGTACCAGTGTTGGAAGGGCTATTCTTTTCAAAGCTCTTGGCAGCCTTGCAGAAATATTTACTCAAACCATGTCTGCTCCTGTGAGCTCTCAGCTCTGTTCCCCTGGCTTATTTGTCTGTTCTCCTGCCAGTAGCAGTGTTGGTGATAGGAGTCTTGTAGTCAGCTTTGAAACTGGCTAGTGTAAGATGTCCATCACTGTCCTTTCTTGGGATTATTTTGGTTATTCTGAGACATTTTTATTCCCGTACGTATTTTAGGATTGGCTGATCTATTTTCTGAAATGATAGCAGCTGGGATTTTGATAGAGATTTTGTTGCTTTTGGGTGTCCATTTGAGGAGTATTATCATCTTCAAAATACTTAGTGTCAGGCATAATGGGATATTGCTTGAAATCCCAGTGGAAGTTCGAGGCCAGGCTGGCCTACATAGCAAGTTCAAACACATGTTCATCTGGCATACTGAAAAGAAAAAAGAGCCATCGAGGGTGGGGGTCTGAAAAGATGGATCAGTGGTTAAAATTCTTACTGTTCTTCCATAGGACTTCGCTTTGGTTTCTAGCACCTGTGTCAGGTGGCAATATGTACATACAGGCACCTACATACACATAACTAAAATAATAAAAATAAATCATGCAAAAAACTAGGGCTGTAGCTCAATGGTAAAGCACATGCCTAGCACATGTGAGGCTCTGGGTTAAATCTTCAAGATTTCAAAAAATATGTTTTCTAACCCTTGAATACAAGACACTGCTTCACATAAATATTATTTAATCTCCTTTAATAATATTTCATAGTTATGCCTTTTTTATAAATTTATTCCTGCAGTGTAAATGGAATGCATCTAGATTATGCATTGGGCTTTGATATATTGATCTTATATGCTAACCGCTCACTCCACTTATTGGCTCAAATAGATTAATTGTAGATGCCTGATAATTTTCTACATACATGTAAGATGAGAGGAGACAGACATGGCACATAGGAAAATGGCTGTTTCTAAAGGTACAAAGGGAAACCCCATGTTAGGATGAAGTGTTTGATCATAATTGGGTGTGTTAATTAGGTGAGCCACAGGGACTTCTGATTGCTGGATTTCAATACTTTGATAGCTGGATTTTGGATGTCAGCCTCAGGAGGGAGAAGAGGTTAAATAAGAGAGTAGTTCTTGATGGCTAGCTTTAGGAATGCAATCTAATGAAGTTTAGCAAGCCAGAGGGAATGGGGGGGAGGGCAAGGCCTGCCAGACCTGTGGGCTAATTTTCCTTCATGTGTGGGTGTTTGTACATATGTATTTAGGTGCATATGTGTGTGGGCAAATGCTTGGCTACATGTGGAAGGTGATGCTGGTGTCTCATGTTGGGTGTCTTCCTCTATTCCTGTTACTCATTTTTTGAGACAGGGTGTGTGCACACAGGTGTGTGCCTGCAGAGGTGTTTGGTTCCCCTTCACCTGAAGTTACAGGTGCTTGTGAGTCATGTGGTGTATGCTGAGAACCAGATTCGGGTCCTCTGCAAGAACAGTGCGTGCTGCTAACCTCTGAGCCATCTCTTCAGCCCCATCTTCAGAGGTTCTTAAGCCATGTTAGCTTTTGACAGCCCTCACATTTATCTTATCTCTGTCTCTGTCTTTCTTTCTCTATCACAATTCAACTCCGAGATACCTGGTTTCTGTGAGGTATTTGTAGTTACAACTGAAGCTGACCACGCATTAACAAGTCACAGTGTAGCCACATCCTGGGGCTCTCAAGGGGCCACCATGAAAAATGAGGCTGGAAAGATACACTAAGAGGAAGCTAGGGGGGATAAACTAATAATTCCAAATTCAGAGGGAGGAAGAGACAAGTGGAAGAAGGAGAAACAGCAACACCTATGTTTAAGAAAGTAGTGAGACGCACAAGGTGAAGCTGCTGCTGTCTCTGCAGTGAACGCTGGCTGGACAGCCTGACCACTTACCAGGATGACATCAGGCAAGTTCTACGGGGTTATTCCTGCTGCATGAAGAGAGAGAATCTGAGGCTGGAGAACTTCTGCAGAGCTCCTGGCTGCTGTTTCTCTTGGGGTGGAGACTGGAAATCTTTTTTTTTTTTTTTTTTTTTTTTTGAGACAGGGTTTCTCTGTGTAGTTTTGGAGCCTGTCCTGATACTCGCTCTGTAGACCAGATAGGCCTTGAACTCACATAAATTCACCCACCTCTGCCTCCCAAGCACTGGGATTAAAGGTGTGCACCACCCTTGGCTGGAAATCTTGTCCTCTGAGGGCAGCCTGATTGTAGCTCAGTGTGCCATGTGGCAGCTGAAAACTGGAGACACCTCTGAGAACTGGAAATACTGGTAATTCTGTTTGGAAGTTCTCATTTTACATTTTCTTAAAGAATGATGAGCTGAATTTAGAGCATGTCATTCAAATCTAGAAAATCCATTCTGCACTCAATTAACTTAATCTGAAAGATATAGTGGACCATTAATCTATCAGAAGCAGCAGTTTTGATAAAACAGTCAAATTAAATTCCCCAACTGAGAACAAAAGGGAAAGATGGCTCTCAGTATCACTCGAGTAGAGAGTTAGTTACTCAGCTCAAATCTTAGAGGTCTGGCTTCTGAAACCCTCTGGAGAGGTCAGGCAGGGCAGTGTGTTTAATGATTTTTCAACTGTGAGCTTGTAGGGGTGAGGAGTTGGGGACTATTTAGTTGGTCAGAGACTTAGAGAGGATCTAGCAAATGATATTATTTAATAGAACCCAGACATTTAGTATTGTTGCTGTGAGGTTAAAATGTAATGAGGCTTGTCCATTTTGAGTAGCAGTTGTGGTCACTCTGGGTTGTGACCCCAAATCACCCTCCTACATGCCGTTGCCTCACTCCTTGCCTGGCTGCCGAGAGAGCTGCCTGAGAAACTAAGAAAAGTATTCATAAAGCTTGGCACAGGGGCCAAATGATGTTCGTTCCATCTCCTTCCCTCTTACAAGGAAGTCGGTCTGAGTTCTCGGTTGAACGTTGGCAATTCTGAAGTGCTAGAGGCTTGGGACAAGGTGAGCCAGGAGCAGCTGGCAAGGAAGGAACTGGACTGAGAAGAATGTGACCAGGAAGCAGTTAAGGGCGGGAAGAACAAAGGGCATTCGGTATCCTCTGTATCCCTGTATCCGCTGGGGCCCTCTAAGTGTGATGGTTGATTCCAGCGGGAAAGCTTGATTGGATTAACAAACCTGTGAAGTGTTTTCAGAGATTAACTGAGGCGGAAGCCCCGTGGTGAATGGGTGGTACCCACTGAGTAACAGAGAAGGGAGAAAGCCAGCAGAGCACCAGTCATTCCTCTTTCTCTGCTGACTGCAAGATGCAGTGGGAGGAGTTGCCTCAGGCTCCTCCCCCCTGCTATGATGAACTGTATCCCAAACTCAACTCAGTTAAGTTGCCTCTTACCAGGTAGTTGGTCTCAGTGACAAGAAAACTTACTGATACCTTGTTACTCCTTGGATATAGCTACAGTTGAAAGGAAGTTATGTTCCTGAAATCCTGATCTTAAGTCTAACAGTAAACTACAGAACATCCTGGCTCATCAACACAGTCCACTAGATGGGAGCTATGGTCACTGTCACTCACCAGCATGAGCACACCACACACTTCACAGTTTGCACTCAAGCACACGAAGACACACGCAGGTATGTGTGTGTGTATGTATATATGTATACATACATATAGCTAGCTGGGAAGAGATTGAAAATCAAAATCTGAAGTAGAGCTTTGATTAAATTTTTATTACTTTTGTAAAAACATCATAAATCAAACCAGGCACCATCCCAACTCTGGGTGCCTTTTTCAGTATTTAAACTCTGAAGACCTGACTTAGGCTCTATTTGGGGTTCCCTCTCCTACTGAGTTGCCTGCCGATCCCTGGGTCTTACTTAACTTTCCTGAAGCAGTCATTGCTCTATCCACATAGCCTGAGAGCTTGGATCATAAAAGGATCCAGCGGTTGCCTTGGTCACCACAGGGGTCTCTGATGGCAGGCATGAGGCTGTGTTAGGGAGAAGAGGGGTAGTTGTTGGGGGAGAGGCTGAGAAAGGCCCTTTCTTTAGACTAACTGAACTGTGGGTGGATCCCACTTGCTTTCCCAGACTTAAAATGCTCACCCTTCAGTCTTCATAATATTTATTGCTAAAGGCACTGGTCTATGCAGGTGACCTGGCTCCAGTAGGCTGAGTCACAGACATCTTTGAAAATGGATACCCTTGATAAACATTCTCCAGGAGTGAAGACACCTGCTCTTTCTACATGTTCATTTTTTCAATTACCTATGAGAGCTCCAGATTCTACCTAGATGCTACCCTCATCCCCACTAGTTATTCCCCTGCCATCCCCACCACAGGATGGACTCTTGTATTCAGTCCCCAGAATACACAGTCTACACACGTAAGAATCCTGCACATTTAATGCACAGCTCCGTGCCCACACCTGGGCAAACCCCTCCCATTTGTTCCCTCACTAAGATCTAAAAGCAACCACATGAAGTCCTCATTTTCTAGACAGGGAAAAATTATAGATAGTTAATTCTCTGCTTAACATCACAGAGAGATGTCAGGTTGGTGACACACACTTTTAATCCCAGCATTCGGGAGGCAGAGGCAGGCAGATGTCTATGAGTTTGAGGCCAGCCTGGTCTACAGACCAAGTTCCAGGTCAGGTAGGACAAACTAGAAAGACTCTGTCTCATCCCTCACCCCTGAATCACAGATGGCAGAAGGTAAACATGTCTATACATAAATACATATGTACATATCCACACACACAGCCATACCCATGTACACATATGCATGCACATGAAATAAGTCAATCAATCAACCAATTAATGTAATTTTTTAAAAAAAGACAGTAACAGGAAGAGCTTGTGATTGGCTCAGTGGGCACAGGCAATTGCTGTCAAGGCTGATGACCTGAGTTCAAGTCCTGGGATCCACGAGGTGAAAAGAACTTATTCCCACAAGTTCTCTGAGTTCTACACACACTCTACAATGGCCCCCACCCCTTAAATAAAGTAATACTAATACTACTACTAAGCCATCGTAATTGTACAGATTCCACCCATTTTATTTCTGTGAATTTATATGCTGTCACTTCAGTCATTCTCCTTGCTTGGCTTGGTGCATTCCTCTTTCCTGCATCTTTATTCTCATTCTTCTAAAGTCCCTCCCAGTACTACACAGTTTAAGCAGTCTCTTTAGAGAGCAGACAGAGCTCTGCCCTCTAGTGGCTTCCAGTTATCTTTCAGGACATCATTAGAACTCATAAGCCAGGAGTTAAGGTCTTCTAAGCAGCTTTTTCTGGTACTTATGCCTTGCAGTGATGCTGCACTGTTCCAGGAGAGATGCTAACCCCCTCTGGCCTCTGAACCTACTCTACTAAGAATGCCCTTCCACTGGCCACTGTCTGTTGAGTCCCTTGATTTCAATAGGCGTTAGCTTAGACCTCTTACCTCTTCCAGAGAATATCCATGTCTGGATGTGATGTCCCTCTTGGGGTCCTGGTGGCCAATGCACACCCCATTACAGCTCTATTGTTTTTAGTGTTGCCTCTTTCCCCACTAGACTATAAGCTTTCTGAGGGCCAAACACTACAACTGGGTGTTCTGGAGTTGGACAGAGTGTGGCTTGCATAGTATTAAGTGGTAGCCCTGTGCAGCACTTAAAAGGGGCACAAGTAGACAACTAAATCACTTGTATGACTATGCCATTCACTCATTCATTCATTCATTCATTCTTGGTTTTGAAACAGGGTCTCTTTACATATTCATGCTGTCCTGAAGCTTGCAACCTCTTGGCTCAGCCTCTTGGGTCCTAGAAGTATCAGAGTGTGTCACTGTACCTGGCCAGCATGTTCTGTGAAGTGGTGAAACCCCTTCAGTCTTGCATCTTTGAATTTTTGGAGCTGTGTGACCACTTACACGGATTATGCCATGAGGGGAAAGAGATACTTCTGTGTTTCCTCAGTGTTAGAGAACTGAGTGGGAGCCCTGTGTGTCATCAGGGATGTGACTCTGGAATAGTGCAGCAATGTGGCAGTCCTCAGACTAAGGGTGGCACTGTCTATTGTTCAGGGGAAGAGAACTAAGGACTAATATTGTTCCACACTAGACAGGGTTCAGGAGCAAAACCCACGTCTGTCTGTCTGTCTCTAGTGCCTGTCTCTTAGAAGCTCTAAACGCTACGAAGTTACTTGTTGGTGTATGGCAGGGTGCTTCACTGCATAATGACCATGAAGTTGGTCCTGGGTTTCCCCGACCTTGTCTGGCTCTCTGCCCACAGTGCAAGCGGGCTTCACAGAATTCTTGCCCCTGAGACCTACAGAGTCTCTGAAGCCCACAGTTGTTTCCTGGAATGAACTCCTCTCCCATTTCTCTAGAAAGTACTTGATCTTTCCATACTGCCTTGTTCATTTCCTTCCACTGTAATTCACAAGACTCAGTAATTCACAAGGAAAGCAGATTTATTCTCTGCCCGAGAGCAAGAGGAGGCAGAGCAGGGACAAGGGGGATGATTCGTTTGTGCCATTTGTTTCCCAAGACCTCACCCATCCCTGAGAAAATCAATCCAGCCTTACAAAGGTGACTCCAGTCTCTCTTAAAGACCCCAGTCTCAACTTGAGTTTTGGTGAGAACAGACCACATCCTCCACAGCACAGTCCCGGGCTGATTCTCCTTTGACAGTCCTGGTCCCTGTACTTTATGAATACGGTGGGCCCTGAACTCTCACAGTAATTCATTTATTCTTCTGATTCTTCTTGTCCTTGTTGTACTTGTTCTTCTTCCCCTGCCTCCTCTTCCTCACACTCTTCTTCTTCCTCCTTCTCTTCTAAGGATGTTGCTGACCTTTTTCATTAAGGTTGGTGACATTTATCTGTCCTTTATCCAGCTTGGCCAGAGTGATTGGAAGGAAGGTTGCTTCCATGTCTTCTCTCTATCCAGCCCAGAGTCAAACCCAGAGCCAAATCACAAAATGATTTTTTAAAAAGATTTATTTATTTATTATGTATACAGTATTCTGGCCTGCAGGCCAGAAGAGGGCACCAGATCTCATTACAGATGGTTGTGAGCCACCATGTGGTTGGTGGGAATTGAACTCAAGACCTCTGGAAGAACAGCCAGTGCTCTTAACCGCTGAGCCATCTCTCCAGCCCACAAAATGATTTTTAAAATTGTTAATTTTTTGTATGTGTATGAATGAGCATACATGACTGTGTGTGTGGTGTGTGGTGTGTGCATATGTGCACGCATACATGTATGTGCTGAGGCCAGAGGTTGACTTTAAATGTCTTCTATTTTCCACTTTGTTTTTTAAAACAGGGCCTGTCCTTGAACCTGGGCCTCACAGAATCAGCTAGTCTGACTGGCCAGTGAGCTTCAGGGACCCTTCTGTTTCTGTGTCCCCAGAGCTGTATTTCTCACACATGCCACCATATCAACCTTTTGCAGGGTGTTGAGGATGGAACTCACATCTTCATGCTTGTATGGCAAGTGCATTACCCATGAGTTATTGCCCCAGGATACTGGAATCCCTTATCACCTAGAAAGGTATCCTGTCTGCCAACCCTGTTCTAGACACTGGAGTTCAGCAATGAGAAGGCCAAAGAATTTGCCCCTGTGGAGCTCAGAATGCAGGAAATGTTCTGTGCAGGGCATCATTCTATAAATGCCTCTGAAGGCACAGACTATGTGCTTGGATCTGAAAGAACCATGTTCTCCAAAAAGCCTCTTCATCATCTGTTATGGCAAAACACTCTTTGCAGACTAGAACAACTTAATTGTGTCCTCCAAATACTGACAAAGTGCAGTTTCTAGAAAGTTGTAGGAGCCTATGATCCACATTGGATGGACGGAGTAAGATTTTCCTTCCTGGAGGGTGAGGTGGTCTGGCAAGACCAGTGTAATCATTAATCTTTCACAACTTGAAGTCCAGGGCCAGCTTCCAGAGCACTTTAATGAGAACAGTTAGATTTTAGAGGCAGGTAGAGGTCTGGCAGGAAGCGGTCAGACTCCAGGAGGACCAGTTCTGGCAGAAGCCCTTGACTCCAGTAGGCTTTGCTCAATCTTCATTTCTTTTCTTTTTATGTGGATGCAGTGAACTCTATTGATGGTACTCAAGAGAGTAGGGCTCCCTAAGCCCTTCCTGTTATGATGAGGTCTGGAATGGAAACTGAGGGAGATGCTCAGTGTGGGGGACTGAGTTGGGACAGGCAGGCTCTTGTGTCCTTGCTGGGATAGGTGGTCCAGAGATTCTTACTCCTTGGAGGCCATGTAGGCCATGAGGTCCACCACCCTGTTGCTGTAGCTGTATTCATTGTCATACTATGAAATGAGCTTTACAAAGTTGTTTTCACAATGGAAGCCCCATCATCAAAGTCAAAGAGTGGGCATCACTGTGAAAGTCACAGGAGACAACCTGGTCCTTAGTGTAGCCCAGGATACCCTTCAGTGAGCCCTAGGATACCTGCTTCACCACCTTCTTGATGTCATCATACTTGGCATTTTTCTTCAAGAGGCATGTCAGATCCAAAGCCTACACATTGTGGGTAGGAACACGGAAGACCATGCCTATGAGCTTCCTGTTCAGCTCTGGGATGACTTGCCCATAGCCTTGGCAGCACCAGTGAATGCAGGGAGGATATTCTTGGCAGCCCCATGATCATCACACCACAGCTTCCCAGAGGGGTCTTTCATAGTCTTCCAGTGGCAGGCATTGCATGGACTATGGTGATGAATCCTTCCACAATGCCAAAGATGTCATGGATGACATCGGTCAAAGGGCTAATCAGTTGTGGTGTGGAAGCATTGCTGGCAATCTTGAGTGAGTTGTCACACTTCTCATGGTTCACAGACTCACAAACATGGGGGCATCAGCAGAAGGGTCAGAGATGATGCCCCTTTCGGCCCCACCCTTCAAGTAGGCCCTATCCTCTCCATGGTGGTGAAACACCAGTACACTCTACCTCATATTCAGCACCATCATCACCACGTTTGATGCTGGCAGGATTTTACCCTTGGAAGAAGGTGATGGCCTTCCCATTGATGTCAAGCTTCCCATTCTCAACCTTGACTGTGTCATTGAACATGGTAAAGTAATATTAGAACATGTAGACCATGTGGTTAAGGTCAGTGAAGGGGTCATATTGGCAACAATATCCACTCAACCAGATATGAAGGCAGACCTGGTAACCAGGAGCCCAGTATGATCATATATGTTCACTCTGATCTTCACCATCCTGTCTCAGACATGGGGCTGGAACTTCACAAGAAGATGAGGCTGTCTCTGAAACAGAGAGGAGCAGGGAGCCAGTCTTCATTTTCTTAACCCCAGTTTAGGAGACACATACACACATACACATAACCCGCCCCACAGGATCACATACATACACATACACACATATGCACAGACATAAATACACACATACACACACACAGAGACATACACACATATACACAGATACACATGGATATGCACATACACACATGCAGAGATATACAGAAGTAGACATAGTCATATGCAGACACACAGGCAGACAGACAGACAGACACATGCACAAAGATGTGAACACAAACATACACAGATGCAGAGACACACATATGCATGAACATGCACATACACACAGACATAAACAGACACATATATGCACATACATACATATATACATACAGACATGCACAGACACGCACAGAAAGACATGCATGCACACACACATACATAGATACACATGGACATGCACATAAGCACACATACAAATATACATAGAAATACACACAGTCATACATAGGCACACAGACAGACATACAGACACATGTGTGCACTCATGCACACACCCATGTGTGTGCTCACACACAGTGACTTTCTCAAGGATATTTGGCTGTGCCAGAGCCCCACTGAGGGACATGGAAAGCAGAAAGCTGGAGAGAGGATAGTGCCTTCGACTTTTATAGCCATGGAGTGTCAGTTATAAAAGACCCTTGTACCCCCACAATCTTGGAGGCTGGGCATGCCTTATCACTTCTGCATGAGCTATGTAGTCTATGGTGCTGTGGGTGGTCTTCCCAAGAAATCATGGAATTCCAAGTAAGTTGTGTACAGGGCTGTCTATGTTTTCCACGTGGATAGCTTGGGCTGTGGGTCAAGGCCAGCCATGCTGTTCTCTTTTCCAGTGCGCAGATCCAAGGCAGCTGATGAAGAGAGGAGCCGTCGTGCGCAGCGAGCCCGGGATGAGTATCGGCGTCACTCACTCCGAGCTATCCAGAAGGGCACAGTTGCTGGCCTGAGCACCATGTTCCAAGAACTTGGCCAGAATCATGAGCAGGAGGCAAAACTCTACCCTCAACTTCCGTGCACGAGTTCACAATCATCCCTTACAGAACCTGACAGGTGTGTTAGAATGGGCTGTGATTCCATGAGGCAAACTCCATGGGTTCTAGTCCAGGCTCTGTCTCTTATTTGTTGATCATTTGCATCCTTGGGCCTCAGCATTCCAATCTATGGAATGGGGCAGAATTCAGAATTAGGGTGGTCTCTGAACCTTTCTAACAACTTTGCAGTTCTGGGGGTTAGTCTTTCAGAGGGTAAGGATTCTTGTAATCCTTGACATCTTTTTCCCCTAAAAATCTGCATATGCAAATCCCCAAATGTTCCCTCAGTTTTAGATTCCTTGGTCTTGGTCAAGACCTTGCAATGAAAGACCTAAGATGGGATAAGTATAGCCCAGTAGCTGGGGACCAGGGCCACAGCCTTTTCTAACTGTGGATGGAGCTGGTTTACACCTAGTTTGAAAAGCAGGGTTGCAGACTAGTGTGGGCAAATTAAGAGTTCCTTGCACACATTTGTGTCCCTAGAGGGGCTGTTTGCCAAGGACACTTTAGTGACAACCTGTGATTGGCAAAGTCAAAGACATAAGGTCACCTGGAGCCTCTCCACGTTCTGACTGCCTGGCTGGGCTGGCCCTGAGACTTAGCCTCCTATCTCAGGGCCCCTCAGCTATCCATCCTGGCAGCATAGCCTTTTCCCTGAGGAGGGGAGCTGGGGAATCAAGCATCTGTGGCTCCTTCATCTCCAGAGAATGTTCAGGAATCAGTTCACCCCCAGATAGTGTGGTTTATCCACTTTTACTCTGATTGGAGTTTGGAGTTGTTCATAGTCCCCCCACTCTGCTTTCCTGGAGTCTAACAAGAGCTAACTGTGCCTTCATATCCCCCCTCCACACTTCCTGCCTTCCTTCCTTATCATATATGATTCCCTAACGAGAAGGTATGAGAAGGTGTGGTGTTCACAGACAACTCTGATTCCTTCCCTGTATATCATCTCCTCACAGCACCTTCATAGAAACTGTTCTTAGATTCTTACCTTACCCCATCCCAACCCCTGGGCTTCTCTGTGCACTTGCCAATGTTAAAAAGCAAAACAAAAGAAAAGAAAAATGCAAACCACCTTATTTCTCCTCCTTTCTTTAAAAGCTACCCATGTTCTACTACATGGATTTGTTATTAGTTATTAGAGACAATCAGTGGGCATTGCTATTTCAAATTTTTGTAATCACCAACTAGACCCTGTGTGTATAAACTTGTGAAAATTCAATCCATATTGGGCAACCCATAATCTGCAAAGATACTCTCCCAAGTAGGGTCTTTCTTAAGAGCTGTGTGCTTTTGAAATTCACTGACCTTGTGCAGGACCAGCACCAATGTTTGCAACTTCACAGCCATTAGCCTGGCCCATGGTGCTGTCAACCTTGTTTTGTGTAAGAAAATATGTCTTGGAGTAGGTTTAAATACTCACATATGTTTTTGGGCCAGGCTAAGCATTTCCCATATGCTGTTGGACCATGGTGTTTCCTTCTCTTTGTTGTACAGTTCCTTCATTCCCTGTGTGATCCATGTTCTCTTTATATACCTCTAGGAACTCCCTGAGTTAGGGAAGAATTGTG
Organism: Mesocricetus auratus; assembly: GCF_017639785.1. Lineage (NCBI taxonomy): Eukaryota > Metazoa > Chordata > Mammalia > Rodentia > Cricetidae > Mesocricetus > Mesocricetus auratus. Next base: position 91,630,386 of record NW_024429190.1, read on the forward strand.
ACAAATAATTTTTCACAGTTTGTCACTTATCTTTTGATTTTTGGAGGTAGAATTTTCTAGAATACAGAAATAGTTGATCTTTATGAAATGAATTTCTCATGTGTTTTCTGAATAAGGAAGTATAGTCAGAACTGCCTCCCCCTTCTATGCCTTTAAAACTTTACTTATTTGTTGTATGTACATGTACACACATAATACCCACGCTAGACCAGAAAACAACCTGGAAGAGTCAATTCTCTGCATGTGGGTCCCTGGGATCAAACTCACATGGTCTGACTTTGCAGCAAGTTACTTTACCTGCTGAGTCATCTGTTTCCACTCAGCTTCCTCCCCTTTCCCTCCCTATCCCTTTTCTTTCTTCTCTTCCCCTTCTCTGATTCATCCCCTGCATTACTGTCTTTCTTCCCAGCAGGACCTGGGAGCGTCCCCTGCGTCCACTCTCCAGAGAAGTCATCGTGCGATGGTTCAAGGAGGAACAGCTGCCTCGCCGAGCTGGCTTTGAGAGGAACACCAAGTCCATTGCTCCCTGGTTTCATGGTAGTACATTTATAGGTCCCATGGCAGGTGGTGTTCACATGTCCAGCTCTTCCTCAGATGGAAGAAGTCTTGAAGCATGGTTGCAACCAGGGGTGTGGAGGACTTTGGGTTCCATGATGCCACAATTCTGCTCCCAACACTTGGACAAGGGTCCTAAAGTCCAGTGTCACTGGCATACTGGACATGCATCCCCTCTGTCTTCTGGAAAGTTGTGAGCTTGAGTCCCACCCACTGCTGTCACCATTTAGCCTCCTTGGTTGTCAAGTCACCAACAAGGTTCTGTCCTTGTACCCATGAGACAGTGAGCCCCTGGCGTCCCAGGCTACTGGTGAGCAGGGCCAACATCTTGCTTGTGCTTCATTCTACAACTCTGTTCTTAGCCATAGCCATAGCACAGCAGGCTGCTGGCTCTGAAATAAATCCTTTTTGGTTAGACAGATGACAGACTGATGAACGAAGAGTTCAGAGTCACTCAAATGCATTAGACAAGGAGGCTCTTTAGAATTCCTTCAATTCCTTCATTACAGATAAGGAACCAAGGCTCAAAGACAGGAGGTGGTTTTTCAAAGGTACTAGATGATGTGTAAATTTAATACCAAGAAGGACTCTCTGGGGGCCATAGCCTCAGTCGAGCGATCTGAATATGCAAGGGCTTCAAGAATGGAAACAAACAGGGCTGTGGCTTCACCAGAGACTTCCTGAAGAGAAGTAGCAAGAGCTATTGACTTTGAGTTCCCTCAGTGTCAGGTAGCTATCACTGCACAACAAACCCTTTCAAGGCACTGTGCCTTGGAGCAACTAGACCTTTATTGTTTCTTCATGTGTGTGTATGAGTTGGCTGGGAAGTTCTAGTTTGGTTCAGATGATCTTGTCTGAGCTCACTGATTGCCTGGCTGGTCTAGGAGAATCTCCTCTGTGTTCATGTGAACTCTTACATTACAGAAGTCTAGCCCAGACCATCAAATCTCAGAAACTTGGTCTTTCTCCCCGAGCCTTCCTTCCCTAACCAACATTTAGCTCAGTTTAAGAGAGCTTGGAACATCTCTGGTCAGAACAAACTTCCCCTGCCACAGTTATTACCCATATCTGCATGTTTCCCAAGTGTCAAGTCTCCTAGTGGATTAAAGAGTGTTGGTTGGTCTGTATTTCCTGTGTGTTTGTCTTTGTAACAAACTGCCCTCCTATTCTAGACCAGTTTGATGTACTCTCAATTCTATCCACTTGGAGGGATGAGGCTGCTGTCATGCTAGTGTAGAGTTCTGGTGTCTTGACATTGATTTGCAGCTGGCAGAGGAAGGCTTTCACAGGCATGTATTGGGCATGGCTCTAGTTCTGGGAAAGGCACCAGAAATGCTTAGCAGGAAAATGTGCTAATTGAGAAAAGCTATCTGTACCTTTACTCTAGCCTGCTGGAGCCCAAAAATCATGTGCACTCTGAACTGCAGGCAGGCAGCAGACAGCTGAGATACAGTGTTGACAGGATCTATGAAGGTCACAAAGGTGATGGCACTTCCAGTCCAGGCCTTGGGAGCCACTTTGCTAGTCTGTCCTCTTTGTGACTCATCCTTTACAAAGTATTCTGGGACTCTTTTAATGCAGTCAGATTCCCATCATTTCTCTGCTGTTATCCCCTACTTCTCTTCATACACTCAAAAATCAAACCAAAACTAAACAAAACAAAATTCTCTAAAGTACAAGGATCAGGTGACAAGTAGTTCCCTACACCAGCCTTGAGTCAGCCGTCTGTGTCCATCTTACCCAGGGCTCTGTCTTTTCTTATGTTCTTATATGAGCCACCCCCCTCTCTAGCTCAGGCCTCCTGTCCTTGTGATGCTGCTGCCTGCTTTTGCTGTCTATCCCCAGCCCTTTACTTGGCAGATACAGTCTTACTTTTCATCTGCTCATCTGAGAGGCACTTTCCTGATTTCTTTCCAAAGGCTATTTTATTCAAGCTCTGTTAATTTGGCTTCCATCATTCTTAAATAGCTTCCTTATATGATTGGTATTTATCTTAATCTTCATTGTCTGTTCTCGTATATGAACGTAAGTTTGGAAAGCTAAGGGTCAGCCCTGTTTACCCCAGTGCCTGCCACAGTAGGTATCAGTGGAGGAGTGGTCAAAGGTAGACATGAGGTCTCAGAGTTAGGATGTGGTCCCAGGCTTTCCAGTCCCAAATATTAGCCCTCAGTACTCAGTACTGGGTCGTGGTAGCTGAATGATTCCACCTAGTAATAATCTGACAACCCAGAACTGCACAAGAGAGGGATGACATGTTTTTCTAATTCTTGATATGTTCAACGGGGCAGGATCCACGTCTTAGGCACCTGTGGGTTCACCTGTCACCTCTGCCTTCCACCTGCCCAGAGGTCAGGTGTAGAAACACAGCTAAGAGAAGTTTGTCATCTTCCAGTGCTGTCATTTTTGTTGACTTCTAGAAGACCACTGTGACATCCCCACTGTGTGAGTCACATGCATATATAGGCTTTGTTGCACCTGAGAACCCAGGCACCCAAAAACTTGGCAGCTACTACCAACTAAGGGTTATTTTATACTTCTGTCTCATGATTGTTGGGAGTTAATGGTAGACATCTAGATCTCAGACTGAAGTTTTATTTCTATTGGAAAGTCTGATGGTTTCATGGCAGATGGAAAGGAAAGAAATAGTGAGTTACAAAGTAGTTTCAAAGTTTCTGGATGAAACAGACACCTACTATGATTGCATAGGTGTCATTGGCCAGAGGCAGCCTGGGATCTGGTGTCTATGCTGTGCTTGAGAGTTTCGAATGGTAAGTAGGCTCTTATAACTACTTTCCACTTTGAGGAAACTTTGTTCTCTTAGGCCTCCACATATTCAACAGATCATGGAGTGGCTCTTCATGGCTCAGAGAAAGCACAGTCAACACTCATGAGTGACCTGGCCATCTGTCCTGGAGATGGTTCCAGAGACACCCTGCCTTCTCTCATATTGTACGGTCTGAAGACCTTGGTGGATATATATATATATATATATATATATATATATATTATTGCCACCATGGAAGTAGCTTATGGTATCTCAGGCAGGTGTGGAGTGCAGCTCAAATGTCCCATGAAGCTGGGGTTTGGTGGCTGTGCTGGTTGCTCAGAGGGGCTCCTGGTAGCCAGTAGAGAAGGTAAGTTGAGGTGATCAAAATTATGTGTTTTCTTTTTGGGAAGGCCAGAGTTTTTCAATTTTTATTTTTATGTACGAAGACTAGCATGGTCTCTTTCATGGGGTAGATTGTTTTGAATAATTCATTCAAGAAAGGTCACTGGGTTCAACTTAAGGAAGCCTGTGTTCTTTACATACTGATAGAAACACTGCTTACACATGCTCAGCAGTGACTCCCGTAGTCACCCATGTTGCCTTCAGACATTCAGCTAGGAGAAAAGAAATTTATCTTTAGTTTTACTTTCTAACTCAATGGAGAAAAGGGTTTTATGTTGTCACAGAACAAACAGAACCTAGATTTAAGTCTTAAAATTTATGTAATTGACTTCATGTTCTGCTGACAGTTTCTACTATAAAGCATGTAGGGAAGTTGTTAACACACAGAACAGAACTATTTAGTGACCAAGTTTTCATTGATCTGTGACAGAATGGAAGAAAATGGTTCATATAAGGAGGATGGCCAATTGCCTTCGCTTAGAAATGACTGCGCTATATTTATATTCTAGGATTATATTCCTTTTCAGTTTTAGTGTTAAAATGTTCTATCTTTTATGAATTGATGGTGATAGCTAACAGTGATTACTTCAATATATTGCACTTTTGGGGAAAAGCAGGACATGCAGCCCATTTACAGCTCCTGAGATATGTGTATGTGTGTGTGTGTGTGTGTGTGTGTGTGTGTGTGTGTGTGTGTGTGTGTAAAACTTTGTTCATCTCTAAAGTCGAGAATAACTGGAAGGTCCCAACTTCCTTCCCCAACATAGGGATTTCATGATGGGTAGGTGGGACTCCTTCTGTACCAATCCCTACTGAGACAGAGAGATTATCAGCCCACAGGTAGCCTGTAACATTTTGTTAATGGCAGGGACTCTGCTCATGGCTTTGGTGGCTGGATCTCAGTGGGGAGGTCCTTCTTCATGTAACTCTCATTTTCTGGGAGCATTGGGTCCACTTAGATATGCTCTTGTCATACTGATGGTGTAGGCAGAAGACAATGATGGGCAGCATCTGAGTTTCTTAGCATCTAGGCTTAGGATCATTAAGCTGTTGGCTATACTTCATATTGCTGGCTACAATTTGTCTTCTTCTTCTTCTTCTTCTTCTTCTTCTTCTTCTTCTTCTTCTTCTTCTTCTTCTTCTTCTTCCTTGTAAGAGACTTCAAAGTCATATATCAAAGTGTATGGACTTGGTGAGTAAAGAAGAATTTGATGAAATGAATCACCGTTGAGTATAATTATTTTCTAGTCCTGGGAGAGACTAGACTAGTCAGTTCAGCTGGATTTTGCTGCTGGTTAAGAATGACTACTGTAATTTATAGTTCTTCTGTTTTCCCAGACATTTAGATGTATTTGGTGAAATCCAAACACCAGGACACACAGGAATCTCAAGATACCAAGATACGGGGCCCATCTCTGATCTTGGGTGTGCCATTTAACTCTGGGAAATTGACATTATAACGTGCACACCACAGGATACATATGCAAATCAAACCAACAAAGATGCCTTGTGCCCCAAAGGAGTTACATTTAAGTGCAGTACTAGTGTGTCTTGGAGTGTGGGATCAACTACCAGAGGAGACTCCAGCTCTTCAAGGAAACATGGCATAGAGAAATGAGTCTGGAGAACAGATGAGAGTACAAATGGGATGGAGATTGTCTTCCCCCTGAGAACAGCCTGGGAGGTTAATCAGTCTTCTGTTAAAAAGAGTAGTAGAAAAGCAATCCCATTCTCCTTTGCTCATGCCATGTCCCAAGAATTATGAGAGACTTGTAGTTTTTCCTGAGAAGTGCCAGCACATAAGCTTGGCTCTGGGAAAAAGCTATTTTTGGACTTCAGTGTGTGTCTGACATTATTGAGTGTTCTCTCTCTGAACATTGGCTCATTCGAAACACATTTCTCTTTCTTAACTTTATTTCTAGAAAAGGCTTAAAATATGTTCCATGGTTTGTTGTCTTGGCAATGATGCATAGTGGCCTTGCTACTGCCCCTAGGGCTTGGCATAGAAAAGGGCTACGTGGTTGATGATGGGCACAACATTGATAAATGAGTCCTGTTGAGTTCTGCTCAGATGCTGGGAGTGTGTCACAAGTGTGGACTCACTCTCACTCAGGTGGGATGACTTCACTCAGGTGATATATTACTGTCATGGTGCTTATTCTGACAAGCACCGAGTTTGGAATTGACATTCCCCATCTTTGTAGAGAGTGTATCCTAGAAGTTAGGATGGCTTCCCTTTGCCCATCCTTCTGATGTACCACTTCCATGCAGTCCCTCCTGTTTTACTTATGCTGTGTAGTTTGATGTACAGCATCTCACACCATTGTCCATGGTTTCTTGAGTTGGGCATGGACATCCCTTTACAGGTGCCCACCATGATGCTCAGAAAGCTGTAGAAATTTACCTAATCATTACCCACCGGTAAACCCAGGAAGTCACACAAGACACAGGATTTTATCTATTCTTTTCTGAGTATTTCATTCCTCCTTGAATTTTCTGCTATTCAGGGATGGGTATTGGGATTTAAAAAGAAAAAGAAAAAAGAAAAAAGAAAAAGGAAAGAGAAAAAGCCCTTTTTGGATTTATGAGCCCTTACTGAGATTTACTTCTGGTACAACCTGCCTTTCACTCTCCCTGATTCATGACCTTGCAGAGCGGACCTGATGTGGATTCTCTAACAAAGCTTGAGGAGCTATCTGGGAATGCCCTGTTTGTTCTTGGTGATTACTCTCTGGGCCCAGAGTTTCTGAGACCAGATGGAGAGAATGAGTCACGAAGTGCTTGCCTTTAGCTTCCAAGATCAGTGGGAAAGAACCTGGAGTGAGTTTTTGGGGGAATATTTCTGTTCATGGATAGAGCCAAGAAGAGTTGTGGAGGTCTGTGAGCTCTGAGTGAGAAGAAGAAATGAAAAGGAAAGGAGACATGATTGGTCCCTGGTTTTGGTACCAGGTGAATGAAAAAAAAAAGACGAAGATTAAAAAGGGAGGACATGACTGTTCCTAGGTATGGTTCAGGAGAAGGTTTATTATATGTATATGGGAGAACATAACCAGAGTCAGAAACATCTGGGAGAATCCAGAGTGGACATGACCAGTCTGAGCTGGACCTTTTGGGAGAGGGGGCAGAAGGGAGGGGCAGGGAGAGGGAGAGCAGGAACCAGGTATAGCACTCTGGAGGTCCAGAAGAGTGGATGAAAAGGCCAGGTAACCAAAAGGACTGGATTATACAGTATCTGGGCTGGAGAGGCTTAGGGGTGGGAGCAGGGTGTGCCAGCCAGGAGGGCCCTGTAATGGGTAGGAGCTGAGAGATGCAGAGGGAACCTGATGGCTAGGCTGGCTTTGATATGTTAAACAGGCACCTCAGCCTTTTGTCCCGGGTTTGAAATTTAGCAAGCTCAAGCACTAGAAAATTATGTGAAGCATCAACCAGGGCTGGGGACAATAGCGACATCTGGTCTTGTTCTGAGGGTTATAAGTAGGAAGTTCTACAAATTAATGCTACTGCTTGTTAGATAACAACATGGAGGTGTACAATGGAACTTGAAGCGTCAGTGGCTTCGGACCTCCAGGGCACACTGTGATTCAGTCTTGTCACTCAGATAAGAAGTAAAGGAAGACACCATGTTTATGTAAAGGGAAGCCTTTTCCTTGAGAGAAGCCTTCCTGCCAGCCTGGTTCTACAGCCGCATCAGTCCCAAGTAAACACACAGGAGGCTATATTAATTATGAAGCTGTTGGCCTTGTTTGTTTCTTATTGGCTAGCTCTGACTTAAGTAATTAACCCATAATTGTTAATCTAAGTATATCTCTTACTGGAGAAGTTTTCAGGCTTCCTACCCCATGGCGTTACATCTTGACTCTCTGTGTTTCTCCTTCCCGGAGTCTTCCTGGACTCCTAGTCCCACCTATCTAGATTCCTATTGGCCCAACAGTGCTTTATTGACATGATCACAGGACTTCCCACATCACCATGTGACTACACCAAAGGAAAATGATACTGATTGAGCCTTCCCTCTCCCCTCCCCCCAAAATGCACAAATCAAAAGTTTCTTTCATTATGATGACCATTTTGAAGTCATTTCTAAATGCCATGGGTGTAACACAGGGTATTTGGAGGGCTGGCATGCATCTCAAGTTAAAGAGCTCCCCTCTCCAGCAGAATTTGGAAAAGACAAAAACCTTCTAGCGGTAAAAGAGCAGGCCACTTGACCCATTTCTTTATTTTTTTGTAGTGCTGGAGATTGAATCTGAGGCCTTGCACAGGCTGGGCAAACATTCTTCCACAGAGCTGTGATCTAACATTTTTGCTTAAGGTATTTCCACTAAGAAATAAAAGAATTGTTTTCATTCTTTTCCTGAACGTGTACATTGGTTAGATAGCCCCAAAAGGGATTACAAAGAACAATATTGCTCTTGCTTAAGGAAAGCAGATTGCACTGGTGTCCCTAAGGTTTTGACTTTCCTTTTAGCTGTCTATAATTCTAGTGCCGCTTCTGCTCCCAAGCCCTGCATACGACACAGGGCTGTGTGCTTGGAAGGCACAGAGGCATTATTTAGCTCAGTGGCTTCCAAGGTCAGCGCACATGTGACTCTTTGTCCTCAGGTACACACTGGGCTGTATCTTTGGGGCTGTGTCTAGCTGCACCTGTGGGAGAATGATGACTCTTCATGTTTCAGCTGCTTTCTGAACATTTCCTTTGTTTTGGCCTTCTGTCAAATGCATGTTGGCTATCTGGTATTTTATTTACTCTCCACACAACTGTATGGAGTAGGTAATAGTACTAGCCATTTTGGACACAGAGTTCACAGTATGCCATTCTTGAGGCTCCACATATGTTCATTTAACCCACTAACATCACAGTGCACTGGTCATGCTATTATATAGCTGAAGAACCTGAGGTCCGAAGGATTGAAGTCACTTGCCTCAGGCGACCGTGGTAGTAAGTGGGCATGGAGGGACTCACACTTAGGTGGTCTGGCTTCTGAAGCCGAGGGGCTTCTCAGCACGTTGCAGTCCAGTCATGTCCAGCTCACCAGTGAGGAGACAGACTGAAATCACCTCAAGAACCCGGGATGAGGATCATTTCTTTACAGGTCCTGGGCATCTTGAGGTAGAAGAGATGATTGAATCTTTAGGAACACTCAGTTGTAGTGGGCTGTACGGCTACCTTAGCTGTCATGCTTCTCTTCTGCCCGGGGCAGGTGGCTTCTTTGGAGGTGTTGCCATTTTTTTCCAGCAAAGGTCTTAGACGATAAACACAGTAAAACAGACACTAGTGTTTGGGGTTGTTGAATTACCTGAACAGTGATATTGGGAAGCAGGCTCCCCATGCTAAGGCATTAAAAACAAACAAACAAACAACCAATACAAAACAAAAACACAAGAAGTCGAGGTATGAGAGGAATTGGAGCAGGGGGAGTCGGGGCCAGATTTGATCATCAAACAATGATTGAGAAATAGCAGGCTTATAACAATAAGTGCTTATGAATGTCAGGGCTTTGGCCAGGGTTATAACAAAGTGTAGTAGAGTCTGCATAGTACAGTGCTGGGACCCTGGTCTCTACTGTGTCAGTATTTGTCAGGGCAAAAAGCTCAGAACCCAGGAGGCTGGGTGCACACTCCTCAGGAGGGAGCTGTGTAGTCCTCAGGCATGCCCAGTCAGCTCCCAGAGAGTGCTTTGTAGTAGAGTACAGTAAGACTCTAGCCCTCCTCCTGCTTCCTGCTTCCTGCCTTGTCATATGATCTCTTTTGCATACATGAATTCGGTTTCTGTTCTACCATGTTGTTTTTCAGCCAAGGGCGTTTGCCGAAAGTCTCTCAAACTCTGTGGCAAATACATCTGTCTTAGAGCAAAAATAAATAAACAACTACTTGGTTACTCATGCTACACCTAAGTAATAAGCAAAAGCCCCCTCCCCCATCCTCATGGACCGTAGGCTCAGTTGCAGGTGATAGAAAAATGCAAAGCAACATAACCAAAAAGAAATTCAGCTCACATGACTGACACACAGCCGGGTCCAGCTTCAGGCTTTACCTGATCCGAGGCATGTGTGTGTTTCAGCCCCTGGCTCCTCTCCAGCTCTGAGCCCCGTTGCTCACCATTCCTTCCACTCTGAAGCAGCCATTGTTTAAGGTGCCTTGTCTACTTTCTCCCAAGTTCAAACGGTCAAGAGCCTCAGTGTTGTTCCAGTTCGCTGCGTTGTTGGCTCCAGTTTGGTTATTCGATCACCCAGAAGCCAATCACTGTGGCCTGGTAAATGAGCCGCCTGACTGGTCTGTCTTAAGAACGTCCACAGCAGGAGTAGACAGAGTCTACACTGTTGAAGTTGTTTAGACAGAAAGCAAGGGAAGGTCCAAGTTTCTTTGCCAGAAGATGCTAGGCAGGGCTGAGTAGGTGAGGGCGGTCTCTACAGAGGAAAACTGGCTGGTCTCTGCACTGCTGAAGCAGTTAGGTGGTTAAGAGCCTGACAGTCATGAATACCATAAATGGATATATCCAGTCTAGGTAAGTGCTATACAGTTTCCATAGCCATCTTCAGAAACCATTCTGCTAGGAAGTATCTGTCACTCTTGGTCATGTACAAAAACTGGAGATGCATTGTCTCTAAGGTTCATATGCTAAAGGATGTTCACCAGGGGGTGTGCTTAGGAGGTGGGTGAACCTTAAGAGGCCACTGCTGGTGTGACTTTAAATGGGATTATGGGTGGGGCCCATCATTCCTCTTTGTACTCCTCCTTAGGAGATGAACATGTTCCTCCACCCCTATGCCATTCTTAAGACTGCCAGCTAACTCCTCCTCCAGAGGCCTAAAGTTGGTCTGCTGGACCATAAGCAAACCGTGTCCCTTTCTATGTTGACTGTCTAAGGTGCTTTTTGCAGAGACAGAACACTGATCTTCACAAGCAGCTGGTCCGTCAGCTGTGAACACACAGTCATGGTCGACATTCCCTCTGTGCATAAAAATACCTGGAACCAGGAAGCCTGTCGGCTGAAACCCTTGTCTCAGCAGTTAGCCATGGTTCAATTTCATTGGGAGGTATAAAAAAAATGAAGGTATTTGAACACATTCATCACAAACTCTGTGGCTTTCAGATGCTTGGAGAAACCTCTGAGAATGAAGAGCTTAATAACTCCAGCCTCCTTAATGATATTGTCTGCAAAGTGCAGCAATAAGAAAGGAGAGTCCCAAAAATGAATGAGAAATAGCTAAGCGGTAATGGGGGAGTTGTCAGTCGGTGAGGCGAAGCCTCAGCAAAAGCTTTAAGAAATATGCACGTCAGATAAATCGAGACTCGTAAAAAGGGAACCGGGGTAGCCGGCCTACCTGCGTGTCTTTCTTTCTCAGAGTGAAGCACTGACAGAAATAAAAAGGGCTCATTTGGTTACTCGGGTGGCTTCAGTTTCCAGCTGATGATTTCCAAGGATGCAATCCCAGTTGAGGAGGAGACGGAAACCTGGGTCAGGTTTGAGGCTGTGTTAACTGGCAGATCTATGGGTATATCAGAGCATGGCGACTTTTGGGACTATGACGTGCCCTCCTTTTGCTGAGCAAATATTTTGATAGTGAATGACTTGCTCGTTGTGCTTGAGAGCATCCAGGTGGGATGTGGGGCAGGAGTTAGGGGTGTCAGGATGTGTCCACTTAAGGTCTGTACTTAAGATGCAGTAATGGAGGAAGCTGGATGCTGCTGTCCCCCTTCACCGGGTTGCTGACTGCAAATGCCCCCCTTGGGACAGTAAGGCATTGGTGGGAGGGCAGAGATGGCCTGGCTTGTTCTCTAACTCAGCGTACATCCCTGCTTTTGCTCTGTCATTCCGCAGCATCCAGGAACCCTGGGCAGAGAGCAACTCCAAGAAGGGCTTCTCTCCTCAGAGTGTGTCTGTCGTTTTCTGATGCTGCCCAGAGGAGGGCACTGTAGGTGTTGGGTTACTTGGAGCTTAGCACACATGCAGGGAGATTCAGGTGAACCCCTCCTCCTCCTTCATTACCATTAAGGGTCCAGGTAGGCATGGAGGCTGTTTGCTTCAGTTTATTACTGTACCTGTGACATTTGGAGTGGGCAAATGAGGACAGGATCAGCTGGGTTTGTGTCCCACTCAGTGGCGGTAGCACCCCACTTCCCACTGTGGTCACAACCTTCACGAGCCCCTGGTATTATTTCACTTACCATTTCCTTTATGCCCTCCATGCCTGTGGGCTCTGTTTCCATGGATTCAACCAACTGAGGATGGAAACTGTAGTTACATTACACAGATTTCATCTACGTAAAACATGTACAGACTTATTTTTTGTCATTGTTACCTAATATGTCATTGCATTAGATAGTATGAGACACTTAGAGATGACTTAAAGCACCCAATACAGAAGGGTTTCACAGGTTATATGCAAATATGAAGCCATGTTATATAAAGGACGTGAATCCAGGATCACCTTCCTCGGAACACAGGCATTACTGAACTTAATCTCCCGGTCCCTGGTGACAAGTCTGTCTGTATTGGAAAGACATCAAACATGGGCCTTGTTTGTAAATTCTAGTTGCTGTCTCCTCTCCACATCAAACCCTCAGGCACTGAGTCTTGAAGGTGGTGAGCCTTCCTGTCAGTCTGTGCCTAGAGACCTGGTCCTGACTCACTTAGAACTCAGCCCACTGAGAGGCCTCTATGCACTTTCTAGTTGAGTCTTCTTGGGGTAGGAACTGGTGATGCTAATCCACACCTTGCTCACATAGTCCTCCACTTTCCTGCTTGGGAGGGAGCCTCTGGGCTATACCTGGGGAGAATAGACTGACAGATAGACTGTTCCTCTCTCCCTCCTCTGCCTCTCAGTAACCATGAGACCATGGAAGTAACTCAGTCTCTTTCTGCCTCATTTTCTACTCTGCAAAATGGGGGATGGGGATAAAAGTACCTGCCTCAAAAGATTATTGTGAGGCTTCAGTGAACTAATGCTGATTGATCTCTTAGCACAGTGGTTGTCACAATGACAATGTCTCATAAGTGCCAATCATGGCATTGCAGTTCCAGCTAGGCATTTATTCTGCCTACTTATTGATGGCCCAAGTTCCCAACACATTCTTAGACATGAGGATAGAGTAGAAGAAAGAACCAGAAATTGATGCTTTCATAGGTCTTAGATTTGTGAAAATATGACAATTTTAATATAAACTACTGTTGAAACCATACATTTGATATAAATTATATGGTACACTACAGTAGTATGGTCTAAGTTTTTTGCTGTTTTTCAGTTATTAACATGTTTATAGAGATCCTTCATCTGTGTCCATGGTGGGGAATTTCAGGTAGATTGTATCTCTGGGGGACATTTTTGGTGGTCGCAATTGGGAGATTCTTTTGACATGCCAGAGAAAGAGGCCAGTGATTCTGGCAAATATTCCATAATTCACAGAAAATCCCTATAACACCAGTCTAAAATGTCAGTAGTGCTCAGGTTGACAAGTCCTGGTCTGTGTCTGTATATCTTGCTGTGTCCTTGCAAATGGCTCCTAGAATCTTGTTCTCACTGGGGCAGCAAGGGGATGAAGAAAAGACAAACACAGAGAGATACCCAGTCAGAAAATCTGGGATTGAATGATCTGGGCTCTGCTGGAGAACCCAGCTTGCCATTTTTCTTACATAGAGTTGAACAAGAAGGCAGGATTATTGCATATAGCTAGACAAAGATGTGGGGTTATTACATATAGGTAAACAGGGAGTCGGGGTTTACAGTGTACAGCTGGATCAAGGAGACAGGTTTGTTAATCTCAATAGGAGCAGTCTTCTAGGAGAGCAATCTTCAGGCTGTAATCTAAGGAGGGCAGGGGAAGAAAGCTATGGTGGTTATTTTCTGCATGCACTATCAAACTATCAACATCTCCACATGGGCCAGAAGGGAGGCTTTGCTATCCCTCCATGACTCTAAGCCTATGGAGTCCTTGACTTAGCCATGTCCATGTCAACAATACATGCTTACTCAGAACTTCACTCATCAGGAATTCCTCTGCTCTTTATAGTATCTCCTTAAGATTTCCTCCCCCACTTTCTCTTTTTCTTAGGGTATTATGTAGCTTGCTATCCTTGAACTTCCTGAGAATGACTTTGAACTTCTAATGCTAGCATTATAGGTTTGTGGCTTATGCCATCAAATCTAGTGTGTGTGGTGCTAGGAATGGAGCCCACTGGTCTCTGCATGCTAGTCAACCATTTGTGCTGCATCCTTAGTCCTTGTTCAGATTTTTAAATTGTTCCTAGAAGGATGTCAAACAGAGAGAACTTCTGTTTTCCTAATCCTTTCCTCCCTCCCTCCCTCCCTCCCTCCCTTCCTCCCTCCTTCCCTTCCTCCATCTCTTCTTTCCTTCATCTTTTATCTTTCTTTCTGTCCTTCTCTGTAGGTTCTGATACCATAAAAGCCTTGTACTTGTGTTTTGTTCCTACCTTCATCTGCAATCGCAAGTTGTCATAATTTGTTTGGATGGCTATAACAAACTATCTGAGGCTGGGTAATTAATAAGGAGTAGAGATTTATTTCCTTACCATATTTAAGCTTGGAAGTACAAGGTCAAGTTGAGGTGCCACTGAGGGCATTGAAGACATAAAGAAAATGTTGAGTGGACACAACAACAGTCTTGTGGTGCCAGCACAGAACCTCCTCTTATACCAGGTGGGATCCCTGTCCCAAATGCTTTAGAGATTGTTTCTTTCCCTTCATTTGTTGCTTATCTGTTAATCTCTAAGACTTTATTTAGTTCTGTGATGGAAGAGGAGTCATGATGTGCTTATTCTCCAATTGATCTTGTCTTTCATGCTTCATTAAATTCTTTCTCTCATTCATTTTCTGCTTCTATTATTTGGGGGTTGTGTGCTATTACTATCTGTTTCTTATTGGTTGATTTAGGATATATTCCTACAAATTATAAAGTTAGTGTATAACTTAATATAAACAAACAGAATTTTAAAACCTGAATATCCTGCTTCCTACTACTAAAATATTTGTTGTTATAATTGATCTGTTTTAAAATATGATATTTTTGTTAATTATTTGAGAATCTCTGACAATATATTTTGATCATACTCACCTCTATGGTGGTTTGAATAAGAATCACTCCCATAGTGTTGTATATTTGCATGCTTAGTCATCAAGGAGTGGCATTATTTGAAAAGGATTAGGAGGTGTGGTCTTGTTGGAGAACATGTATCACTGGGGGTGGGCTTTGAGGTTTCCAAATTGCATTCCAGACCCCGACTCTCTCTCTTTCTGCTGCCTGTGGATCTGGATGTAAACCTCTCAGCTACTTCTCTAGTACCATGTCTGCTTGTGTGCAATCATGCTTCCTGCCATGATCATAAACTACTGAATCTGCAAGCAAGCCCTAGATTAAATGCTTTTTCTTTTAAGAGTTGCCATGGTCATGGTGTCTCTTCACGACAATAGAACAGCATCGAGACAACATCTTACTCCTATTCAATACTCTAACTCCTCCTAGGTCTACTTCCCATATTCTTAATCCTTCACAATTTGGTGTCCCCTCACCCCCACATACAACTAACCAAGACAGTTTGTGCTGTCCATTTAATACTGGATTTGTGGCCATAGACTGTGGTATGATCAACCTATTGGGGCCACACCCTTACAGCAAACTGACTCTTCTTTCACCAGAAGCCAGCAGCTATCAATAGCTTCAGTTATGACTAGGGGTCCATACGCCCATCTCCTCACTCCATGCTAGAATACTGACTAGCTTGATCTTGGTAGGCAACCACAGGTGCATGAGTTCTTGAATGCAGTGGTCCTGTCAGGTCCTGAAGATTCTGTTTGGCTCTGGTCCTTCCCAACCTCTTGCTCTTACAATCTCTCTGTCCTCTCTTCCAAGGCAGTCCCTGAACCATGGGGGAATGTGATAAAGATGTCCCATTTGTGACTGAATATTCCACTGCCACTCTGCTCTTGTACTTTGAATGTTTGTGAGTTTTGCAATGGCTACCATCCACGGGGCAAATAAGCTTCTTCAATTGATCTAAGAGCTGCATTAATGTATAGTTATGAAGATGCAGATTTAGAGGGCAGTTTGCTATGGTGTTCATTTAGCAGAATAATAGTAGCTCTTCTCTGGGACCTGTAAGCTTCTCAGCCGTGGGTTCTTAGACAGTTATAACACCAGACCTTTGATTCCTCCTATGGGATTAAATCCAAGGGGGAAGAGTGGTCACTTTCATACCATTCGTGACACTATTGCACCATGGGCATATTTGGCCACACTAGTCATTATTGTAGTTTACAGGTTTATGGATGGTTAGGACTGACTGTTGATGACTTTTCCCCCATAGCAGCCTACATAGCACCTCCTGACATCGAGAAAGTTAGCTAGCAGGGAGGAAGATTCATGGCCAGTACCAACTTGATTTCTCCATATCTTGTTATCTAAACGTCTGGAATCTTCACCAATAGGGTCTTGTGATCAAGTTCTGGTAGGCAATCAAGAGCATTGGCCACGGCTTGTATTGTATTGGGACCTTCCTCGATAGTTCTTCTGGGCTTTCTATGTGACAACCTGTGGTTTCTCGGAGGAGTATTATCCCTTGTGCAGGGTGATTGCAGTTAAACTAATGCATATGTGTGTACATAGGTGTCTGTGTCTGTGTATATGTGTGTGTGTGTTTTCTTATGGCCTTTTCAAATATCCTTCATGCTACCCCTCTACCACTTCCTCCTTTGCCTTGCCTACCATCTCTCTACCCACCTAACCTTCCCTCCCCATTATTTCACTTTCCTCCTTGGTATCCTTTGCATTCCACTATCCCCCTGTTCTGATTAGATCTTTTTTTTTTTCAACTTGATGCAAGCTAAAGTTATCTGGGAAGAAGAATCTCAATTAAGAAAATTCTTCCATCAGATTGAGCTGTAAGCAACTAAGTTTGTAGAACAGGTTCAGCCCACTGGGGGCATTGCCACCCATGGTTAGGAGGTTCTTGGTGGTATAGGAAAACAGGCTGAGAAAATCACTGGGACTAAGTCATCTATGACTCCTTGTTCACTTTATGCCTCCAGGTTCCTGCCTTGAGTTCCTACCCTGGCTTCTTTCAGTGATGACTGTAAGCTAAAACAGACACCTTCCTTCTGAAATTGCTTTTGGTTGCAGTGTTTATCACAGAAACAGAAACCAAAATGGAACACCTCCTCCCTTAAGATCTTTCTTCCTCTTCCCCACCAATAACCCCTTTCTAGTTTCCATTGATACTTCGAATTAAACACACAAATCTAAAAATGTGATGTCAGGATCCACATTTGAGTGGGACAAACACTTATGTTTGTCTTTTTGAGACTGGGCTATTTCACTCACTATAACATTTTCTAGGCATCAATTTTCCTGCACATCCCATCATTTCACTTTTCTTTACAGTTGAATAAAATTCCATTGTGTATAGCTACCACATTTCCATTATTCATTATAGTTCATCTTTGTAGCACCCTCATTCTGTTCTCATCATGCTGTAAGGTTGGTTGTTGTTTGTGTTTAGCTGACCCACAGCATCTACTCCCCATTCCTCCTGATCCTCACATTTCTTGCCCAGTGTACATTTTTTTCTTCCCTAAACTATATCCCTTAGTAACAAACTCCCTCAAGTTTACTTTTCTGAGAATCACTTTATTGTGCTAATCTCAAAATATTGTCTCATTAAATATAGTTGTTTTGCTCTTAGTACACTGAGTACATTATTTAAATTTCCTATGGCTTCTATTACTGCAGCTGAGAAGTTGCCATAGCTGTTTGGTCTTTATTGGTAACCTGCCCTTTCTCCCTGGTTGGTAAAGGTGGTATTAAATATCTTTGTACAGCTTTACCATATGTATTTGACAATTCTCAACCACTCAGTTTTAAGAATTATCCCTATACCCTTCCTTCTCCTCTTCTTGCCTTCCTTCTGTGAGTAGAGTATAGAGTAGTGAGGACTTCTGTTCTGTCTTCCATGTCTCTGAACCTCCTGAGATACTCTCTACTTCCTTTGTATTACATTTATGTAAGTGATCCATGGTAGACCTCTTTACTCTGTCATCCCATTTTCTCTTATTAACATCCTACTGTTATTTACTTTGCTATTTATACATAATTTACCACGCTATCAAGCCCCACTTCTTGGCCCTCTCCATTGCCTCCATACAGCCTACCTTAATCTCCCTTTTATTGTATCTTTCTAGCATTATCTATCCTTTATGAGACAAAATGGTGTAGAGCAAATAACCCTGCACTTGGAGCTCTGAGGACCCAAGTCTAAGTCTGGACTCTACCCTTAACATGTCTGTGTCCATGGGAAGTCCAGAACCTCTGTATTCTCTGTTACAATCTCTTAATAACAAACTGTTATGAAGACTAGATGAGATGGGGGTCATAGTGCCAGCTTGTGTCCAATGCTGGGTCTTACATTGGTTTCTCATGGCCCCTTATTACAACCTCTGGATTTCATGCCTCAAAATGGAATCATTTCTATAGGAGATTCATGATGAGAAAGCTAAGTACCAATGTTATGACTTACAAATGTAGTAATGATGTAGATCCTAGGATAGGAAGCCCCTAACTGGTGTACAATCTTCTTTTAGTATCATTTCTGTTGCTATAACAGAATGTGGGGATAAAGGGTTATTTTGTTTACAGTGCCAGGTTGCAGTCTATCACTTGAAGCTGCTCAATACCAAATATAAAGTCAAGAGCAGAAAATAAGTGAAAGTGTGTATGTTTAATGATGTTAGGTTTCTATATTTTTATATAGTTCAGGACCCCAATCTAGGGAATGGAGCTGCCTGCTTTCCTGCTGGGTCTTCCTGTTGCAGAATATTTGTTTAAATATGCAAAGATGTTTTGCAAATTTTTAACTATTTAAAGTTGTGCTGCATTTGTTTATTTTGCAGAATATTTGTTTAACTTACCTTGTCTGGTTGGGGAGAGGTAGCCATTTTGGTTGCCATTTGTTCTGAGTCCTGGAAGAGGATATGAGCAGTAGTCCCCAAGCATGTTGACTGTCCTTAAAGGGTTATTTGGCAATGTGAATACATGGGTCCCTTACATCAGGCACAAGGAACATAAAAGGCAGGACCCTTGCAAGTAGCAAGCAGTGTAGAGTAGGATGTGCTACAATTCATTGTTCTTCTAAAACAGCAGAAGATAGGACCAACCAAAACCCACAACTATTACCCGGATTAAAAAAAACACCAACCAAATAAAAACATCCAGAACATTTTTTCCCTCAATATATGTTTTTACTTAAATTAGAAACATGAATGCTTCACATGTCAATCCCAGCTCCCTCTCCCACCCCTCCTACCTTGTCCCTCCACCAGTCCCCCTCCAGCCCCCCACCGATCCCCATATCATTCCCCAAGGAGGGTGAGGCCCTCCTTGGCAGGTGGGCGGATCTCCAGAGTCTGTAATTTCATCCAGGGCAGGACCTAGGCCCTTCCCCATGTGTCCAGGCTGAGAGAGCATCCCTCTATGTGGAATGGGCTCCCAAAGTTCATTTGTAGGCCATGGTAAATGCTGATCTACTACCCAAGGCCCCAGAGATTTCTGAAGATTCCTCACTGACACTACATTCATGGAGTCTGGCCTCTCAGCCATCAGCCTGGGGTTCAAGAGCTCCCCCTTGTAATCTGGAATGTTTTTGTTGGATTTGAAAGCCATAATGTACCTGTGGGATAGGTCTGGGTTATATTCATATAAATATCAAAAAGCATTGGAGAAGTTAAGTGTTTGTCAGAAGATGCTTTGGTATGGGGAGGCACTGAAGAATAAATCTACCTCTTCTGGCTTCCTCGCCTTTTCCTACATCCATGATCTCCAGAGTTTGACTCAGCCAACATGTGGCTTTTCCCAATCACTTGGATGAAGGCATCTTTAGGAAAGCATTGCTAGGGGTTGCTGCCAATGCATAAGTAATTCCAAGGCCAGACCTGACCTCCATGCTGTGATGGTACCACATGGCATAGGTTGAAGCACCTCAGAAAGGTCTTGTGGGAAATGGAGTTTCATTATTTGTCCCATTAAGGAATCTTGTGCTCAGTATGCATAGGCATTCAGAGGAAGCTTCCTTCATGCTGAGGGGCTGCATGTGCCCCAAGACAGCTGTAAAGAAAATTGTAAACATACTCAAGGTGTTATGATTTTGCTATGACAAAGTTGTGCTTCAATGTCACAAGGTTGGGTCCTCCTACCTTAAGGGAAAGCACTATTCAGGTTTCATCTACTGTACCAGGTCATTGTGGCATGGTCCTTCATCATTCTGGTTAGTCATTAACTCTGGACTTTAAGTCTCTCTAGTATTTGTAATCAATAGATGCTATTAATTCCAGCTCATTAGTAATTTCTTGTTTACCTAATTAATCCAGATTAGTGTGGTTTAATTTGGAAGAAAGCATGGGCCACTCTGGTCCATAGGAATGCGGTCCTCAGGCTTGTGGCTTATTACTTCTGCAACAGCAGGCAGAGACCAGCAACCCCCCTCCCCAGGCCTTTCTCCTTCCTTCCCATACCCCAGACAGCATGGTTGACCTGTGAACTGAGCCAGAGAGAAAGGGGTTGGGGATGACTTGGCTGTGGAGTAGAAAGAGGTATAGAACTTATAAAGGCCTCTTAATTTTTCCTTTCCTTTTCCTTTTTTTTTAAACATTAGGAATTATTAGCCGAGAGAATGCAGAAGACCTTCTGGAGAATATGACCGAGGGAGCATTTCTGGTCCGGGTCAGTGAGAAGATCTGGGGTTATACCCTATCCTACCGCCTGCAGAGAGGCTTCAAGCACTTCCTTGTGGATGCCTCTGGGGACTTCTACAGTTTTCTGGGAGTGGACCCCAATCGCCATGCCACCCTCACGGATCTCATTGATTTCCACAAGGTATTCCTCTTTCAAGTGTTAGTAAGTTGTGGAATTGGCAGAAAATTAGGCTGAAGAGAGCACGGAGCAAGTGCAGGCTACAAGCTTAAGGCTGCAGGGTCTCAGAACTACGGCACGTTCAGGTAGAAGAGGCCAGAGGTTGTCCAGGGCGGTTAGGGGTCCATGGTCTCCCCTTTGCCTCATTCTTTGACCTCCTATCCATCTGTAACCCTGCCCCCCAGGCCTCTCTCCTTTGAGTGCCTGTTGTCAGCACAGGGGTTGACAGCTGGCTCTCTGTCCAAGCCCTTGTCTTAGTCTCACGTCTCGGAACAGCTGCTGCTCAGAACTCTGGCAGCTTTGAAGCAAGCATCCATGTGGCTGTAGCAACTCATCTCTACAACAGAGTCACCTCTTTTCTTGTCTGATCTTGTTGCTCCACTTGGGACATGTGTGACTTTGTCCAGGTCATTTAGTCTCACCGAGCTTCCATATCCTTGGTTTTTGTTGCCCTTACAACAGAGCAAAACATACTGATCAATTCATAAGGGAAAGAAACCCATAGTTTTAGTTTTGGAATCTCAGAAGTCCAAGATGGAGGGACTGTCACTCAAGGAGAGTGATACTTAAGGAGATTTTCTTGCTACATCATCTCCTGTTAGAATGCGGAAGATGAGCTGGGCGTTGGTGGCACACGCCTTTAATCCCAGCACTCGGGAGGCAGAGGCAGGTGGATCTCTGTGAGTTCGAGACCAGCCTGGACTACCAAGCGAGTTCCAGGACAGCCTCCAAAGCCACAGAGAAACCCTGTCTCGAAAAACCAAAAAAAAAAAAAAAAAAAAAAAGAATGCGGAAGATGGAAGGAGGGAGGGAGGAAGCGAGAAGAAGAGAATGGACAAGTGCAAGAGGGGTTCAAATATGGGTCTGTGGTTCTGGCTCAGTGGGTAGAGTGCTTGCTTTGTGAGCATCACACCTGAGCTCGGGGCTCCAGCACCCATGTGGAACACAGTCATGGCAGCATACGTCTGTACCCAGGTTCTAGGTTGAGAGTGAGATGGTGGAGACAGGCAGATCCTGAGGGATCATCAACCAGCCAGTGTAGCCAAGATGGCAGGTTTCAGGCTCAGAGGCCCTGTCTCACAAATTAAGTTGGAGAGTGACCTCTGGCCCCCACACTTTCCTGTGTGCACAGGCAAGATCACTCTCATATACACATGCAGACACACACGCATCTCTCTCTCTCTCTCTCTCTCTCTCTCTCTCTCTCTCTCCTCCCTCCTCTCTCTCTCAGTCTCTCCCTCTCTCTCTCAGTCTCTCTTTCTCTTTCTCTCTCTTACACACACACACACACACACACACACACACACACATTTGCATAAGGGAAAACTCACGTTATAACAAGGAACCCATTCCTGAGGTAATGATTTTGATCTACTTGTGGAGGCAGAGCCCTTTGACATGATTCTGGGTCCTGTCCCTCATGTCTGGAACACAGGCTGTTGGGGAGCACACTCAAAGTGTAACATCAAACATATGAGCACTCACACAGTGCTTATTTGTGACCTTGTGAACTCTAAACAAGATTGTATCTACAACTGCATCCTGTGACTGTCCACTGAGTATGGAGACCCTGTGTCCAGTACTCTATCATTTGTCTGTCATCGACCCACATCGGGAAAGATGCTGTCTTACAAATGTCTCATATATATCATAGTGAGAAGCAGCTTTTGGTTTAATGCAGTTGTTGGCAGCTGTCATAACAGGAAGAACAGCTGTACCTCATCAACAAGAAGGGAAGGCTCAGAGATTCTGGGAAAAAAGTTATGAGAACTCTCGGTCTAACAGCTACTTGAGTTTCCCAGGTGTAGAAGGTGTCACAGAATTGCTTGCACTGAGATTTTTTCCGTAATAGTGTCTCTTGAATTGTATATTGCTTTTAAAAAAATTTATTCATTCACAAAAAACCCAGTTCTTGACATACCTCCTCACCTGGCCTTATGAATAAAAGATGCAAAAAATCACCCGTCTAGCTAGGCATTACTAGAAATATCTGTAATCTTAGCACTACTGATGCTGAGGCAGGAGAATGACCAGTTCAAGGACAGCTTTGGTTACATAGCTATAAATAACAACAACAATATCAAAACTCCCAACTAACCAAAGCAGCAGCAACACTACACCAAAAGCAGAGAGAGAGAGAGAGAGAGAGAGAGAGAGAGAGAGAGAGAGAGAGAGAGAGAGAGAGAGAGAGAGAGAGAACTGTTTATTCATAGATACTTGTGCTCAGAGTACTACTGTGGAGCTAGACTTGGTCAGGGTGGATTTCTACTTGTGTTGGGAAGGATCTTTAAACTGCCGGGGTAGGAGGAAGAGAGTGTGTGGATTCTGGTAGCATTGTTCTGGGTTAAGCATACATGCCCTCATAATTACTGTGTCCCCTATGTTATAGAGGTACCTTAGCCCTCTTCACAGACCAAGAAACCAAGACCAGGGAGCCCAAGGCACTTGGCTAAGTTCTCATGGCTGGTACCAGCTGCAATCAAGAGTTAAGCCTCTGACTGCCTTCCTCTCCAGTTTGTGCTTTCCACTGAGCCCTGTGTTTGTTTTTTTTCTACTCAAAACAAACTACTTCACTAGCTATGGCTCCTTGTCTCCACCAGTGTTTCAATCAAAGTGTCAGTGCCCAGCTCTCAGGGTAGCTTCTGCACAGGAAGGCCAGACCAGATGTCTCAGAAGGGCTTTATTCATTCCATATTTAAATTCTGGAGATCAGCAATTTTATTCTAGCGCTACACAGAGATATCATCCATGCCCACATGGAGGTCTGGTGGTCAGTTTTGACAAATTAAATTTTAATTATGCTATTAGTTTGTGATTACATTAATATGTCAACCTCATCTATTTCCAGACCCCCAATTCCATCTTCTGTGTTGAATTGCTAGTGTGCTGTGTGTTATTTGCTGGGCAGTAATAGCAAAACTCATGTACATAAGAAAATACATAGTTTTGTGATTTTTTTTGAGACAGGGTTTCTCTGCTTACAGCCCTGGCTGTCCTGGAACTCACTCTGTAGACCAGGTTGATCTCAAACTCACAGAGATCCACCTGCTTCTGTCATATGAGCGCTGGGATTAGAGGTATATGTCACCACACCTGCCTTTGTAGTTTTGTGAGTTTTACAGCATATAACCCAACAATTTAACCTCCAACTCCATATTTAATAATATGTAGAAGGAAGCGTTTAAAGTCGTGGTCCTGGAACAGAATGCCAAGTTTAAATCCCAACTTTATTATTATGCTTGGCTTTGGACTGCTTACTACTCAGGCGTTTGTGGCTCAGTTTCCTCTTCAATGAGGTATCACCGTGTAAAGGGATGAAAAATATTGTAACACCATCATCAGGAGGTGCTGTCCGTTATTAAAATGAAGGTCAGTTATTGAAATGCTTGCATATCACTAAGTTCTGGGTTTGATCCCCAGCATCGAATAAACTGGGTGAATAGTGTACACATGAGCCTGCGATCTCAGTACTCAAGAGGCAGAGAAAAGAGGATAAAATGTTCAAGGTCATCTTCAACTGCATAGTGAGCTTAAGGCTAGCCTGTGACTCATAAGAATCTGACTCAAAACTATGTCTGGTGGATCATCCCACATATCAGTATATGTAGGAGAACTTGTAAATGCGCCATGGACTCCCTGGTATGGGTGTAGAGTACAGATTAATTACTCATTCTCCTTTTGTGTCAGTCTCTCCACCTTCCAGTTTCATGATCATGAGCAGTGTTTCAGAGACTTCTGTACTATGTATCTGTCACTTTGTCACTATGGATACATGTGCAATGGTCTCCAGGATCAGTTCCTTGAACTGAAATTGCTGGAAATAAAAGTATGCCCATTTTAATTACAGAAGACCTGCCAGATTGCTATCCAAAAACAAGGCACCAATTCATGTTCCTGCTAGAATCATATATGGCTGTTTCTTCCATCGCATGGGCAAACACTATAGCTCACTGTTTTCTAGCTTGCATTTCTCTCATGGCCACTGGTGTTGATGTGTCTTTTCATATACTTAGTGGCTACTTCCAGTCAGTCACTTGAAAATAGTCTTGTCTTATTCACAGTTCATTTTCTATTTTTAGGTATCTTTTTCTTGATATTACAATTCCTGTGTCTACCAAATTGCTTGTTAGTTACATCTATTCTGCTGAAAATATTTTCTAATTTAAACAGCTATGTTTTTCAATTGCATGCTCATTTTTCCCCTTATAACAGCCCTCTCTTGTTTCATGGATGACTTAGCTCGGTGAGAAAGATAATGTAGATCTCTTAAAGTTTCCTTCTGTTTCCTTTATAAGCTTGGTATTTTCTTAGAAATCTGTTGAACTTTGAGTTTGGCATTTCTCTGTTTTTGAGGTGGTCCTTAAATACTTCAAGAATGAGACAGTTTTCCAACTTTCAATCTCAAGTTTATCAGTTAATAGACAATTTCTGTTTCCCAAATCCAGCATCTTCTGCTGTAGGTTTGGGGCCAACAATGAGTGGCTCTTTGAAGGCTATGGGAATGTCTGTACTTTGGATCTCCTCAGTTTTACCAAGAACAGGGGCAAACATTTACTGGAGTTGCGTATCAAATCTGCCCACAGCTTGCACATGTTCTCAGGCACTCATTTGTTTTTCAACAATTATTCCACAATATTACTTGTCGGTGGTCTTCCTTCTTATTTTCTCATGCAGCACTGATGCATTTCATTTTTTTCTTAAAAGATTTCTGCTTTTATTTCTGGAAAGTTGATTGAGGGGAGGTAGGTGCATGACCTTATTCTTTTCATCTCCAGTTCTCTACCTGATTCCCCATGAGCATTTATATCTTTTCTTGATCCTAATTTGATTTTCTTTCTTCTTTTTCCCTTTAGGAGGAAATAATCACTGTTTCAGGGGGAGAGTTGCTGCAGGAACCCTGTGGACAGAGGGATAGCCCACCAGACTATCACCTGTTGTTTGAATGATGTTTTTCCTCCTCTATGGATTCCTTTGAATATTCCTATATTGAACTGAACTTAAGAATATCCCAACTCAAAGTCTCATGGCCTTCTAGTAGACCCACCACCCATAAGATGAACGAATTTCCAAATGTGACCTGCAAAATGTGACTGCATTTGTGAGACTGGTCCAATCCCAACACTCAAGACAGAAACTCTAAATAACCAATGTTCCTGGAGGCCTGACTGTCATGGTTGTGCTAAGCAGAACTCCTAGAGTGAATATTTTAGTAACCAAAAGCAATTCCAGTGCCGAACCATACATTTAATATAGGGTCAACACCTAATAAGTGTTTGTTGAGTGAATGCCCTTCTGAAAAAAGTCCCAACACCAATGTGCAATGGTTTCTCACAAATTATTTTCTAAACTATGTCATATAGTTACAGGGCCCAGGTCCTTCTCCAAGAGATCAGACTGAGAGAGCATCCCTCACTGTGGGAGGGCTGTTTAACCACTTATACATTATCTCATATCTTGGCTCCAAGGAACTGTTTTACCTGCCTTGAGAGTTGTGTCAAGCATCTCTTATTCTCCACTCAATCTCTTGGCTCTTCTGTCTCTCTCCTTCTTGGACATCACCCACACCCATGTCTACCACTACAGTCAGTTTCGTGTGACTGACTCTGCTTTTGTTCACTCACCGTGTTCTTCAGCCTCACGTGTACATATGCCAATGACACTTTGTCACACATGGTTCTTAGGGGGGCATGTATTTGCTTATCTTTTAAACAGTTTTTCTTTATTCTTGAGAATTTCATACATCTATACAATGAAAAAATGACAATATTTACTGTCTCCCTTCCCCCGCCCTCCCCCCTCCGTCTACCCCAGTGTGCTCCCATCATTAGGTATTTATAAAAAAAATAACTCACTAAGTCCAATTAGTACCACCCATATGTGCATGGATGTGACCTTTCATTGCACCATGGAATTCTTACTAGAGGCCACATGTTCCAAGAATAGTGACATGTCTTCTCTAGCGATTGTCAACTACCAATACCTCTTCAGTAAAGGCTAGGACTAGAAGGCATCTTTTGTAGTTTCTTCATTTAAAATCTGAACAAGATTTGTATGTATTCTTTTAAGTCTCAGAGAACGCCTCTCTTCCTTTATTGCACAAATTGGGCAGTTCTGAAAAAAATATCCTGTGTTCTGGACTTGTCTTATTGTTTGCTGCTGTTATTTTTGTATTGGCTGTATTACATATTTTTGGCTTGATGAGACTGATACTGAATTTTTGGGGAAGGAAACGTTTTTAGTACATGATATCACAAGGCTCTTTAAGACACATTGGCCCGAATTTTCTAGTCTTCTTCATCAGTGGACTCAGAATATCTAATTACTTCAGTTGTCCTTGATCACTTACGCCCCCCCGTTTTTGAGCTAGGATCTCAAGTAATGCATCATGACACTAAACCCACTTTGTTGAACTACTGATCTTCCTGTCTCCACCTCCCATGCTCCAGGATTATGTATTACCACTATGCGTGGGTCCCCCCTTTTTTACCTCTTCCTTTTAGTAAAAACAAACAAACAAAGGTTACTATTTATTTACGCCCTGTTGCGCAGTGAGCCTTGAGATAATGCAAAGGTTGGTCAATCATGTCTTCTTCCTTCATCCTCCTGGAGGGATTGTTCTAAAAGCCAGCCCTTGATGCAGTCTCTTAGAAGACAATCATGAATGATGGTGTAGCCAGGTACACCTACGTCCCTATTGTCACTCATTCTCTGCCTCTTACCTCTCTGGGATATTCTTCTGGGATGCTACCCCTGAGTCAAGTAGCTATCATACTTAGTCTCCACCTTCTGGGGACCCAAGGAGAGTACTTACTTTCCAAACATGTATTTTTCCTTTTTGTACCTTGAGTTAGGGTATTGCCAGGTAGATCAAGTGGCTTGGAAGTTATCATGTAGCTCAGGTCTGGTCTGAGTTCATGATCTTCCTGTGTTAGCCTCCTGATTGCTGGCATGACATGTGTGTGACAGCACGATTGGCCCCAATATGTTAAGTTATAGCAATTTTATGAATCAGTTCCATTGCTTCCCTCCAGTCAGCCTGTATCAGTGTATGAATGAAATGAAGTGATGGTAGAGGGACTCTGCTTTCTGAACTCTATGGTATTCTCAAGCCACAGCCAAGTTCTTTCCAAATTATGTTATTTCTACCTGCACAAAGAATATCTACTTTTGTTCTGATTTTGCTGTGTACCAGCATGTAAAGTTATTCAGGCCACCAAATCTCACTAAACCTCTGTGCAACTGAGATGAAGATTTTTTTGTGTGGTCATCATTAGTTTCTTCTGGCTGATCAATTAAGTGACAAATAGGGTATCTATGTCCAAATGAAACACCTTGCTGTCCACAACCACACAGTGCTGTGTCAGGGGATTCCACAAGATGATTTCCCACACACTGGAAGAAAGTTCCAGCAGCAGCTTTGAAAGGAGTACAGGATGGGTTGAAAACCTGACATCTTGGCCGTGGTTCCTGTCGACTGCTAATTAATATGTGAGAGATAAGAGCTGAATTTTCCATCCCTAACACATTTATTTCATATTATTTGGAGCCTGCACTTTCTGCACGTCTCATATATTTTAGGTTTTACCTGGCTTTCAAATAAATTCCTTGTAAGTTGTCCTGCAAATGAAATTACTGTCTGGAAAACTGCAATTTCATCTTGAGAGTTTTATTATGCTAATAAATGTCAGAATTCTCAAATAAAGGAATGGCCTCCCCTCTTTTTTCCACATGCCTTACAAATATAATGAAAAACAGCCAGTCAGCTCCAAGACTCAGCAGAAGGAAAATTTACAATCTATAACTAGAAATAGAAGCTGTAAAAAACAATATGCATCTTAATGGAAGATAAATTTCATGGAATTAAAGGGCAAATTGGGGTACAGATTCTTGGAGATTCCTGTGTGACAAGTATTCTTAGGGGGCATTTAAGGGTTCATGAGCTAAAAGGGGGTGAGGGAGAACATAGGTCTTTAGAAGATACGTGATGGTGATAACCTGGGGCCTGGGGGACTTTGTACTCCTCTGTCCACTTGAACCTTTCCTTTCTTTCAAGACTCACATGTGCTCTGGGGTGAGTTTCTCCATTTTCTCTACTATTTTGGTAGATATATTGTGTGTTTCAGAGGATGGGTTTGAAAACCACATAAGATTTTGTAGTAATAGCGATTCTTGTTTTCAGTGATGATTGTGTGCTTGGATGAATGTGGATTCTCACCACATGCCTGAGGGAAATGCTGTGCGTGTGGAAGCTGAGGCACACAGAGAGGTTCAGATTTTCTCAGGTCACCTCTCTGTCCAGGCAGAGTACATAGGTTCATCACCGTCTGGCCTCTGGGTCTCTGTAGACTGTACATCAGTGCTTCTCAAAGTAGAACATGTGGTTGGCACTGCACTGATTCTTCCTTACGAGTTTCTTAGAGGTGCTGCACGGTTGGTGGACTGAGCACTGAACTTTGAGAAATCAGTTATCTAAGACAGGAATTGGGGGCTAGGCATGCACCTCAGTTTATAGTGTTCTTGTTGACTATGCATGAAGTCCTGGTCGTAATTCTCAGTACCACTTAAATTAAACATGGTGATGCATATCTATAATCTCATCCCTTGGGAGGATTAGAAGTTCAAGGCCAGCCTCAGTAATATAGAAAATTCATGGCCAGCCTGGGATACATGAGACTCTATCTCCAAAAATAAAATAAAAATTATAAAGCAAGTGGTAGATAATTAGAGCTGCAAACCAGACAACCATGTGCAGGGATTTCCTCAGGATGTGAGATAAGAATGGCTGTTTTAAAATGATTTTTAAGGATTTATTTATTATGTTTACAACATTCTGCCTCCATGTATGCTTACATGCCAGAAGAGAGCACCAGATCTCATTATAGATGGTTGTGAGCCACCAAGTGGTTGCTGGGAATTGAACTCAGGATCCCTGGAAGAACAGCCAGTGCTCTTAACCCCTGAGCCATCTCTCCAGCCCAAGAATGCTTAAATAATTGGAAAAAATTAAAACGAACAATATTTTATGGCCTGTGAAAATCACATTAAAATCAAATTTCAGTTCAGTTCAGACAATAAGGTTTTATTGTCATCAGTCACGCTCATCTGTTTATATATTATTTTTGGCTGCTTATGAAGTACAAGGCTAAGATATTTATTATCTGGCCCTTTTAAGAAAAAGTTTGCTGACTCCTGTTTTAAATTATGGTGCATATATTATGAATCATTTTGCTTTCTTTCTCTGCTTCATTGAGATCTACTCTTAGTGCTGTAGTCAGCTTTCCAGAACTGTGCTAAAATATCCAAGAGAGACAATGTAAGAGGAAGAAAGTGCTTTGGCTCCTGCTTTCAGACCATGGTCACTTAGATCTGTTGCTTTGGGCCTGGGTGGCACAGTACAAAATGGCAGGGAGAATGTGACAGAGGAGACTTGTTTAGCTCATGGCAGTCAGGCAACAAAGAGAGAGACAAGAGTGGACAGGATCCCAGGTACCCCTCCCCCACCACACACACGAAGACATACCTGCAATAACTTCACTTCCTTCCACTAAGCTCAATCTCTTGAAGGGTCTGCCTCCTTCCTGTAGTGCTGCAGACTAGGGGCCAAGTCTTTAATTCGTAGGACTCTGGGAGATATTTCCAAACCACAGGGCTTAGGAACGATTCTAACACCACAGTGCATGCTTCAGAGAAACCTAAGTAAATGCATTACATTTTATAATAATCTTTCCATCTTACTTTTGGATTGTAGCTCATTTCTAGTATTCACAAAGGGGGTTGTTCTTGTCCGGGGTTCTAATCAAATGCAAACAGACAGTGCCATAATTGTATAGACACTTCACTTAGTCATATGATCGCTTAGAACACAGGCAACTGCTTTGTATGTTTAGTCCTCTAATCAGTGAGGTCCTGGGGAATCAGGAAGTGCCATGTGTGTGTCTGTGTACTTCAGGATATCTGGAACAGTCAGTGCAGAATTACATTTTTTAATGGACTAAAGACTACAGGGTATACAGATTTCAGAGACCCACTTTAAGCTGTAGAGGACCCCTATGATGGAAAGCCTCAGGTTGGGAATCTTGCTGCCCTGGAATAGAATCCCAAAGTTACTGCTTCATACCAGTGGGACAAACAGGAAGCAAGCAGGCAGATGATATGAGAGTCAGAAGCAGTGTTGTTAACACGCTGAGATGGGGAAACTGAGAGTGGAAACAGGAGTCATATCTTGGAAGTAAGGTCTATGAAGCCGCAGCATGCAGTAGGAACCAGAGCCCCTCTCATTCACACCCGTGTTTTCCATAGGACTTCAGACTAGCCAGTAGTAACACCACATGGCGTTCTGAATAATCGAGGTAAAAGGTGTTTAGTATTTATCACTTACCCGCACCCCCATGTGTGTGCAGAAGTCAGAGCAAGACATTGGTTGTCTTTCTCTATGGCTGTCTGATTTACTGCCTTGATTCAAGGTCAGTTACTGTACCAGAAACTTATCATTATGGCTAGGTTGGCTGGCCATTGAGCTCTCAGGATTCACCTGCCTCCAACCCTCAACATTGGGGTCACAGACACATGGAGACTTGCCTGACTTTCTAGGTAGGTACTAGGGGTTTAAACTCAGATTCTTACCACTGAACCATGGCCCACGTCCTGGCATTTACACTATTTCAGTGGCGTTAAGTGCATTCACATTGTGAGTGTCAATACTATATATTCTGTACATACTAAACAGTGACCCTCCCTCTCATCTCCCCCAGCCCTTGGCACCTTCTAGTCTATTTCTTGTCCTTGCAAGTTTACTGGTGACTATAAGTGGAATAATGCAGTATTTGTATTCTTCTAAGTGCCATATTTCACTTAGTATCACACCTTCAAGGCTCATTCATGTTGTAGATGTATCAGAATGTCCTCTTTAGCTATCTATACAACAACCCATCTGATTCACACAGCTTATTTTAGTTACTCATTAGTCTGTTGATGGTCATTTGGGCAGCTTACATATCTTGGATAATGCTAATTTGAACATGGGTATGGATCTTTTGACACTTGTCATACTAATTCTTTAAACTTTTTTTCATGCAATGTGTTTGGATCATATTATCTCCCCTTCCCCAGCTTCTCCTACAGCCTCCCTGCATCTCTGTTTACCCAGCTTCATGTTCCTTGTCCTTCTATTTTCTCTCTCTAAAAAAACAAAAACATCAAAAATATTCATACACACACACACACATTCAAAAGCCAATAAGACAAAACAAAGCAAAAACATGAAAAAAAAACCCATGGAGTCTGTTCCTGGCCGTGAACCTACCCTACAGTCTGGTTGACATACAGTGACTCGTCATAGGAGGAAACTGATTTCCTTTTGCCAGTCCATACCAGTTAGGAATAGCTTCTTGGTTAGAGGTGGGGCTTTTTGTCCACTTCCTCCTCCAATTTGTCTTGACATGATTATTCTAATACCTCCAAAGTACACAGATTCTGGCCGCTTTGTTCTGAGTACATTTTAACTTCAGCTTCTCAGTCTCAGGGAGTACACTTCCCCTTTTTTCTCTCTCACTAGCCTCACAACACCTCTGTTATGTGCCCCCTGTTGCTTTAGGGTATGTCAGCTTGACTTGAGCTGTATATGTGAAGATGGAGTTTTATGTTCCACCTGGTCCTGCAGCCACTTAGTCCCAAATAAACACACAGAGACTTACATTAATTATAAACTGTTTGGCCAATGGCTCAGGCTTCTTATTTGACTAGTTCTCTCTTAATTGTTAACCATTTTTTATTAATTTATGTATTTCCACATGGTCTTGGCTTACTTGCAACTACATGGCATCCCTCTGGTGGCTCTTTCTCTGACTTCCTCTTCCAGCATTCTCCTAGTCTGGTAGCCCCACCTATACTTCGTGTCTGGCTACTGGCCAATCAAAATTTAATTCACCGACCAATAAGAGAAACATATTTTACAGCACACAGAGGGACATCCCCCATCATATATGTGTTCCCAGTAGCCTTGAGCTGATGGGACACAGAGATGACTTTGTGAAGCCATCTATGGCAGACACTAAGTAAGGCTCAGTGTCTTAGTTTGCAGTTTCTTGGGTCAAGTGTTTAGATGGTTTAGATTATGGAGAACATCTACATCAAACTACCACACCTATTATTTTTCATATATTTGTTAGTCACTCATAAGTATTTTCTTTTGAGAAACACCTGCTCAGATCATTTGTTCATTCAATAAATCAGATTACTTACTTGTGCGCTTTTTCTATTCTAGATATTTACCCCATTGGTGACTTGGTTGTTGCAGTCATTTTTCATTCTGATTGTTGTCTCTTCATCATCATGGTGGCTTTGTTTGCTCAAGAAGCTACTCAATTTGACACAATCCTGTTTGTGTAGCTTTGTTTTTGTTGCCTAGGCTAATGATGATGAAAAATCATTGCTTATATAAACATCCTGAAATGTTCCCTTATGAAATCACCATGGGAATGCAAATCAAAATCATGATGAGATATGATCAGAATGGTTACTCTCCCAAAATTGAAAAATCAGAGATGATGAAGGTGTGGAGGAAAAGGCCCCTTAGAACTGGTAGAAGAATAGCTCCCCATATTTTCCCTGGAGATTGTACCTGGGATCCAGCAAGCTAAGAAAGCCCTATACTACTATGTTGTCTCCATTACAAAACAGAGCAGATGTTCTTCTTTTTTGAGACAGGGTTTCTCTGTTGTTTTGGAGGCTGTCCTGGAACTTGCTCTGTAGACCAGGTTGGCCTCGAACTCACAGAGATCCGCCTGCCACAGCCTCCCGAGAGCTGGGATTAAAGGCATGCGCCACCAATGCCTGTAGATCAGATATTCTTTAAAAAATTAAAAGTAGACCAGCTGTATGATCCAGACATCCCACTTTGGGTATATGACAAAGGAATGATCAATATACCAGATACCTTCACACCATTTCCAAGAGCTAAGAAATGGAATCTAGTGAGTTATCTACCAGAGGTCATTTTATGAATTGAAACGAGACAGACACAGACAGATAGATAATGTGTGTTTTCACTTATAGGTACAGATATGCACAGTTAAAGCTGCCTAGGAAGCAGAAAAGTGATTATTAGAAGCTGGGAAGGGTAGGGAAGAAAGAATTATGAAGATTTGGATTATGGTCATCAAAATAAAACCTGGACACGTCAAATTCTACAGCATAGCAGGGTGGCCACAGTTTATAAAAACATACCCATTTAATGAATAGTTAGAAGAGAGACCATTTGAGGTTACAAGTATAAAGAGATGCCAAACGTCTAAGGCAGCAGTTCTCAACCTCCCTGATGCTGCTACCCTTTAATATAGTTCCTCATGTTGTGGTGAATTCCAACCACAAAATTATTTTTATTGCTGTAATTTACATAATTTCATAGCTTTAACTTTGATACTGTTATGTATTGTAATGTAAATATCTGATATTCAGGATATCTGATATACAACTCTTGTGAAAGGGTCATTCAATTCCCAAAGGGGTTGTGACCCACAGGTTGAGAACCACTGGCCTAAGAAGACAGAAATTCTAGCTATCTTGATTTGTATATGCCCCACAGAAAATGAATTTATCATACTGTAGCCCATAAATATGTTTAGCATGTCAATTAACATGAAATTTCAAAGAGACCCAATGTCTACTCTGCTCACGCTAAGCAACACTGTGGTTCTTTGTTGTGTTTGTGTCTATGTCTGTACTCATCTCAGAGCAACACTGGCTCTTCAGTGTGTTTGTATCTATGTCTATATTCATCTTCCAGGATGAACTCTGAGACTTGATGAGCTATAAACTCTTCTGCCAGGAAACTGCTAAATAAGGCTGGTGAGAAGGCAGAGCCAGGTCCTCTTCTGAAGTACACTTCCTTAGCAAGGGTGGAATTCCAGTATCAGAGGCAAGAGGTTACAAGAGTCACCTAGAAGGAAGGTGAAGGAGAAGATACCATGTCGATCCTGTGATGGGACCTTAACCCACTCCCCAGAGACACCTCCCCATCCTTGGACATCTTTTATTGTCCAAGTAGAAGAAGACAGGAGAGAATAGAAGGAAGGGTGATTTCTTAGGGTCTATCAACAAAATGTGAATTTAATGGCAGTATAAGAATGGATGAAGTCTCCAGGAAAAGGAAACAATTGGCATAAAGAAAGATCTGGGTGGCAGGAGTGTGTGTGTGTGTGTGTGTGTGTGTGTGTGTGTGTGTGTGCCTCAAATGGGGTTGTTAGCATTCTTGTTTCTTATTCCACTCTTATCATAAAAACTAAATACTTGCAGAGTCAATTTCTTCTAAAGGGACTATTTTGTTCAGATTCTGAGTCATGAGCCAAGGACCTTAGATAATTTTGCAAGCTTTTAGAGTTAACAGTAGTTTGGACCAATGACTTGGATATTGGCAAAACACTTAACCCCGTCTTGCCATGATTTGGTTCGCTCCTCATCAGTACCTCCTTTCACCACTGCTGTATGGACCTTCTATGTCCATCTCCTGGCAGCCCTCTGATTCTCACACCTTAATGAGTTTTTACATTTGCTCTATTCTGACTGGTTGAAATTCTTGCTTCTCACCTGGGCATTGTGACTCTGGGCAGTATGGTAAGCAAGAGAGTCCAATGTACCCAGTGCGTATATTGTTTTCAAATCCTTATTTCTACTGACAGCTGGCACTTGCATAGAACTAGAGGAATTTTTGGGGATAATTAAGCTTCTTTGTCTATTTTCAGTTTTTGAGGGTTTATGGCAAGCAAGGCACTTATGTCAAGTAAAACAAACAGAAGTATCAAACAATTCACAAGAGTAAGAACAATACTATTCTAATTAATAACTAAATTCCCCAAACCATCTGGAAGCTAGTAGACCAGAGTCTAGCTATGGCATAATGCTTTCTGAATCAGAGTTCTTCCCAAATCTTCCTAACAAAATACTATTCTATTAACAATTTTTGCAATTTAAAAGGTAAGGAGTCCCAGAGTGAGCTGGCCACCAGAAAACCGATGACTGCATTAGACCCTCTCTTAACTTTAAAGAATGTTTACAGACTCTGTTGAGGAGGACATGTAAAACCCTTTTAGGAACAGGATAACTTTTATTACGTAGTACATACAAAAGGAGGAAAGTTTCCTGTTAACATCATTCACCTGACACACATATAAGAACAGTAAGGCCCAGGCCCAAACTCTAGCTCATCTTGCCCCTAAAGACAAAGCATCAGTATTCACAATGGAGGTTTATGTCTCCCATTAGGTACTTCCATTATTGGTTTAAGGGAGGCACCATCTCTCCCAACAACTTTACAAGTCCCTGAACATCACTCAAAAGAACAATGATGACTCAAAGAGGAGAAAAAGAGATGCATTCAGACTCATCAGCATTTTTTCAAATCTCCGTTACTTCTTCAGTTGGAATCCTCCTATCCCGCTAAATATGTGGCTTGTCTTCTACAGGCATCTGAGAACGGCTGGGGACAAGCAGATCCAGGCACAGCAGTGTTAGCATTTGTTAGGGACCTTGTAGGAAGGAAGAGGAAGCTAGCAAACAAAAAAAACAAACAATTAAATAAGTAAAAATAAAGAATTAAGTAAAAAATAAATAAACAAGTAAGTAGAAAGAGGGACTTTTGAGCTGGACTTGGTGAGCTGGAAGCCCACAAGATGATTGCTTGGTCAAGCTCAGTCTGGCAATACAGAAGAGCAAACCTAGCTTGGCCAACTTGGCAAGGTACTGTTTGTAGCAC
Organism: Mesocricetus auratus; assembly: GCF_017639785.1. Lineage (NCBI taxonomy): Eukaryota > Metazoa > Chordata > Mammalia > Rodentia > Cricetidae > Mesocricetus > Mesocricetus auratus. The sequence continues at coordinate 91,666,772 of NW_024429190.1, forward strand.
AGTGGTAGAGTGCTTGCTTTCTATGTGTGAAAGCCTGGGTTCAATATTCGGCACCACAAAATTAAGACAGGAAGGGAGTCAATTGAAGAGGGCTCATCTCTAAAGGTGGGGTTCAGAGAGCCACAGTAGAGAAGGTAGTGCTCTTGCTTTGTAGGTCCCCAGCCTTACTCTCCTAGGCCAGAAAGAGAAGATGGGAGCAGAGATGTACTCACAATGGGCTACTCTTGAAGAGAGGGGTGGCTTCTAGGGACAATACCAGTTTAAGGCAACTGTGATGGTTTGAACAATAATGGTCGCATAGGTGCATATGTCTGAATGCTTGATCCTAGTCAGTAGAACTATTTGGAAAGAATTTGGAAATGTGTTCTTGTTGGAGAAGGCATGTGTAGCATGAATTCTAATTGGTCTTAATAATAAAAACCCAAAGTCAGATATTTGGGGTGAAAGCTGAAAGGTCAGAGAAGCAGAGCAGCCAATCGTTAGAGTTCTTACGTCTACGAAATCTTCACACTGCAGAGAGACCGAGCTTCTTTCTCCTCCCACCTGTATTCCTCTCCTTTCACAGCTATTTCACTTCCTCTCTGTCTGTATAGACCTTCAGACCTCTATGGTTAGCTAGTGACTAGCTGCACCCTTGATCATCACACAAGGTTTATTTGTTAGAGTACAAACAAGATATCACCATAAATGTGTCAATGGACATGGGATCTGAGGTTTCAAAGCCAATGCTAGGATCTCCCTCCCTCCCTCCCTCCCTCCCTCCCTCCCTCCCTCCCTCCCTCCCTCCCTCCCTCCCTCCCTCCCTCCCTCCCTCCCTCCCTCCATATCCCTCCCTCCATATCCCTCCCTCCATATCCCTCTCTCCCTTCCTCCATATCCCTCCCTCCCTCCCTATCCCTCTCCCTCCTTCACTTCCTCCTTCTCCTCCCTTACTCCTTCCTTCTCTTCTCCCCCACCCTCTCTCATACATATACACACTCTGTCTCTATGCCTCTTGCCTTTGGATCAGGGTAGAAGCTCCTAACTACTGCTCCAGCACCATGCTTGCCGGTTTACCTGTCTGCCTTTAGGCTCCTCACCCTGATGGTCATTGACTAACCCTCTGAAATGGGAAACAAGACTCCACATAAGTGATGTCTTCTATAACTTGCCTTGGTCATGATTTCTCTTCACAGCAACAGAACAGGAACTAAGACCGCAAACTTGCAGGAATCAACTAGGGTACTAAACATATTTGGACCCACCACTTCCCATTGCTAACTTTTGATGGGCTTCTTATTGGGTGAACTAGGTTAAAGAAAGCAAGTTTGGGCCTCTTGGTATAATCGGCACAGGTCTGCCTTCCAAGGAGGGTAGAGATTACAAATATAATGTTCAAGTTAGTTCTGTGGTATTTCTTTCTATAAAGGAGAAACCTTGCCCAATATCATACCAAATAAACTTAGCCTTCAGTCACCAAAGGCATGGGGATTTCTCCTCACTAACTTAGGCCAGTGGCGTCTTATGATTTACCTCGATTCTGATACCATCTATCTGAGTTTAGAGTTATGTCCCATTGGATGAGGCTCCACAGGTTGGCCCTCCTTTCAAATGCCTGTCACTAGCTGCAGGCATGTTTCTGACTGGATGTATATCAGTATTCCCACAGCTCCTCCTCCTGTTTGATTAAGTTTCCTAGGACACTTAACAAAACTCAGAAACACATCTACATACTCATTATGAAGGGCACAGATGAACAGCCCCAAGAAAGAGGGGTGTTGTAGATCAAGTTCCTGGGGAAGGCCACTCAGCTCCTAGACATACTCTTTGGATGTGTGACTTCCCAGACATTCCTACATGTTTACCAATCCAGAAGTCCTCTTAAGATTGTCCTTTTGGGGGTGTGTGTGGAAGTTTGAGTGTGTGTGTGTGTTCCGATCATCAAACATTATTGGTCCACTCAACTTTCACCACTGTCCCTTTCCCAAAGGTTGAAGACACGGCTGCACATTCAAACTCTAATCTAATCCTCTCCTGACTGTCATTCTAGAGGAACCCATAGAATGATAACAATACTCTAATCACCCTGGAACTTACAAACGTTCATGTCAAGGACTCATATTAAAAACTAGATATTAAAACAAAAGAATCACATACTATCTTGATCTATAAGGATTTAGAAACTACATATATATATATATATATGTCCATTGTATATCCATTATTTCACTATTCTGTAAGTCTTCCCAGATATTTGGAGAATGCTTCTCCAGCTCCCAAGGGTCCTTTCTGGCTTTCCAGTCCTATGCATCTTTCATATGCTTCTCTACCTTTCCTTAAGGCCAGAGTCATATTTCAGTAACTAGGATCAGGCTTTCAAAGTTGGCTGTGGTTTGTAGTGCCCTCACCACAGTGTAGACCTCCCCTTTCCCTCTGGGTGAGAAAGACAACACAGCAGCAATCATTGAAGGCCACCACGGCAGCTTGCCCATCCTTTATCCACCCATGCTCCTTGGATGTGCTGCTCTTAACAAATTTCCCAGAACCCAGTTGCTTTCATTTTTTGAATAGTTTCTAATGATGGGTTGACTCCACACATTCCCAACCTCTCTGTTCTCTCATGGTCTAGAGTCTCCCTGTTTTGGAGTTCCCTAGGGATGTGCAACAGCAGGAGAGAGAATTCATCAGAATGAGAGGTCTACATCTCCCCCTTTTGCAATAGGATCTAGATTTCAGTTTTTTAAAAGATGGCATAATTACCTTGTTCACTTCAATTTCCTTTTCTTTCACGATTTGGAGGGGTCCTCTCTAGTCCAAGGGCTTCAGGGAGCAAGGCTGAACTGTGCTGGTCTAATCTTTGTCTTCCAATTTGTTCACTTAAGCTTGGACTGCAATCTTTGGATTTACACCTGAACTGCATTGGTAACTGTGGGACAGGCTGATAAGCACCTGGGGAGTTATTTCCATTTGGGGATGTGGTTGAAATTTTTATGGTAAAAGCAAGGTAGAGATTTTGTTTTCCAAAATGCAGATAACTGGCATTGATTCTCAGGTTCCTTTGTGAAAACAGCCCCAAAGGGTGATTTGTGTTTAGAATTCTGAAAGGGGTAAGGTGCCAGGGGCAACAAATAATCTATGTGTGTATGTCAGTGTGTGCCTCTGTGTCTCTGTCTCCGTTTCTGTCTCTCTCTCTGTGAGTCTGTCTCTCTGTCTGTCTGTCTCTCTCTCTCTCTCTCTGTGTGTATGTCAGTGTGTGCCTCTGTGTCTCTGTCTCCGTTTCTGTCTCTCTCTCTGTGAGTCTGTCTCTCTGTGTGTCTGTGTGTCTGTGTGTCTGTGTGTCTGTCTGTCTCTCTCTCTCTCTCTGTGTGTATGTCAGTGTGTGCCTCTGTGTCTCTGTCTCCGTTTCTGTCTCTCTCTCTGTGAGTCTGTCTCTCTGTGTCTCTGTCTCCGTTTCTGTCTCTCTCTCTGTGAGTCTGTGTGTCTGTGTGTCTGTGTGTCTGTCTGTCTCTCTCTCTCTCTGTGTGTATGTCAGTGTGTGCCTCTGTGTCTCTGTCTCCGTTTCTGTCTCTCTCTCTGTGAGTCTGTGTGTCTGTGTGTCTGTGCTGTCTGTCTGTCTCTCTCTCTCTCTCTCTCTCTGTGTGTATGTCAGTGTGTGCCTCTGTGTCTCTGTCTCCGTTTCTGTCTCTCTCTCTGTGTGTCTGTGTGTCTGTGTGTCTGTGTGTCTGTCTGTCTGTCTGTCTGTCTGTCTGTCTGCTCTCTCTCTCTCTCTCTGTGTGTGTGTGTGTGTGTGTGTGTGTGAATACGTTCCTCTGCATCTCCTTCTCTGTCTTTCTCTGTCTCTCTCCATGGGTGGGTGGGTGGTACCTCTGTTTGTGTGTGCTTATGAGAGTGCTGTGTTGCTTCTTCACTCTAACATGGGAGAGGGAATTGTCCTCAGCTTTGCTCTTTCTCAGAAGCATAGGATTCAAAATCTTCTGGTTGCTGGGGTGAGTCCTTCAGAGCTCTCCTGGGAACGCTCACCTGTCAGGGGCGTACAAGCTTGTTTCATCCTGCCTTCCACTTACTAGCTGCTGAAGAGAAGGGAGCTGCTGCGGCCAATTGCTGGTGTCCTTTGGGTATTTTATGTGGATTCTAGATACCGAGGCTTCTTTTCTTTTCCCCAGGGGTTGGGAAGCTATATTCCTGCAGCTATTCAGAGCTTCCACAGGTATTGTCCCTTCTCTAGAGACAGTGTCCACTGAGCAGAGACTCCATTGTATCCTTTGGCTTAAGGAACAACATGAATGTTTTTGCCTTTGATGCAAGTGACCAGGACTTGTAAGACCAGAAAGACTGTAAAGCTGGGTTGGAAGCCCCTGCCCTTTGTCTTTGTCCTCTGCGTTTGAGTCTGCATACTACATGTTGCTTCAGTTTTACATTCTATAGACCCCAGGTACTGTCTGGCCAGGGTCTATTCACTTCTTTGTTGGATGTTTCCTGCAACATTGTAAACTTCCTCCCCTGTGCTGGGTGGTGGGAACACATGTACTTTACAAACAGTTTTGTTGTAGTCATGTCCAATCTTTATTTAGTTTAATTCGTACACACAGGATTGAATTAATTATCACCAAAAAAGTTTCCACCAAATTGTGCTGTACTTAAAATGCCTAAAACACTTGGAGCCAGACTCTAGCAGTTTGATCCAACACTGGCTACTAAGTCTTGTTGAATGAAACTGCCTTCTTGCCTCCCACAGATCATCACTCTTCTGGCTGTGGAGGTCACAGAGTCCCCACAGCTTTTGTCATATATTTGGTTGCAGCAACAAGACAAATAAGTAATGACCCGCACTTCTGTATAGATGCCTCTGCAGCCCTCTTGATGTTCCTATGAGTCCCTGTTCTTCTCATCTCCTGCGACTTGAGCTCTGGTCGGAGAGTCATGTGATCAGGTCTAGAGGTGTGTAAAAGGGAATGTTGTGAAGCCAAAGGAGTTTGAGCTTAATGAAGACGGTGCCAGAGATAAGCTAGAGAGAGCCAGAAGCCAGGGCAGAGAGCTACAGAGGGAATTTCAGTCACTCTGCCTCACGGTACAACCCAGGTGAGGAGACTGGTCTTGTACCCTTCCTGACCTTAAGCCTTTAGTGACAAAATTAATGGCCATCTGCTTGATTTTCAAATACACGCTTCTATACCAGCCTCTGCTTTTAATGCCCTGGATGCAGAAGTCCAGAGACAACAGCAGAGAAGAGCTCCAGTGTCTCTTAAATTCTAAGCTTTTTCATTTAAGAGACACCAAAGCAAAGGGGAATAGCCAGTTTTGAAGTTCTACATTGAAGGTACACTAACCCACTTGAGCATGTGGCCTGGAAGGCCTTGCCCTTCTCCCCATTCCCCCTGCCTTGGTAAAAACTGTTGGATTACATTCCTGAAGCTAGCCACCAAGGTCTATTCCTTATTCGGCCACTTCTTCCTCCTGAGGCTGACTACCAAAGTCCAGCAATCAGAGTCTCCCTTTGGTCCACCTAATTAACATGCCCGATGAAAATTAAACACCTCATCCTAACACAGGGTTTGCCCTCTACCTTTATAAACCACCATTTGACTATGTGCCACGACTGTCTCCTGTCTATCCAGAGGCAGTCCTTTGTCCCTTTATCCCTGCCCCTTTCCCTTGTCCCCTCCCCTTTCTCTCTCGTCCACTGTCTCCTTTACCACCACACCCTAGCCCATTCTAACACAGATGTCCCCATTGCCTCTTCTTAAGAATGACTCCTGCAATGTCATTTGCTGCTGATTTTCAGAAAGCAGCCACTTTAACTTTTCTTCCCACTCAATAAAGGATCTCTGTGAAAGCAGGCGTTTGGGGGTGGTTTTGCCTCATTTGGAGTCTGGGAGGGAGAAGCTTCTGTCCTAAACAATCCCCCTCACTGGTGCTAAAACCTGAGACTGGCCAACAACCCCCTTATCCTTTTTCATGTGTTCTAGTCCTCCTGGTGCCTGATTCCCTCATGCAACACCGGTTGATTGGTAAGTCCCCTGACTTTGCTGTCCTAAACAGTCCCCTGGTTTTTGTGTGACAGTCACTGAGTGTTCATGTCCCTGCTTTGTCCTGTGGGATTGGAGAGACTGCACCCCACCATGACCTTCACTGGTTACGGTGGACTCCCATACTAGTTAGGCACATTCTATCCAGTGTGGTTTGGTAGGAGGCTTCCCCCTTTACTTTTGGTGGCTGTACTGCTGGGATCACGTGTCTGCTCTGCACTGTCTGTGAAATCTTGTCGATAGGCCCCAGATTCACGGACTCACTGGGGTCTGAACCTACTGGGGTCACTCTCTTGATGATGGAACTTGGGTGACGATACCCTTCCTCCCAGAGATTGTATTCAGGGCCACTCAAGATACAGGTAACACCTTGCCTCTTTTCCTTTGGCCCACTGATCATCCATCATTGGTGATGGGTTCCACCTGGCCTCTTCCATTTGGACTGACTGGACTTTGGACTGTATCCTCCAGAATCTCTAATGGCTGAAAGTATCCGGCATCAAATGTCCTGAACTCATTCACTATAGTACCCAATTTTGGCCTCTATACTCATTAGATGATCTGTTTAAGTGACCACCTAATGGCTCTTTGGATCCTAACGTTATTCAGGATCGTTACAACTCCCGTGAGTGCATGGGTAAATGGAAAGAGATCATTTATGTCGCCACTTTCCCTCCTGTCTGTTCCAAGCCCTCCCTGTAACTCCTATGCCCTCTGAACTTTTCCAAACTCCACTGTAAACCTTTGCACCCTTTCCGGTCCTATTTACCCTCTGTGCACTGCAGGAATCCCGAGTGCCAGGCACTCAGTGCCCACCAGCTGATGCAAGCAGTCCTCAGCTTCTCATTGTCAGTTGCCTTCTCAACAGTCTTCCTCGTCTGCTACTCTCCGCACTCCGGCATCCACCTGGACTTCACCTAGGCCAGGCAGACCAGTCTCCCCTGCTTCCTCTTCTCAGTCTAGCCCATGGTGCCGCCTAACCTGGTACAAGCGCACAGTTTCCTAGGCCATGCCCTTCAGGCCTGAATTTCAGCAGCTGCTACAGTGCCCTCTGCCCACCGGTGTCGAACCCTGACCCCCTTCCTTCCAGCCCACCTGAGTACACTTGTGCTCATGCATAGCCCATCAGCCACTCCCCTCCCTCCAGAAACTGGTTCCATTAGGACCAAGTCTGGACCTCAGCAAATCCCTTAGGGCCTCTGGACTCCGCGATGCCCCTCGGATTCCTTAGCTTCCTCCTGGAGGAACTACAGGTTCCCTAGGCATGTATAGGGTGACCGAGACCCCCCCACCTCCTCCCCTGCCTCTCTTCTGTACTTGTTCCAGGTATACCATTCCAATAGCCCCTCCCTCACTCCAAACTCCCTCCTTTCAGCCCAACACTGCTCCCCTTCCCTTCCTGAAGCCAAATTCTTCACTGCTGATAACCAGTAAACTACTGCACAGTTTACAACCCTGTGATAACACCTCCCTACACCAAGGTTCCTGCTGTTGACACTTCCCCACAGTAACCTTTTCCTGTCCTGAGACTGCCTACAGTATAAACTGTTAAATATAATTAAAACATACAAGTTAATATCAGTTACCTCATAATCACATTCTTTATGTTCATAACTATACTTAAAATCATGATTAATTACAGAAATAAACTTCATTTAGCCACACACACACACACACACACAAATATAAAGACCTCTTTATATATGTATATATTCAAAGTTAAGCCCTTGAGACAAATAGCTATGGTTTGTCTAATCCAGGTACACTTAATAGACAATGTTCCTTAAACTCTTCAGAGATTTGCTAAATATGACATTTAAATGTTTAATTAAAAAATTATAATAGAGACATATGTGAGCTCCTGGCAGCACCCCTAATGTCCTCCAAAGAAGATGGATGGGCCCAGAAGGACTCCACCTGGAACTGGCTTTAAATGTGATAACACTAACCACTGGGTAAGCATCTGCCCTTCACCTCAACTGCTACCAACACCTTGTCCAAACTGTGGACAAGCAGGACAGTGGGGAACTGATTGCCCTGCTTTGCCTAGACAGGGAAGTTTGGTTCCCCCACTCCCAAGTTCCTACTCCATAGGAAAGTTTGTTAGATCTTCTGAGCCTGGTAGCCAAAGACCGATGCTGCCCTGGGGCCTCTGTCCCCAATGACCATGGAGGAACCTAGGATGACTGTCCACATAGCCAGGAGTCTCTGCCATTTTAATTGACACAGAAATCATTTAAGTTATTCTTCCTACAAAAATTTATCCTTCACAGATCTCTGATGACATTGACGATGAACTGTAGCTTTACCAACAACAAACACTCAGTCAATTTCATGTGTACTGTTTGTCTTGCCAACAGGCTTCACACTAATGAAGATTTAAAGTTTCTAAAGGCTATACAAAACCAGACAAGTAAGTTATGTAGGTCAAGGGAAATGAACGATACAAGATGTGCAGGTCTAAGATAGGTCTAAAGTTATGACAATTTGTGTGTTAAGGTTTGAAAATATAAAAGTTTAAGTAAGTCATGAAGGTTTGAGTAAATGATTTATGGGTCTGAGAAAGTAATTTAAGGCGTAAAGTTTGTGTAAGACCTGAGATATAAAAGCTTAAGTTGTGGTAAAAGATTAATTTAAGGTATATGGAAAGGTGTTACAGACTTCTTTCCTTGTCTTTATGCTACTGTTGGGGGTCCCACTAACCCTTACCCATATTCAGAATACACAGCCAGTCCTGTGGATCCCTCCAGACTTCTCTCTTAACTTGTTCCTTGCAAGGTTCTTTTTCTTCTCATTCCCTCATGTCCTATTCTTTCACTAGGAAATAGGAAAGAATGCCTCTCCACAACTGACATAAAATTTGTCTTTTCTTCTGACAACAGTTTCCAGGACACTCTTGTGTCCTTTCTCTTCCCTTCCTCAACCTCTATTTGCACACTCTGTCACTCTCCAAAATCCAACCCCTCCCCTTTTTGGTCCTCTTTAGTCATCCCATCGTATGGATTACCACCTCTCCTTCCCTTGCTGAACACCATGAACCCCTCCCCACTAAATTCAATGACACTTCTGCCTATGATGGGGATGTCCTTCTGTATACGTGTTTCTCTTATTGGTGGATGAATGAAACACTGTTTGGTCAGTATCCAACAGAGGCAGGAAGACAGGTGGGACTAGGAGATGAGGAGAATTCTGGGAAACGTAGGCAGAGAGAGACTGTGGGAGGAGGACGCCATGGAGGGCTTGGGAGGATAGGATGCACCAAGCGTTCTCTGGTAGGATAAGGCCATATAGAAGTACATAGATAGGGGGTGGAGAAATGGCTCAGAGGTTAAGAGCATGGACTGCTCTCCCAGAGGTCCTGAGTTCAATTCCCAGAAACCATTACAGATGACTGACTCAGAAGTACATAGATTAGTAGTTATGGGTTAATAATTGAGACAGAGCTATCCAATAAGAAGCCCTAACAATCATACAACAGTTTAATAATTAATATAGCATCAGTGTGTTTATTTGTGGCAAGTGGCTATGGGACCAACATGGCTGAAAAGAACTGCCAGCAACATGCCTACACGTCCAAACCCCAATACTCCCTACCCTTAACCAGCCTCTGCTTGGGTCTCAAACCCATAATTTTTTGCTGCACAATACTCTCATACTGACAAAAACAAAACCTAATGGAGCTTTTCACTTGGTACGGGACCTATACTCCATTAATGCTGCTGCTATCACTCTTCATCTTGTCATCCCTAACCCTTATACTATCCTATCCCAGGCAACACTACTCACTTTTCAATCTAGACCGCATTCTCAAGGTCTTTTCACCTTTACTTGGACAGACCCCAACACTGAACAATCCTGACAACTGACCTGCACTGTCCTTCCCCAGGGATTCATAGACAGTCCCCGCCGTTTTGTCCAGACGCTACAGACCTGTCCTGCCTTCTCCCTTTTCCTCCTGCCTGCTTCAGTATGTAGATAACTTTACAATCCTTTCCTCTCTGATAGCTAAGCTAACACTACCTCACTCCTCAATTTCCTCAGTTTCAGAAGTTACCAACTCTCATTTTTCAAAGCTCAAAACTCTCCTCTCCCCAAGTCACCTTTTACTTTTTGACTCTTTGCTGTTTTGGAGGGTATGCCATCCAGCTCCCAAATCTCTCTCTCTCTCTCTCTCTCTCTCTCTCTCTCTCTCTCTCTCTCTCTCTCTCTCTCTCTCTCTCTCTCTCTCTCTCTCTCTCTCCCCCTCTCTCTCTCTCTCTCTGTCTCTCTCTCTCTCTCTCTCCCATGGTGCCCTTTCCTTGCTTCCTGATCCCTCTTTTTCTCCTATTTATTCTTGCTGCTTGCCAGCCCCTCCTATCCTTTCTCCTGCCTTGCTATTGGCTGTTCAGCTTTTTATTAGACAAATCAGGTGTTTTATTTTTTGGTTGTGAGCCTAGCCTTTAACGGCTGAGCCATCTCTCCAGCCCAACAAATCAGGTGTTTTAGACAGGCAAAGGAACACAGCTTCACAGAGTTAAACAAATGCAACATAAAAGAATGCACCACATTTTTGCATCATTAAAACAAATGTTTCACAGCATAAACAAATGTAACACATCTTAAAATGATATTCTATAACAGTCATCTATCTAGGATTCTCTCTTATATTAGCCTTTAACAGCTGAGCCATCTCTCCAGCCCCTAGGATTCTCTCTTATGCCAACCCACCAAAACCTCACTTTAGGCCACCATGTTCATCTACACGCCATATCTCTGCCCCAGATCCTCTACACCCTGTCCCAAACTCCCAAAGACTTCCTACCCCATCCCTCTCATACACAAGAGTGTCCTCTAGCTACTTCTGCTGACACTTTTCATATGGATGACATCTCCTTCCTACCAGACAACCACATCAGACTGATCCCTTAATGATCAATATTCATCCTCACCCCCAGCTCCTGTCCCCTCAAAATCACCTGTTCCTCACAAATCTCATCATTTTTCACACTTATACTTTTCCTCTGCTCAAATGATTGCCAAACATTCACTGCCAACTGACTCCCCTAAATTCATTAACTGTCCAGATGTCCTCAGACATCTAACACTCTAAACAAATCCCATACTCCCAATTGCAAGACATAACTAAACCCAAGCCATCTACTCTCTGACACATGCAAACTCTCCCAGCTAAACTCTCACTTGGGATAACGTCATCCAACAAACTCTTCTCAACTTGAGTGACTTTCTTTTCACCTCTTTTCAGAGCCCTCTGTTAACCACAGTTCCTCTTGCCACTGATACCCCAGTTGCCGACATCCTACCCCCACTACTGACTACTTGTCCCCTTGACCATTGAAGTCCCCTTTTTGGGAACTAAAGACAAGTTTTCTCAAGTTTTCAACAGCAACCCTTCAAACCTGTTACAGACTGTCTCTCTCATCATTTGCCAAGAGCCTCTCTCCAATCATTAGTGTTCCTAAAATATTCCAATTTCATGACCTACCTGAACACCCAAAGATACACTGTTTTGATACAACAAAAGTCTCTCAAATTGTATTCTCCTCTATACAACCAGACCCTGCTATCAGATAGCAGATGTTTCCCAATTAACCTTATATAGCCAATCTAAATCATCCTGGCTTCTCTCAAGAACTCTCAAATAAACTCCAGATAAATACTCCTGCAAACCAATGCTTAAATTGTCCTGCCCATTGCCTATAATTAAGGGTGGGGCCTCGACCATTTTCCCCGGCCCTCTCCCCATTTCCCTGGGATCTCTCTCCTTTCCCTGGTATTGGGACTCCTCTTCCCAACTGCAAGGACCATGAACCTAACAGTTTCAAATATATATTTAGAAATGTCTAAACTCTTTAAGTTCACCCTGGTCCTTAAGTCTATGTATTCCAACAGATTTCAAATCAATTAGAGATTGCTCCAACAACTCCAGCCACTCCAGCTGTTTCCTTAGGATCTACATCCTGGTCCAGCCTCACAGACTGCACTTCACTAGCCTCAGATGGTCCCACAGAACCAGGTCATCTGGACACAGCCTGCTCTTCCCTTCCTTGACCAACAACCCAGCTTCCTTGGGTCCCTTAACAACTATTCCCCAATGTCAGCAGGAAGCACCCAGAGAGAATGACGCCCACTTACCCAACACCCAGCCACCTGAGAATAAAGTAAAAAGGTGGCACTGAAGGGACACTAGCCCACTTGAACATGTGGCTCTGGCAGCCCTACTTTTCTCCACCATCCCACCCCCTTGCTAAAAACCATTACATCTCATTCCTAAAGGTAGCCACCAAGGTCTATTCCCATATTTGGCCACTTCCTCCTTCTAAGGCAGACTACCAAAGTCCAGCTATCAGAAGCTCCCTTTGGTTTACCCAATTAACTTGTCCAATTAAAACTGAACACCTCAGTCTAACAAGGGGTTTCTTCCTTTACCTTTATAAATCACCATTTGCCCATATGCCACATCTCTATACAGAGGCAGACATTTGTCCTTCTTGGACAAATATACCTGTCCCTTTTCCCTTGTCCCCTTCTCCTTCTCCCTCATCCCCTATTTCCTTTACAACTGCACCCTAGCCCACTCTAACCTTTTTCTCCCCTTTTCTCTTCTTAAGAATGACACCTGCTGGCCTTGTGATGCAACATGTTGACTCCAAGAATGACTCCTGCAAGGTCATTTGCTGCTGTTTTTCTGCCTGAGTCAGAAAGCAGTCACTTTAACTTTTCTTCCCACTTAATAAAGGATCTCTGTGAAAACAGGTGTTTGTGTGTGGTTTGTGCCTGATCCGGGTCTGGAAAGGAGCCGCTGCTGTCAGGGAGTCCCTTTCACAATACTCTCTGTAGATATTCTACATAATATAACCATTATGCTACGTCACAGGTGAGGAAACAAAGATTTTCTGGGGCCACTCAGTTGCTAAGAGAAGATTCCAGTATGTGAGCATAGACTGTATAGCTGCCCAGCACCATGTTTCTCCCTTTGTGGTCACAGGACATTTTACCTGCCGGTCACGTTCTGGTGTCTGCTCAGAGCATATGTGAAATACAGCTCATCTCCAGTGTGGCCATGAGGCATCAATCTTAGTTCTTTTGTGTCTTTCTGGTTTGGATGTGAGAGAAGACACACATTCATCAGGGTCGACTTAGACCAGGATTAAGTGAACTGACTGTAAGCCTTGGGTTTACAGCTGTAGGGGGCTCTAACCTTGGCAGTAAGGGGGCTCATAAATGAAACCATGGTATCCATAACTTTCAGATGCTGTGATTTACATCCCTGTGTAAATTAGAACCCTTTTCCTTCACTATGAATAAGCAGCAATCTGTTGAGGACATGAACCTACTGGGTGGAAATCAATGTGATGATAAGGGCTACCTGTCTATTTACTATGTGTGGGACACCACTCATATGCTTTCATGTCACAGCGAAGTACATGTTGGTTTTTCTGTTTTAAATACATACAGTTAAAGGTTTGGGACCTTTTTGAGAAGATCTCATAGCTAGTGAGCAGAAACATTGACACTTAAGCCTTTGGATTTGACACCCAAGTCTGTGAACTTCCACCTAGGGTTGTTTTTGTTTTTGTTTATTTTTTCTTTTGGTTTATTCACTATGTATACAGCGTTCTGCCTGCATGTATGCCTGCAGGCCAGAAGAGGGCACCAGATCTCACAATAGATGGTTGTGAGCCATCATGTGGTTGCTTGGAAATTGAACTCAGAATCTCTGGAAGAGCAGCCAGTGCTCTTAACATCTGAGCCATCTCTCCAGGCCCCACCTAGAGTTTTCCTACTCATAATATTCTCCTTATGGGTAGCATCATCTGGGAGCTTTTGAGAAATGCAGGATCCCACGTTGTACCCTAGACCTCGTTGATGGACATCTGCATCATAACAAGGTTTCCAGGTGACGCTTGCGCACATGAATTTTCAAGGGGTTGGTCTGAGTTTCACTATCCCAATTTCTTTCGTTCAAGGTCTTGATTGAATCCTGATTGATACTGAGCATGACCAGAACAGTCTCAGAGAACATGTTCACTTCCCTGACTGAGAATTCTCCTAACCTTGTGAATGCATTTTTATTTTAAAGATAGCCTTCTAGCACTGCTAGACCTGTGATGCTCTATTTGGCCAGCAGGCGGCACTGGTAGCATCTGTCCCCGCATCTTCTGTAGAGACCTCTTTATAACTGTGAAGGCAGAGCTTAGATCTGGCCACAAGGAGGGTGCAATGCATGGATTAAAAAGCCACTATGGGGGGCATTTTGCTTTGTAGCATTGTGACACAGAGGAAAGGGGGCTTTTGTTAATGTATGTGTTTCTAAGAAAGCGGTGAAAATAATCCCAGGAAAAAACTGAGATGTACTGCTGTGCTGCAACCGAGCATCCAGGCTCAGGAAGACAAACGTCAGGGAGCCTGGCTGCTGATTTTGACCTTGCCACTAATTCCCATAGGAACATTGGCCTTGGTTCTGTCTTAGCTTTGAGGAATGTAGGCTCACCTATAAGTTCTTTTAAATAGCTAACATTCCTAAAAGCCATAATTAAGAGAATCTCTTTGTTACGCTGTGCAGAAATGCTGATCACATCCAAATGCATCTAGTTTATGACTTGTATTTTCTTTCTACCTTTACAAAATGAATAAAAGTGAATATGGGGGCCATGGAGATGGCTCAGTCAGGCAAAGGCTTGCTGTTCAGCATGAGGATGTGAGTTTGATGTCCAGTACCTACGTTTAAACAACAACAACAACAAAACTGTGTGAAACACCACATGCTTGTAATTGTAGCAATGGGGAAGTGGAGACAGGTGGATCACTGGTACTCACCTAGTGGACTGCAGGGCTCCAGGTCAATGGCAGCACATGCCTCAAAACTAACATGGAGAGGACCTGAGAGAGACACCCGATGCCAACCCTCACGCATCCACCCTCCCACACATGTGCCCACACACAAGCTCTCATACAAACATACAAAAAGTGAGTATATAAAACAGGAAAAAAAGAACAAAATAATACACCTCAAAATCCCCCAAGTTCCCAAATTCTGGTAGCATAAATAGTATTTTTTTAAATAAACAACTGCCCAACGAATGCCTGGGAGGATTGCCATCTTTCTTTTTCTTTTTCTTTGAGACAAGGTTTATGTAGCTTTGGCTGTCCTCTGCCTCCCGAGTGCCTGGACTGAAGGTATGTGCCTCCACACTGGGCTTGGATCCCATCTTCCTTCAGTTCTCTTTTGGACTGCATGTGCTCTGCTGGCCTCTCTGTATAACTGCCACTGAGTGATATTTTTCGCACAAAGGATTAAAAAGGTCAGCTTGCTTCTCTAATTTTGATCCCTATTTCTATATGTCCTATTTTGAGAGTTGGGATTTGTAAACTATAGAATTTCAGATATGCTCTCACTGTTGCTAACATCACAAAAGACTGCTTTTCAAACATGAAACCTGCAACACCATATTTCAACCCATTCCCACCAACAAAGCACAACCACGGCGTGTTTGTAACTTTATGGTCTGTATTATTGAGTGTGTTCTTGAGAGAACTCCCATTTCGACCAAACGTTAATGAGAATTCTGGTTCCTGCCATTAATTGTATATGTTTTATGATCTGAAGGCTTTCCCCCAGGTGAAATACACAGGTGAAATACTTCATGTATTTCAAACCTATTTTCTCCACTCCTCATTGAGTTCTGGGGGTGGCTACATGGGAGCGTGTTCCCACGGAGACAGAATCGGTGGCCCTACACAGCCACACGGACTGTCACCAGAGTCAGACTCTAAGTGTGTTACTGGATGTGGTTCCCTTCGCTGCTCCTTTGTTCTGGCTGTGTCTGAAATCAGGACTGCCTTTCTGCGAGGGCTTCTCAGCTGCAGGGGGCAGTGGAGGAGTGCAGGGCACTAGCAAAGGCTCAGCAGGGCTTGCTGAGTCCCTGGGACGTTTTTTGTTTTGTTTTGTTTTGTTTTGTTTTGTTTTGCTTTTTTTCCTGAGAGGGACGGGGAGTAAGCAGAAAGCTGCAGTCAGCTTACATTTTTCTCCACCTCTCCTGATGTGCTTCGAAACAGCAACCACACTTGACTCCTTTGTTCTCACCACCACTTTCCCCACCATAATCCCGAAGCCTGGAACCTTCTCAGAGTGGGTCTGGGATGGGAGGAGGTAAATGGTACATTTCCCTCTCACTTCCAAGCAAAAGTTGAGACTTCATGTTAAAAAAAAAAGGAAGTGAAGGTTTTATTCACCCAGAGAAACAGTATGGGGATGGATCAAGTCAGATGAAGAGTGAGGTCAACTGTGACAGTGTGATTTTGAGGAGTCTGTTTGTGCAAACAATTCATGAATGAGGCAGCTGCAACCAGGAGCTCAGGAGCACCACGGTGAAAACCCAAGGGACATCTCTGTAGGGTGAACATGGATATGAAGTATAGGGAGTAGTTGACTGGTTACATTACACAGCCAGATTATTCATCTAGCCCATTGGAACACTCCCAGTTAGAAAATTATACATCTGTTGACTGCTTCTGATTGATTGAGCTCAAGATCTGTTTCTCTCTAATAGGGATTTACAAGAAATAGTTCAAAAGCTTTGCTTGTGTTTGCAAATCAAGCAGTTAAAGTTGCTTTGGGGAATGTGTTAGCCCATCTCGCCAGCATGGTAACAAATACCGGACATAATTAACTGCATAGGGTAAAGGCTTCTAGTGGCTGGGTTTTGGAGATTTTAGGTGTCTCTGCTGGCAGTGCTGGAGATGGGAAAGCATGTCCTAACTAGAGTACATGACAAAACAATCACCGTATCCTAGGATGGGATGTGAAAAGGAAGCGATTGGACCTTACCATGCTTTTTCAGGACACACCCCACCAGTTTCCATCTCATGAAAGTTCAACTGTTTTCCAGTACTTTCACTCTGGGCTCCAATACTTAACCATGAGCCTTTGTGGGGAGTTTTCAAGACAGATTCTAGCAGGACTGACTGGCTTGTTAGAGACTCTCTGGCTTGGTCTCAATTTATTTTAATAACTTTATAGGGCCAATGACCCAAGTTCTTTAGAAAGTAAATGACATATGAATAAGTGGGTGGGGGTTGGTATTGTGTACATGTGAGTACATGAGTTTGTGCGTGTACATGTATGTCTTTATGTGTGCTAGTGCATGTGTGTGTCTCCCAGAAGTGACTTTTAGATTTAATGAAATAGAAAAGACAAGATTATAGGTACAATATGTAGAAATTTTCTGGAAAGCTAAGGGTTGTTGCATATCTATCTCAAAATTTTCCCCATCTCTGGTACAACTGAGTTCTAATCAAGTGCTCTACAACTCATCGGAGTCCCAATCATTTATATGAACCTTGATTTGAATTGGTTGCAGAGGAGGACCACTTGTGACACACATAGAGAGTTGTTAAATGTGGTCTGGGAATTAGCTGATACTAAGGAATTTTTTGTTAGTATAATCAAAATGGTTGAATGTGATCTGGTGGTAGTATTAAGGTTCAATAAATGGCTATTACTCTAAAATTCCCCTCCCCCAGCTATAGGGGATATACAGGAAGAGACAAGGCAGGATAATATGCCCAAGAGGAGAGGACAGGGATCCTAGTAAAGAGGGAGACCAGATGACACAATTCTCTGTTTATCTTCCTGTCGACCCTTTTCCATAGTTAGACTTACCCTCTTTCTTGCCCATATTTAAGTCCTTTCTTAGGAACTCTCCTTGACTCCTTCCGGTTCACTGTGTTTCAGCTTTCCTTGATCTGGGCTGGCTCAGATCTCATCACCTGTCTTTTCCATGAACATCCACTGGACTCTGCCCGCCATTGCAGACAATTATTGCCTACAGGTCAGCACTTGGCCCCATATTTCTATCTCCAGCTGGACAACCTTAGCTGAGTCTGTTGCCTGCTTCATCCTTCATGCTCATGAGAAGCTTATCAATTGAAAAACACACCAGACCCTCCTGACCCCTCACCCCCAAATGCTTATTCTGAAAATTCTGTTTGCAAAGATGGGGCTAGTCCCAGCAGAGCCTACATCACTAGAGGAACCAGTAGGCAGAGATCTTGGAAGATCTGTAGGCAGAGAGAACAAGGCAGGGATCCTGGAAGATAGTGAGCGTGAGACTTTTGTATCATGACTTATCTCTTCTGGGGTGCTTGGATGACAGAGTGGGCCTCTGACAGAAAGCTGCTGGAAGGGATCAGGAGGGTAGGGAAGGAGAGGGAAACAGAGGGGAGGAGAAAAAGACAGCTTGTCATTTTTTTTTTACCTCACATTAGAATTTCTTGGGGTGGGGGTAGAGAGGATTAAATTCCAACTCAGCTGCCTCCTAAAAACTAATTAAAACACACCTTCTGTGGAATGGGTGATGAAGCCCTGCCCCCAGGGGTCCATCCAGATGATAACAATGGCAGTCAAAGCCAGGAAGCACTGGGCTGTGACTCTTTGCCTGTCTCTAGGACTGGGATTCCATGGAGCCATTTCCAAAGCTGCCAGCTGTTTCCTGTTGGCTGTGCCAACCAAGAGAACACACTTGCAGGTTTTTACTTCTGTAAAATACAGTCAGTAGTTCCAACAGTGAGCAAAGGGAGAGTCGTAAAGCTATATAGTCTTTGGGAGAGAAATTAGGGTCTGGGCATCATTTCCCAGGGGGAAATTCAGAAGCAAAGATGGAGGTTCTCTGCGTAAGAAAAGGGGCTAGGCAATGAAGTCACATTGCCCATGAAGGGAAGAGGGTGTGGAAGACATGAAGCTCAGGGTGGGGGGAGGGAGGAGAGCAGGCAAGAGAGAGGAAGAGGAGCTCCTCTACCCTTGTGATTCATGGTTGAAGGAAGCCTGAGAAGAGTGGATGCCCAGGGTTCCCACCTGGCCCTCCCTCCACCCCAGGACGAAGTGCCCTCTCCTTGGCTGCACTGAGGACGTGCTCTGTATTACAGCTGTGCGCACTCAGAGGGTATGTCTTGGCAGGTGTGGCTGGTAGTGAAGAGGGCTGACGCTTAGGGCACTTACAAGAAGGAAGGCATACTAGCCGGAGACGGGAGCCCCCTCATAGTCCTGCACCAAGGGTCTTCCTCCAAATGCTAATACTTTTGATTTTAAGTGACCAGAGCTGGGAAAAAATTACTTACACGATATTTATGGTATATAAAACTGACATGTTTTTCTTCCTGATAGCCTTTCTGCTCTGAGGCTCAGTGCTCGAAGAAGCTGGGTCTATTTCTGGCCTTTCCATAGATAAGAGTCCCGAGGCTCCTATGCTCCAAGATCTGCTCTGTTTCTTTTCTCCTTGCCTCTGCCTGTTGTCAATGCCTCGGCCTGCTTAGGAGGACACTGTTACAGCACCTTTTCCTCTCCCTGCCAGCCTCGGCCCTTCCTTTAGATATTCCTTCCCATCCATGGCCTTTCTCTTCTGGGGGAGCCGGGCTGGAGACAATATGTGGTGGGTGCCTACTAGGAACTGAAATCCAGCCCATATCCTACTCTTTAGCGGACTGGGAGGGACTAAGGCAAAGCTTTCTTCACTAGTTGGAGCTGAAGCTTCAATCCCCTCAATCTTGGCCTAGTGCTTGCTTCAGATTCCCCTGTGAACATTTAAGCAGCACAGAGATTGGCTCTGAGCTGGGGATTCTAGTTTAATTGGGCAAGACAAAGCCTAGGTACCCAGACTTAAAAGTTCCAGGTGATTCTATCTGTAGCCAAGGTTGAGAGCTACTGCCAACCCAATTCCTCTTCATTATGCATAGAGAAGTTTCACAGCCCAGCTGCCTGTCGAGAGCGAGCAGTTAGCATCAAGACAGAATGCCAAGCTCCCCACCTGGCCAGATCCAGGTCTTCAAAACCTAGTGCATAATGAAAGCAGTGGGTAAGTGTGCTCTTGGGGCAACATGAGACCACTCATCTAGGCTTTTGAAAACAAAAGTGTATTTACTCACTTCACAACAAAGAAAGTCTAACTCTGCAGGGTCACACACACTGGACCATCTTTTGGAGGTGCAAATCAAGGTTGTGTCTAAATGAAGTTGTGTCAGATTTATAAGGAGGCATTCTGCTATGTTGATGGATTTGTCTACAACTGTCTTGAATGCCCACCCCATAAGGACAGGTGTTATGTCTGTGAATTCCCTGCTGTACTCTCTACTTATAGGACAGAGCATAGGATACAGTGAGCTGTTGAAAGACCTGTGAATGGATAGGTGGGTGGGTCAGTTGGCACATGGGCAAGTGGATGTGCGTGTGGGTGGATAGGTGGTAAGGTTGGGAAGATAGATGATGTAGATAGATGTTGGATTGATAGGTGGGTAGATGGGTAGGTGGATGGACATGTGGGTGGATGAGCATATGGTAGATGAGTAAGTGGGTGGGAGGGAGGATGGGTAGGTGTGCAGATAGTTGAATGAAGGATGAGTCAGAACAACTGCATCCTGAAGCATTCTGGAAAAGCAGCCTCATTGGTTCCTTTCAAAAGTCAGCCTTAGTAAGGGACACATGAAAGCAGAGAAGCTCACAAGTTCAACTTTTACAAGGACTAGAATCAGTTGCCTCTTTAGTGGGGTAGGTAGTGTGTCAGTTTCATGAAAAGCATAGACTCTTAGGGCATGGGTAAGTTTTCCTTTGCCTATTCACGTGGTCACAATTTTAGATTTTATGAGTACCTGCCATATCAGCTTCTTCATCTTGTGACACTCAGACTCTCTAAGTAAAGACCAGAAAGGAAGCACATTCTTCAGAAAGCCATCAGCCTCAAAGAGTGACCTTTTAGACACAATGATTTATAAGAGAAGAAATAAATGCTGCAATGAAAAGGATAAGGTTTTCTTTCATTCCTTTTCAGTTGTCTTTATTCCTAGGGGAAACACCTTGAGCTACCTTTATCTCTCCATTGTATAGGCCTTCCATCTGCAAGCTGTACAGAGGGTCCTCTAGGAGAGAGCGAGACTTCTGAGTAGGTGGGGTGGGGAATAGTGGGGTGCATGGCCTTGAGGTTGCTGTCCTCAACTGTCCTGACTTGGTTCCATCCCTGTTGCTTCTAATCAGCAGGCAGTGCCTGCTTGTTTCCTATCTGTCTTCCTTGGGGGTGAGAAGAAGATGATTCATGTCTGAAAAGTCCTGCCCTCTGCTTCCCAATAGTGCTGGTGACTCCACATATGTCTGCAGGGACCATGTCTTGGGAGTGTCAGGTTCTTTTTACTGTCATGTGGAAGAGAAGGTTCACATCCTAGGGTGGGGAGACCTTTAAGATGGAGGTATGAAGAGCTTAGAATGCTCATGGTGTCCGTCTATACTGCACTGCTTTAACATTAGCCCTACTACTTACTATGTAGGGAACAAGCCCAAGAAACCATGCTCTTAGATGTTATCATGAATGTAAGCTATCTGTGATTCCCCTATTGCAATACTATATTTGTGAAAAATCAACTTATAAAGAGAAAAGCCTCACTTTTTAAAGAAAAATCTTGTTTTACATATCAATCCCCCAATTCCCTCTCCCTCCCATCCTCCCATGCTCCCCACTGACCCCTATCCCACCCTCCACCCACTCCCCAAGGATAGTGAGGCCTTCTATGGGGGATCATCAAAGTCTGTCACATCATTTGGGGGAGGGTCCAGGCCTTCACATGTATCTGGGCTGAAATAGTATCCCTCCATAGGGAATGGGCTCCCAAAGTCCATTTGTGCACTAGAGATAAATACTGGTTCCACTGTTACAGGTCCTATAGACTGCCCAGGCCACCCAACTGGCACCAACATTCAGAGGGCTTAGTTTGGTCCAATGTTGGTTCCCCAGCTTTATGACTGGGATCCCTGTGCTCTCACTAGGTTAGGTGAGCTGGTTCTGTAGGTTTCTCCAGCATGGTCTTGACTTTTTTGTTCATTCCTCCTCCCTCTCTACAACTGGATTCCAGGAGTATGACTAAGTGCTTAGCTGTGGGTGCCTGATTCTGCTTCCATCAGCCTACTGGGTGAAGACTCTAGGATGGCTATTAAGGTAATTATCAATCTCATTATATAGGGGAGGGGCATCAAAGGCAACATCTCCAATACTACCTAAATTTTTAGTTGGGGTCATTGTTGTGGATCTCTGAACATTTCCCTAATGCCACCCCTCCTTTCCCATTCTTTTTTCCCCTCCCTCCCTCTCTCCCCCCTCCTCCATGCTCCCAATTTGCTCAGGAGTTCTTGTCCCTTTTCCTTTCTTTGGAGGACCCTGTATTTCTCTCTTAGGGTTCTCCATGTTTCCTAGTTTCTCTGATGGTGTGGATTGTAGGCTGGTAGTCCTTTGGTCATTGTCCAGTATTCATATATTAGTGAGTACATACCGTGCTTGTCTTTCTGTGCCTGGGTTACCTCACTCAGGATGGTGAGAAAAGCCTTGCTTTAACTCACACTGAATGACTAGATCCATTGCTTGTAGGCTCCTGTGTGGAGGTTGGAGCAGCACATCATGGTGGAAAGTATAAGGTACATCTCATGGCCACAATACAAAAGAGAAGGGAGAAGACTGGGTTACTGCAACCCTCTTCCAGGGCACATTCTCAGTGACCAGAACCCTCCTAGGAGGCTCTGCCCCTTAAAGGTTCCACCACCTCCCAATAGTGCCAAGATGGGAACTTAGCTTTTAACCTATAGGTCTTTGGGGCTGTTTAAGATTCAATCTATAGCACCACCCTCTGGAGGAAGTGGTTCCTTCCCTGATAGAGACAGTGGGCATGAGCTGGTCAGTGAGATGTGTATACCCTCCCACTTACTCAAAGGGGTAAGTGATAACCATAGAGGACTTGGTGACTTGACAAAGAATGTCTTGTCTGAAGGTATAAACTTTCCTTGGTGGAGGCCTGTTCCTTTTAGCATGCCTTTCCAAATGTTAGTGGTATTATCCTGGGAGTCTAGGGAAAATCCAGACTTCTTTCATGATAAAGTTGAATTCATTACTAAGTAGCAGCCACATGGATGCCATGTAAATGTTGGCTAGATGAGTTTGGTGATCAATGGAAATATCCAAAGTGGAGCTAATGTGGCTGGAAAGCATTGATGGAGGGCTGTAGCAAAAGGCAGGGGAAAGGAAAGAAGGCTTGCAGAACTTATGACAAAGACAGTCTGGACAGGTATGCAGAGATTCCATTCTGCAGAGAGCATGAGCAGCATGAGCCAGTGTGACAAGAGGAAACTAGATAGTCTGAGACTCTAGTGCCTGTGTCATCTTAATACACATATGGGATTGGCTAAAGCTGTTAGAATGTTAACATAAGAGCTTGCATGGAAAAAGAGTTTTTAGCATTCAGTGGAGTGCACACTGTATGTTAGACTTACGCTCACATTGCTCATAGAGCATTAGGAATTATGCTCTATAGTCTGCATGTTGTCAAATTGCCAACATTAGGGAATATAAATCAGGGTTGATGCTCACATTGAACAAAATACTATATGAGGCATTTTTTAAATTAAATTCTCCATGTTACAAAAGGGACATTGAGTCTTTAGTCTGTGAGTGTAAGCATGATGCATGTATATGTGTATGTATCCATGTGTGTAAAGTATGAACACACATGTGTGTCCATATGTGAGTGGATGCACAGGTGTGCAAGGGTACATGTGCATTAACATATGTGCATGTATGTGTACAGCAGATCATGGTGTCTTCTTGATTGCTCTCCATTTATTTTATAGAGGCAAAGTCTCTTCTTCCATCTGTAGCTTCCTGAATTGCTTAGTCCAGCTAGCCAGCATGTTTGGTGGAGCCTCTGAGTTTGCCTCCTGAGTGCTGTGATTATAAGTAGACTGTCATGTCAACCCAATGCTTATGTGAGTGCTGGAGATTTGAACTCCAGTCCTCATGCTTGTGTGGCAAGTGCTTTATCCACAGAACCATCTCCCAAACCCTGGACACTGAGTGTTAAGAGAGTAATGCAAGTGGACCAGGTTAACCTAGATCCACTACTCATTTAACTAACTCCAGTGTTGAGTGTAAGTTCTAGGCAACACTGTGTCTCTGGGAACTGGACACTTAGAAAGGAGCAAGGAGTCCTTAGCAGAGACTAGAGGTACCACTTCAAGGCAGATACAGATCTGTTCTGTGTAGCAGTGGAGAGCAGGCTGAGAACCATGATGGGGATACTGAAAAGGTCATTTCATTTGACACAGGGATGCCTGTCTAATATCCAGGGTTGTCTGCGACTCCTGGTGGTGTAGATTTATAACAGGGCTCATCAGCCATGGCTGTCAAGGTATGAACTGTGTCCTCTTTCCAGTTCATTCTGTTACTCCTTGTGTAGGATAGGCTGTTATTGGGGATGGGGTTCTTTTCCCTTTCTGCTTTCTGGGCCATCAGGTATGATTAAAACATTGACATCCCCAATTCCTCTCCTACCCAGTAAGCTCCTTCCATGTTTTCAGTATTCTGAAATGCAAATCAGAAAGTCAATAAGCTGCATTGTGGTGTATGTATCATGGCTGTGGCCCCATAGAGTTCTGTTGAGCAATGGTTATGTACTAGGTGTGGGGGTAGGAATAGCCCAACAGTACAGTGAGACAAATAGGTATCCTCATGCCCTTTTAGAGGCAAGGAAATTTGAGGCTGTAGATCCAGGCCTCATTCAACATGGCGGCAGAGTTACTACTTAACTCCTGTGTATGACTGGGATCACACCCTCATGTCACAGTTTAGTTTTTTCTTAACTGTTTAGTTTCATGTGAAAAGTGCCTTACCACCCTTACAGTTCAATCACGGCATCACACAGGTCTCTTCATAATCCACTGCAAATACTTTGATGTTTTTCAGACCCAACAACAGATATGAGGAATGACGTGGTTCTTTTCCAAGCAGCAGCAAAGGGCAGTAGAGATGGACATCCCACCCATGTTTGTAGCTGCTAGTGTTTATGCAGAACCCAACATGGCCGGGGATCAGCCTGCAGAGCACACACCGGTTACAGACTGTAAGAGCTCATAATACCATGAGAGTTCATATTCATGCTAATTAATTAGTTTTGGCTAATTAGACACTGTCTGGAACCAATTCGCTGTTAGGTTTGCAGACTGTGTCTTCCATAGTCCTGTTTTGTAGATGAGAAAACAAAGACCCAGAAAGTTAATCCAAATGTCCAGAGTGGGAAACAATCAATTAGTAGCACATCAGAAGCCCCTTTGGGCATTCTACTTCTTTTCCAAGGGCGTGGCTGTATACTGACTGTGGGCCAAGAGAGGGCACTTCGCCCTCCTCCCCCCAGAGTGAGTAGGAGGAGGAAAAATGGGACCAGAAGCTATTGAGTTTCTTAATGTGCACTCCTGTACAAAAAAGATGATCCTAAGATTCTCAGCCAAGCATGGCACCTTCTGCCTGCCCATGCATAGAGGAAAATGGGGGTATTGAAGGTGTATACAGAGTTGCTGCTGAACAAAGGCAGGAGCTTGGAGCGACTGTGCTGTGAAATTCACCTGGCAGCTCAGCAGTGAAATTGCAGCTAATTAATTTTGCCTGACTGTATGAAACCCTCTTCCTTCCTAATCCTCTCCCTGCTCTTTGCCAGATGAGTGAGGGGGCTGTGGATGGAAATGACATCTGTTACTTTTGAAGTAGCTTCTATGTGTGGCTGCTTGGCATTTACCCCACAGCCCACCCCAGGTTTCCAAGCATAGGCATTTACTTCATATGCAGCCTGGCTGGAAAGCAAGCTGGAGGCTCATGAGGGGGCTTCATTCACTTCTAGAAAAACTGCGGAGAACTGAAAATACAGCATCTGCAGGAGGAAGGATATGGAGATTTTAAGAGTCTGGCTGTGCGGCTTTGATGGAGAAATCCGGGGACTTCCCTTAGAACTGAAATGGTTTTTAGAAGCTGTCTATTCTGTTTTATTTTGGTGCTTTCTTATAAAATGAGGCAATATATTTTTTTGAATTTTAACGTTTTATTGATTCTTTGTGGATTTCACTTCATGCATTCCAATCCCATTCATCTTCCCATCCCCTTGCTTCCGCCCTTTGTCCTTGCACCCCACCAAAAAGCCCCAAAATTTAAAAGTAAAACCAAAACAGCCAAGAAAGCTAAAAACAAACAAACAAACGAAACAAAATGAGTGGAAGCTGTAGTGTGTCCCAGTGAGTCACACAGAGTACCTTTTAATCCATGTATTTTTACTTGTAAGTGTTCATTGCATGAGTCTGGTTCAAGGCCTCTCGGGCTTTTGCTACCCCCTCAATACAGAGCCCTCACTGCTGCTCCTCTTGGATATCCTATTGTTGCCTTGGAGATCCCGTAGCTTTGTATCTTCAGGTTTGACCTCTTCACATGCTCCAGCAGATCATAGATGACATGGCTGTTGGGGTGGGCTACCTCATAGTCTGGTGGGTTCTAGGAACTGAACTCAGGACCTCTGGAAGAACAAGGAGTGATCTTAAACATTGAGCAGTCTCTCCAACACAGTAATATTTTATTCAGTTTAGACATAGCCCTGGCAGCCTGAATGAAAAGGGGAGCTTGGGCAAAGACCCATGAGGCTATTGCCCAGTTCTTGTTAAGAACTCAGGGCTGACTACTAAGAATACCTGTGGCTATAGCAAGGCAGCATAGCATCCAATCCAAGGTATTTAGATTCAAGCTAACCCCATCAGATGCTCTGACTCATGGAGGAGTTCCTATTAGCCCAATGCTGGGATCTAAACCTTAATTGTTAATTGTTGCTTGAACCTGGGTTGAAATGCTTTCAAGGCAAGCGCCTATATCCATTGAGCCCTCTTCTTGGCCCTAACCCTGTGATATTAGTACAACAGGAAATGCATCTTTGATCTTTGACCTGGACTCCTGCTGCTGGATTTTATAAACCTTGGCATTCCATAAATAATTTTGATGAAAGAAATATTTAATATAAGTCCCATTCAAATATTCCCGATGCTAATACAGTGACAGTGACCGATGTTTTATTCAGTTGTGCCTAACATGCTAAGAGTTTCATCAAACCCCTAGACAGTGGTGTTGGGAGAGATTCCAGGTTGGCAAACACATTGAGAAGCTAAGAGAGTAGTAGAAACATCTGGTGAAGGCATGTGAGCTCTGTACCCCTTCTCTCTTACCTTGCCCATGTATCTCTTCTATTCATTTTCTCCTGAGTTGTGTTCTTTTCAATAAAAAACCTCCGTGTGTGTGTGTGTGTGTGTGTGTGTGTGTGTACATATGCAGGTGTGTGATATGTGTATATATGTGTGTGTGCCTAGAGGCACAAACATGCAAGAACACACATGTGGAGATCAGAGCAAACTCAAGTTTCAGTCTTACATTCTATTTCATTTGAGCCAGTCTGTCTATCTATCTGTCTGTCTATTAATTATTTTAAATTTCTATTCACTTTACATAGAAACTGCAGATACCCCTCCCTCCCTTCCTCCTGCTACCCCTGCCTCTCCACATTTCCTCCCCAATCCACTCTTCATAAAGGGTAAGCCATCCCATGAGAAGTCAACAAAACTTGGTACATCAAGTTGACGCAGGACCAAGCTCCTCCAAGCTGCATCAAGGTTGAACAAGGCATCCCACCATAGGAAATGGGCTCCAAAAGAGACAGCTCATGAACCAGGGACAGATTCTGGTCCACTGCCAGGGGCTCCACAAACAGACCAAGCTACACAACTGTCACCCACATGCACAAGTCCTATTTCAGTCCTATGCAGGCTCCCCAGCTGTGAGACAGTCTCTTGTTGCTTTTCCCTATACATTCTAAGTTATCTGGTCCAAGAGTTTATGCTAGGTTAGCTAGTCCATCAGTTTACAGGAATTTTCATGTCTCCACTCCTCATCTCGCTACAGGAATTCAGGGGTCACATATCTGTGATGACATATTTGGCTTTATAGGGTTCCAGAGATCTGAACATTCTTGCATGGCAAGTGCTTTACTTACAGAGTCATTCCCTCATGTCAATAAGTTGTATCCTTTAAAACAAACTGGCAACATCGAACACATGGTTATTCTGAGTTCTGTGAACCATTCCAAGAAATTATGGAGCCTGAGGAGGAAGTAATGGGAACCCCTCCCTGAACTTTTTTTTTAATAATAAAATAAAAAGATGAAGTGTCGCTATCTCTTCTTTTTTTCTGATTTTTTTTATTCTTTTTTTTAAAATTTAGATAAGAAACAAGGTTGCTTCACAAGTCAGTTCCAGGTCCCTCTCCCTTTCCCTCCCCTCCTCCCGTGCCCTACCCCCACCCCCCCTTATCCCCTCGTTCCCCCAGGGAGGGTGAGGCCCTCCATGGGGGTGTCCATAGTCTGTCATTTCATATAGGGCAGGGCCTAGACCCTTCCCCAAGAGTTCAGGGTGAGAGTGCACCTCACATTGTTCTATGGGAGTCCAAAGTCCGTGTGTATACTTGGGATGGGTACTGATCTGCTGCCCAAGGCTCAATAGATTACCTAGGCCTCCTCACTGACACCCAGATTCAGGGGGTCTTGATCAGTCCCATGCTGGATTCCCAGGCTGATGCCTGGGATTCAAGAGTTAACCTTTGTCTGGTCAGCTGTTTCTGGGGGTTCAACCAGCCCAGTCTTAATCCCTTTGATCATCAGTCCTCCCTCTCTGATACTGGCTTTCTTGAGTTCAGCTCAGTACTTAACCAGCCACTAAATGTAGTTTCTGTTTCCCAGACTGTCTGGCCATAGGATTGTAGGCTGGCACTCCCCAGATCTATGTCTAAAATCCATATATGAGAGAGTACATGCCATGTTTCTCTTTTTGTGACTGGGTTACCTCACTCAGGATGGTTTCTTCTAGTGTCATCCATTTGCCTGCGAATCTCATGATTCCATTATTTTTTTCTGCTGAATAGTACTCCATTGTGTAGATGTACCACATTTTCTCTATCCACTCTTCGGGTGAGGGACATCTAGGTTGCTTCCAAGTTCTGGCTATTACAAATAAAGCTGCTATGAACATAGTGGAACAGACATCTTTGTTGTATGAATGGGCATCTTTTGGGTATATGCCTAAGAGTGGAGTTGCTGGGTCTTGTGGTAGGTTTATTCCCATTTTTCTGAGGAATCTCCATACTGCTTTCCAAAGTGGCTGAACCAGTTGGCACTCCCACCAGCAATGGAGGAGTGTCCCCCTTTCACCACATCCTCTCCAGCATAAATTGTCATTGGTGTTTTTGATTTTAGCCATTCTGACAGGAGTGAGATGGTATCTCAGAGTTGCTTTGATTTGCATTTCCCGGATGGCTAAGGATGTTGAGCACTTTCTCAAGTGCCTCTCAGCCATTTTAGACTCCTCTATTGAAAACTCTCTATTTAGTTCTGCAGCCCACTTTTTAATTGGGTCCTTTGCTGTTTTGGAGACTTGCTTCTTGAGTTCTTTGTAAATTTTGGAGATCAACCCTCTGTCAGATGTGGGATTAGTGAATATTTTTTCCCATTCTGTGGGCTGCCTTTTTGTCTTGCTGACTGTGTCCTTTGCCTTACAGAAGCTTCTCAGTTTCAGTAGGTCCCATTTATTAATTGTTGATCTCACTGTCTGTGCTACTGGTGTTATGTTCAGGAAGCTGTCTCCTGTACCAATTCGTTCAAGGGTACCACCCACTTTCTCTTCTATGAGGTTCAGTGTGGCTGGATTTATGTTGAGGTCTTTGATCCATTTGGACTTAAGTTTTGTGCATGGCGATAAACATGGATCGATCCGCATTCTTCTACATGCCAGTCTCCAATTATGCCAGCACCATTTGTTGAAGATGCTTTCTTTATTCCATTGTATATTTTTAGCTTCTTTGTCAAAGATCAGATGTTCATACGTGTGTGGGTTAATACCCGGATTTTCAATTAGATTCCATTGGTCTACCTGTCTATTTTTGTGCCAATACCAAGTTGTTTTCAGGACTATAGCTCTATAATAGAGCTTGAGGTCAGGGATGGTGATGCCTCCGGACGTTGCCTTGTTGAACAGGGTTGTTTTGGCTATCCTGGGTCTTTTGTTTTTCCATACAAAATTGATTATTGTTCTTTCAAGGTCTGTGAAGAATTGTGCTGGGATTTTAATGGGGATAGCATTGAATTCCCTGAACTTTTTTTTCCAAGTCAGGGTTTCTTTGTTTATCAGTCCTGGAAGTCCTGGAACTCGCTTCGTATACCAGGCTGGCCTCAAATTTACAGAGATTCACCTGCCTCTGCCACCCACATGCTGGGATTAAAGGCGTGCACCCCTCTGATTCCCCTCCCTGAACTTTATTGCTCACCTGTCAGATTACAAGTGGCCTAGGTTTCTGAACAGTATCAAAAACTAGGATGGTCTTGTGGGACCGGCCCCCAGTCTCAATCTGCAAAATTAGTGCTAATTTGGGAATTAAACTGTAGTATATTAAGTTACTATACAGAGAATTGCAGAACTGGATGGGATGAGAAAAACCACAACACAAATCTATAACAAATCAATCAATCGATTAATTAACTAATATGTCAAACAAATAATGGACCACAGACACCGACTATTCTTTTTTTATTACTTTAATTTCAAATAGCTTGCTTCACATGTCAATCCCAGTTCCCTCTCCCTCCCATCCTCCCACACCCCTTCACCATCCCCCGAGATCTGTCTTCTAACCTATGACTCCCTCTTTTATGGTATTTCTCATCCTGCTCTCCCCCTATTCTACCTCCCACTCAACCTTCCTGTTCCCCCATGACCTACTCTCTCTTCCTCTTCACCCCCTCTCTTCTTTCCAGCTCCCACTGCCCTCCCCCACCCCTCGCTGTGTTCCCAATCTGTTCAGAAGATCTTGCCTCATTCCTTTTCTCTGGGGTACCATGCATCTCTCTCTTAGGTTCTTTCCTGTTTCCAAAAACTCTCTGTCAGTGGAAGTACATACTGGCATAATACTGATCCATGTCTGAAATCCATATATAAGTGAGTACATACCATGTTCATCTTTTTGTGACTGGGTTACCTCACTCAGGATGGCTTCATCTAGTGCCATCCATTTACCTGTGAATATCAAGATTCCATTGTTTTTTTCTGCTGAGTAGTACTCCATTGTGTAAATGTACCACATTTTCTCTATCCACTCTTTGGTTGAGGGGCATCTAGGTTGCTTCCATGTTCTGGCTATTACAAATAATACTGCTATGAACATAGTGGAGCAGATGCCCTTGTTGTATGAATTTGCATGTTTTGGATATATTCCTAAGAGTGGAATTGCTGGGTCTTGTGGTAGATTGATTCCCATTTTTCTGAGGAATCTCCATACTGATTTCCAAAGTGGCTATACAAGTTGGCACTCCCACCAGCAGTGGAGGAGTGTTCCCCTCTCTCCACCTCCTCCCCAGCATAAATTGTGTTTTTGATTTTAGCCATTCTGACAGGAGTAAGATGATATCTCAGAGTTGTTTTGATTTGCATTTCCTGGATGGCTAAGGATGTTGAGCACTTTCTCAAGTGCCTCTTTGCCATTTTAGACTCCTCTATTGAGAATTCTCTATTTAGTTTTGTAGCCCACTTTTTAATGGAATCCTTTGGTGTTTTGGAGACTTGCTTCTTGAGTTCTTTGTAAATTTTGGAGATCAGCCCTCTGTCAGATGTGGGGTTAGTGAATATCTTTTCCCAGTCTGTGGCCTGTTGTTTTGTCTTGTTGACAGAAGCTTCTTAGTGTCAGGATGTACCATTTGTTAATTGTCGATCTCAGTGTCTGTGCTACTGGTGCTATGTTCAGGAAGCAGTCTCCTGTACCAACTCGTTGAAGAGTATCTCCCACTTTTTCTTCTAAGAGTTTCAGTGTGGTTAGATTTATGTTGAGGTCTTTGATCCATTTGGACTTGTGCAAGGTGATAGACATGGATCTATCTGCAGTCTTCTGCATGCCAATACCCAGTTATGCCAGCACCATTTGTTGAAGATGCTTTCTTTTTTTCCATTGAATAATTTTAGCTTCTTTGTCAAAAATCAAGTGTTCATAGGTGTGTGGGTTAAAATCAGGGTTTTCAATTCGATTCCATTGGTCTACCTGTCTATTTTTATGCCAATACCAAGCTGTTTTCAGGACTATAGCTCTATAATAGAGCTTGAAGTCAGGTATGGTGATGCCTGCAAAAGTTCCTTTATTGTGTAAGGTTGTTTTGGCTATCTTGGGCCTTTTGTTTTTCCATATAAAGTTGATTATTGTTCTTTCGAGGTCTGTGAAGAATTGTGCGGAATTTTGATAGGGATTGCATTGAATCTGTAGTCTGCTTTTGGCAAGATTGCCATTTTTATTATGTTGATCCTACAAATCGAAGAGCATGGGAGATCATTCCATTTTCTGGTATCCTCTTTGATGTCTTTCTTTAGAAATTCAAAGTTCTTGATATACAGGTCTTTCACTTCTTTGGTTAACATTATCCCCAGATATTTGATGCTGTTTATGGCTATTGTAAAGGGTGATGCTTCTCTGATTTCTTTCTCAGCCACTTTATCATCTGCATATAATAGGGCCACTGATTTTTTTGAGTTAACCTTGTATCCTGCCACTTTGCTGAAAGTGTTTGTCAGCTCTAGGAGTTCCCCGTTTTTCGAGTCACTTATGTAAACTATCATATCATCTGCAAATAGTGAAAGCTTGACTTCTTCTTTTCCTATTTGTATCCCCTTGATCTCCTTTTGTTGTCTTATTGCTCTACCTAGAACTTCAAGTACAATATTGAAGAGATGTGGAGAGAGTGGACAGCCTTGTCTGGTTCCTGATTTTAGAGGAATCACTTTAGTTTCTCTCCATTTAGTTTGATGTTAGCTGTTGGTTTACTGTATACTGCTTTTATTATGTTCAGGTATGTTCCTGTTATATCTGATCTCTCCAAGACCTTTATCATGAAGGGGTGCTGGATTTTGTCAAAGGCTTTTTTCAGCATCTAGTGAGATGATCATGTGGTTTTTCTTTTGCAGTTTGTTTATATGGTGGATTACATTGATAGATTTTCTAATGTTGAACCATCCCTGCATTCCTGGGATGAAGCCTACTTGATCATGGTGGATGATTTTTCTGATGTGTTCTTGTATCTGATTTGCTACTATTTTATTGAGTATTTTTGCATCGATGTTCATGAGGGAAATTGGTCTATAGTTCTCTTTCTTAGTTGTGTCTTTGTGTGGCTTGAGTACCAAGGTAATTTTAGTCTCGTAAAAAGAGTTTGGCAGTGAGTCTCCTGCTTCTATTAATGTGGAATACTTTGAGGAGTATTGGAATTAGCTCTTCTTTGAATTTCTGGTAGAATTCTGCACTGAAGCCATCTGGGCTTTTTTTTTTGGTGGAGAGACTTTTGATGACTGCTTCTATTTCAATAAGGGTTATAGGTCTGTTTAGATTGTTTATCTGTCCTTGGTTTAGTTTTGGCAAGTGATGTCTATCCAGGAAGTCATCCATTTCCTTTAAATTTTCAAATTTTGTGGAGTACAGATTTTCAAAGTATGCCCTGATGATTCTCTGGATGTCCTCAGTGTCCGTTGTTATGTCCCCCTTTTCATTTCTGATTTTGTTAATTAGCATGCTCTCTCTCTGTCTTTTGGTTAGTTTGGACAGAGGTTTGTCTATTTTGTTGATTTTCTCAAAGAACAAACTCTTTGTTTCATTGATTCTTCACAATGTTTTCTTTAATTCTACTTTATTGATTTCAGTCCTCAATTTGATTATTCCTGGCGTCTGCTCCTCCTGGGTGAGTTTGCTTCTTTTTGTTCTAGAGCTTTCAGCTGTGCTATTAATTCTCTAGTGTGACTGTTTTCCAGTTTCTTCATGTGGGCACTTAGTGTTATGAACTTTCCTCTCAGCACTGCTTTCAGAATGTCTCATAAGTTTGTGTATGTTGTGTCTTCATTCTCATTGAATTCCAGGAAGTCTTTAATTTCTTCCTTTACCCAGGGATAGTGCAATTGTGCATTGTTCAATTTCCATGAGGTTGTAGGATTTTTGCGATTTGTGTTATTGTTGAATTCTCATTTTAATGCATGGTGGTCTGATAAGATACAGGGGGTTTTCCAATTTTTTTGTATCTGTGGAGGTTTTCTATTTTTCTTATTATGTGGTCAATTTTAGAGAAGGTTCCATGTGGCACCGAGAAGACTGTATATCCCTTTGTATTTCTGTGGAATGTTCTATAGATGTCTGTTAAACCCAGTTGGGTCATAACTTCTGTTAGTTCTTTTGTTTCTTTGTTAAGTTACTGTCTGTAGGTCCTGTCTAGCGATGAAAGTGGAGTGTTGAAGTCTCCTACTACTAGCGTGTGTGATTTTATGCACGATTTGAGTTTTAGTAATGTTTCTTTCAGGAATGTGGGTGCCTTTGTATTTGGGGTTCAAAATTGAGACTTCATCTTGATGGACTTTTCCTTTGATGAACATCAACTGTCCTTCTTCATCTCTTTTGATTGATTTTAATTTGAAGTATAATTTTTCGATATTAGGATTGCTACACCCAGTTGTTTCTTGGGTCTGTTTGATTGGAAAATCTTTTCCCAACCCTTTACTTTGAGGTAACGTCTGTCTTTGATGTTGAGATGTGTTTCTTGTATGCAGCAGAAGGATGGGTTCTGTCTTCATATCCATTCTGCTAGTCTGTGTCTTTTTATTGGCAAGTTGACACCATTGACATTGAGGGATATTAATGACCATCCATTGATGATTCTTGTTTGTGCTTGATTTATTGGTAGTGGAGTTATTGTGTGTAGGTTCTCCTCCCTTTTTCTTTTGGTGTTTGGTAAAGTGGGATTATCTATTGCCTCTGTCTTTGTGAGTGTAGTTATCTTTGTTGGGTCTAGGTTTTCCTTCCAGCACTTTCTGTAGAGCTGGGTTCATGGATACATATTGTTTAAATCTGGCTTTGTCATGGAATATTTTGTTTTCTCCATCTATGGTAATTGAAAGCTTTGCTGGTTATAGTAGTAGTATGGGCTGGCATCCTTGTTCCCTTAGTGTTTGTAGGACATCTGTCCAGGATCTTTTGGCTTTCATAATTTCCATTGAGAAGTCAGATGTAATTCGGATAGGTCTGCCGTTATATGATATTTGGCCTTTTTCTTTAGCTGTTATTAATATTTTCTCTTTATTCTGTAGGTTTGATGTTTTGATTATTATGTGGTGAGGTGACTTCTTTTTCTGGCCCAGCCTATTTGGTGTTCTATAAGATTCTTGTATTTTCATAGGCATATCCTTCTTTAAGTTAGGGAAGTTTTCTCCTATGAGTTTTTTGAATATGTTTTCTGTACCTCTGAGCTGTATTTCTTCGCCTTCTTCTATACCTATTACTCTCAGGTTTGGCTTCTTCACGGTGTCCCATATTTCCTGGATATTTTGTGTTAAGGATTTGTTGGTTTTGAGATTTTCTTTGGTTGACTACTGTATATCCTCTAATGAGTCTTCAACACCTGAGATTCTCTCTTCTATCTCTTGTATTCTATTGGTGATACTTGCATCTGTAGTTCCTGATCATTTACCCAGCTTTTCTATTTCCAGCATCCCCTCGTTCTGTGTTTTCTTTATTGTTTCTATTTCACCTTTCAGTCCTTCAACTGTTTGAGATGTTTCCTTCATTTGTTTGGTTGTTTTTTCTTGGTACGCTTTGGATTCTTTGAGAGATTTGTTTATTTCTTGAATTTTTTGGTTCACCTTTTCCCCATTTTATGTATTTTTTGTTTTTTTCTTTTATTTCTTTAAGGGATTTCCTTGTTTCCTCGTTGAGGGTCTCTATCATCTTCATAAAATAATTTTTAAGGTCTGTCTCTTCTGCTTTATCTATGTAGTGCTTTTCAAGTCTTGCTGACGTTGGGTCTCTATATTCTGGTGGAATCATGTTGGTCTTTCTATTGCTGAGTGAGCTCTTATTCAGTCTTCTTCCCATCTCTTCTTCCAGTGGGTTCAGGTGGGGTCTTTCTGTCTCTACTGGTCTCTTTCTTCCCTGAAACTGAAGCTGGGTACACTGAAGCTGGGGATGCTGAATCTGGTGACGCTTGAGTTTGGGGTCTGGAAGGACTGGTGTCTTTTCTGTGTGGGTGGGTCCTCTGGATGTCAGGAGTGGGCCTCTGGAAGATTGAAGGAGTGGGGGATGGGGAGTGGCCCCAGAGAGACCCAAGCTCACCTGAAGCTGAGGTCGCTGGAGGTTGGGGTCTGGAAGGACTGATGCCTTTCCTGTGTGGGCAGGTCCCCTCGACACTGACTCTTTTTATGTTTGCTGTTAGAAGTGTTTTTCAGGTAGGAAGTGTTCATAGTGGTTTCTCTATTAACCTATTCTAATGTGCTATATGTATGCACATATAGTTAATACAATTGATGACCCAGTATCTATGTGTTAGCTGAAGTCCACACCACATTCTGTCTTCTTTTGGTTTCATTTACTTTTGACATTGACAATAGTATTTCTTTCTTTTTTTGTCCTATTATAATTCTCACAACTTCTTTTTGTTTATAATATTTTCCAATTTGTGGTTTTATAATTTCACCCATGTATGCAGTGTATCTTGGACATCACTACTCTAAGCTGTCTCCCTTCCCCTCCCTCTTCAACTCCCCAAGTGTATCTCTTTACAAACTTCATGTTGTCTTCTTTAAAAATATTCCAAATATTATTGAATCCAACTCATGATGTTCACATGTAAATGGGTATCAGGTCATTTATCATAGTCTGAGAAACCTGTCTGTGGCCATATCCCCAAAGACAAAAGACTTCCTGCCACCAGCAGTCATTAACTTCCAGTACCTCCTCAGTCAGAGGGGAGTCTTCATGAGCACCATCCCAATTCATACTGAAATTATTGACTAGTTGTGCCTTGTGCAAGTAACTACAACTGCTGGGAGTTCATAAATGAATCAGCCATATCATGTTCTGAAGTTGGCATTTTACACTACTCTTCCTAACCCTCTTGCTCTTACATTTTCTCTGTCACAACTTCTGAGATGTTTCTTGGGCCTTGGGATGCATAGAGTTTAACATAGATGTTTCATTTAGGGTTGAGCACTCAACAGTCACTAATTCTCAGCACTTTGACAGTTATGAAACTCGACATTATCCACTGCCCACTATAAAAAGAAGCCACCTTAAAAAAGTCAAGAGCAGCACTAATTTATGTGTATAAACACAGATATTTAAAGATAGCTTAACAACATGTTCATTTAGCAGGATTCAATAGTACATTACGCTTGGGGTCCAAGATCCCCTGAGCCATGTTAATAGTATAGGCTTAAATTCCCTATTGTGGGGAGGTCTTCAGATATAAGCATAAAATAAAATGATCTGTGATATCCATAACTGTCATGCCACTATTGTACCAGTGGGACATTTTCCATAGCAGGTTGATATTGTAGTATGCAGGGTTCACCCCTGGTTAAGACTGTTGATGAATTTTGACTTTCCACTGGACTGCATGGTATCTTGGTATCTTGTAGTAGGATGCCATTCTAAGAGCTAAGTAGCAGGGAAGAAGTTTACAGGTGAGTTCAACTTGATTTCTTGATTTCAACTAGGTTCTGTAATGAAAGTGTTATTACAACTTCCTGAACTGAATGTTTGTGTGTAATACTAAATTTTAATAATTTTATAGACAGCTAAACTACTTTTAATTGTTTCCATAAAATTTTGAAATGAAGTATTTTAACTGTTATTGAGTTTTAAGTACAAATTTCCTTTCTGGTTTTGTTAAACCAAATGTTATTAATAACATGTAATGTTGTTTATTGGGCTCATTTGATTGGCAAATCTTTTCCTAACCCTTAACTCTGAGCTAACGTCTGTCTTTGAAGCTGAGGTGTGTTTCTTGTATGTAGCAGAAGGATGGATTCTGTCTTCAAATCCGTTCTGCTAGCCTGTGTCTTTTTATGGGCGAGTTGAGACCATTAATACTGAGGGATATTAATGACCATTGATTGCTCATTCTTGTTTGTTTTAGAATGGTTATTGTTGGTGGAATTGTATGTGGATACCCAAGCCACACAAAGACACCACTAACAAAGAGAACTTCAGACCAATATCCCTCATGAACATTGATGCAAAAATAGTCAATAAAATACTGGCAAATTGGATCAAAGAACACATCAGAAAAATCATCCACCATGATCAAGTAGGTTTCATGCTGGGATGCAGGGATGGTTCAACATTATGAAAATCCATCAATGTAATCCACCACATAAACAAGCTGAAAAAGAAAAACCACATGATCATCTCACTAGATGCTGTAAAAGCCTTTGACAAAATCCAACACCCCTTCATGATGAAGGTCCTGGAGAGATTAGGGCCAACAGGAACATACCTAAACATAATGAGAGCTATATACCGCAAACCAACAGCCAACATTAAACTAAATGGAGAGAAACTCAAAGCAATTCCTCTAAAGTCAGGAGCAAGACAAGGCTGTCTACTCTCTTCATTCCTCTTCAATATTGTACATGGAGTTTAGGTAGAGCAATAAGACAACACAAGGAGATCAAGGGGATACAAACTGGAAAGGAAGAAGTCAAACTTCATTATTTGCAGATGATATGATAGTTTACAAAAGTGGGGATTGGGTGGGGGGCTAGGAGGCTGGTGGGGGCAGGGGAGGAGGGGATGGAGAGGGAGCTGGGATTGACATGTGAAGCAAGTTTGTTTCTAATTTAAATAAAAAAGAAAAAAACAATAAAATAATGTGTAATCTTGTTTTACAATTCATTTTATTTGAAAACTAACTTTTTTCTGTGAAATTCTAGTATCATATATTATGGAAAGAGAATATAATACTCCATGATCATGGGTATTTAGAATTTATTGACAGTTCCAGGGTGGCCTATCTTTTGATTTGTGTTTACAATTTAATTAAGACATGTATTCTTAATTGCTGGATACAACCCCCCATGTTTCATAATTCAGTCAGTTTGATATCCTATGATTTATTTTTTAGTACCTGAGAGAATATTCAGGCCAAAATTATAATAGTTAATTCAATATTTTTCTTGAAGTCAGTCATTGCTTTATACATTTTGAAATTAAGATGTAATATCATAAATATTCATGATTATGGCTTCGTACTCTGCTATTTGTTTTGATCAATATGTTATCCTTCCCTTTGTGTTTTGGATTTCATTTTGTCAAATATTGTCCTAGCTTTCTTTTGCTTCCTATTCACCTGGATATCTTTTAAATAGATTTTCTCCCTGTTTTTTTGGTTTTCAAGTTTGCATATATTAGATAACAGCTAGTGGATATTCATTTGTTTAATGTAATGGGGGAGTTTTATTTTGAACTGTAAATTCAACACACTTGGGTTCTTTCTTTAATTTATTAATTTATTTTTACATTCCAATTCCAATTCTAGCTCCCTCCCTCCTCTCCTCCCACTCTCCCCACTTCCCTCACCTCCCCCACCTCCCGTCTGTTCCTGGGAGAGGGTAAGGCCTTCACTAGAAAATATTCTAAGTCTGTCCTATCATCTTTTTGAGACAGGACCAGGCACCCCCCAACTTTCTCTCTCCTTCCATGTCTAGGCAAAGTATCTGTTCATATAGAATGGGATTCACTAAGTCAGTTTGTGCATTAGAGTTAAATTTTGGACCCACTGTTAGTGGCCTCATATATTGCCCTAGCTGCACTACTGTCACCTATATTAAGGGAATCTAGTTCAGTCTTATGCTGGTTCCCCATTTGTCAGACCTGAGTCAGTGATCTCTCACTAGCTCGGATCAGCTGATTCTGTGGGTTTCCCCATCGTGGTCTTGACTCCTTTATTCATATTATGGCTCCTCCCTCACTTCAATTGTACTCCAAGCTCCAGGAGCTTGGCCTAAGGGTAAGTTGTGGATTTCTGAATCTGCTTCTATCTGTCTCTGGAAGAGGGTCCTAACATCTCTGGGGTTGTGGATTGTAGGCTGGGTTCTTGTTTATTGTCATTAAATTAGAACTTACTTATTTCTGTTACTGTATTTAATGATTTCCATTTGCTGTATTGTTTTCTATTTTTTTAAAAACCATTTTCCCCTCATGTTCTGTTGCGATCTTGTGGTTTCCTTCTCCTGTTTGACAGCACTGGCTCTTATTTCTAGGATGTGAAGCAAGGGTAGTGGTAGTGTAAATACTTGTATTTGACTGTATTGATAATGAATTCAGTGCTTCCACATTACTTAGGATGTGAGCTATACACTGTACATGATTTCCACTATCACATCCATGTGTGGAATTCACTTGTTTCCTCCACACAGGACCCCAGTGCATGAGGAATTTAACAGGCATTTCCTTTCTTATTTTCTAGGCTTTGTAGTACTGCCAGAATCCCTTTGAGTGAGCACACCATTCGTGTATGCATGCATGCATTTTCTTCTTTTTCTTTTAAACCTGTTTATCTTATTGGCATGTGTGTCTGTCTGTGTGTGCATGACCATTCTGGTGTCTGTTTAGGACAGAAGAGGGTGTTAGATTATCTGGAGCTGGAGTTACAGGTGGCTGTGAGACATCTCATATGGGTGCTCAGAACTGAACTGGAGTCCAGCAAGTGGTCTTAATTGTTGAACCACCTCTCCATCCCTACCTTTTCTTTTATAGAAGAGTGATTTAATTATATCATAACTTTAAAATAACATTGTTATAATACTTGCAATGTACTTGATGTTAAGCATGAAGTCAGAGATAGGCAGTTTGCTGGGATATTGCTACCTGGAAAGAAGACTCCATTTGCTCTTTTACTTTGAGGTTGGGTAAGCCATATAGGGTGGTTTAATGAGAATGTCCCCTGGATTCTCAGGCATTTGCATGCTTGGACCTTAGCTTGTAGCTTTGTTTTGGATTTGAAGGTGTGGCCTTGCTGGAATAAGTATGCCACTAGAGTGGGCTTTAAGAGTTTAAAAACTCACAAATATCTTGACTTTGCTTTTTCTTTTTCCTGATTGCAGTTGGAGATGGGTACTTTGAGTTTGTTGTCCCAGCTGTTATCACGGACTCTAACAGTCTGTAGCCGTAAGCCCAAATAGATTCTTTCTTCTGTAAACTGCCTTGGTCATGGTGGCTTATTAAAGTCATAAGAAGGTAACCAATACATACTGTGACTATACACCAGGTGACAGGATCAAGTGGTTTTGATGCATAGCATCTTCAGGGATGCTTGCCTCTTTCAGAACTCTACTTCCTCATTGCTATAAGAGGGATGTGCTGGAGATTGCTCCCCTAGGAGTAGTGGTGGGCCACCATTCTGCAGATGCTAGCCCAGCCTGCTTACCAGCTGACCTTCAGAGCTTGAAAGAAGGCAAGCATAGGCCTCTACCTGGCTTGAGCCACTGCCATTTTGTGTCACTGTTAGTTGTAGCTGAGCCTAATTCCTCATTCCCCTCATTTCCTCCCTTCAAACCCTCATATATAACTACACATCTTGCTTACTTTCAAATTCTTTAATTTTTCTTTAATTATTGTTATATGTATTTATATATTATATATGTATATATATAACTTGCTAGGTCTGTATGATATACAAGAAAATAAAATCTTTTTAAAAACTAAAAGGGAATTAATGAAGTTAATTTTCTTAAAAATTTCCTGCAATCAATAAGTTTAGCTGAATTCTGCTCACTTTGCAGAGTGGGCTGCACTTCCAGAAAGGAGACAAAGCCTCTGTCTTGAGCACCTTTGTGAGAGGCCAGCTGTTGAGTAAGTCTGAACAATGAGACACCGTTCACAGAAAGGGCCATAGGATAAGTGTTCAAACCCCAGGGTTCCTGGGAAGAGTTTGAGTGCAGTAGACTCTTTCTGACTACATGATTGGAAGTGCCCCAGGTAGGCATGGAAGAGACACAGTAAGCATGGAAGGAGAATGGATTTTATAAGGAATATGAACATTATTGTTTCATAGCCTACCCTTGTACCAAACTGAAGCTCTGTGTGGGTCAGCACAGCAGAAAATGCCCACAGTCATGGTGTGTGTAGTCCCGGGTAGGAGAGACTGAAGGCAGCAAGCAGCAACTAGGAAGTACTGTATTGTCAGAGGTATCTGCAGGGAAGGAAATCATAGCCAGGTAGGCTGGTTAGGAAGCAACTGCAATCACCATGTGAGAGAAGACAAGAACTGGAATCAGCTGCCACAAGCTCAGGACAGAGAGAAAGGGGCGTGTCTGAGATAAGGAGACAAAATTGGCAGCACTTGGTTGATGATTGGATGTAGGATTTCAGGCTGACTCTCTTTCTGGAGCAGGCAAAGGAATGGATGATGAGGCCTCAAACTAGTACGGAGCACCCATGGGTGGGTAAAAAAGCTCAGTGTTAAAGAGGACACTGTCTTTCCAAAACCTTTCTTTTCATGTCTCAAATTTGCCTTGATTTTTATTTTTTTAATAGGGTACTGCTTGAAACCGGCCGTTGCTCATCCGCTACCTTTGTGGGATAAAAGAACAGCTCACCGCACCTGTGGTGTTAAGGAAGAATGCATTTGGCAATATAAGAAGGCCCAGAAGAGCAGGAGGGAGGAGGGGCAGCTGAATCGGTGAAGTCTG
Organism: Mesocricetus auratus; assembly: GCF_017639785.1. NCBI lineage: Eukaryota > Metazoa > Chordata > Mammalia > Rodentia > Cricetidae > Mesocricetus > Mesocricetus auratus. Next base: position 91,709,186 of record NW_024429190.1, read on the forward strand.
TGGAGCTGGGTCTCCTGCTCGTGCCGGTCCTTTGCAGGTTCTTTCCAGGAAAAGTATGGCCATCTCGGGGCCAGACTGGAAGCAACCCTACTGTCTGGAAAGTCAGTGGACAGATGGAAAGAGCAGCTCACACCAGCTCATGCAGGAGAGGACCTTCTGTGAGCCCGTTGGACCTGGGACTTGTCAATTAGGCTAGCCTCTCCCTCCTTAGCACTGGGATTACAAGTGGGTACCACCCTGCTCAGCTTTTTATGTGGCTGCTGGAGATGGAACTTAGATCACCGTGAGTGTACAGCAAATGCTTCCCCTACTGGGCTGTCTCCATAGCTCCAAGACCTACTTTTCTGATGTCCATGCCGAGGCACATCCAAGGTGTGTTGGAACAAATAAGGGATAAATGAAGCAAAGCCTCAACTCAATGTTTGAGTATGTAGACACATACGTGCCTAAGACCTACTGGGAAGAAACAGACAGGGTCAGGAGAGACAGTTAGCACAGGCTGCACATTGAAAGTTGATGGGTAGCACCTGGCCCAAGGCATCAAAGCAAGATGAGCTTTGATTTGGATATTAGGATCTGAAGGTGAGTCATTTAGACACCAACCCTGAATCCACAGAGAGGTAACCCAATTGTCCCTGCCACATGTTTATGCTGTGCCTCTCAGCTGTGGCCATGTGGTGACACAAGGGACACTGCTCTACTTTTTTTCCCCATTTTTTAAATTTAAATTAGAAACAAGCTTGCTTCACATGTCAGTCCAAGCTCCCTCTCCCTCCCCTCCTCCCCCGCCCTCCCCACCCAATCCCTACTCTGCTCCCCAGGGAGGGTGAGGCCCTCCATGCGGCATCTCCAGAGTCTGTCATTTCATCCAGGGCAGGACCTAGACCCTCCTGCAAGAGTCCATGTGAGAGAGCATCCCTCATTGTGGGATGGGCACCCAAAGTCCATTTGTACACCAGGGATACATACTATCCAAGGCTCCATAGATTGCCTAGGCCTCCTCACTGACACCCATATTTAGGGGGTCTGGGTCTGATGGGAGTTGCCATTCTGTAAATCTGTCTCTTACTGGTTGTTGAATAAAGCACTGTTGGCCAATAGGGAAGCAAGATAGGTGGGACTAGGAGTTGAGGAGGATTCTGGGAAACAGAAGCACAGGGAGTCATCATGTAGCCGCCATAGAAGTAAGAGGTCCGGACCCTTTATCTGGTAAGAGAAATACTTAGATTAACAATTATGAGGTAAATACTTAAGTTAGAGATAGCCAGTAAGAAACCAAGCAAACGGCCAAGAGCTTCATAATTAATATAGCCTCCTGTGTGTTTATTTGGGACTGATGCAGCTCTGGAATCAGGCTGGCAGGAAGGCTTCACCCTATATGGGTCAATCCAATGCTGGATTCCCAGCCATCAGTCTGGGGTCCAAGAGCTCTCCCTTGTTCAGGCCAGCTGTGGGTTAAGCCAGCCCAGTCTTGACCCCTTTGCTCATCAGTCCTCCCTTTCTGTCACTGGATTCCAGGAGTTCAGTTCTTCAGTTCAGTGTTTAACTGAGGATGTCTGCCTCTGCTTCCATCAGTTGCTGGATGAAGGTTCTGTTTCCCAGACTCTCTGGCAGTGGGATTGCATGCTATACGTTTACTTCTTATCCCTCCACTCAGGTATTAGAGATGCATCCTAAGATCTCACATTGAGCTCTCATTACAGAGTCTTTAGGTCTAGCTACTGGTGGTCTGGCTTCTGCAGAGGCACCAAATAACCTTCCAGAAGGATGACTGTGCTTATGTCATGCCCTCCTCAAAAACTTTCAATTACCCTGAATCATTTCTGCAAAGCTTTTCAAACAGGCTACTAATAAAAATCTCTGGTATATCTACCCCACCCCCAAATTCTAAACTATTGTTATCTATGTGAGGCTGCAGCAATCTCTATCTTTAACAGGAACTCTAGGTAGTTTTCAAACCTAAGCAAATTAGAGAAACAACAATCTTTCAGAATAAATGCTAAAATCATAAACGAGATCCTGGAGAACTCAATGAAGTCATCTCTAGAGCAGGGAAAGAGGAAAATGGATGTTCGGGGAGAGGCAGAGCTGCAAGGAAGGGAGATAGATTCTGTGTGCTTTGAAAATGATTTGTACTCTCCAAAAACTCCTGCTAAATTTAATTGCCAGTGTAATGTTGCTGAGAAGGGTTGGGGTCATAAAGAGTTGGCTGTGTCAAAGGAGATCTATGTATCCATGTAAACGGATTAATATTGATGCCATTACTGTGGGAGTGGGTTGCTTCTTTCCTTGATTTTAGTTCATTGAGACAGAGTAAGGTACAGGCCAGGACAGATTAGAATTCTTAATATGGCTGAGGCCAGCCTTGAATTCTTGATCCTCCTGCCTCTACTTCCAAGGTTATACACGTGTATCACTGTACTCATCTCTGGGGTGGGTTAGTCTGTAATAGAATTAATTCTGACTGAGTTCATGATCCTGAGAATGGATTGATATGTCAGGAGTCTGTCCCTGATACACCCTTCACCTCACATGCAGCAATTTCCTTTTTCTACTCCTTTGTCATATGTGTGATAGTACAAAGTCTTCACCAGAAATCAAGATGTCTGGGCAATGTGCATGAACTTCCCTGTCTTTGTTCTGCAATTATGAGCCAAAAGAACCCTTTTATAAAAAACCCAGAAGGTGAACCAGGATGCCAATCAGGTCTCACTATATATCCCAGGTTGGCTCTGAGCTCTTAGTACTCCTGCCTCAGCATCCTGTGTGCAAGGATCACAGGTGTGATCCATTAAATCTGCTCCATCTTCTCATGAAAAACTAAACAAACCCACCTTCTATATTTGTGTGTTATACTTGAAAATATATAGTCAGCAACGTGCCACTGAGGACTCATAATTTACATAGGATCACAAAAGGTAGTCCCAGGCTCACAGGCTGCCACCTCCTCTGACCCTGGCTCCTAGAGGGTAGCTTGGTTCACATGCCATTCCCCAATTTCTCTCTGTTCCCTTCACTCTGAACATTAGCAAAGGGAGTTTAGAGTCACCAAGGCTGTAGAAGCAACTTGATCTTGTTCAATGCTATCTAGATCCCACTCAGCCAGACCTTGGCTGTCTCCTACCTCCACCTTGATATTGTGAAAGGACGAGCTCATGGCTCAATAATGCAGTCTTTCAATTTAAAGAGTATGGATGTTAGAATGCCTTTTGCTCTTGCTATTGAAGGCAGCTCTACTCTCTACAAAGAGCTCTGCTGCCCTTTCCACATTACATTTTTGACTAGCCATGTTAAGCTGTAATGTATGTTTAGTTTACTCTTTTATAAGCAAATTTCCTCTTGTTTCTAAACACAATTTCTCAGCTGCTATGCTTTGCATATATCCTGGCTTGTCAATTTTCTTTGTAAAGTGAATTCAGCTCTCCACATGGAGCCTTATGAGGAGAGGAGAGCATCTCTCTTGCTTTGGTGCCAAAAGTTTGTTAAGCTTAATGTCTATGTCTTTGCACATGTGCAATAGATATCATATTAATTAGTCAGTGACACCCATCTTAGTCTATTTTAGACTATTATAACAGGATACTATACACTGGATAATTTATAATTACAGAATTTATTTGGCTCACGGTTCTCCTGGCCAGGGAGTCCAGTATGGTATCGGTTGGAAAAATGCCTTCTTCTTACATTTGAATGTAGTAGAAGTTGTCACATTGCTAGTGAGAGCAAGTGAAGGGGCAAACTCCTTGTTATAAGGACCCCAATTTGACAATAGTGACTAACTTATTTGTGAGGGGTCTTCCTGATTCCTCTGTAAGGGGAATTCCTTAAGACTGTTTCAGTAATGCATGTTTCCAATATGTAAACCGCAGGGCACAAAGTCAGAGCCTTTTATTCCACATTGACTAAAACCTTGACTATCACAGGTAATGTTGATTACTCAAGTCTGCCACCTAATATTCTCTGCTTCTATAGTAATATGAAGCCCTTCATGGGGGCCATTAGGATGCTGAGCATTGTTTGGCAGCATGGCTATTAATTTAATTATGGAGTATTTTAATTAAGTAGGGCAGAAGTCTATCTGGCAGATCCTGGTACTAGACCTGTTGTTAGCTCCTACTTGGCCTTGGGCTCTACTCTTGTGTCATTGTGTCTGTGTGTGTGTGTGTATGTGTGTGTGTGTGTGGGGTGTTTCTGTATAATGCAAGGGACAAGGACTACAGAGGCACCCCAACAACCTTTGATTTTAATAAGGGCTCCATGGCAAGGGCATAAATGTGTTCATAAAAATTTCAAGTTTTTAACAGGGAGTGTGGGGATGGGATGCTTAGGAGAAAGATTGTTTAGTGAAGCCTCACTTCCCTTGGCAAAGTCTAGAAAATGTCCGAACTCATTTTGCCAAAGTCAGTCCTGCGTAAAAATATCAACAGATACTTCTGCCTCTGGGGCAGCCTTTTTTACCTCTATTTCCTTCCTGCCTGTACCTGAGGTATGGTGGAGAGGTGGCCATTGGGCAAAGGTTGGCTGGGTCCAATGTTTTAAGAGCACTTTGTGGCTTTTAAGTGTGAGAGTAAAATCATGGGTGAAGTCTATTAACTTCTACAGAACTCTTGTGCTACTGGGACATCCTGCAAGGTAGAGCAATGAGGCAGAATGGAATGGTCTAGACTGTAGATACTGGGAGAATGCTTGGGGTTGTTTTTCTTGGCCTAGCTAGTAAGAAAATCCTCCATCACCTAACCCCCAGCAGGGACATTATGCGGGAAAAGCAGCATCCTTGATCAATTCAGACATGGACAAAGCTAAAAGGTAGGAGTCTAGAATTTTCTATCTTGAGTTCTAATACTGCCAAAGAGTGCACCAGACCATCAGTTGTAAGTCCAGGGATTGGCCTGGTGTCTAGACCAGCATGCATACCATACCCTGTGTGGTTCTGGAAGTGTCAGGTGTATGATCCTGACCTGGTGAGCCACGGGTGGGGACTGAGCTGGCCTGAAAATATAGGACTCTGGCAAGTGTCCACATGCAGAATCTTTGGCAGGTTCTGGATCTGTTCCAGGGGAGTTCAGTTCAGTAGTTGTGTGAGACAAGTTAGTTGGTTGAGTTCTGCAGTATCTGGATGGATGGATAGACACGGCTCAGGTTGGAATCTTTATGACTCTAGTTTTCAGAAGGATAGGACAATCCTTTGGCCATTTAGAGAACAGATCGTCACTGTGTTGAGGATGCTAATGAACCCATGAGGTGACTGGAAGGAGTGCTGCAGGATGAGCTGCAGGAATGCAGGAAGCTCTCTAGGTAGGACACTTTTCTAGAGTCTCCATCTATCCCATATCCCATCTTCTGGACTCATCTCCTGTGCAGATCCAGTGGCCTGTGAGATTTGCAATGTATTCTGTCATTTTACAGTAGGCAAGGGCAGAAGCAGAGTCAAGCAACATTGCTTTCATTGTGAAAACAGCAGCAGAAAAAAAAACCTTGCCGTTGTAGCAAAGAGGAACTCAAACAGCAGGCTTTTTAGTGGGATGTATCAATGAGTGAACCAGAGAAATGCTTTACAATATTTTGTTGATTCCATACTGTCAAATCAAATCCAAACATTAAAAAGCCCAGCAATATAAATCCCAACTACTCACAAGGACCATGCCCTTAAAATGCATTTAAAAGGCAGTATGCAGTGGTGCATGCATGGTTTATTTTATTTTATTGGTTTTTCGAGACAGGGTTTCTCTGTATTGTTTTCGAGGCTGTGGGTACAGCCCAGCCTCGAACTCACAGAGATCTGCCTGCCTCTGCCTCCCGAGTGCTGGGAATAAAGGCGTATGCCACCACTGCCCGGCTCGAATGCATGATTTTAATCTCAGTAATCAAGAGACAGAGGCAGGTGGATTGTGAATTCAAATTCAGTCTGGGCTAGGTGATAAGATCCTGCTGTCGAAAAGAGAAAAGAAAAGAAAAGAGCGCATTTAGCCCTGCCTACCAGATAGTTCTAGAAAATGATGGTGGAATCAGGAAAATGGTGTGGCAGGCCCTGGAAGCAGCAGCAGGAGGAGATAGTGAATGCCTCCTATTGGGATGGTTGTCAGTCTCTGCAGTGAAGAGATGCTTGCTCATTGTGTTCAGTGGTTCCCGAAGCAATGATAGCAATTCCTAGGTGCCTTCTTGTGCCTAGGCCTTTCACCTGGGAACAGGTGAAATTCAGGCTTGCCGTGTAGGTAGGAGAGCTGAAAATGGGCCAATTAGAACATGTTACTCAGTTGAACCCACAATGACTCACAAAGGGAAACTGAGTCTCAGAGCAGGAGGTTTACAGGTCTCTTGGATGTCTCTGAGAGGCTGAAAGCAGGGCTCCGTGGTCCCCTTCTCCCATCCCACCCAGTGCAACCCCCTAGACATGCCATCTCCCTTTGTTTGTCAGCTATATCTCTACACTTACCATTCTTTTCCTGAATTCAAGAGTAGTTTCTCAGCTTCTCAGTTGGATGCAATTATCTGTGGACTGCTTGTTAGGGTGGTAGACTCAGTTCTCCTGTGCCCCTCATCTTCCTTTTAGTCTCCTCAACCACCCAGGTCCTTTCAATTTAATTAAAAATATTGTTCACTGCAGGTCAAGTAGGTTCTGTGATTACATTTTCTTCTTTGAACATCTTTTCATTTTCCCCAGATTAAAATGCGCACACTGCCTGTTCATTTGCATGGCTTGTGCTGCACCTGCCATTAATTTCTCTTATCAGACCTGTCAGGACCTTGACAGGTAGGTCTTCCCAAAGGGGGACTGAATTTTCATCTGTGTTTCTTGCACCAGCTCAATTCCTGGGGAGACAGCTTTCTGGCTGGGGTGGGACACAAACAGGGTGACATTTATAGGAGGCTCTGATTTTGTTACTTTCTGTGAGGCTGCCTAGAAGAACCATGGCATCCACAGCATCACAAGACATTCTACTTAGGGACATTTTCTGTTGTGTGGCTGCCTCTGTTTGTCCTCTCACTACTCTCTTTACTCTGGTTTTTTCCAAGAACCAGCATTTCTTAAGCCGGTGGTGCTTATGTGTATAGACTTCTGCCATATGCCACATGAAATGCTCTGACGGCCTCAGGATGCTAGCCAGCAGGGCAGTGCATGGTGGCAAGATGGTTTGAATGCTTCCCTATGTGTTACAAGATGCTCTAACACTGGCTGGGCCCTGTTACTCTGAATCATAGGGACATCCACATTATGTAGTCAGGTTCTCTCTTTGCATTTCTAGTCATGCCAATAGTACCCAAGCCCACCAAGAGTAGTTGAAGAAGCTGCCCATAAGGGCAGCATGTGCCTAGGGCTTTTACCTTAGTGCCTAGTCTTTTTCAAGAATTGCCAAAGCACTGAACTGGCTCTGCACTCTCCACAAATACCTTTGGCCCTGACATCTCTCTTCTCTTCACTCTTATCTTCAGAAAATTTTGACATTGACTGTATTTTTTCATATTTTTTATTTAACTTTTGATACTAGTCACTCTCAGTTCCCTCTCCCTTACCTCCTCCCCCACCCCCATCCAACCCCTTATCCCCACTCCATCCGCCCTCTGCCCCCCAGGGAGGGCAAGGGCTTCCATGAGGGATTTTCAGAGTCTGTCACATCAACCCAGGAAGGGTCTAGGTTCTTCCCCATGAGTCCATGCTGAGAGAGCATCCCTCCATGTGGTATGGGTTCCCAGAGTCCATCTGTATGCCAGGAATAAATGCTGCTCTATTCTCCAAGGTCCCACAGATTGTCAAGGCCTCCTCTCTGTAACCTAGGTTCGGTGGGAGGGATGTCTGGATCAGTCCCATGCTGGTCCCTCATTCATCAGCCTGGGGTCCATGTGTTCCCCCTTGTTTAGGTCATCTGCCTCTGTGGGTGTGCCAACTTGATCTTGATTCCTTTGGTCATCACTCTTCTTTGCAACTGGGTTCTAGGAGTTCAATTTGGTTCACAGCTGTGGGTGTCTGACTCTGCCTCCATCAGCCACTGGGTGAGACTTCTAGGATGGCATATAAGGTAGTCATCATTCTCATTATCATGGGAGGGCATTTAAGGTAGCCTTAATGCCAGTTGGTGTCATTCTTGTAGATATGTGCCAGATCTCTCCTCTGACTTATAATGGCTTCCTCTTTTATGGTATCTCCCATCTCTATTCTTACCTGGCTCAACCTTCCTGCTCTCCCATGTCCTCCTCTCCCCTCCTCTTTTCTCCCTCTCCTTCTCCCATCTCCTGCTGTACTCCTCTTCTCCCCCCAATCCAATTAGGAGATCTTATCCCATAACCCTTCTCCGGGTTACCATCCATCTCTCTCTTAGGGTACCCCTGTACCCCAGACTCTCTGGCAGTGGGACTGTGGGCTGGCAGTTCCCTGCTCCATGTCTAAAATTCATGTATGAGTGAGTACATACCATAATTGTCTTTTTGTGATTGGGTTACCTCACTCAGGATGGTTTATTCTAGTGCCATCCATTTGCCTGCAAATTTCAGGATTCCATTTTTTTCTGCTGAATAGTACTCCATTGTGTATCCTTGTCTTGTTCCTGATTTTAGAGGAATCACCATTATTTTCTCTATCCACTCTTCAATTGAGGGGCATCTAGGTTGCTTCCAAGTTCTGGCTATTACAAATAATGCTGCTATGAACATAGTGGAACAGACTTCCTTGTTGTATGAATGGGCATCTTTTGGATATACGCCTAAGAGTGGAATTGCTGGAATTCCCATTTTCCTGAGGAATCTCCATACCAATCTCCAAAGTGGCTGCACAAGTTGGCATTCCCACCAGCAGTGGAGGAGTGTACCCCTTTCTCTACATCATCTCCAGCATAAACTGTCATTAGTGTTTTTGATTTTAGCCATTCTGATGGGAGTGAGATGGTATCTCAGAGTTGTTTTGATTTGCATTTCTCTAATGGCTAATGATGTTGAGCACTTTCTCAGGTGTCTCTCGGCCATTTTGGACTCATCTATTGAGAATTCTCTATTTAGTTTGGTACCCCACTTTTTAATTGGATCCTTTGGTGTTCTGGAGACTTGCTTCTTGAGTTCTTTGTAAATTTTTGAGATCAGCCCTCTCTCAGATGTGGGATTTGTGAATATCTTTTCTCATTCTGTGGGCTGTCATTTTGTCTTGTTGACTGTGTCCTTTGCCCTGCAGAAGCTCCTCAATTTCAGGAGATCCCATTTATTAGTTGTCAATCTCAGTGTCTGTGCTACTGGTGTTATGTTCAGGAATTGGTCTCCTGTTCCAATTGTTCAAGGGTACTTCCCACTTTCTCCTCTAAGAAATTCAGAGTGGCTGGATTGATGTTGAGGTCTTTGATCCATTAGGACTTAAGTTTTGTGCATGGCAATAGACATGGATCTATCTGTTGTCTTTTACATGCCAGCATCCAGTTCCTCCAGCACCATTTGTTGAAGATGCTTTCTTTTTTCCATTGTATAGTTTTAGCTTCTTTGTCAAAGATCAGGTGTTCAAAGGTGTGTGGGTTGATAATCAGGGTCTTCAATTCGATTCCATTGGTCTACCTGTTTTTGAGTGAATACCAAGCTGTTTTCAGGACTATAGCTCTATAATAGAGAAGTCAGGGATGGTAATGCCTCCAGAAGTTCCTTTATTGTACAGGGTTGCCTTGGCTATCCTGGGTCTTTGTTTTTCCATATAAAGCTGAGGATTGTCCTTTCGAGGTCGGTGAAAAATTGTGCTGGTATTTTGATAGGGATTGCATTGAATCTGTAGATTGCTTTTGGTAAGATTGCCATTTTTACTACATTGATCCTACCTATCCAAGAGCATGGGAGATATTTCCATTTTCTGTTATATTCTTTAATTTCTTTCTTTAAAGACTCAAAGTTCTTGTTATACAGGTCTTTCACCTGTTTGGTTAGAGTTACCCCAAGATATTTTTTCGTGTTAGTGGCTATTGTAAAGGGTGAGGTTTCTCTGATTGTTTCTCATCCCCTTTATTGTCTATATATAGTAGGGCAACTGATTTTTTTTGAGTTAATCTTGTATCCTGCCACTTTACTGAAGGTGTTTATCAGCTATAGGAGTTTCCTGGTAGAATTCTTTGGGTCACTTACATAGACTATCATATCGTCTGCAGAGAGTGATAGTTTGACTTCTTTCTTTCCAATTTGTATCCTCTTGATCTCCTTTTGTTGTCTTATTGCTCTAGCTAGACCTTCACTTACAATATTGAAGAGATATGGAGAGAGTGGACATCCTTGTCTTGTTCCTGATTTTAGAGGAATCACAATTATTTTCTCTTCATTTACTTTGATGTTGACTGTTGGTTTGCTGTATATAGCTTTTATTATGTTTAGGTATGTTCCTGTTATCCCTGATCTCTCCAAGATCTTTACCATGAAGGGGTATTGGATTTTGTCAAAGGCTTTTTCAGCATCTAGTGAGATGGTCATGTGGTTTTTCTTTTTCAGATTATTTTTTTTGGTGGATTAAATTGATGGATTTTCGTATGTTGAACCATCCCTGCATCCCTGGGATGAAGCTTACTTGATCATGGTGTATGGTTTTTGTGATGTGTTCTTGGATTCGGTTTGCCAGTATTTTATTGAGTATTTTTGCATCAATGTTCATGAGGGAGATTGGTCTGTAATTCCCTATCTTGGTTGTGACTTTGTGTGGTTTAGGTGTCAATTTAATTGTAGCCTCGTAAAAAGAATTTGGCAGTGATCCTTCTGCTTCTATTGTGTGGAATACTTTGAGGAGTATTGGAATTAGCTCTTCTTTGAATTTCTGGTAGAATTCTGCACTGAAGCCATCTGGGCCTGGGCTTTTTGTGGTTGGGAGACTTTTTATGGCTGATTCTATTTCTTTAGGCATTATATATCTGTTTAAGTTGTTTATCTTTCCTTGATTTAATTTTGGTAAGTGATATCTATCCAGAAAATCATCCATTTCCTTTAGATTGTCCAGTTTAGTGGAGTACAGATTTTCAAAGTATGATCTGATGATTCTTTGGATTTCCCCAGTGTCTGTTGTTATGCCCCCTTTTTAATTTCTGATTTTGTTAATTTGCATGTTCTCTCTGTCTTTTGGTTAGGTGTGATAAAGGTTTGTCTATATTGTTTTTCAAACAAGATTTTCTCAAAGAACCAAATCTTTGTTTCATTGGTTATTTGTACGGTTTTCTTTGTTTCTACTTTATTGATTTCAGCTCTCGATTTGATTATTTCTTGGCATCTACTCCTCCTGGGTGAGTTTGCTTCTCTTTGTTGTAGAGCTTTCAGGTGTTCTGTTAATTCTCTAGTGTGGCAATTCTCCAGTTTCTTCCTGTGGGCACTTAATGCTATGAATTTTCCTCTTAGAACTACTTTCAAAGTATCCCAAATGTTTGGGTATGTTGTGCCTTTGTTTTCATTAAATTCTAGGAAGTCTTTTATTTATTTCTTTCTTTCTTCCTTTACCCAGGGGTGATGCAATTGAGCATTGTTCAATTTCCATGAGTTTGTGAGGTTTCTGCAATTTGTTGATGTTGAATTCTAGTTTTAAGCCATGGTGGTTCGAAAGGTTACAGGGGGTTATTCCAATTTTTTTGTATCTGTTGAGGTTTGCTTTACTGCCAAGTATGTGGTCGCTTTTACAGAAGGTTACATGTGGTGTAAAGAAGGTATATTCCTTTTTGTTTGGGTGGAATGTTCAATAGATGTCTGTTAAACCCAATTGGGTGACAACTTCTGTTAATTCCATTGTTTCTTTGTTAACTTTCTGTCTGGTGGAAATGTCCAGTGGTGAGAGTGGGCTGTTGAATTCTCCCACTATAAGTGTGTGGGGTTTAATGTGTGATTTGAGTTGTAATAATGTTTCTTTTATGAATGTGGGTGCCTTTATATTTGGGGCATATATGTTCCGAATTGAGACTTCTTCACGATGGATTTTTCCTATGATGAATATGAAATGATTTTCTCCTTGTCTTGATTAATTTTAGTTTGAAGTCTATTTTGTTAGATATTATGATAGCTAAACCAGCTTGCTTCTTACATCCATTTGATTGGAAAATCTTTTCCCAACCCTTAACCTTGAGATAGCGTCTGTCTTTGAAATTGAAGTGTGTTTCTTGTATGTAGCAGAAGGATGGATTCTGTCTTTGTGTCCGTTTTGTTATCCTGTGTCTTTTTATAGGTGAGTTAAGACCATTGATATTCAGGTATATTAATGACCATTGATTGTTGGTCAATGGTCATTAATGGCCATTGATTGTTGACCATTGATTGCTTTGGATCCGTCTGTGGTGGTAGTTTTGTGTGTGAGTTTTTCTCCTATTTCTAATTTCTGGTAAAGTTAGATTATCTATTTTCCATGTTATTTTGAGTGTAGTTAACTTCCTTGGGTCGGAGTTTTCCTTCTTGAACTTTCTGTAGTGCTGGATTTGTGGATATGTATTGCATAAATCTGGTTTTGTCATAGAATATCTTGTTTTCTCCATCTATAGTGATTGAGAGTTTTGCTGGGAATAGTAGTCTGGGCTGGAATCTGTGGTCTCTTAGTGTTTGTAGGACATCTATCCAGGACCTTCTGGCTTTCATAGTTTCCAGGGAGAAATCGGGTGTAATTCTCTTAGGTTTGCCTTTATATATAACTTGGACTTTTTCCTTTGCTGCTTTTAATATTCGTTCTTTATTTTGTATGTGGTGTTTTGATAATTATGTGGCTACGGAACTTTTTTTTTGGTCCAGTCTATTTGGTGTTCAGTAAACTTCTTGTAGTTTCATAAGCATGTCCTTCTTCAGGTTGGGAACGTTTTCTTCTATTTTGTTGAATATGTTTTCTGCACCATTGAGCTGGGCTTCTTTGCCTTCTTTACCTATTTTTCTTAGATTTGATCTCTTTATGGTGTCCTACATTTCCTGGATATTTTATGTTAAGGATTTGTTGGACTTAAGACTTTCTTTTGTCGACGAATCTATTTCCTCTAGTTTATCTTCAGTGCATGAGATTCTGTTTCCCATCTCTTGTATTCTGTTAATTATGCTTGCATCTGTAGTTCCTAATTGTTTATTCAGCCTTTTAATTTCCAGCATTACCCCAGTTTGTGTTTTTCTTATCGATTCCATTTCTGTTTTCAGGTCTTGAATTGTTTCCTTCATCTGTCTGATTGTTTTTTCTTGGCTTTCTTTCTTTAAGAGATTTGTTGATTTCTTGCATTTTTTGGTTTGTGTTTTCTTCCATTTCTTTAAGGGATTTTATCATATCCTCTTTGAGGGCCTCTATCACTTTCATGAAGTTGTTTTGAAGGTCATTCTTTTCTGTTTCATCAGTGTTGGTATGTTCCAGTCTTGCTGGTGTAGAGTTTCTAGACTCTGGTGGTGTCATATTGGTTCCTCTGTTATTGGCTGTGTTTTTATATTGTCTTCTTCCCATCCTTTATTTCAGTGGGTGCTCGTGGGGTCTCTTCCTCTCCTTAAGCACCAGGCAAGCACCAGAATGGACTGAAGACTTAAGCACAGGGCAAGGACCAGAAGGCACTGAAGACTGAGGTATGGGCAGACTCAGGGTGGTCCTTCTGGGCAGGGCAGGTCCTCTCTAGTCACAGAAAATGCCCAGGGAGATGGGGCAGGGAGGTGTAAGGAGTTGGGGCTCAGAGCAGGGCCTCCACTCACCTTAAGCATAGGGCAAGGACTGGAAGGCACTGAAGACTGAGGTGTGGGCAGACTCAGGGTTCTCCTTGCAGGCAGGGCAGGTCCTCTCTAGTCACAAAAAACACCTAGGGAGAAGGAGCAGGGGATGTAGGGAGTTGGGGCTCAGAGTAGGGCCCCCACTCACCTTAAGCCAATATTGACCATCTTTATGTGGGCTGGCACCTGGCTGGTGATGTCTTGTTTTGGACTGGGTGCTTCCAGTATGCCCGAGATGAGGGGATAGAAGCACACAGAATGCAAATTCATTAATGCTTTGAGGCCACCCTACCTCCTTGGGAGCAAAAGACATGTTGCCCATACCTAGTGATTCAGTGCTTTTGAATGAGACTCTACTGTTGGGTTGTAGTTGTGTTCCCTTTGAGAATTTGCAATTTCATACAGTGGCCTGAGTTCACAGATTCCTGCCTATGTGATTGTGCCTCCCAGTCCTCTTCCTGGGCCACAGTCTCTTCTCTTGGATTAAACTCGTCCTGCCCCATTGATTCCAAACTTCCTGAGCATGAGCCTTGGCTTTCTGTTACCCAGGGCCTTATAGAACATACACTCTTTATTTAAATGGAGTAAGTTTTGAAATGACACTAGTTTTAATATTAGAATGTTTTTGGATCTGTGATAAATGTGTTTCGTTTTGTAAATATGTATAAAAAATTTTACACAAATAAAATTAACTTATTGGGACCAACTAGTTCTCTTTCCTTCTCTCCCCACTTCCCCCATCTTGGTTTGTTTCCACTCTGATTCTATCTCCCTCTCTGTCTCCCTTCTCTCCCTCAGTCTCTCTTCCTTTTGTCCTGTTTCCATCTCTCTGTCCCTTCACCTCCTCCCCTTTTCTATGCAGATCCACTGTACCTTCTCCCATATACCTGTAACTGTCTTGACTATAAATGTTTTGCATTTCAGACTTATTTTAACGTTTGGATGCTACTGCTGAAACATCTTGGGGATGAGGCCCAAGTTTAAACATGAAATTCATGTTTGTTTTATGTAAACTGTATCCACACAATCTGAGGGTCATTTTGCAGCTTTGTTCTTAGTGTGCCAGAATGCTGATCACATAGGTCAGGTGAGATCAAAGGTCAACACTTCCACTTGTGATATTACATTTGACAGGTCCAAAGGAAACTCTATTTCCTCAAATCCCAATGGATGGCAAAAGTCAGTTTCCTCTAGAAAGTATGAAGCTGGCTCCCACTACCAAAGAGCCATCTCCCTTATCACCGGCAGAAAGCACAAATGGCTAAATGGCTATCATCGGTGCTTATTAGCACAACAAAGTACATGCTGGCCTCCTTCAGTATCATAAGCACCTTCCTTTTTTTACTCCTTCCCTCCCATACTTCTGCCTTAAACTTCTCCAACTCCTGGACTCCCCTCTCCCCTGCCAGTGGAAGAACTCATTTCTCCTTATAATCCTGCTATTTTGGCTGTGTGCTCTCTTGGTCTCCTGTTTCTCTTCTCCTCTCTCCCTGTTCTGCTCCTGCTTTTCTCATGGCCAAGTCCAGTCTGCTGGCCTTGTTCAGTTTACTGCTTTCTCTGCTCTGGACTCTCTCAGATGCCTCTGGCTGCACACTCTCATAATCTAAATAAAAACCTTCCCCTTAACCATACCATGGATGCCGTCAGTTTATACACTGTTGATGTCCAAAATCTCAGATTTTGGAATGTTTTGTATTTCATATTTCTACACTACAGATTAGTGAGTATATAACCTGAATTTTGGTTTAGATATATGGCCATTTTCACATACAGAAACAATCCCAATACCCACCCTCACTGAGGCTTTCTTCCTTAGCCCTGAACCCTGCTTCCCAGGCCTCTGCTCTCCTAGCCTCCAGGGAAGCAGTCATCAAACAGATTGATGGACACTTCTTGGCTTCAGAGGAAATTCTCTCCAGCAACCTGAGAGTAGTTTGAGAAGAAGAATCTCTATTATAAACATCTTACCCAGCCATAAAGTACACCTCTCTTGGGAGCCACAGGGAGAGGTGACTCCTGCATCTGAACCCTGTGGTTTAGGAATCCTATTCTCCACAAGGGGAATTGGTGGCATTCTCAGGAGGGTGGGGGACAAGCAGAGGTCAGGCAGAACCCCAGGCAGGTCCTGCTAGGCTGTGCAGTGTGGGGTTTCCTTCCACTCAATCTGATACCACTGTGTCCCAGACAGGACAAGAGAGCACATGTGTTACCTGAGGCTGACCCTGATCTTTGGGGCTGAATTTGTACTTAGGAAAATCTTCTCTGCCCTGGGGGCTGAACCCTTCTCCTATCAAACTGCAAGGGGCTATTGAGTTAAGAGGGTACATTGCTTAACAAAATCCCACAGACAAAAACTTAAGTTTATTGTTGCTGCGGTTTGGAGGCTGATAACTCCAAGACCAAGGGATGCGGTCTGAGTCTGTGGTCTTGCCTTCCATATCTCTTAAAAACAAAACCACAGTGTGTTTTCTCATTTTTTGTTTTGTAGGGTGGGAACGGTGGTGGGGGTGACAGTGGTGTGTGTATGTGTGCCTTTGTGTGTGTCTGTGTGTCTGCGTGTGTGTGTGTGTGTGTGTGTGTATGTGTGTGTATGTGTGTGTGTACACATGCATGTGTGCTTGTGCATGTGTGCATGCTTGTGGATGTCAGAGGACACTTTGCAGGAATCAGTTCTCTCCTCCTACGATGTGGATCCCAGGGACTGAACTCAGGTCCTCAGGCTTGGCAGCAAGCTTGATTACTCACTGAGCCATCTATCTTGGTGGCCTCTCTGGTGTCTCTTCAAATCTATCCAATTTTCTCTTCTGACTGACACTAATAAGATTTGATTAGGCCCTGCCTAATAAGGTCGTATTAACTCAATTTCTCCTTTAATAGTCTTGTCTCCAAATACTGTTCTATCCAGACTTCAGGAGTCTAATTACGGAGGGGACAAAATTCAATATAGAAAAGATGCAAAACTTAACTTGAGGCCCACACTGTGAGAGGGAGTCCATGGTCTACATATACTGCCTGAATGGTCAGGAACTGGAGATTGGATAGCCCATAGACCTAGGTAGAACCAAACATGACTTGTAAAAAAATCAATGAAATGATTCCTAGTGATATTCTGCTATAGTCATCGATCAGTGCCTTGTCCAGTTGTCATCACAGAGACTTCCTCTGGCAGAAGATGGGAGCTGGTGCAGATTCCCACAGCCAGACATCATGTGGCGAGAGTTTAAATTGGAGTCTCCACCAGTTCCCTCTCCACAGTGATGGGAGAATCGGGCAGAAGAGGGGGAGGAAACATTGTAGAAGTCAGAGGGATTAGAGGACACCAGGAGAACACCATCCACCAAATCAGCTAAGCATGACTCATGTGGGCTCTCAGAGACTGAAGAGATAAGCGCGGGGCCTGCATGGGTCTGTACCAGGACCTCTGCCTATATGATATGGCTGTTATTTGGTATTTATTTTTTGGCACTGCCAATAGTGGGTGCGGGTGTATCTCTGACTCTTTTTCTGCTCTCGGGACTCTTTTCCTCCTATTGAGTTGCCTTGCCCAGCCTCTGTATAAGGGCTTTTGCTCTGTCTTGTATCTTGTTTTGCCCTGTTTGGTTGTTGTCTCTTGGAGGTCCACTCTTTTCTGAAGACAAAATGGAGGGGAAGTGAATTTCGGGGAGGGGGAAGCATGAGGTGGGGGAGAGCTAGGAGTGGAGGGAGGGGAAACTGGCTGGGGTGTGTAGTGCATGAATCTATTTCAGCGAAAAAAAAGAAAAGATGAAAAGGAAAAGAGGGCCTATGGGAGCAAGAAGAAAAATGGGAAGGAGTCTGATCTTTAGATGGAGCCGAGTGGACTAGCATTCTCAGAGTCGAGGTTGGGCGCTTGTTGATTATTCTGGTGGGTACTGGTGTTGTTTTCGCATCAGTGCCTCCAGTGCCGCGGGATGGAAAGTAAAGGAGCTTTCTAGAATGCTCACCACAGTTCATAGAGGAGCACAGTTCATAGAGGAACTGCTTTGTTCTGATAATATTTGAGAACAGAGGCAATTTGTAGACATATGGTCCTCACTTAAAAGGGGTCTGTGTGACACCGACTCAGCACCTGGCTTATTTAGGCAGGTACACACTCAACCGTGCGCTGCCCCAAATAGATGCTTTTTCATGTTGGAGACATCTTGCCACAGTCCTAATAGATGAGCAAACATGTATTAGGTGTCCCTAAGGAGGGGTGACTGGGAGGGTAGCCGGGAGGACAGTTGCTGACCGGAGACTCAGAAAGGCAAGTCGCACAGATTAATAACCCGGAAGTTTTGTTATTGATATTTTGCGTGAGTGGTCCAAGATAGGGTGACCTAGCCTTTTCTAAAATTTGGGCAGAGACAGGGAGGAGGACCCAGGAAGCCCTGTCGCTAGTGCAGCAGCAAGAGTGGAGCCTGCAGTTTGTCCAGCAGGTGGCACCATCCATCTGGTTGTCAGGAGAGCTAGCCTTTCCCACAGGGTGGGTCCTAGGCACCTGATACCAGGCACAGAGGGCTTAAGCCTGTCTTACTTGGAGAGTGAGAAGGAAAATATTTATTTGCCACCCCCTGGGAAGTCTGGCCTAGAAACATGAAGTAAGCTGCAGGCCCTGGATGCGTTGGCCAGTGGCCAGTGGCCAAGGAAGATTCCAGAACCAGACAGAACAAGCTGACAGATGCCATAGTAATTAATAAAAGCACATTTCTCTACAAGGCTTCCCCTTCCCAGCAAAGGAGATCCAGTTATAGATACTGTCTTAAAATTATCACTCGGACTTGGATTGATTTGAGTAAGTGGCAGGAATGATTTAGGCTCTTCTTGTACTAACACTAACCCCTTTGTGTGCTAGTCTGAGTCTGACAGGATGATCTAGGCCTGGGTGAGTTCCTTAACCTGTCTGTGTCTCGGTGTAGTCTGTAAAGTGGAGATATTAGCAGTTCTTATTTTATGGAATTCACTACGAGGGTGAAGTTAATATAGACAAAGCTCTTAGGGATAGCGTCTGACACATGGTTATTACTTCTAAGCTGTTACTGCCATCAGTTCAGCCCAAGGTAATTTTCTCAACTAGGCCATGTAACTCTAATGCCTTGTATGCAGTGGGTCCAGTAATTATGAATAAGATTTAAACGTGGAAAAAGAACTTCTAGAAGGTTATGGGGGAGTGAACGGCCCATGCTGTTGACTAGAGACACCTGCCAGGGCTGTAGGGATATCCACAACTTTCCATATTGAAGGTACCTACTAGTCGGGTCATCCAGACATAAACTTGGGGCAACACTGAAAGGTTGAGGAGCCAGCTCCGAGGGAAGACAGACAGGAACTGTGCCAGTTGTTCTGGGCTGGAGCACCTAAGGAGATAGGGCATGCTGAGAAAGAGCCAGCCCCCCTAGCTAGGGCAAGAATGGAAGGATAACTAGGCATTGAGAGGCTATGGTCTTTGTTACTCTGCATCTCCCTCAGAAGAACATCAGGTTGGGTGTAGGACTGTCAGAAGAAACAGAGACTCTGGTACAGGGGAGGGAGCACGTGTCTATGGCTTCATGCTGGACCATGAAGGAGACTTGGTGGAACACCTTAGGCCAGGAGATGGACAGCAAGGCAAGGGCAAAGGACTTGGGGCAGTGGCTTTTGTCACTGTGTGCCTGGCTGGTTTCTTTACTCCATTTCGTGCTTGCACGATTTGAAGGACCAGAGGAGTGAGAAAGTAGACAGGACTGACCTCTGCTTTATTATCTCATTCCAGATTATTCTATCTGGTGGTGAAGATGCAGGACTCCTATATTCAAGAGTGCCGGATCAGAGTTATAAATAGTATTTTTCAAGATGTGTGACCTTGGGCAGATTAATTATCTTTTCTATGTCTTGGGAATCTTTGGAACATTAGGTTCATGTTAGGCTTGCGTTGTTTCTGCAACAGCCTAGCTCCTGGCCTGAGGATACATTTATATTTAGATAAGAGAACTCCATATCAGTTGTCTGCCCCATGTTGGCAATGAACAGGCAAATCCCAGGCTCATGCGGGTCTAAATGTCTGCTATAGAATGTGGTAGTTTAAAGGAAAAAAGCCCCCCCCCAAGAAAAAGCCTTTCTGGACTGAGATATTTGAACAAGTGATCCACAGTGGGTGGTGCTACTTGGGGAGGTTGTGGAATCATGGGGAAGTGGAGCCTTGCTGGAGCAAGTATGTGACTGGGAACCAGCATTGAATATCTGAAGTCTCCTCCCAGTTACTGCTATTCCCTGCTTTGTCCTTGCGTTTGAAGGTGGAGCTCTCAGCTTCCTGCACCTTTGGCTACACCTGTGGATTATTGCCATGCTTCCTTGCCATGATGGAGTCTTACTCTCTGCAAGTGTAAGCCAAAATAAACCTTTTCTTCAGTAATTTGCTATAGATCATGGTGTTCTATCACTGCAATGGAAAAGTAGTTAAAACAGATTAAAC
The DNA here is from genome assembly GCF_017639785.1 of Mesocricetus auratus. NCBI lineage: Eukaryota > Metazoa > Chordata > Mammalia > Rodentia > Cricetidae > Mesocricetus > Mesocricetus auratus. The sequence continues at coordinate 91,729,272 of NW_024429190.1, forward strand.
AGATTCTCCTCTCTCCTTCTGTCCAGGACAATGCTTGGGGACCAATCTCTAATGGTGCTGGAGAATGGAATGCAGACACTCTCAGTACATCTTCATGGTTCTGATTCCAAAGGTCTCAGCCTTCAAGGGGAGGTAGCACTGTGGGAAGATGAGACAAGCTTGTGAAACAACATTGAATGGGCCAAGATTTGTCTCCAGACTGGCATTGAGATCTGCTGGGAGCCAGGGCTGACTAGATTTCTGCTCTTGCTGCTCTTGGGACTCCCATTAGTGAGGCCTCAAGAGCTTTGTTTCTACAGCCCTAGATCCCTTGGTGGTTACTTGCTGCAGACCCAGGCCACAGAGGACAGACTATTCAGTTTGAATGGCTGTAGCAGCTGCCTGTTGCTCATGCCCTCTCCTATGCAAGCTGCTGGCCAGTGATAAGTTCATACATCTGATGGAAACAGTAACTCTGAAGAGGCTTTCTATTACCCAGAAGTCATTTCTCATAAATCTGTTCTCTTTGCTACACCATTGGCATTAAACACAGGCAACATCGAGGGCTGGCTATGGAGGCACTGTGTGCTCTCACGGGAAGTTTTTGACTGCACCTGTGAGTCTTCTGGCTGGTACAGCATGCACTGGAATCCATGTTGAAAAGTTAACTATGGCAAGTGAAGTCTTGTTAATCAGCATGATTGTAGCGATCAATGGTTATATGTATCAAAATATCATGGTTGATACTTTATATAGATATAACTCTTTAAAATTTTTATTTTTCTTTTTTATCTTAATACAGTTTTCCTCCCTATCTTCTCTTCCCAGTAGCTTCCCACCCCCTCTCATATGAATTTACTCTGTTTCTTTCTCTCATTAGAAGAGAAGAGGCTTCTAGGAGAAAATGGAAAAACACAACAAAATAAAATATGAGATTAAGTTGAAAACCATCATATCAAATTTGGGCAAGACAGGCTAACAGAAAAATAATGAGCCCCAAGAAAAGGCAAAAGAATCAGAGACCTTCTTAATTTGCATGTTCAGGAGTTCCATAAAATGACTAAACTGGAAGCTGTAGTGTAAGCACGGACCTGGTGCAGACCTGTGAACGCTGCTCCACTTTCTGTGAGTTCGTAGGAGCTTTGCCTAGCTTCATCACCATTGTCTCCCCTGCTCCTTTCGCCTCCTCTTCTGTGGCATTCCCTGAACTCTGAGGAGATGGATTTGGTGTAAGCATCCCATTTAGAGCTATGTGTTCCAAGGTCTCTCTCTGTGTGTGGTCCTGCTGTGGGTCTCTGTATTTGATGATAACTCAGTAAGACATTGATCTATCAGTGTAGCAGAATTTCATTAAGAGTCATTTTACTGTTACTTTAAAAATTTTTATTGATTTATTTATTTAGGGTCAGTAGTATTTGGTCTTGCCCTTGGTCTCTGGGCTATCTACAGTTTAGTTCTTGGCTATCCAAGCAGTGTCTGGTATGCATTTCATTCATGGAGTGGGCCTCAAGTCAAATCAGACATTGGTTGGCCACTCCCACAAGCTTTGTATTGCTGTTGCCACAGCAGATCTTGCAGGCAGGACGGATTGTAGGTTTTATGGTTGCACTGGTGTTTACTTTTCTCATTTGGTAGCCTGCAGAGTATTTTTCCATGTCACAGACACTAAAACATGGGGGTGAAGGTTCTATGTCGGTCCCAGCTTCACCTCTCCATGTTCAATGAGTTGGTGCTATCTTCAACAATAGGGCTTTGCTGACAGTTTGTGGAGAGCAACACATTATCTTGATAACAGCCTGGATTGCCTAGGGATTTCATGAGACCCCTTTAGCCAAAACTCAATTGGATTAAATCTAGTCCTGTCACTGAAAGCTTCATTTAGTGAAAAGAGGAAGTCAGTAGAGGTTATGTCTCCTTTATTATCTCATTACTTGGAAACTTCCTTTGGATCACTTTAGTATTATTATGGGAAGTTTCCACTGCACTAGCATTCCATACTGCCATTGAAATTTTCAAATGCTCTTCAATTTTAGTTGTCCCCACCTCATTTTGTCCCTTAATTCCATCTTCCCGCCTTATCCTTTGGTTCTTGTCACCTCCCACCCTCACACTCCAGTCTACTTTCCCTCCCAGGGAGAACCATATGTTCTCCCTACTCCCCAGTCCCTTCTTCTATGCCTATCTTCTCTGCGTTTGTGGACTGTAGCTTGGATATCATTTATTTAATGACTAATATCTAGATATAATCAATTTATCTTTCTGAGTCTAAGTTACCTCACTCAGGATGACTATTTTCTTTTCCAATCAATGTGCCTACAGATTTCAGGATGTCGTTTTTTTTTTTTTTTTAAAGAGCTGAGTAATACTCTGTTGTGAAAATGTACCACATTTTCTTTATCCTTTCTTCTGTTGGGGGACATCTATGCTGTTTTCAATTTCTTGCTTTTATGAATAGAGCAGCACTAAACATGGTTGAGCAAGTGTACCTATGGTAGGATGAAGTATTTTTTTTAGTATATGAATGACTGGTATAACTGGGTCTTAAGGAAAATTGGTTCCCATCTTTCTGAGAAGCTGCCATATTGATTTCCATAGTTGCTATACAAGTTTTCACTCCTACCAGCAATGGAGGACTATTCCCCTTGCTCCACATCCTTGCCAGCATGAGATATCCCTTGTATTGTTATCTTAGCCATTCTGACAGGCATAAGATGGAATCTTAAAGTAGATTTGATTTGTATTTCCCTGATGGCTAAGGATATTGAACAGGTCTTCAAGTATTTACCAGCCATTTGAGTTTCCTCTATTGAGATGCTGTTTAGATCTACATCCAGTTTTTAATTGGGCTATTTGTTTTTTATATTAATTTTCTTGAGTTCTTTATATATTTTGGATATCTGTCTTCTATTGTATGTGGAGTTGCTAAAAAATATTTTCCTGTTTCTTAGGCTGTCATTTTGTCTGAATGACAGTGTCCTTTGCCTTACAAAAGCTTTTCAGCATCATGAGCTCTCATTTATTAATTAGTGATCTTCCTGATGTGCTATTGTTGTTATATTCAAAAAGTTTTCTTCTATGCCCATGTGTTCAAGGCTATTTCCCACTTTCTCTTCTATCAGGTTCAAGTGTACCTGGTTTTATGTTGAGGTCTTTGATCCACTTGAAGTTGAGTTTTGTGCAGGTGATAGGTATGGGTCTATTTGCATTTTTTTTACATGAAGACATCCTTTTTTGGCCAGCACCATGTGTTGAAGATTCTGTCATTCTTTCCAATGTGTATTTCTGGTTTCTTTATTAAAAATGGGTGTCAATATATGTGTGAGTTTATCTCTGGGTAATCAATTCAATTACATTGATCATACTTCTGATTTTATGCCAATACCAGGCTGCTTTTATTACTATAGCTTTGTAGTATAACTTGAGATCAGGATGGTGAGGCCTCCAGCATTTATTTTACTTCTCAGGATTGTTTCAACTATCCTGAGTGTGGTGTGTGTGTGTGTGTGTGTGTGTGTGTGTGTGTGTGTGTGTTTCCATATGAAGTTGAGAATTGTCCTTTGAATGTCTATAAAGAATTGCATTGCAATTTTGAAGGGGATTGCTTTGAATCTGTGGATTGCTTTTGGTAGGATGGCAATTTTTACCATGTTAATCCTACTGATCTATGTGCATGGGAGGTCTTTCCATCTTCTGATATCCTCACCAATTTCTTTCCTCAAAGACTTCAAGTTCTTCAAAGTCTTTCACTTAGTTGGTTAGAGTTACCCCCAAGATATTTTATATTATTTGAAGTTATCGTGTTCGGTGTTGTTTCTCTGATTTCTTTCTCAGTTTGTCATTTATTTATAAGAGGGGTACTGAGTTTTATGAATTAACTTTGCACCCAGCTAATTTCCTGAAAGAATTTATCAGTTGTCAGATTTCCCTGGTGGAATTTTTAGGGTTATTTATGTATACTATCATATTACCGGCAAATGAAGATACTTTTACTTCTTCCTTTCAAATTTTTATCCCTTTGATCTCCTTCAGTTGCCTTATTGTTCTAGCTAAGACTTCAGTTACTATATTGAATAAGTATGGAGAGAGTGGACAGCTTTATCATGTTCCTGATTTTAGTGGGATTGCTTTGATTTTTCTCTCCATTTAATTTGATGTTGGTTATGAGCTTGCTGTAAACTGCCTTTATTGGGTTGAGTCATGTCCCTTGTATTCCTAATCTCTCCAGGAATTTTATCAAAGTCCTTTTCTGCACTGATTGAGATGATCACTTGGTTGTTTTTGTCTTTTAGTTTGTTTGTATAATGGGTTATATTTATTGATTTACGTATGCTGAACTATCCATATAGCTCTGGGATGAAGCCTGCTTGTCCATGGTCATCTTTTTGAAGTATACTTGGATTCTGTTCTCAAGAATTTTACTGAATTTTTATACAACTATGTTCATAAGGGAAATTGTTCTGTAATCATTTTCTTTGTTATGTCCTTATGTGGTTTTGTTATCAGGGTAACTGTGCCATCACAGAATGAATTGGGAAACATCCCATCTGTTTCTCTTTTTTTTGTGGACTAATTTGAGGAGTATTGGTGTGAACTTTTCTTAGACTGTCTGGTTAAATTTTGCACTAAAACTGTCTGTCCCTGGGCTTCTTTTGATTGTGAGACTTTTAATGACTGCTTCTATATCACTAGGGGTTATTAGTCTGTGTAAATTGCCTATCTCTCTACAGGCCTGCCTGGTGATGCTGGGCCCAGGTTGGTGGAAGATACCTGGGTAGGCAGAGGATGCCTGGGATTCCCCATCCACAGTCACGTGGAACAGGTGGGTCAGAACACACCCAAGATGCTCTCTGCCTGTAGCCACAAAGCACAGGCAGGTTAGGTGCCACTATGATGAGCAAGCACATGATGGAGAGATGCACAGAATGAGAAGCAGAGCCATTCAGGTGCTGTGGAGAGAGGCAAAACTAGAGATGCAAAGGTCCTGATATGAGTAGCCTAAGCGGTCACCTGAGGGCAACGGTTGGGTCCATGGCCCTGTGATGGTAACAATCTGAGTCGATGTCCATGGCCCACATCACTACCAAAAGGCCATGGGGAAGTTCCCTAGTCTGGGTCTGGTGTCATGTTAATATCTGAGAACTTCCCAGAGTTGGCCCCACCCCTCACTGACTGTGGCACTTGGTAGAGCTGGCCTAGTCTTTCTCCTTGGTAGTGTGGGAGAGCCGGTCCTGAGGTCTTGGGAGTAGGAGAGCTGACCCCGCCCCTCACAGGCTCCAGAACACCAGACAGTTGCCTTCACTTTGCCTAGGTAGCACAGTGGAGTTGGCTTTGGTGGTGGGTGGAGGGTTGAGCAGGCCCCAATAATGTGAACTTGGGAGAGCTGACCCTGCCCCAAGTCGATGGGAGAAGGCCCGAGAACAGGACAGATGGCCCTGCTTCTCACCAAAAGCACTCTGGAGAGCAGGCCCTGAACTTTTCCTGTGCAGTTTTGTAGAGCTGGTCCTGATGGCATAGGTGCCTGAAAGGCAGTCCCCAGGACATGAGAGTGGCAGAGTTAGCTTTGCCCTTTGCCAGCTTGGGTGCTTGGGTTAGCTGGCTCCACCCCTTGCCAAGGCAGTACTGCAGAGCTGGCCCTGGTGGTGTTGGTGCAGGAAAGTTGGCCCCAGTGGCATGATTACAGGAGAGCCAGTTCTTCTCCTTGCCAGCTGCAAGAGAGCTGATTCTACCCCACACCCGGGTAAGGCTGAAGAGCTGGTCATGGTGGCGTGGCCATAGAAGAGTGGGTGGGTTGACCAACTCAGTTACCACACAGGCCCAGATCCAGGGATATGGTTTAACCCACCCCAGCATCTACCATATCTAAGAACTCCTGGAGCATGTGAATGGGCCAGTCCTGTAGAATCAAAGCTGAAGGATCTCCATGACACCCAGCAACAGCAGGATATCTAAGAGGGCAGTTGGAGAGGTATAATCAGTAAAAGGCTATACTTAAGAAGTCACATATGCAGCCTGCCTATAGGTGACAGTGGTCTGAGCCTGGGTCTAGCTGACATTAGTAGGCTGTCCATAGGTTCCATAGCTTTGTTACCCATCTACTTGGGTTGTCTGTGCTTATCCTTGAGTTGGCTGAGTGGTGTAAGCATTGTAGGCCTGCTGGGCTGCAGCTTGATTGTAGGTGTTGCAATCTGCGAACACCATTTTCTCTCCTTCCTTGGAGTTCAGGTTTTTAAAGTATGCCCCATTGATTCTTTGAATTTACTTGGTATCTGTTGTTATGTGCCCTTTTCATTTCTAATTTTGTTAAGTTGGATATTCTCCCTGTCTTTTAGTTTGGATAAATGTTTGTCGATCTGATTGATTTTCTAAAAGAACCAACTCTTTGCTTCATTGATTGTTTGTATTGTTCTCTTTGTTTCTATTTTGTTGGTTTCAGTCCCTGAGTCTGATTATTTCTTGCCTTCTATTCTTTGTGGGTGTGATTTTTTCTTTTTGTTCTAGAGCTTCCATGTGTGGTATTAGGTTGCTAGTATGAGATCTCTCTAGGTTCTTATGTGGGCACTAAGTTAGATGAAATTGCCTCTTCGAACCAATTTTACTGTGTCCCATAAATTTGGGTATGCTGTGTATTCATTTTCATTCAATTCTAGAAAGTCTTTAATTTCTTTATTTCTGTTTTGACCAAATTTTCATTCAGTAGAGAGTTGCCCAGTTTCCCTGAGTATGTAAGCTTTCTGTTGTTTGTTGTTATTATCTATCTTAAATCTATGGTGGTCTGATAGGATGCAGGGTGTTATTTCAATTTTCTTGTATCTGTTGAAACTTGCTTTGTGACTGAGTATGTGGTCAGTTTTGGAGAAGGTTCCATGAACTACAGAGAAGTGTGTGTGTGTGTGTGTGTGTGTGTGTGTGTGTATGTGTGTGTGTGTTTGGGTGAAATGTTCTGTAAATATCTGTCATGTGATTTTGGTTTATGACATCTGTTAGTTCTAATATTTCTGTTTAGTTTTTGCCTATATGACCTGTGTGTTGGTAAGACTGGGCTTTTGAAGTTTCCCACTATCAGTGTTTGAGGGTCAATATGTGATTCAAGCTATAGTAATGCTTATTTTACTAAGTGGTTGGTCTTGTATTCGAGGCATAGATGCTAAGAATCCAAGTGTCATCTTGGTGGAGTTTTCCTTTGAGTATATAGTGTCCTTTTGTATCTCTTCTGATTAGTTTTCATTTGAAGCCTGTTTTGTTAGATATTAAAATGGCTGCACCAGATTGTTTCTTAGTTGCAATTGCTTGGAATATCTTTTTCCAACCATTTATTCTGGAGTAATGTCTGTCTTTCATGTTGAGGTGTGTTTCTTGGATACAGAAAAAGGATTGGTTCTATTTTTATATCCATTCTGTTAGTCTGTGTCTTTTTATTGGGAAATTGAGGCCTTTGATATTGAGAGATACCAATGACGAATGACTGTATCCTGTTATTTTGTTGTTGCTGCTGCTGCTGCTGGTGTGTGTGTATTCTCCTTCCTTTGTGTTTTCATGGTTGTAGTTATAAGCTCATTTGGTTAGAATTTTCATCTTAATATTTCTATAAGGCTGGATTTGCAGATAAATGTTGCCTAAACTTGGTTTTATCAGGGGATATCTTATTTTCTTTGTTTCATGATTGATTGTTTTGCTGGGTAGAGTAGTCTTGCCTGGCATCTGTGGTTCCTTAGTTTCTACAGCATATGTGTCCAGTAACTTCTAGTTTTCAAAGTTGCTCTTGAGAAGTCAGGTATAATTCTAATAGGTCTGCCTTTATATGTTATATGGTCTTTCCCTCTTGCAACTTTAAATATTCTTTCTATGCCCTGAACATTTAGTGTTTCAAGTATATGTGTTGAGGGACCTTTCCTTTTCTGATCAAATCTATTTGATGTTCTATATGCTTCTTGTACATTTATAGATATCTCCTTCTTTAGGTTAGTGAAATTTCCTTTTATCAATGTGTTGAAAACACTTTCTGGGCCTTTGATCTGGGTTTCTTCTCCTTCCTCTATTCCTATTATTCTTAGATTTTGTCTTTTTATGGTGTCCCAGATTTCCTTGATGCTTTGTGTGAGAAAATTTTCAGATTTAACATCTTCTTTGACTGATGTGTCCATTTTTTCGATCATATCTTCCATCTCTTGTAATTTGTTGGCAGAACTTGCCTCTGTAGTTCCCATTTGATTTCCCAAATTTTCATTTCCTGCATTCCCTCAGGTTGGGTTTTCTTCATTGATTCTACCTCCATCTTCATTTCTTGAACAGTTTTATTAATTCCCTCACACTTTTGTTTGTGTTTCCCTGGATTTCTTGAAGGGATTTAACAATTTCCTCCTTAAGGCCCATTATCATCTTTATATTGGCTATATTATGTTCTTTTACTTGAGTTCCAGCTGTGTTGGAACATTCAGGGCCTGCTGTGGTAGGGTTGGTGGGCCTCAGCAGAAACTTTGCCTTGGCCGTTATTGATTGTGTTATATTGATATCTAGGTATGAGACTGAGGTGATTATAGGTCTGGGTGATGACATCTAGTTTTATCTCTGTTGGGTGCTTTGCCCCTTGGTTTCTGTTTCCTTCCTAGACTTTAGGAGAGTGTAATGATTGTGTGCTACCTGGTAGGAAATATTCTGAGGATCTCTTTCCCTGGCCTGCTCAGCTCGTGTGTTCATAGGGAATGTCTGCTGGTGTTGGAAACTGGGGCAATGGGATGAGTTGGGAGAAGGAAGGTTTGGGAGTAAGATCTTTTTGATCCATTGGGAATGGGGTCACAGAGGAAAGGGAGACTGCACCAGGTTTACTGCTACAGAGCTGGGAATGATACTGGTGATGGTATCTGGAGGAGCAGAAGTAGAGCTGTGGATCTGCTGTAAGACTACCTGTTGCCTTGGTAGAAGTGGCCCTGTCATTACCAGGGGGTGTCTGCTGGGTTGGGGGCTGGGAAAAAGGAGTGAGAGGGGGAAGGGAGATTAGAAGGGTTAGATTGTGAGATTCATAGGAGGTGGGAACATGGTGTCATTGAAGGCTACCACAGGTATTCTCCTTCAGAGTGGGAAATGAGAGTGGGAGATTGAATCTGGGGCAACAGAGGGAGAAGAAAAGTTCTACAGGTAATCTACCAGGTTTTATGGCAGGCATGACTTGTGGGTTAGTAGAGAGTGCCTGTTGGAGATGAGGGCTGGGATAAAGCAATGGGTTGGGGGAATGAAGTTAGGAGAGGATGGTCTGTGGAATTCATAAAAGATGTGGGTAGGAGGGCAAAGGAGGTTGCAGCTGGTTTCTTTTTTTTTATATTTTATTTTCCAGTTTAAATTTAGATAAGAAATGAGGTTGCTTCACAAGTCAGTTCCAGGTCCCTCTCCCATTCCCTCTCCTCCTCCTGTGCCCTCCCCCCAGCCCCCCCCCATTATCCCCTCATTCCCCCAGGGAGGGTGAGGCCTTCCATGGGGGTGTCCATAGTCTGTCATTTCATATAGGGCAGAGCCTAGACCCTTCCCCTAGAGTTCAGGGTGAGAGTGCACCTCACATTGTTCTATGGGAGTCCAAAGTCCGTGTGTATACTTGGGATGGGTACTGATCTGCTGCCCAAGGCTCAATAGATTCCCTAGGCCTCCTCACTGACACCCAGATTCAGGGGGTCTTAATTTGCAGGCCGCCTAGCACACTTTCTGATAGGTGTCTAAATATGATTTTTATTGTTAATTCTATTACAATAGGTATTTCCCCCTCTGTACAGTACTGAGTATTGAACCCAGGACTGCACATTAGATGAGAACACCAATTCTCCTGCCTCAGCCTCTGATGACTGTTGAGACAACACGTGTGCATCACGTACGTGATCATACTTGCAACTTTAAACATGAGATGAATTAAGCTTAGAGAAATGATAGTTTTCACGAGGCCATTCATTTCTTTCCATCCTATTTTGGTGGAAAACTACATTTGAGTTAGTCGGCGTTTTAACGTGGAGCCTGAGACTGCTTGCATGCCGTTGTTTCTCACCAGTCTCCCCACCAGACCATGTGTTCTGTTTCATGGCCTCCATGCATGGTGCTTTGGACTCTGGCTGTGGTGAGAGAATCCACCCCTGTTTTAATTCTGCCCTGCTGTGTGCAAGGGCAATGGTGATGGTGGAAGAAGAGATATCCAGGTGGCAGCATACAAGAGTGGTGCTGGTAGCTGAAATGAGAGCTATTGGTCAGGTGGTCAGGTGGTCAAGTGGTCAGGTAAGCAGTGCCTTTTTGTTTGTATATGAAACAAAGCAAGGACTTGACATAAAAATAGCAGCCAGCAAGCAGGAAAACAGAGTGCAAGAAGGATGCTCTGTGCCAACAAGAAGCCCTAGTAGAGAGAGGCTGGGTACCTTATTTTTAAATTAGGATGGAAATGGTGATGACTACATACAGCTTGGAGTCTTTTGATTTCCCAGTCAAGACCTAGCTTTGTGATTTCAAATGACTTTAGGATTTTATAATAACCAGAAACGATCAGGAAAGTCCTGGAAATTTATCCCAGGAACAGATGAAAAAAAAAACCCTTCATCCTACTGAGCAAATTTAAAGGACATTAGGCAATTTCAGCAAGATTCTACTGCTAGTAGTCCCTGCAACTGTGCACTCTGGACAGTTTCCACCATTTTTGGGGATTCATTTTATCATATATGTGGTATCTGCCATGATGTCTGTAGAAAGCAATTATGTTAACAGATTACACAATGCTGAACTAACAGGCTATAAGTGATGTACACATAATTGTCGTGTTAACACATTGTCAATGTATCAATGGAATCCTTGCCAAGGAATGTGTATTTATTGAGCCTATCTATGTGGTAAGACCTGGGAGGAACTTTGAGGACAGGGAGGAAAGTATATAGGATGGAGGGAAGGCAGAAGGAAGAGAAAGGAAGAACGGGTAGGATAGAAAGAGGCAGTATTCAAGATATATTTTGTTTATTTATGCCATTATTACATATATTAATACAATATCATTATTTCTGTTATTGATACAATTATACTAATGCCATGACTGCATTACTTGAGGCATTAAGACAAAGGTAAGGGGGATATCCTGACTCTGTCTCTCAAGCTGTGTTTAACCAATACACAAATTGCACTGGGGAACCAACGGCAGTGAAAACATGTAGCTGTGATGTCTTTAGGGACAGTGTTGTGTGTGGGCAGCTGTCTGCAACTCATAGATAACCAGGTTGTGAGGGGAAACAGCCTACATGGGCCTCAGAAATCCAAATCCCTTCATTTCCTATTTTCTCAAGGCAGCTATGCTTCAGAGAGTCAATTCTACATTCTTCCTCCTTCGCATCTGCAGATTGGAGAAGGGATGGAAAAACCAGAAGAAATGTGTTAGAGACAATTTTCAGAGTTAAATTCCAATTCTGCTCCTGTTGCCTGTCACAGTGAAGAAAAACCAGAAACTAACTGAAATGAGCATTCTTCCCACCAGCCTGGTCGCAGAGCCTCATCAACCCCAAATAACACACAGAGACTCTATTAGTTACAATGCTGTCAGCCAATGTCCAGGGCTTCTCATTGTCTAGTTCTGTCTTAAGTATTAACCGATAACTACTAATATATATATTTCTATGAGGTCTGATCTTACCGAGGACGCCAACCTCATGCTCTCTTCTCAGGATCACTACTCTTAACTACACTTCTCAGACTCCTCCTCAACCCCTAGTCCCATCTATCCTGCTTCCCTATTGTCAAACAATGCTTTATTTATCAACCAATAAGACAAATATATACACAGAACGACTTTACCCCATCAACTGTCTTTTTAAATTGTGTCTCTATGTTTACTTAGAGTCCCAGCGATCTGGGATGCAAAAGGGAAGTCTGTCTCCTGTAGCCAACTCCATTATCAACTAGTGTCTACAAAAGAGGCAGTATATTCAATGATTTCCATAATTCTAGGTGGTAATCATTGTTTGATGTTATTTAATAATAATAAGTAGAATGATAGGATAATAGTAATAATACCTTTAATTCTTTTAAGAATATGTTACTTATTCATCTACTATTTGTTTTTCCTTTTCAAATTAATGCTCCATTGTTAATCACAGAATAAAATCATTACATCTTTGTTTTATCTACAAATTTATTTACAGAAGCATTTCTTGTCTCATCTGCCTTTTTATTTTGGTTTCTTTAGCTATGCAAAAAACTTTAATTGTATGTAATTAAATCTGATGATCTATTCTTTGTGATTTCTTCTATTACCTCTAAATTTACATACTTGATATTCCAATTTCATAGTCTTGTTTTTCCATAATTGGAATTTAATATCTTAATATGTAGCTCTGTAATTCATTTAGAAATTTATTCAATATATGATTTAAGGAGGAAATCAAAGTTAATATTTTCCTAAATTCATAACCAATGCAAATTTTCAGTGCATTCTTTCTTTAGTTGTTGAATTTTAAGCTCTAACTCCCAAAGGCATTTTCATGCATGCACATCCAAACAGACAGGTGGACCCACAAACACACAGAGGACTCTTCTGGTTACATTTTGTTTTCTTAACTGTTATGAAAGTAGGTGCTTATCCTCCTGCCTTGTCTTCCCTCAGGGCTCTTGTGAGGCATGGCGTTATATCTGCTTTGTAGCCTGTTACCTTCCATTTAGATAATTCTTTAAATGAAGTTTTTCAATGTGCATCTCTTAGTTTCGCTAAAGTTACAATACATAGTGTGAAAAACTAATTTCTTCTCTTGTTCCTCCAACATAAACTTAAGACCGAGCCAAACTTCAACTTGATCTGTATAGTTTGAAATTTTTAAGTATTTTTGTCTGAAATTCTGAGTGCTTTCCCTGCCTCACATTCACAAGTTGAAGACCTTCAATTGTGGAACTGAACCTCTTCTTCTCAAAAAGAAAGCCCTAAGCACCTAAAAATTGGATAGGGTCCTAGAGAGTTTTTGTTTTTTATTTATTTTTAATATTACACATTTGTCAAACTCAGAGGGCCAAAGAACCAACCTACTGTTCCTGTTTGTATTATACTCTCTAATAGTTTGTTTTGTTAATTCTTCATTTTATAAATTAATACACTGTGAGTGGGTGGAGGGCAAGCAACTTACATGCTTTATTTTGAACTGCCAGTGCAAAGCCCAAAACCAATCACAAGACTGACATTAACTTTTAAGCCCTGTGCTCACCTTCTAACTAGTCTATTGAACCAACCAACCACATGGTAAATCATCACACGACCTAGACAGGAGCCATGATGTCACTGATAGGAGAGGATTGTCTGGGTTTCTTTAAATCAGTTTCATTCTTTGAAGCCAGGCCAAGTATAACATTGTATATACGGTACATAGAAAAGCCAGAAATAAGTTAGACATGATCTCCCTCCTTAAGGAACTAAGATATTCTGAGGGGAAATGACAATTAGCTTAAACATAATTCAAAAGAAAAGCTGATTGGTCCCAACTAAACTATGTGTCAGGAAAGAGAAGAAAAGAAGAGAAGGGCCTTGCCATTAACCTTCTGGGACAAGAAACACTGTAATTTTGGTCATATTCAGGCAGCCTTCGTGATGAATATTTCCATCCAAGAAGCAATTAAGGAATTATTATCCAAGGAGGTTTTGACAAAAGGAATGAAACCATGCGGATTCTGTTCAGGCAGACCAAAGAGCAGCTTTGAGTATTTGAAATGAAGCCTATTTAGACTAAGGACTTACATTTTGTCCTTAACTTTTGCTCAGGTGCTGGATATGAACCACCAAATGGATAAGCAATAATTTACCTAGAACTACTTAGCAAATACAATCTGCAGTGTTAAGTGGAATGCATTAGAATCATGGTGCAATCATTGGAATAGTAATAATTTGATATGTAGTAGACTCTAAGGGGCAACCACTATTTTAGTCCATTAAAACACTTCATTTTAAGGTGTAAAACTCTGCTTTTCAATGCTATAGGAAGTACTTCATCACACCCAACTGTTGTCAAAATAGTGGGGAAATCACCTTGTCTCTGCTCTAATCATACTATCAGAAGTTTAAAAAAATATGGTTGTATTTTAGAGGTGTTAAATAGGTAGATAATTATTCCTGTAAAAACAACTTAAAATATACAAGGTACCAACTGCAAATAGTATGTCTTCCATAGCTGAAGGTTTATAGAAACACAGGGAAAGGACCCGTCATTTATGAAGAAGATGGTGTTTCAGAGAGCTCAAATGTCTTCTACAAAGCAGGGGGCACATCCTGTACTTTATCTTATTAGTATTAGGACCCCTATACCCTAGCTTCTCCAGCGAATCTCTTTTCTGGAAGGATGAGAACATTTGCTTACCGGTTTGAGAGACAGAGATACTGAGGTATACTGATGTGAAGCCACACAGCTGAGCCACATGGCTGGCAATGAGTGTGTCTCTGACCAGAGTAAATGTGCTTGCTGTATTCTGCTGGCAATGAGTGTGTCTCTGACCAGAGTAAATGTGCTTGCTGTATTCTGCTGGCAATGAGTGTGTCTCTGACCAGAGTAAATGTGCTTGCTGTATTCTGCTGGCAATGAGTGTGTCTCTGACCAGAGTAAATGTGCTTGCTGTATTCTGCTGGCAATGAGTGTGTCTCTGACCAGAGTAAATGTGCTTGCTGTATTCTGCTTCCTGCCTGGCGGCCAGTTCAAAGTTGGGCTCTGCTGTTGTGATGGCTCTTCTTGGTTATCAGTTTGACTACATTTGGAGTGAACTAAAACCCAAACACTGAGTACATCTGTAAGGGTTTTTCTTAATTACATCATATGACTTGGAAGACACACATTGAGTCCGTTCTTTTGAGGTGGGAAGATACACCTTTAATTTTGGACACATCAGCTGGCAGCCTCTATAAAGGACATAGAAGAAAGAAGCTTGCTGTCTTTGCCTGCTTGCTGTCATTCCTTCACTGGTATTAGAGCCTACTTCTTAGGGATTCCAGTATATACTGAAGACCAGCTGAGGCCTCCAGTCTTGTAAACTGCACAACTTTTCCATTGGTAGGCAGCCATTGTTGGAGCTGCTGGACTACAGCCTGTAAATCCATTCTAGTAAATCCCTTCCTCCCTCCCTCCCTCCCTCCCTCCGTCCCTCCCTCCCTCCGTCCCTCCGTCCCTCCGTCCCTCCCTCCCTCCCTCCCTCCCTTCCTTCCTTTCTGTATCTATCAATCAATCAACCAATCTATCCATCCATCTACATCATCTATTCTTGTCAGTTTTTCCCTCTAGAGAACCCAGACTAACCCAGTTGTTGACACAGTTCCATGAAATAGATCCAACTTTTCTTCTGCTTCTCTCTATGATTTTAAAGAAGCTGGGCTTTCCTGAAGCCACCAAGGGCTGCCAAGAAGAGGCCTCCAGGTTTCTATGCATTTTGTTGGGGTTAGGTTCATCACTAGAGTTAACTTCCAGTTAACACACACTCGTCAAGCTTCTTTGTTATCTGTTGGAAACTGCTCTGGAAGCCACAAAGGATGATAATAAGATCTTATGTCAAGGAGCTGCCATCTAGAAAAGAGACCAGCCAGGAAAGGAAAGCAGAAGTGGTAAACAGGATGTTATGAAGAATGCCTACCCCCCCACTGCATGGAAGGCTAAGGAAGAAAGATCACCAATTTGAAGCTAGTTTGTGCTATAGAGTGAGTTCAGAACCAGGTTGGGCTACAAAGTAAGGTCCTTCCTTTAAATCCATCAAGCATTCTGGCAGTCAATGTTTTACATAACTCCCTGGCCCTGGGAGCTGCCTTGAAGACTGATAGAAGTCTTACTTTATTTTGTATGTTCATTCTTGGGAGCGAATTCAAGTCCCTGTGCTTTACCAACTAAGCCATCTCCCCAGCCTAGCATTTTGAGTTTCACTTCATCTTGATGAATATAGAAGTTCATTTAAAAATTTATTTTTGAGTGCTTGCTTGAATATGTGTATGTGTACCATGAACATGTCTGGTTTCCATGAAGATGAAGGTGTTAGAGGTCCTAGAACTGGAGTTATATTTGGTTGTAAACTGCTATGTGCTAGGAATAAAAACTGGGTTCTCTGCAAGAGCAGAGAGTTCTGTATCTCCAGCCAAAATTTTGGTGGCAGTACATATGTATATATATATATATATATACATATATATGTATGTATATATATATTTAACATGAAACAACATTTCATTCTTTAAATCTGTCATTGGTTATCAACTTTATCTTTAACCTATTGTGAATAGATTTTAAATTTTATTTATTTAATTGATTGTGTATGCATGTGTATGTTAGGGGGTGTACGAGTGTGGGCCCACAAGTAGAGGTCAGAGGACAATTTGTGGCAATTAGTTGTCTCCTTTTGATATGTGAGTCCTAGAGCTTGAAACTTGGGCCATCAGGCTTGGTGTAGGTGCCCTTATCCACTGAGTCATCTCACTGGCTTCTACTTTACACTTTAAAACAGTTTCCCTGACCATCTACAGAGAAAGTACCCATACAGTGACATTTTCTTCATGCCTTCAGCCCATCAGCTTTAAGATACTTTCTATGTGTATTAGTTGCTTCTTTCAGTCCCTTTGGAAAAATCCCCACACTATTAATATTACATTAAAATCCCTCCACTTTGGGTATATGTTGCTATAGATGCCAGAAAGCTGTAGCTGACAGTGGTCATGCTGGTTGAGAAATGGGCCGAGACAGCTCTGAAAAGGATGTCACTTTGCTTCATTAATTCAACCCACTGATGAGTCCCTCCTTTGTAGTTGCCTCAAGTTATTCATGGGATGTATGCAGAGAACTCTCCTGATGTGATTCCCCAGACCTCTGGCACTGGTTCCCAAGTGCTTGTCACCTCACACACCTTCTTCCACAGCAATGTTCAGAAACTGGGGGTCTGAATCACTCTTGGCTCTGGGCTTCCTTTTGCCACTTCATGCTGCTCATCTATCTTTTCTGGGTGATCACTGTATGGAAGCCATCTTTGTCATCATATTGGGAAGCCTGGAACAATCCTCAAGTGAAACTAATCATACAGCCACGTGAACCAGAAGCCCTCATGTCCACAGTAACTGGATAAGACCTGGCTAGGGGTTCTGATCATGGAGCAGGCCCACCTCTCCCTGGGCTTTCCTGGATACTCTTAGCCTTTACACTTTAAAATGAAATTTAAGTGTCCTTTGGCATTGCATGGTGTGCAAAGTGCACATGTGTGTTCAGAACAAACACTGCAGTGAAGTCACCCTGTGAAACACAGGTAAATACTGGCAAAGATTTTGGATTCATTCCATGTTTGGTTGTGAAATAATTTTTGGTTGTTTCATGCTCAGAAACTTTTTCCATTGCCTAGTATTTCACAAAAGTCCACGTTCAGGAATATGGGTGGCCACATCCTGTGTGCTGGGTCCCACAACAAACAGTTAGTTTTCTTTTCTCTGTGCTGAACCTGATGAAAAGAAGGGCATACATCGGCTTACAATTTGAGGGTACTGTCCATCATAGTAGAGAAGTCATGGTGATAGGATTATGAGTCAGTTGGCTACATTGAATCAGCAGTCCGGAAGCAGAGAACAGTGAATGATTTCACTGACTTTCTTGTTTTTATTCAGTCCTGAAATAAAGTCTGTAAGAGAGTGCCACCCATATGTAGGGTGGATCTTCCTTCCTCAGTCAAACCTTTCTGTAAGCACGCTCATAGACACAGTCTATGTGTTTTTCCATGGTAATTCTAAATCTACTCATGTTGGCAATGAAGATAAACCATCACATTTACCATAGGTAGCTTCTTGCTAGGTATTTGGTTGTGGTGACAGGGAAAAATAATGAATAAACACAAGCAGAACAGTGACTTGTTTCCTCTTCTCCTCCTGCAGGCCCAGATCTAAGGGGACAGGAAGTAATTGCCAGTTCCTAGGATCCTTGGAATCTCTTTTATCACACCAAATCCAGTAGATTCTGTGTGACAAGTTCTATAGAATGAGGCGATAAATTCAAAAGGAGGAGGTCTTCTGGAACTGGCTGTGAAGCTCTTGGCCAGAGAAAAATATTTGGCTGTGATTCTCATAGTAATTTCTGTTTGTTATTCTATTCCATTTTTCATATTAATATAATGTTTCTGAAAGCCTACACTAACATTCAGGCAAGAGGTACAGGCAGGTAAGAAACCATCCCCTGAGAAAGGATCACTAGCCATGACCTCATCTCCGGAAAAACCAGTGCTTTCCAAATCATTCACATAAGTACAAATAGTAAAAACTTTCCCAACAATAAAATTTCATATGGCTGTACATGTGTCATTGAGACCGGGCTTAAGTGTTTGGTAAAGAAAGCCTTTAATAAGAAAGACTAAAAATAGTTAACATAGTTCAGTATTTCAAAAACTCACAAGAAATATTAAACAATAACTGACCTTAAAAATTTATTAATTTGACTAAATATGTAATTAGCCTTGGACAGTTCTATGTTTTGATTGACCAAGGATGATTCTGTGTTTTGATTAACTCTGAATTATTTTATTTTATTTTTCCCCTCAATATGTTTTTTATTTAAATTAGAAACATGAATGCTTCACATGTCAATCCCAGTTCCCTCTCCCACCCCTCCTTCCTTGTCCCTCCACCAGTCCTCCCAGTGCCCCACCCAATCCCTACATCATTCCCCAGGGAGGGTGAGGCCCTCCTTGGGGGGATATCCAAAGTCTGTCAGTTCATCCAGGGCAGGACCTAGGCCATTCCCCTGTTCAGGCTGAAAGAGCATCCCTCCATGTGGAATGGGCTCCCAAAGATCATTCATAAACCATGGTAAACACTGATCTACTACCCAAGGCTCCAGTGATTTCTGTGGCCTCCTCACTGACACTGTATTCATGGAGTCTGGATCAGTCCCCTGTTGGCCTCTCATCCATCAGTCTGGGATTCAAGAGATCCTCCTTATCTGGTTAGCTGTCTTTGTGGGTTTCACCATCATGGTCTTGACTCCTTTGCTCATCACTCCTCCATCTCTGTCACTGGGCTCCAAGATTTCAGTTCAGTGTTTATCTGTTAGTATCTGTCTCTGCTTCTATCAGTCACTGGATAAAGGTTCTAAGATGGCATATAAGGTAGTCATTAACCTTATCATCAAGGAGGGGCTATTAGTGTAGTCTCTCCACTATTGCTTAGTTTGCCAGTTGGTGTTATCCTTGTATATATCTGGAGATATCACTAGTTTCATTTCTCTCCTCAAACCTATAATGACTTGATATAGTATGGTATCTCTCATCCTGCTCTCTTCTATTCTTACTTTGACTCAACCTTCCTGCTCCCCTATGTTTTGGATTTCTGCATTACTGTGCCAAGTAACAATAATGTCACATGTTTGGGTTTGCTTAACAAAAACATCCCTTGAAAAAAATCTCTATAAAAAAGCATTGCTTGAGATCTGCAAAATACACTTAGATTCAAACTGCCTCTGTTTTGTTTCTGTTTGTCACTGCTGAATCCTTACCCACCTAGTCTTTGAGGACCCTAAATCTCAGGGGCTCCCATACTCAGCTGGGAGAGTCTGTGACACTCCTTGAATGAACTGTCTTCTGCTAAAGAAGGAGACTTACATAATTATTTCCTCTGCCTTATCCCATTCTGGGTACATACATTCCTGTCATATTTGAACTTAGATTATGAGATTCATGTACAATTTAATGTAGAAAAGGGGACACTTAGGGAGACACCCAAAGCACTTCTATTCTGGATACATACGTTCCTGTCATATTTGGACTTGGATTATGAGATTCATGCATAATTTAATGTAGAAAAGGGGACACTTAAAGAGATACCAAAGCACACCTATTGAGTAATTATAATGGATATGGCATCAAACCACTGCTGAGTCACTGTAGAAGGTTGGCAGGCTTCAGAAAAGACCAATGCTTGTGGTCTCTTCCTGCAAGATTAGACTCTGAGTTAGGGAAGAGGGGATTCAGACAAGAAAAAATGACTTTGCTATTGCTGCCTCTTATTTCACCAGGTTATTACCTGCAAAAAGAAAAGACTGAGAGAGAGTAGTCTCAAGGGTGTAACCTTTGTGGTCTGAGTCCCAGGAGTATGTGCCAGATGAGCTTCTACAAGATGGAAGATGAGGCCTTTTCAAGAGAAACCAAAGTCCCATTGTCACCCCACTTAGAAATTCTCCTTTGTAGGGTCTGCCCTTGTGTTCTATTTTGTCTTATTTAGACATGACAAGGTCATGTGAAATGAGATTTTAAAATCACTGTGGCATGGAAGGTGTCCTTTTAAAAAAAGACAGCTATTTCCTTGAAGTCCCACAAATGCTACTTGAAGGTGCTACACTACGATATTCTTGTGGTGTGTAATGAGCTATCCCTAAACTCAGTTGCATGGTAGAACTGCTTTTAATCATCCAGCTTCGGTGGGTACTGCTGGGATATTTTGTCTCTGCTCTATGGAACTCTGGGATTGCAGGTGCTCTGAACATGTGTGTGTGTCTGTTGGAGTAGGATATCTGAACTGTTGCTCAGATCACTTACTTGTGGCCTATACCTAGACCCATCTCAACGTGGCACCTAGGATCTCAAGGAAGCATCCATAACTTCTGTTAGTACCTTTGTTTCTTTGTTAAGTTTGTCTGGCTGTCCTGTTTAGTGGTGAGAGTGGGGTGTTGAAGTCTCCCACTATAAATGTGTGAGGTTTTTATGTGTGATCTAAGTTTTAGTAATTTTCCTATTATGAATGTGGATGCCTTTGTATTTGGGGTGTAGATGTCCAGAATTGAGACTTCATCTTGATGGATTTTTCTTGTGATATGAAAAGGCCTTCTTCATCTCTTTTGATTTTTAGTTTGAAGTCTAATTTTTTAGATATTAAGATTACTACATCAGCTTGTTTCTTGGGTCCATTTGATTCAAAAATCTTTTCCCAACCCTTAACCCAGGAGTAACGTCTGTCTTTGAAGTTGAGATATATTTGTTTTATGCAGCAGAAGGTTGGATTCTGTCTTCGTATCCATTCTATTATTCTGTTAGTCATTTATAGGCAACTTAAGACCATTAGTATTGAGGGAAATTAATGACCATTGATTGTTAATTCTTGTTTGTTTGTATTTGTTGTTAATATTGTGTGTGGACTTCCCCCCTTTTTTCATTTGACTGTTTGTAAAGTGGGATTATCTATTGCCTGTGTTCTTGTGAGTATAGTTAATTTCCTTGGGTTGCAGTTTTTCTTCCAGTACTTTCTGTAGGGCTGGATTAGTACAAAGGCATCATTTAAATGATTTTGTCATGGAATATCTTGTTTTCTCCACATACAGGGATTGAAATCTTTGCTGGGTATAGTAGTCTGGGCTGGCAACTGTGGTCTCTTAGTGTTTGTAGAATATCTATCAGAACATTCTGGTTTATAGAGTTTCCATCAGAACTTTCTGGTTTATAGAGTTTCCATGCAGAAGTCAGTTGTAATTCTGATAGGTTCACCTTTATGTGTTACTTGGCCTTTTTCCTTTGCTGCTCTTAATATTCTTTCTTTATCCTGTATGTTTGGTGTTTTATTATGTGGCAAGTATACTTTTTTTGTGGTCCACTCTATTTGGTGTTTTGTATTCCTAGATTGAGAAAGTTTTCTTCTGTGATTTTTTGAATATGTTTTCTGCACCTTTGAGGTGGATTTCTTTACCTTCTATACCTATTATTCATAGGTTTGGCCTTTTTTGTGTCCCATATTTCCTGGATATTTTGTGTTAGGGATTTGTTGGACTTAAGATTTTCTTTGGTCGATGAATCTGTTTCTTCTAGTATATCTTGAATTCCTGAGATTCTCTCTTGCATTGCTTGTATTCTTTTGGTTATCCTTGCATCTTTAATTCCTGATCATTTACCCAGTTTTTATATTTCTAGCATTCCCTTAGTGTGTGTTATTTTTATTGTTTCTATTTCAGCTTTCAAGCCTTCTACTATTTGAATTCTTTTCTTCACTTGTTTGATTGTTTTTTTATAGCTTTCCTTGTTTTCTTTAAGAGATTTGTTTATTCTTACAATTTTTGGTTTGTCTTTTCCTCCATTTCTTGATTTTTTTAAATCATTTTTTCCATTTCTTTAAGGGATTTTTTCTCATTTCCTATTTGAGGATCTTTATAATATCCATAAAGTTTTTAGGGTCAATCTCTTCTGCTTCATCTGTGTTGGGATATTCAGGTCTCGCTGGTGTGGAGTCCCTAGACTCTGGTGGCATTATATTGATTTTTCTGTTGTTGAATGTGTTCTTATAGTTTCATCTTCCCATCCCTTCTTCCCGTGGGTGCCTGTAGGGGTCTCTCCCTTTCCTGGTGGGTATGGGTCCAAGGTTCTCTTCCCATGCATCCAAGCAGGTCACATATTCTGATGGCTCTCTTTTTCCCGTGGGTGGAAGTGTAACTCTGGATGTCCTGGTCTGCTAGGATGAGTACCCCTGTGCACAGTTTTCAGGCTTCAGGAGGCTCTTAGCAGGGCACTTAAAGGTGGGCCGCAAAGAGGCCCATGCTTATCTCCTCCAGTGGGTGGAGGCTGGAGGTGGGACTAGCATCACAATGTTGGCAGACTTCGGACATCCTGCTCCTCTGGCATGGGTTCCTTCTTGCATGGTCCCCAGGCCCCAGAAGGCTGTGAGCAGGGCACTAGAAGGTAGGTGGAAACAGCTTACATATTCTTATACACAGAACACCTCCTCCTTTCCACTTTGCAGATTGAAGCAGTCTCACTTCATTTCTTTTTTCTTTTTCTTTCTTTATTTTACTTCCCAGACACAGCTTCCCATCCCTCCTCTCCTCCCAACATCTCTCCCATTCCCATGTCCCCACCTCTATCCACTCCTCTTCCCTCACTTCAGTAGTCCCCAACTGTCAATTAGATGTGTGTCAAATAATGTGTGACTATGGAGGAGTTGTAGGCAAGTGTCATTATTCTGGAGCTATTGTTCCTGCCATTACACAACATTTGGAAGATATAAGGGTCACTGAGAACTAAGAGTCTGCAGGGAAATGGAGAGCATGTCCTTAAATAGATGCATTACTGACTCCCTGAGGTACCCTTTGGAAGGAAACTGCAACATATAGCTTAAGGTTCAGGAGATAGATGCATGGGCGGCATCCATGTGGCTGTACCTGGGCATCTATTGATACTTTGTATGGTGATCTTGACTTGGGTTTTCCTCTGCAAGGCAAGGATAACCACAACATCCCTTTGCTTGTCTGTAAGACATAGTGCTCAAGCCTGGGGGACATCAGGCTTGTCTTCAGGGAAGAGCACATTCTCTTTGTCCACACAGGGGCCCTGCTGTTCATCTCTGGATCTTAAAATTGCTCAATAATGGGTCTGTATTTGGAAGCCAGCCCATCTTCCAGAAGCCTGACCAGGTTTTCTGGACCGAGCACTCTTTTTCTTCCTTCACCACCCACACTGTAATGACTGTAATACATAGAGGTTCCTTTCTACACCCATCCCAGTAAGTCTACTGTCAGTTGAAAACTTCAACTGAAAATACTGTATGTCAAATGTGAATTTCATTCAACTTTCCCACCAAACACCTCAGCTTAACAATATAGGGCATTGCAACTCTGGGTTGTTTCCCTCACAAGCCCTTGACCTTCTGGGAGCCTTGCCTTGCAAAAGAGTATCCTATAGGATGTTGTTAAACCAGAAAAACTATGAGTTCTGGCTTTTGTGTATGGTGTCCTGAAGTCTGCCTTAGTTTTCCACCCACACAAGTAAGATTGGAATGTTGAGGGAACATTTATATCTCATTCATTGGCCGATCATCACATTTTGCAAAGTGTAGTAAATTTGGAGTCGCAATATCCCCCTAAAGACTTTACTCCACAGTTTTAGGTAGCAGTGGGCCTGTTACGCGCCCATTATGATTTCTGTTTTTTGACAGTGCAGTATGTATGTCTGAGTTTTGGAAAACTGATGAGGATAGAACCAGTAAGCAGGAGAAAGTATTTTCTAACCTGATAAGCATAAGATATGTCAGACACTTTTACTGTTATCATCTTCTGCTCATGGCAAGCAGAGTGCTTCACTCCCTGCAAGCGCTTAATCAATATGTGCACTTTAGTCGAGATTTACTCCAGACCCCGGATGAAGTTCACGGCAGAAGGAGATTGGAATTTTCATCTCCTGTCCCACCTGGGGACATATGTCACAGAAGCCCTTTTATATGCATTGGCCCCCCTGTGTTTTCCCTAACCCTGCCAAGTTGGAAGAAGGATTGCAGGCTTTTGTAACTGACATAATCACAGCATTGATTAAGAAAAAGTAACTGACTCTGTCAATTTAATTAAATAGCTGGGGATCTTCAGTCCCAATCTCAGACTGTGTGCTCCAGGGCAGCGAAGGCATGGGAAGGAGAATCCACATCTGTAATCAGCTGCTTTTTTTCCAAGAGGTTTTGGAGGCCGGATGTATATTTTTTTTCAATGACTCACTCACTTCATCAGGGACTCAATTACATTAATCTGTGACCGGTGTGGGGCATTCTTTCCCCTGCAGATCTCTGCAAGAGGAGGGACCACAGCAAACTCATAAGTGAGCTATCTTCACACAGGTCACATTTTCTGAAAATGTCTATTCTATTCTATTGTTATTGCAATCAATGGGCCTTATTTTAAATATCAGGCACTCTCCAGGTTCCCGCTGAACTGTGCACTGGGTTCTGGGTGCTGGGTGCCGCATGCTGGGTGCCTGGTGCTGTGCACTGTGTGCTGCATGTTGGGTGCTGTGTACTGTGCACTGTGTGCTGCATGTTGGGTCCTGAGTGCTATGTACTGTGTGCTACATGGGTGCTGCATTCTGCATACTGGGTGCCGGCTGCTGTACTTTAGGAGCTCTGGGGACTGTAGAGCAGCAGAAGCTGTCCTTGCATTTGTGACAATTTTGGTGCATATTCAGAGGAAATCTTTCCATGCATAGGAGTGAATGTGTATAAAATGATATGTGAGGCTGAGGGAAGGTGGATCCAGCCAGACCATCAAAAAGAACAAATCAGGCATGAACTTTAAAAGATTAACGTAAAGGCCATTCTTTCCTCCTACCACCCCTCCAGCTTCTCTCCACTCCCTTTCTCCTCAACATCTAAATCAGCCTGAGGTTCTCGCCAGTCATCTAGGTTCCAGAGAAGCATAACCACTTTGAGGAGGAAGGCTGATCACTCTGGAAGGATGTACTCAGTGTCATTTTCTGAGGAGTCTGTGGAAGACCCTTATTCTCTGACTTGCCCAGGAGAACTAGCTTAGTTCCAGTGTCCAATCACCTTCATCACCTCAGGGGCCTTAGAGCTGACTTATCTTCAGCATGCCTGTCTACCACTCTGCCTTATCTCTTGGTTACTCTGAGTAAGGCCTCCATGAAGAATCAGATCTGTCACTCCTCAGCCTCTGAAGCTTCCCTCAGCAGAGAGATGTCTTAACTCCATGGTGGTCAGATTTGGGAAAACAGTGGCAGTGTTTTAACTTGCATATTACTCAGCCTGGTAGAGAGAATTTACAGACTTCCAAGAAAAGTTGGTAACCTCCATTTGTTTTTATTCATTGTTATATTAATCCTAAAAGGTATAGATTTTCTTGCTTTCTTGCTCTTGTAAACTTTTGGAAGGCTTCTGTGGCTGTTTGTCATTTATGTCTTTTGTAAAAGTCCTCCTCCTCTGGTCAATTCTTCCTTTAAGGAATCTTTCCTGGTCCTAAAGTATGGTCTTCATCTTCCTCTGGGTGCATTACTTGGATATCAGACTCTGTGAAAACAGTCTGAGGATATATGGTCTACATGTCTAGACCAATGCTTCTTGTGTTTTGTCTCTGCTGCATTGAGGAAAACCTCATGCGTGTCCAGTGATTGGGAAAAGAGCAATGAATACAGAAGCAGTCTACTTAGAGCTGACAGATTGGAGCTTGGAGCTTCCAGGTTGCAAAAATCACCTGGGTATGAGAAAGAAAATCCATTTTTATTTGACCTGATTAAAATGACGTTAAAGCTGTGGGATGTTTATGCCAAAGAATTAAGGTGGATATAAGTCAGATGCTTGGGTTGGTGTGTGATCTGAAAGGTCAAGGAACCTGGATACCTAGATTGGGTTAAGCATGCCCTCTGACCACAAGAACCTGGGCCTCGAAACCTGCATTCAAGGCAATGAAGATGTGTATCCTCCGAGTAACTAGGGTTCTTCTGGAAGATGCCCAGTGTGTTAGCTGAGCAGGTGCTGTGCAGAGTCTAATCCAGTACCAAAGAGAAAGTTAAGGCCCACTAATGCTTTTAAGTTGTGCAGTTAGTTAATGTTTTTACTGAGAGAAACATGCCCATCTCCATGTCTAGCATCCTCTGTGTAGACCCTTTAACGGGCTGGTGGGGAATGCTGACTTGGCTTCGTTGTCTTTAGTAAGGAGTCAAAACAGCTGTGTTGGAGCCAAGTGACAGCTTGCTGTTCAGAGAACTGATATGAAAGCATTCAGGGTTGTGCGTGGTTTTGCTATGGTCTGAATGTCAGTGTCCACAGCAAGATCATATGTTGGATCCCAGGACACATCACAATAACATTCAGAGTCTTTGGAAAATAAGTCACTAGGGCCCTGCCATTGTGAATGGGATTAGTGTCTCCAGGAAAGACACTCAAGTGAGCTCTCTTGTATCCTTCTGCCATGTGAGGAAACAGGTAGAAGAAACATCCATACAAGACAGAAGACATTAGCAGACACCGGCTCTTTTTGATGTGTTCTGGTCCATTTCAATAGTTGTCTTATGGATCACTGACATGGTCTTCTTTGGCTAGCGGGAGTTCATCCAAGATGTCTCTGAAACCCATTGGCATATCTCTAGGGACACTTAGTTGTTTCCTTGCTATCTAATATAACAAACTATTTTAGGCTCATCTTGAACTTTTTCTTCACCAGAGCTAGAATCTGCCAGTACTTCACAAAGCTCCAGCTACTGTTATTGGGAAGTGTTATGAGAGATCACAGTATGGACAAGAGGGATTTGCACAGCTGGTTACTGTCTTTACCTTTGTCAATTGGCAGAGGTGGGAGGCCAGGGATGCAGGTGTCCCTGAAAATTCAAATCAGACTTACAGAGCTTTAATTTAGCTCCATTTGTCTGACTCTCTCAGTCTTTCTCAATCAGCACACAATGGCCAGTTCCTCCATATGGTTGTGTGCAGTCATGTGGAACTCTACATGAAATGGGATAGGAGACAATAGGAGAAAACTGAGC
This sequence comes from Mesocricetus auratus, assembly GCF_017639785.1. Lineage (NCBI taxonomy): Eukaryota > Metazoa > Chordata > Mammalia > Rodentia > Cricetidae > Mesocricetus > Mesocricetus auratus. Next base: position 91,756,461 of record NW_024429190.1, read on the forward strand.
TCCTCAGAAAAGGTCCTGTTTCCTGGTTGGGATAGACTTTGTCTTGGTACACAGTAGAAAGGTGGGTAGTCAGTCTTTCCCCCTATTTCCCACCAAATGGCACCATCTCTTTCAGAGGAAAGTTGTGGTACCACAGAAATTCAAACCAATCAGAATGTGGGTAATGACAAAATGACTCCTGCAGGATATTAGGGAACAACCTTATTATTATGATTTTGTTTTGTAGGGGGAAGGGAGTTTGTTTTTCATATCCTGAGTCACAGTCCACTGAGGGAGGTCAAATCCAGAAAAGGAAGGGAAATTAGAAACATTTCTCATGCTTTTATTATAGAATTTTGTCATTTGCACAATGGGTTGACAGGAAAAGTCTTTCTCTGCTGAAAAATTTTAACAGATAAGCAAAATATGGTAGATTTTGATCATTTTTCCATCTCTAAAACAATGGAACAAGACAATCCTTACAAATGGTTGGTAATAACTGCAAAGAGAAACAGGAAGACAGCATATAGACTCTGGTCAGTTTGCAGAGAGAAGCCTATATTCTCAGCAATATCTGGGCTATCTAATGGTTCCCATGTGACCCTTTTGTTCAACAATTCAATCCATTCTTGGTACTGGAAATTTCATTTGGTGACAAGGGATGCCCAGTTGGGGCTCTGTCTCCCCCATTATTTCACTTCATTTATTTTATACACAGTCATACACAGTCATCCAGTTTGACCAGCACCATTTGTTGAATATATTGAATGTATTTTCTGTGTTTATGTATGGCCACTTTACCAAAATTCAGGTGTCCAAAGATGTATAGATCAGTGCAATTCTATTGTTCAACATATCTGTTTTTGGGTCTACACCATGCTGGTTTTATTACTATAGATCTGTAGTACAACTTGAAATTGGGAATAGTGATATCTCCTGTAGTCCTTTAATTATTGAGGATTGTTTTAGCTATTCATTTTTTTTGTTTGTTTGCTTCTTTCATTTTATGGTTTTACTTTCTTTTTTTGGTGGGTGTTTCCACATGAAGCTAAAAATTGTCCTTTTAAGATATGTGAATAGAATTTTGATGGGGGTTTCACTGAATCTCCAGATTGCTTTTGGTAGGATGGCAATTTTTCCTGTGTTAATCCTACCGATTCATGAGCATGGGGGAATCTGTCCATCTTCTGATATCTTATTTCCTTGCTTTCTTCTTTCACTTGCTGTGCTAGAGTTCCCTCAATATATTTTATATTATTCGAAGCTGTCATGAAAGGTGTTGTTTTCCTGATTTCTTTCTCAGTTTGTTTGCCATTTGTATATTTGGAGACTACTGATTTTTGTGGGTTAATTTTGTGTCCACCTATTTTTCTGAATGTGTTTATCAACTGTAGGAGTTTCCTAATAGATTTTACAGGGACACTGATGCATACTATCATATCATCTGCAAATAAAGACATTTTGATTTCTGTCTCCAAATTTGTATCCCCTTGATGTCATTCAGTTGCTTTATTCTTCTAGTTAAGACTTCAGGTATTATATTGAGTGGATATGGAGAGAGTGGAAATCTTATCTTGTTTCTGTTTTTAGAAGAATTACTTTGTCTCTCCTCTTAGTTTGATGTTGGCTATAGCTTTCTATAGACTGCTTTTATTTTGTTGAGGCATATTCCTTGTATTCCTAATCTCTACAGGACTTTTATCATGGATTTTTATTACTTGGTTGTTTTTGTCTTTTAGTTTGTTTATATGATGGATTACCTGTATCAATTTATGTATGTGAAACTATCCCTATATCTCTGGGATAAAGCCTACTTATTCAAGGTGGATAATCAGATAATCTTTTTTTCTATTTATTTAAATTAGAAATAATCTTGTTATATATGTAAATTCCAGTCCTCTTTCTCTCCCAACCTTCTATGCCCTCCATTATCCCATCTCTCTTCTGCTTCCCAGGAAGGGTGAGGCCTTCCATTGGGGATCATCAAAGTCTGTCACATCATTTGGGGCAGCGCCTAGGCCCTCCCCTATGTGTCTAGGCTGAGAGAGTATTCCTCAATGTGGAATGGACTATATCCATTTGTACATTAGGAATAAACATTGTTCCACATCCAGAAGTCCCATAGACTGTCCAGGCCTCCCAACTGACACCCATGTTCAGGTTTCACAGCTGTCAGTCTGGAGTCCATGAGCTCCCCCTTATTCAGGTCAGCTGTTTTTGTGGGTTTCCCAAGCCTGGTCTTGACCTCTTTGCTCATCACTCCTCCCTCTCTACAACTGGATTCCAGGAGTTCAGCTCAGTGTGGGTGTCTGTTTCTGTTTCCATCAACTACTGGATGAAGGCTCTAGGATGAGATATAAGATAGTTATCAATCTCATTATAGGGGAAGGGCACTAAATGTAGCCTCTCCTCTATTGCTTAGATTCTTAGTTGGGATCATCCTTGTAGATATCTGGACATTTCCCTAGTACCAGATTTCTCTTTAAACCTATAATCGCTCCATCTATTATGGTATCTATTTTCTTGCCCTCCTCTATTCTTCCCCCAACTCAATCTTCCAGCTCCCTCATGTCCTCTTCCCCCACGTTTTCTCCCCTTCTCTTTCTCATAACTCTCTCTCCCCTCCCCCATGCTCCCAATTTGCTCAGAAGATCTTGTCCCTTTCCTCTTCCTGGGGACCATGTATGTCTCTCTTAGGGTCGTCCATGTTTCTAGCTTCTCTGGAGGTGTGTATTGTAGGCTGGTAATCCTTTTCTCTATGTCTAATACCCATATATGAGTGAGTACATACCATGTTTTTCTTTTTGTGACTGGGTTACCTCACTCAGGATGGTTTCTTCTGGTTCTATCCATTTGCCTTCAAATTTCAAAAAGTCCATTGTTGTTTGTTTGTTTGTTTTTGCTCAGTAGAACTCCATTGTGTAAATGTACCATTTTCTTTATCCATTCTTCACTTTGGGCATCTAGGTTGCTTCCAGGTTCTGACTATTACAAATAATGCTGCTATGAACATAGTTGAAAAGATGTCCTTGTTTTGTGAATGCACATGTGTTGGGTATATGCTTAAGGGTGGAATTGCTGGATCTTGTGGTAGACTGATTCCCAATTTCTGAGGAACCATCATACTGATTTCTAAAGCAGTTATACACTCCCACCAGCAGTGGAGGAGTTTCCCCCTTTCTCCACATTCTCTCCAGCACAAACTGTCATGGGTGTTTTTGATTTCAGCCATTCTGACATGTGCAAGATGGTATCTCTGAGTTGTTTTGATTTGCATTTCTTTGATGGTTAAGGATGTTGAATACTTTCTTCAATGTGTTTCAGCCATTTGGATTCTTCTATTTAGTTCTGTGCCTAACTTTTTACTTGGGTTGTTTGGTGTTTTGATGACTAGCTTTTTGAGTTCTTTGTATATTTTGGAACTCAGCCTTCTGTCAGATGTGGGGTTGGTGAAGATCTTTTCCCATTCTGTGGACTGCCATTTTGTCTTGTCGACTGTGTCCTTTGCCTTCTCAATTTCAGGACATCCCATTAATTAATTTTTGATCTCAGTGTCTGTGCCACTTGTGTTATGCTTAGGAAGCAGCCTCCTGTACCAGTCATTCAAGGGTACCTCCCATTTTCTCCTCTAAGAGGTTCAGTGTGGCTGGATTTATGTTGAGGTCTTTGATCCATTTGGGCTTAAGTTTTGTGCAAGGTGATGGATACAGATCTATCTGCAGTCTTCTACATGTCTGCATCCAGTTATGCTAGCACCATTTGTTGAGAATGCTTTCTTTTTTTCCATTGTATAACTTTAACTTCTTTGTCAAGAAACAGGCATTTGTAGGTATGTGGGTTAATATCAGTATTTTCAATTTGATTCCATTGGTCTACCTGTCTATTTTTGTGCCAATACCAAGCTGTTTTCAGGACTATAGCTCTGTAATAGAGCTTGAAGTAAGGGATGGTGATGCCTCTGGAAGTTTCTTTGTTGTACTGGGTTTTGGCTAGTGAATAATCTTTTTAATGTGTACTTGGATTCAGTTTGCAAGACTTTTATTGAGAATTTCTTCATCTATACTCATACAGGAAATTTTTCTGTAATTTGTGTTCATACAGGAAATTTTTCTGTAATTCTCTTTGTTGGGTGCTTATGTGGTTTGAGTATCACAGTAGCTGTGGCCTCATAGAGTGAATTTGGAAATGTCAACTATGTTACTAGGGGTTATTAGTCTGTGTAAATTGCTTGTGTGATCTTGATTTAATTTTGGTAAATGATATATATCAAGAAAAACATACATTTCTTATAGATTTTCAAATTTTGTGAAGTATACATTTTTTAAAGTATGTGTTATTATTCACTTAATTTTCTGCATCTGTTCTGTCATCCATTTAATTTCTAATTTTGTTAATTTTTATATTCTTTCTTTCCTTTAGTTAATTTAGATAAAGGTTTTCAATCTTACTGATTTCTCAAAGACCCAATTCTTTGTTTTGCTGATTCTTTGTATTGTTTTCCCCCCTACTTTATTGATTTCAGCCCTGACTTTGATTAACTTTTTAAAATAAATTTGTTTATTTAATTTATATCCCTGGTACAATTCCCCTTCCTCCTCTTCTCACAATCTCTACCCCCTACCCCCACTCTTCTGCTCTCACCTCCCAACGTACTCCTCTGTTTCTGTTTAGGAAAGGGCAGGTCTCCTATGAGTATTGACAAAACATGGCATGTCAAGTTGCAATAAGACTAAACCCCCTCCCCATGTACTAAGCCTGGGCAAGGTTACCCTGTATGAAGAAATGTTTTCCAAATGACAGGAAAAGAGTAAGAGACAGCCCCTCTTCCCATTGCTAGGAGTCTCACAGGAGGACAAAACAAACCAACTGGAACATATATGCAGAGAGACTATGTCAGTCCTATGCAGTTTTTCTGGTTGTTGGTTCAGTCTCTTTGAGCCCCTATGTGCCCAGGTTACTCGATTCTATGAGTTTTCTTGTCGTGTTTGCCCTTTACCCTTCTGATTCCTCCAATCTTTCTCCCCCTCTTCTGCAGCATTCCCTGAACTCTAACTAATGTTTGGTTGTGGCAACTATTTCCATCAGTTGTTGGATGATGCTTCTCTGATGACAATTTGGGCTAGATACCGATGTGGTCACAGGAGATGGCTAGTTCAGTCTTATCTGCTGTTGCTAGGAGTCTTAGCTGGGGTCATCTTATAGATTCCCTGGAGGTTCTCTTCCTCCAGATTTTTGCCTGACCCCCATAATGCCCCTCTTCTCCAGTAGTCTCTTTCAGTACTCTCCGCTTACACACTGCCCCCAACTGATCACTCATGTTCCCCTTCCCATCCACCCTCAGTCCACTCAGGAAATCTCTTCTATTTCCCCTTCTCAAGGAGATTTGGCATTCACCCCAGAAAACCTCATTGACCTCAACATAAATCCAGATACACTGAATTTGATAAAAGATAAAGTGGGAAATAATCCTGAACGCATTGGCACAGGAGACAACTTCTTGAACAGAACACCAATAGCATAGGCAGTGAGATAACAGTTATTAAATATGACCTTATGAAAACCTTCTGTAAGGCAAAAGATACCATCAATAGGAAAAAATGGCAGCCTACAGACTGGGAAAACATCTTCACCAACCTCCCATACAACAAGGCTGATTTAAAAAATATGTGAAGAACTCAAGAAACTAGACATCAAAAAAGCCAAATAATCAGTTAAAAATGGGATACAGATCTAAACAGAGAATTCTCAACAGAAGAATCTCAGTTGACTGAGAAACACATAAGGAATTTTTCAACATCCTTAGCCATCAGGGAAGTGCAATTCAAGATGATTCTGAGATTCTGTGTCACACCTGTCAGAATGACTAAGATAAAAAACACAAGCAACAGCTCATGCTGGAGAGGATGTGGAGCAAGGGGAACACTGCTCCACTGCTAGTGGGTGTGCAAACTTTTGCAGCCACTTTAGAAGTGTGGCAGTTTCTCAGAAACCATACAGCTCTTGGGCATATACCCAAAGGATGTTCAGTCATACCCCAGGGACACTTGCTTAATTGTGTTCACCATAGCAACTTCATTTGCAATAATCAGACTCTGGGAACAACCTAGATGTCCCTCAATTGAGGAATGGATAAAGAAAATATGCATTTACACAATGGAGCATTACTCAGCTGTTAACAATGACAGTAGGAAATTTTCAGGCAAATGGGTAGGACTAGAAAAACAAACATCCTGAGTGAGGTAACCCACACTGAAAAGACAAATATCGTATGTACTCACTCATAAGTAGACATTAGCTGTAGAATAGTTTGATTATTTCTTGCCATTGCCTCCTTTTGGAATTATTTCTTCTTTTTCTTCCAGACCTTTCATGTGCTTTTAAGTTCTAGCTTGAAATCTCCCCATGTTTTCTTAATGTAAGCACTTAGTGGTATGAACTTGCCTCTTGGCACTGCCTTCTTTGTGCTCCATAAGTCTGGGTATTCTGTGTATTTATTTCCATTCAACTATGGAAAGTCTTTAATTTCTGTCTTGGCCCATTTTAAATTTAGTAGTGAGTTATTCAGTTTCCATGAATTTGTAAGCTTTCTGTTGTTTCTGTTGTTGCTGACATTTAGGTTAAATATGTAGTTGTCAAATAGGATGCAAAGAATTATTTTAATTTTCTTTCATCTGTTGAGACTTGCTTTGTGCTCAAGTATGTGGTCAATATTGAAGAAATCTCTGTAATTACTGAGAAAGCAGCATTTTTTTGTGTGTGGGTACAATATTCTGTAAAGATGTGTTGGGTCCTTTTGGTTTATGATGTCATTTAACTCCACACATTTCTGTCTCTAGCTTTTGTCCATGACCTGTCTATTGGCAAGAGTGTGGTATTAATTCACCTACTACTACTATATGAGGGTAAGTATGTGATTTGAATTCTATTATGTTTTCTTTTCTTTTTTAATGTTTCGGTGCCCCTGTGTTTGGTGTATAGATGTTAAGATCTGTAATGACCTCTTGGTGAATATTTCCTTTGAGGTGTATGTAGTGTCCCTCCCTATATCTTCATATTACTTTTGGATTGAAATTTAATTTGTCAGATATTAAAATGAGTACAGCATCATGCTTCATAGGTATGTTTGCTTGTGATATATTTTTCCATCCTTTTACCTCCAAGCTGATATTTATCCTTGATTTTGAGGTGTTTCCTGGATGCAGCAGTAAGAAGGATCCTGCTTTTGTATCCATTCTGTTACTCTCTGTTTTTTATTGGGGAATGAAGACCATTGATGTTGATTACCAATCGGCAGTACTTGTAGATTGTTGATTTGTTGTGGTTGTGTAGTTTTTCTCCTCCACTTCCTTTTGATTAGCTGCTCTGGGATCATTTACCCCTTTGTTTTCTTGGGTGTGATTTACTTCTTTAGGTTTCAGTTTTCTTTCTAGTACCGTCTGTAAAGCTGGATCTGTAGATAAATATTGCTTAAATTTGGTTTTATCTTGGGATATTTTATTTTCTCCATCCATGGTGATTAAATTTTATTGGGGTACACTAGTCTGGGCAGGCATATTTGGTGTCTTGGAGTCTGTAGCACATTAATGACCAGAAGTCATTAATTCTAACATGTATGCCTTTATATGTTACTTGGTGTTTTTTGTATTGCAGATTTTAACATTCCTTCTTTGTTCTGTACATTTAGTGTTTTGATTATTATGCATGGAAGAGAATTTCTTTTCTGGTCCAGTCTATTTTCTGTTCCGTTATGTTATTGTATCTTGATAGGCATCTCCTTTAAGCTAAGGAAGCTTTAGTTTATGATTATGCTGAAAATATTGTCTGTGCCTTGACCTGGGTTTCTTCTCCTTCCTCTATTCCTATTATTCTTTGTTTGGTCTTTTCATGGTGTTCCAGGTTTCATGGATGTTTTGTGCCTGGAGATTTTTAGACTTGACATTTTCTTTGGTTGACATATCCATTTATTCTAACTTATCTTTAATGCCTAAGATTCTCTTTTGCATTTCTTCCCATCCATTGATGAAGCTTGCCTCTGTGGTTCCTGCTAGAATTTTTCATTTCCATATTTACCTCACTTTTGATTTTCTTTATTGATTCTATTACTACTTTCAGGTCTTGAATAGTTTTATTCATTTCTTTCCAGTTTTTTAATGTTTTTATAGATTTCTTTAAGGGATTATTTATTCATTTCTTCTTTAAGGGTCTCTGTCATATTCCTGAAGTTTGTTTTAAAGTTCTTTTCTTGTGTTCCAGTTGTGTTGGAACATTTAGGACCTGATGTGTTAGGGTTGCCAGACTCTAGAGAAGACATATTATTCTGACTGTTATTGATTGTGTTTTCACACTGGTGTCTAGGCATCTGGAGTTGAGAAGATTGTATTCTATGTGGTGATAGCTGGTCATGTCTTTGTTGGGAGGGTGTTTTGTTCCTTTGCTTCTGTTTTCTGCTTCTTAGGAGAGGGTGATTGCAGTGTGCTGCTCAGAAAGACATTCTTCTGAAGTCCTGATAGGTGTGGGCACTGGTAATTTTAGGTAAAATATATTTCTGAGTATTGAGAGTTGACACTTAGGAATGGAGACATGCTCAGAAGGGGTGTAGAGGGAATCTTCAGGAGGGAGACAACTAGGGTGTTCTACTAGTTTCCTAGGAATAGTGGTAGAGGATGGGGAGAGGCCACAGTAGGTATGTTACTGAGCCTTTGATGAGACCAGGGGATTGGATTTGGAAGAATGGAAGGAAAGGTGAAGATGGGCAGTTAGCCTACTTGCTTCCCAGGCCTGACTGTTCTGTGGGTTCCTATGGAGTGCCTGCTGGATTTGGGGGCTTGTATAAAAGCAATTGGTGGGAGGAAGTAAGTTTGGAAAGGAAAGAAGATCTATGTGATACACTGGAGGTGGATTCAGGATGAGAGGGGAGCCTGCAGGCAGTGTTTCACTGTAGAATTGGAAATGAGCCTGAGGGATTGGATCTTGAGGAGCAGATGGAGAGGTAATGATGTATAGTTAGCAAACCTTCTTCCCTGTCATGGGTGACTTGTGGATTCCCAGGAAGTGTAATCTTTTCTTTTTTATTAAAAACCAATTTTTTTCTCACAAAATATATCCTGAAAAATGGTTTCTCCCTCTTCTACTCCTTCAATTTCTTCCCCACCAGCCTCTCCATCTAGATGTGCTTCCTTTCTGTCTTTCAATAGAAAAAAATCCCTGGCACCTAAGGAATAATAATGAGGTAAAATAAAGTATAGTAAGATAAAACAAAAGCAAATTGGAACAGGACCAAAACAAACAAACAAACAAACAAAAAAACCAGAAGCAAAAAGAGTTCAAGAAGGAGCCACAAGATACCAATATAAATGCAAAAAAAAAAAAAAAAAACCACTGTTTCCATACTCAGGAATCCCATAAAAACACAAAACCAGAAGTTTTGATATATATGCAAAATACTTTCTGCCTTTTCTTCCACAGGGACATCCCTTTTAGGACTGAGTGTTCTAAAGTCTCTTACTCTCTGTTGATTGTCTGACTGTGACTCTCTGCATTTGTTCTGATCTGCTGCAGAAGGATGCTTCTCTGATGATGGCTGATCAAGGTACATTAGGAGTCATTTTATTTCTTCATTCCTTTTGTAGGACAGTAGTCTTTGGATTTTCACTAGTTCCCTGGGATATCTAGTCTCAGGTTCTTGGTCACCCAAGCAGTGTCAGATGTGGGTTCCGTTTCATGGAGAGGGTCTTAAGTCAAATCAAATATTGGTTGGTTACTCTAGCAAGGTTTGCGCCATTATTACACTAGTGTGTCTTTCAGGCAGGACACTATTGCAGATTGAAGTGTTTCTAGCTGGGTTGGTGTTCATGTTTCTCCTTTGGTATCATGCAGAGAACTTTGTAGTACCCAGCATACTAGCCAGTAGGGATAAAGGATGTAGATAGGCATCAGTTAGACTTCTTCATGTTCAATGAGTTGTGAAGGCATTATTTTCAGGGACAAGGCCTTGCCATCTGTTTGTGGAGTGCAACCTGTAGCCTTTGCAACAGTAAAACTTCTCTGGTATCCAGGCTAATTTACTACGTCCATTGAACTCTGCCCAATTTGGAGTTTTGTGAACCTGTCTCAATCTATTAAAATATATCAGTGACCCTGCAGTTATTTTTCAGAATTTGAAATAGGTTTTAACACTTTCATTTCACCTGTCCATTTTAAACACAAAATATCTACATTTTAATTGAATTATAAATTGCTCCAGGTGACATCACCTTCATCCCTGTTACCTTGTCTTCTTAAGAGCCAGACTTGAGAACTTTCACCCAAACCTCTGTCCTTCTGCCTGCCACAAGAGGGCGTGGGTACAGGAACAGAAGCTATACTAGTCATGCCAGTACTCTAGAGTTGCAGGTGGTCACAAAGGAAACAGAAGTGTTTTCATAACATTTATTTTCTATTTTCAGGTAGTGTGTTTGGGTTACCCTGGTTGATTCAATAAAGCCATCCACTTATAAACCCATTGATGTAAATTATTAAGTCATAATTCTTTGCAACTTTCTCTATGAGCACCATTGGTACTTCATCATTGTTTTTTAATCCTTGGTTCATTTGCCACTAAACTGAACCATCATTAATAATTTACTCAGAGGAAGAAACACATGTGCTGGAGTTGTTTTGTCAAACTTTCTAATTACAAGAACAGTGTTGGATGTCCTTCTGCAAAGTTAATATGGATTATACATCTTTATGACATTTAGAATTGCCAATAACTTCTGTAATGAATCTTTCATATTTTCAAATACTTCATAAGTGAGTGATATGACTTGTGGGGGTCACTTTTTTGGTGAAAATGTGAACCAAGTTTAAGTTCTGAGGCTCGCTTAGATCTGAGCAATTTATTGCAACTTGCAATTCTCATTTATACTCAGGCTTTTGGCATATTCTTTACATGTTGCACTTGTGAATGAGATAGATAGATCCCGAATGATATTTTTCAATCTATTTCTTACCCCCTTACCTTTTGGAAACTTATGATCATTTACCACAAACTTTTTTAGCTACTGACAGCAAGACTAAATATGGCAGGTGACATCTGAGTGTTTATGTCTCTTGAGATGACTTTGCCCCTTCTGTGATTCAGTCCCTGGGCTTCTGGGAATTTTTTGCTCCAATGTGTCTTTAAAAAATATTTTTAAGTCCTGCCTTTGGGCAATGGTGGCCACATCTCTTAAGGCACAGAATGAAAAATATCTGAAATTGATGCTAATATATGCCTGGAGCATGACTACCCAGTTCCCTTGCCTTGGGGAAAGAAGGTCTTTGAGGTACAGTTTTTATGGAATCATGGTGAGGCCTGAAATTACCTTCCAGATAATCTCAGTTGTTCTCATCAGATCTCTATCGCTATAGCAAAATACCTGAGATGCTCAGGTTAATAAGTTTCTATTAGCTCATGGTTTCCAAGGTTTTCATCCATGGTTGGTGGGTCCTGTTTCTTTAAGGCCTGTGATGTGGTCAGACATCATGGCAAGAGCCCACATAGGAGGAATCTTCTTACCTCATGGCAGCCTGGAGGCAAAGAAGGAGGAAGAATAGGATCTGATGTTGAGGTTTCAAGAATGCATCATCAATGATATAACTTCCTCCACTATACCCATCTCCTTATGATCCAGTACCTCCTAATAATGCCTCTAACTGGATATACAGGGCTCCAGGGAACATCAAATACAAGCTGTAACCTTGGTTTGCAGCATATTTTTTCTACCCTGCTCTATAATTCCTTACTCACCTAGGTTACACCACTAACACATAACTTATTTATGATCACACTGTCAAGATTGGCGTTAGGAGACTCAGACTTGACACATCACACATCCTGAGTACAGATCAACCCATACTCATTTTGTGATGTCTGAAAAAAACCTCCTCCATTTTATGCTAGGTATCCATCTTGGTATTCACTAGCCATTTGTCTCTGACTCAAGATCCTGGAAGATAAGTTACCAGTAATCTTGACCCAATGATCCCCCATCCAGAAATATAGATTGGTGACTATCCACTTGTTATGTTAAAACTAACTGCTTTTTTGTCTTCTGTAATGTGCTTATATAGACATTCAGGTCACCTTGACTACTTCTTGGCAGAGCAAAGCAGCTCTTGGTTTGCTTGTGCAGATACTGAAATATCTTCTTGTGATATCTTTTGTCTATAAAAAATCCTTCCCTTTCCCACTTTTCATGTCCATCTCATGTTTGGCTCAGAATCTGTTGTCCTTCTGGCAGTAATCAATAAATCTCTTAATTATATTTGGATGGAGCCTCTGGTCTTTTCCCAGGGGTGGGGAACTACCATAACAATTTCTGTTCCTGTTTGGAACATCTATGTTATAGGGAGAAGGCTGAATATTTCTAAGTTTCAATGCCTATGAGAAAACCAGACAGAACTTCACTGGTGTTTTGAAGCGTGTACATTGATGGATTCAGAGCTGTTCTTCACGAGGCTGTGCAACACAAGGACACACATTGGGAAACCTAGTATTTTCAGGAGTCTACTGTGGCTTGTGGAGGCACTGAGTTTTCTGGGAGGCTTCAAGCCAAGAGTAGATTGTCTTTTGCATGGGCTCTGTTTTTGGTTGTCTTTGGTAACTGTTCCACTTTGCTTAATGATCTTACTGCTCTTTTTGCTAGCATATATTAATTATACACAATAATGAATTTTAACATGACATCTTCAGGCAATGTGGACAATGTGTTTTTATCATATTTATCCCTCCTCAATTACCTTCTCTTGCCTTTTCCCACTCTCATGACTACACTTGCTTTTCTCAACTGGCACTCATTTTAATCTCATACCTCTTTCATTTTGTGTGACTCAGTAGGTTGTTTACAGAGGCATTGGTTACACCATAAAGAAAATGTCTTTCTCCATCAACCATTTACTTTTCATAAATTTTCAGCAAGTAGAGGAGTCCCATGAATCCCTTATCCTTCAATGATAGGGTATCGATGGCCTGGATCTAGGACAGTTAATTACACATGGTTGATTTGTTTGTTTGTTTGTTTATCTGAGAAGCCTCTTTCTCTGCAGTTCAGGCTGGTCTTGAACTGTCAATCCTCTTGCTCCAGCCTCTCCAGTGCTGAGATTACAGGCATGCACCACCATATCTGTTTTCTATTATTGATTTTTTTCAGGTTACTCTTCATAGTTGTATTAGGGATCACCAGGAGAACAGAATTCATGAAATAGACAGGTGTTATTGCCAAAGGGAATTTATTAGATTGGCTGGTTGTTCAAACAATGACTACTTTCATGATGGAGAGGATGAGAACCCAGTGATTCCTTAGTTAAGGAGGCTGAATGCCATAGCAGTACCAATCTGGTGCTGGAAGCCTGGGAGGCAGTTCCTGGAAAGTCGCTGATCCCCTCTCTGTACTGGAAGGGTGAAGAAGATGGGTTGGATAGCATGGAAGGGGCGACACTCACCAGCAAGAAGCAAAGGTGGACAAGCCAGTAGCATTGCTGTCCCCCAGAAACTCCACATCTCAGCCACCAGCATAAGGTTTCATCTACCTTTACGGGGCATCTTCTCTTTCAGTCAATCCTTCTTAAATACCCTCACAGACTCACCCAGGTGTGTCTCTTAGTTAGCTGCAGATTCAATCAAGCTGACTATCATAATGGTTTGAGATTCTTATGTACTTTGAGGTTTTCTTTCCCTTTGGGATCTTATTGAGTGGGGGATCTCCACCCCCTCCCCCGTTTATGCTCTCACTTCTCCCCATAAATCAGGTTTCTGTCTAGGCTGTCTCCATCTGACCAAATGAAATCTAGATTCAAGACTCCCATCCCATCTTGGAGCTGGTATGATCATGCACAGAAGGGTTGGTCATACATAAGCAGCTTCTCCTCTTTCCCAGAACTCTTCTTGCTAGGTCTTTGGTTTGCAGACTCAGATAATGGTCATGGGTATCTGTTTTTGAAATTGACTCTGTGACTAGTGACAGGTGGAGACAGGCCTGGTCTTATTTCCATGATTGTGTGTGTATGCATACATTTGTTTATGTGTGTATGTATATATGAATGTGTATGTATGTTTATGTGTATGTATGTACATGTTTTCAAGTGTGTATTTGTGTGTATAAGTATGTTTCATCCTACATTATGTCATTCCAAAGAGAGTGGAAGTGCTGCTTGGAGGACTTTTTTAAAAATACCTTCCCTCCCTCTCATATCTGCAATACTGTGAACAAATTTTCAGCATCGTTTTCCTCAGTGTCCTTTCCAACTCTCCTGTTCACTGTGAACAATGGCAACAACAGAGACAGGTGAGGGTGTGGCCTCTGATGGTGCCTTGGTTCTGGCTCTCCATCGGTGGCTTAGAGCATTGATCATATGGTGAGAAGGCCTGAACATATGAAGTGATGAGTGTCTGGTGACAGGATAATATTTTCTTGATGCTCATTGTGGGTCTCTGAATACAGTGTGGATATCTTGGGGAGAGATGTGGACCTCTCACTTCCCCAGGGTTTCAACTCAAGAGCAGCAACTAGGTAGAGTTAGAGCACAGTGGTGTTGGTTAACGTTAACAAGTGACTCTTTGAAAACAAATGACTTGGCTACCAATGTACAGGATACATACTCCCACCATGGCTAATATCAAACAGCAGTTTGATAACTGGTTTATATGTGAAAGCTCCCAAAATTAAACTTTTTTGACCCGTATAAACCAACATTGTTTGTGTTAATGGAGGTAATATGCCATGCCTTTTTGCATGTAGATGTGTGTAATATTTACATTTGGTCAGATACATTTATTTCTCAGACGTTTACATTTATTTATTTCTTTTTCTTTAATCAGTCCTTGGATTTGTTTGCTTGGTTTTTTTTTCTGAGACTAGATCTTACATTATAGTGAAGAATTCACTGTGTAGCCTAGGCTGGCCTTGAACTAGGACCATCCCTACCTCTGACTCATGGGTTCTGAGTACTTCTCAGCTTAATTTAATATGGTAAAGATTTTCAGAGTTTTTTATTTTAGATTTTGCAATGATATAAGACACCATGGTGGTCTGAAATCACCCTACTGTGCACACCAGCCATAGTCAGTCTGAACAATTATATCATAGTACCCACTGAGCAACTGTTTCCCACTGTGCTGGATAGCTTTGTGACAACCTGACATAAGCTAAAGTCATCTGAGGGGAGGGAGCATCAATCAGGAAAAATGTCTCCATGAGATCAGGCTGTAGGTAAGTCTGTAAACATTTTATTAATAGTGATCAGTGAAGGAGGGCTCAGCCCATTGTGGGTGGTGCCATATCTTGGTTGGTGGTGCTAGTTTCTACAAGAAAGCAGGATGAGGCAGTCATAAGGAGCAAGCTAGTAAGCAGCGCCCCTCCATGGTTTCTGCATCAGCTCCTGCACCCAAGTTCCTGCTGTGCTTGAGTTCTGGTCCTGTCTTTTTTAGAGAGTTAACTGTGATATAGAAATATAAGCCAAACAAATCTTTTCCTCCACAAATTGCATTAGTCATGGTGTTTTACTGATCAATAGAAACCCTAATGGGACACCCATCCTTTTTTCTCTGGGTATCCTTTGCTTCTGATAAATATCCTTTTCACCTTCAACTTCTTCGAGATCAACTCCTAAGTTCCATTGCAGGGTGAGATCACAAAGTACTTATTTTTTTGTGTGACTTATTTTATTTAACACAGTCATCTCCACTTTCACCTGTACTGTTCCCCATGATAGTATTTCATTCTGTTTTTTGACTAATATCCCATGGTGTCTATGTATCATTGTTTCTTATATATGTTTTACTTTTTGGACACTTGGCTTGTTTCTATTTCCTGGCTACTATCAATAGTGCTACCGTTTCTTTGGTGTGCTGATCTCATTTCCTTTCAAGGCATACATGTAGCACAAATCATGGATGACATGGTAGCTCTTATCTGTATCTTTTGAAGAAACACTATGCTATTTTTTCATGTGGCTGTATTAATTTACTATCAGTGTGCACACCTTCCCTTTCCCTGACACCTCCCCAATGCTTACTACCTTCTGCATTTTTGAA
Source organism: Mesocricetus auratus (assembly GCF_017639785.1). Lineage (NCBI taxonomy): Eukaryota > Metazoa > Chordata > Mammalia > Rodentia > Cricetidae > Mesocricetus > Mesocricetus auratus. Next base: position 91,772,494 of record NW_024429190.1, read on the forward strand.
CACAGCCATTCTCATTGAAGAGATGAAGACTTACCCTCTTTCTCAAGCTGAACCAGCTGGTTCTAGTCCATCAGAGCCAGATGCTCACATTTTCTGTGGAACTTGAGATCAGGGCATGAGCTCACAACCCTTCTATCAAATTCTTTTCTAGAAAGCCCATCTGGCTTCAATATCCCCAACCTCTGTCCCCTGCTGCTCTTCCAGCTGGTGTGACCTTCATTGTTCCATCAGGCAGCTGTGTTTGTTGGAAGGTCCACAGCGACAGGTATTTGGATGGGGTACTCACTAAAATTGAATCTGAAATTAGTTTTTGTTTGAGATTTGGAATGAATTAACTATTTTATTAAAAAAGGAAGCCTCATCTTTAAAAAAAAAAGGACTGGAGAAGACAGGGTGAGAACAAATGAAATAAAGTTTCCTATTTGGACTGCTCATGTTTACTTCCTCTGTCTCAATAACACAGCAGAAGGAAGAACAAAAATAGATCAGAGTGTTGTCACTCAGTAAAGATTCTGTCTAAGCTCAGACACAGAGAAAAAATTGAATAAATTAGTGAATAATCCTGCTTTGCAAAATGTTTCACTCCAGCAGTTTCTCTCTCTGGCTACTCATACTGGTAGCTCCACCAATGTATTTGTAAATAGAAATATAGTTATATTGATCACAGTATGATTGGGGCTCATGGATACTCCACGATTCAAAGAAGACAATTTAGGAAATAAAGCAAGCAACGGTGGGGACTTCAGAAGACAATACAGACAATACAGCTTGAAGCCTGCTCTTTGCAGTGCAGATCAGTCAGGGTAAGATCTTTTTTAAGTGATGACAATATATTTGACTGTTAGCAATAATGGCCATGGGAAACAATAATGGCATTTGTTTCTCTGAATTACTCTACTGACTTAAAAACAGATGTACCAAACATATTTATTGAATTGGTTAGAGGGAGACAAAAGCCTCTTCCATCCATTCTATAAGATAATGACAGGCAAATTAGGTTATAATTAGGGTCATTTCCCACATGTACTTTACTTTCAGAACCAAGAGACACTGGTGGTTATTTTTATTATCTTCTTTCATTTCCCTGTTCTCACTGACTTGCTGTGGATACCGTTAGCAGAACCACAGAATACTAATATCTTACTGTCAGAAATGCATGGGATTCAATCAATTCTAATGGTTCTCTTACAGAAATCAGGCAGCGTGGTCTTGCTTTGGGTTGCCCACTGTTAGATTTTGGTGTGGGAGAGGAAGTTTGAGAGAAAGAGGCACTGATGAAATCATCCTTCCTGCCAGAGGTTTAGTAGTAGTGCTGTGTGCACAAGGTCTCATGTAAGAAACTTCAGCTATGCAGGGCAGAGCAAAGGGTCTGCTATCACAGTGGCCAGGTTTAGCTAATATGTGATCCACAATATACAGCAGAGGGAGCAGAGTGGGGTGTAGACTATATGACAGGGCCACTTATTCTTTGGGTTGGGGAATAGGGCTGGGACGCTACACTGACAGTACTCAGGCTTCGATCCCTGCTTGGCATAGGGATGGGGCTAAGTATGTCTCACCAATCTCTTTGTTGACCCCAGGACTTCATAGGCCGACACCATATGAAGAGGAGTGTGTGGGTAGTGCCAAGCAGAACCACTAAGAGCCTTTGCTGTTTCCAGCACCATTTTCCTACTGCCACACAGCAGCATAGCCCTCTTAGCAATATGTACCCACTCAGAATGGAAAGGTGTGAATCAGTGCCACAGCCAATCCACAACATACTGTGGGTGATAAATAAGCATATTATTAAATTTTGCTTAACATACTTAGATTATACTCTCTGTCTCCCTCCCTCCCTCCCTCTCTCTCTCTCTCTCTCTCTCTCTCTCTATATATATATCAATAAATCCCATTGAGTTCCAATTACTGTATTAGAAACAATCCATATACACACACACAGTGAATCACAGGCTAGTCTTGAACTCACAATCATCCTGCTTCAGTCTCCTGAATTCTGGGATACTGGCATACACCACCATACCTGGATCCTATATGTGGTGACTTCAACTGCCACAGGCAGAACCAGAAAGTTCTTTACCAATGGCCCCTTTCCAGTGTGATATTCACTGTGTGTATTTATCAACCTGAGAGGCACACATGGCATTTTATCAATATAGTTCCCATTCCAGTAACACTTTTTCACATACTGGCATTTGAAATTTGTGAATTTATTTTCTTTTGTGAATCATTTATGTTAATTTCTATCTTCTGTTTTATTATTTGGTGAATTGCAAAAAGTATTAAAAAATCCTAAAGACATTGTTATGTTTTTAACAAACATTACAAACAGTTGTTCTTAGTTTTTTTTAAACTTTTAAAGATTGTGCATAATGACTTTTGATCTATAGAAGATTAAAGATTTCATGGAGCCAAAATACATATGTATCATGGTGCCAATAAATTTTTGGTTTTAATAAATGTATTAAAAATACATTTCCTTTACATATAGGAAACTTCTTCATCTTGTCATAAGCAAATATTTATGCTTCTTCTATTCATTTTGGCTCCAGGGCCTGTCGAAATGTCTAGACTGGAAGGTCCCACGTGTTGTTGTCTGTCAGCTTGAATATTATGTGGGAAGTTCTCCTTTCTGTCTACAGTCTGGGTTTGGAGTCCATATTTTCAACATGGCCTCCTTCTTTAGTTCTGTGGGATGCTCCAAAGCAATTAACAGCAACTTTGGAGATCTCTGTGGTTCATGTTTTAAAATTGATACATCCATGGTCTGATTTTTCTTTTCTTGCTTGTTTTATTTCTTTTTTTTTTTTTTTTGCATAGTATCTGAGGAACTGCTTGCCTAATGCAAAACTTTTCTTCTTAAAGTTTTATAGTTTCAGTTATTATGATTGGGATACAACCTGTTTTGAGTTAATTGCATGGAGTAGTGGCTCATTTCACTCATTTGCATGTGAATAATCAAGTGCTTGTCCATTTAAAAAGAATCCTGTACTACTTGGATGCTGAATTGTCATGTCTCCACCCCCATAAAAAGTCATTTGCCTTTAAATGTGGGGGATTATTGCAAATCTTACTCTTTCTGCTTCCTCTGTTCTTCCCCCTCCCTCTCCCTGCCCTCCCCATCCTTTTCCTCACAGTCTTTATTAGTGAAGAATTGTTGGAGTTTTGAAGCTGAGAAGTGTGAATGCTTCAATTTTGTCCTTTTAAAGATTCCTTTGGCTCATTTGAGTCCATATAAATTCAGGATCAGCTGATCAATTTATGAAAAAAATCACTTCTTATTATCTTTTCCTAACCATTATGAGCCAAGTGCTCTCATTTTTCCTTGGCCGCAGGTCACACTTGACATGATTTTAGGAATGAAAATTGTTTGCAAAGTAGATGGTGAATATTTTCAGTGTGGCTATGAGACCTTTCAACTCCACGGCGCTACGGAAAACCTAAGACTGAATCTTGTCGGATTTACTGTCCCTTTTAGAAGAATGAAGGGGTTGGAGTAGGGCAGTATGTTCAGGTGTCAGTGCGATGTGTCTAGCCTGCTAACTGCTCTCCTCTAACCTTTTCATGGTTACCTCCTGTGCCCTTTTCTTTGTTTGCTCTTCTTCCTGTATTTGTACTAATGCCTCTGGACCATGCCTTCTTTGAGCAGACCCCCCCCCCCGACTATTATACAAGGGAGAACACTCTCTATCTCAGAAAAATCTCCTTTCTAAGAATTCAGTGTTTCTTTTCCTCTGAAAGTCATTTGTAACTATGGGCTCCACTCAGAATGTCTTACTCTCTTACTGCTTAGAGGCTTGATAAGCTGGCCTTCGTGAAAAATCTCCATTAACCCAGACAGTGTGTGTGCCTCATAGATTTTAGTCACTTCATGGATCATAAGAGTAGAGAAAGTGTTGAGGGATAATAAACATTTTATTTGCCCAGAATTGCCTGTCAGTTTACATTATTGATACTTGGTTGTTTCTGAACCACTGTAACAGAGTTAAATATAAATGGTATTCACCGATCTGAGAAGACAGGGAATCTGCAATCTGGGCTAGGCTCTAAGTCCCTTTTGCTCGGCTCTGTTCAATTTCTTGAGCATTTCTGAGCACACGAGAGAGTTCTGCAACAGAGAACCTAGCCTCTAGCTGCTCTGAATATCCCCTGGCCCTTGTCTAGTTCCCATGCCCATGCTTGTGAGAGAAGGGGTCATAGCAGTACCTGGCATTGATGGGAGCTTAGCAAATACTTACTAATAAGTGAATGAATGAATATTACCTTCATTGTATCTTGTATTTGGCTAAGCATGGCACTTTACATGTCCCTGTATCTAAATGTTATTAGTATTTAATCCATTGGTGGATATCAATACTATTTATCTGGATGGTACTTCTCTGTTCTTTGTATTATTTGAATACACAATATATCATGATAAACATATACAAGCATGAAAGATTGTCAATATATTAAATCAGTGGTTTCTCAAATTTAATATGGGTATGAACCACTCAAAATATGTTCATTAGTGTGTGTACTAATTGTAAAAAGCAATAGGTTTCATTGTGACATTTTCATACATGCACATAGATAGTAGATAGCATGCCTCACTAATATCCATTTTCTTATTTCCTGCCACCTTGACCATAGTTCCTGCCCTCTTTTCTAATAGTTTCCATTCTATCTTCTAGAACTTCTGCCCCAGTTTCCACAGATGAGAGAATATGCAACATTGTTGTTGTGAGTCTAATTTATAGTCTTATTTTTTTCTCAGACAGAGGGTTTTTTGTGTACTCCTGTCTGTCCTGGAACTTGCTCTATAGACCAGGTTGGCCTTGAACTCAAAGAGATCCACCTGCCACTGCCTCATGAGTGCTGAGACTAAAGGTGTGTGCCACCACTGTTTGACAACTTATATTCTTAACATGTTGCTGTCTGGTCTAATTCCCTCTTCCTGCCCATGATGTGGCTTCATTCTACTTCATGAGGCAATAAATTTTCATTGCGTGGTCATGACACTTTCTCTTTATTCATTCTTGTGTTGATGAAGATCTAGGCTGGTCCCATGTCTTGGTTATTGTTACTAGTGTAGCAATAAACACGGGCATGCAGTTTTCTCTTTGGTATCTTCAGATTCTTGTAGCCACATATTCAGGAACTATGTAATTGGATTATTTGTACTTCTCTTTATAGTTTTGAAGACTGTCCATACTGATTTCCATAACACTTGTGATTCTTTTACCCCTAACAACAGTGTATAAGGTTTCCTTAATTCCAAAATTCTCACCAACATTTATTATGTGTTTCTTGATAATTGCTATTCTGGCAGGTGGGATGCAAACTCGATGTGGTTTTGATTTTCAAAATATGTTAAACATCTGTCATGTAATATCTATTTGCACAATTTAACTGAATCTGTGTTGCCCATTTGTTGTTCTGATTATTTGTTGTTTTGCTGTCTAATATTTTGAGTTTCTTATGTATTCTGAATATTAATGCTCTGCAAGATAACTAGTTGGCAAAGGTTTTCTCCTGTTCTATTGCTTCCTTTGCTGGACAGGATGTCTAGTTTTATACTATTTTATTTGTCAGTTTATTTAACTGATTCTTGAATTGTGGGAGTCATTCAGAAAGCTACTGCTTATGCCTACATCATGGAGATTTCCTGTATGTTTTCTTCTAGTGGTTTTAAAGATTGAGATCTGATCTTAAGGACCAATTAACTTTTGAGTTGATTGCTGTATATACTGAGAGATAAGTGTCTAATTATACATACATACATACACACACAGCCTTATATATATCTAGTGTTCCAGAACCACCTAAAAAAGAACTTGTTTTTCTCCAATGTATGTTTTACACACACACACACACACACACACACACACACACACACACACACCCCACATACACATCTCTCTTTCCCTCTTATTAAAAATTATATGAATGTAGTTATTTGAGTTTATTTCTGGTCCTCTATTCTATTCTACTATATTTGTCACATGTCTGTTTTTATAACACTTGTTTTTTTTTTTACTATGCCTATGCAGTATAATTTAAATTTACTTTTAGTAATCCCTAGAAGACTGTTCTTTGTTCTCAGAATTCTTTGTCTTGTGTACTTTATTCTTCCATATGAATTTCAGATTTTAATCCCTATGTCCTGTGAAAAATGTTACTGTAATTTTGATGTGTATTATACTTAATCTGTAGATTTCATTTGGTACTATGAACATCTTAAATATTTAGGTGTACAATGGCCTTGTTATGTCCAGTAAATGCTAATTTACTCTAGACATTCACTACCTCTGGTTCTTTCAACCATTCTGTCCCTTCTTTCCCAGTGATTCCTGAGCTTTGTAGAGAGGGCTGTGTTAGATGATTGAATAAAAAAGAAAGTTATCTAAGCATCAGTCTTCATCTCTCTTAAACCCTGACCATGAATATAATGGGACCAGCCTGATGCCATATCTTCCCCACCTTGGTGAACTGTATCCTTGAACCAGGATGAATCCTTCCTTCCAGATGTTGCTTTTGACAGTTATTTTGCCACATTAGAAAATCATCTAACACAGTTAATCATTAAATGGAAAAACCAATGACAAACTAGTCCATCAACCATCCTCTGAGTCTACTGTGAACGCAAAGAAATAGCATACTGCAGGCCAACAAAGTAGGATGCTTTGCAGTTTGGATTTCAAATCTAACTGCAAAGCTGTTGTTTTAAACACACAGCTTGAATTTCATAATATGCCTAGGGTATTTCCTTGGAGAAAAAAAAAAGAACTCAAACTTTGAAGTTGGATAAAAATTGTTTTCTTCTATTTTTTCTCTTAGCTACAGATAGGTGGAAACTGAAAACTAATATCAGTCTTTGTCACCTTCACCAGTTACCTAAGAGAGTAGGTGGTCCCAAAGCATGAAAGGAAAGGCTTGATCGTTATGATGGTGACCTTGATCAGTCTTGAGCTCATCTGAGACTCAGCAGATATTCCTCATTGCTCTTGCCTCTTCTAATCAAGCTTCCTCATCTTCCCAGAACAGATAACCACATATCTTCACGCATAGCCCTTTATTCCTTAAAAATGTAGAGGCTTTGGAAAGCTAATAGCAGAAGGCAATAAGGAGATGGAGGCAGGAGATATACCCGCTGTAAGCTGATGGGGTCACATCAGAAGGCAGAACACTAGGGGAGGGCCACTGGGCAATTAGACCATTGTGGAAGTATTTCAAAGTTCACACACTGTTGGTTTCCATTTACTAGAGGTGCTTTGTAACTGCTGTGTTTCCAGATATTAATGCTCCAGATTAAAAGCATGTATATGAATTAAGCACGATGTAAACGCCAAGGTAATTGGGATTGGAGGATTTGGAACAATTGTTGGCTCAGACAATGCCAGAGCAAGGAGAACCTTTAGAAATCATATTTGAGTTTCATCATGAGTTCCATTGGATGGCTGACAGAACACAGGCAAATATCAAAAGATGCTGTCCTTTTGTCAAAATGAGCATGGTATTCTGCATGATAAGTTAGCCAAGGTTATGCTTAATGGAGCCTAACCAACTTGTAAGATGCTATGGACAAAAATAAATATGGCATGGCGATGAATAGATGCAAAATCTTCTCTTATTTCCATAAACAGATAGAGAAGCTAGAGGGAAATGTAGTCATTGAGATGTATTTGAAACCTTCCATTTATCCAAGATCAACATGGCCTGGTGGAGGCCCTGAAGAGGATTAGATTTATTTTTTACTCTCATTTTGTCCCTCATTCTGATGAGGTGAACTGAAGTCACAGGAATTGCCAAGTTTTCAGGGGGTTCAAGTTAGAGATGGACTTTGCTGACATTCAGATTACATTGTTGAATTGAGAATCAAGTTTGCAGCAAAGGACAAAAAGAAAATTTGAGCAGCCTTATGTGTTTGTTGTCTCCTTTGTTCCTATAGGACAAGATCTTCTTCTCTGACATGCAAGACCATGGTATCTGAGTATATCGGTAGAGCTTTCTGAAGAGTACATGGCTATATGAATCTAGACCTCAGAGAAGTCTGGGCTGGAGTCAGCAATTTGTGCATGGTGATGAAGTGTGTTTGTAGATAAAGTCCCCTGGAGATGGAGTGGATTCTGTAAAAGAGAACATTGGCCTGGGCTGAGAGTAACTACAGAATTATGAAGGATATCTTCGATGCTGTACTGAGAAGAAGAGGAACATTAAGAGGTCTTGAAAAGAGGATTTTGAAAGGTAGGTGTCACGACCACCTCGACCAGCAAGGAAGACGCGACTCAGGAATCCTTCTCACAAGCAGTTTATTCAGGACCTTGAACAAATCTTCTGACCCCAGGGAGTGCCCGCCCACAGCTTAAAAAGGCCCTTGGGCGGCCAACCCCGGTAAGCCATGTGGCGACAGCAGATAGGTCCACATACGAGGAAGCAAGCCTGATATCCAGCCTTGACCAAATAAGGAGTTGTTTATCACAGAGAGCACTTGCTGTCGGGCTAGCAGAGGCGGAAGCCAGCACCATCTTAAGGGTGCGGCATTTCGCAGCTCTCTACAGTTCCCCCTTTTTGTTTAAAATGCAACAGGCAAGAGTAGAGGTCTGATCTCTGACAATGACAGGGACATTGTACTGATTTTTGTTTGGCGTCATCCACCCAACAAACATCAGACCCGTCCGATACCCTTTTTTCCAGAGGCGGGACTCTTGGGTACCAACCCGCATGCAATCAGACATGCTCTTCTCTGGGTCACTATTAGCTGACTCAGAGTGCAGTGCTCTGCCTCGCATCCTGAGCGTATTTAATTAGTTCTTAAGGTGGCTAACCATGCCTGTGGGGGACTGTCCTGCTTCAATATCGGTAAAGGCCTGAATGACCATGGCTGCATTGCCTTTTTGTGTGACTCTAATCTTACATAGAAACCACAAGCAAACCAGGGAGACCAACACCAAGAGACCTGTTAATGCTCCTATACACGCCCACTCCTTAAGATGGTCCATTGTAGAAGTCAGCCAGGATGATAATCCTGATGCAAAGGAAAGGTCCACTCTGGTGGAATTCACATGGACCACTGCCATCCGGAGTTCTCTCATGGTGTCTTCAAAATCAGACGTCCAATTCTGTAGCAAAAACTGAGACAATCTTTTAGACAGGTTAGCTGCATGAGTGAAATTTTGATATTGTCTGGTTACAAGAGGATGAGGCTGCAGCATCAAAAGCAGCTGATGACTCTAGAAAATAAACTAAAGTCAGAGATGGATGAACACCGTCTCAGATTAGAAGGGAATTGGGCTACAGCCCACACCAGCACTGGCCCTGAGGAATCAGAAAATGAGGATGATGGCTACGATGTGCTTAAGCCACCTGTGCCGGCTGTCTAATGTTAGCTCCTCCTTTGGCTGGTTACCTCTGGATGGTGATCCTACAACAAACTTCAATGAGAGTTCCCAAGTTCCTGAGAGGCCCCCTAAACCATTCCCTCGGAGAATCAACTCTGAACGAAAAGCAAGTAGCTGTCAGCAAGGTGGAGGTGCCACTGCTAACCCTGCTTCCACGGCCGCCTCACCACAGCTCTCGAGTGAGATTGAGCGTCTCATGAGTCAGGGCTACTCCTACCAGGACATTCAGAAAGCTTTGGTCATTGCCCACAACAACATTGAAATAGCCAAAAACATCCTCCGGGAATTTGTTTCTATTTCTTCTCCTGCCCACGTAGCTACCTAGCACATCTCTTCCTGCCGTGACTTCAGAGGACCCATGAGCCAGGCCTCCACTCAAGGAGCACCCAGGAAAGCAGTGGCTTCTTTTGGGACGTCCACAGTGAGGTCCCACCTTTTCTGTGGGTATTGATCGACACCCTGGTTCCAAGATTTCAAAGCAGTAGAATGACTATGGAGCAGCTAGTGTGTTTACTGTTGTGTTGGTCTTAAGAGTGTGTTTGTAGTTCTTTAGTCCCCATTAGGAGAGGGTGGATTTTTCAAAAAATTGAAAAACACAATAGCATACAGTATCTAGACTTTTGTGTATTTTCCATATTGTTCCTCAGTCCCATGCAAAATCAAGATCTCTCCCTAACTTCCAAAAATCTTAAATTCTTAGAATGAAGCAGCTCATTCAGAGCCAAAAAATTTGGGTGCAACTGAGAAGCGCCCATAGCCAAACTAACAATGTTTTTACTTTCCGGTTGCTGCTAGCCAAACTAACAATGTTTCTTTTAAGCTTCTAATGTTTCTTTTTAGCTTTTACTTTGGGTTCCCTGCTAGCCAAGCTAACAATGTTTTTACTTTTGGTTCGCTGCTCCACGAACCGTTTGTCCTGCTCTCTCTTTACCTTCAGAGAGGAGCAAACCAACTGCTCTTGTCCCAGTCCTTTTTTTGCCCTGCTCTTGTCGTGGTCCCTTTTTTAGTCTAAGATTCTTTGATCGCAGCAACTCGTTGAGTGCCAGAAAAATTGGGCAGGATGTGGAATTACCCATGCTTTAATAACAAACAGTGAAAAGAAGACCCAAAAAATCCTTTGTTTCACTTTTACTCCGTCCGCTTTGACGCGGCTCTACTACTTTCCTTTTTGTCCCGTCCGCTTTGACGCGGCTCTACTACTTTCCTTTTTGTCCCGTCCGCTTTGACGCGGCTCTACTACTTTCCTTTTTGTCCCGTCCGCTTTGACGCGGCTCTACTACTTTCCTTTTTGTCCCGTCCGCTTTGACGCGGCTCTACTTTCATTTTTATCCCGTCCGCTTTGACGCGGCTCTGCTGCTTTGCTTTCCCGTCCGCTTTGACGCGGCTCTGCTGACCGTTCTCCCCTTCTCTACGGGTGAGAACAATAATCCCGCTCTTTTCGCGGATCCCCGCCTTACCTGGGGACTTACCGGTGCACCCCCTGACTGCTGTGAGTTCTGAATTCCTTTCTTCGTACGAGCGTCCCCGTACGGGCCACCAACTGTCACGACCACCTCGACCAGCAAGGAAGACGCGACTCAGGAATCCTTCTCACAAGCAGTTTATTCAGGACCTTGAACAAATCTTCTGACCCCAGGGAGTGCCCGCCCACAGCTTAAAAAGGCCCTTGGGCGGCCAACCCCGGTAAGCCATGTGGCGACAGCAGATAGGTCCACATACGAGGAAGCAAGCCTGATATCCAGCCTTGACCAAATAAGGAGTTGTTTATCACAGAGAGCACTTGCTGTCGGGCTAGCAGAGGCGGAAGCCAGCACCATCTTAAGGGTGCGGCATTTCGCAGCTCTCTACAGGTAGGAACCCTAATCATGGGATCAGGGATTTCATGACTGCTCACATATGAGTGTGGGTTGCCTCAGATAACTTAATTCTGAAGGAAAGGCCATCACTTGCAGATTGGAGACTTAGGAAGAAGTTGTTACTGAATTTCCTGTGTCAAGGTAAGTCTTCTTGTACCAGTCCTTCTTCCTCTAAGACTTCATGTTCATTTCAAGACCCACAGATGATTGGAGGAGAGTCACTCGTCCACTTCATACCAACATTCAGGTATATTTAATGGAATATTTATATGGTATCACAAAATAAACCCTTATTTAAGGTTTGCAAGTTCAGGTTGTAAAAGGCTCGGAACTAAGCATAGCACAACTGACGTCATGTTAGAAACCCCATTCAGGACTTGGAACCCAGCATATAGGCTGCAACTCCTGCCAAAACAAAAGGGAAGACCTAGGCTACCTGCCAAAACCAGAACAAAGGCCAAGTCATTGGTTCCTGGAGAGTCTCTGAGTAAAATGTCCCCAGTGTACTAACTGCACTAACCTTGCCTTTTGGCTTCTGTGGTTCTGCTTGTTGCTAACTGAAGTGTGACAACCAGGATGTGGTTTTCTGTGCATGAAAGACAAAGAGCTGGGGCTTCATGCTATGGGCAAGATCCCTGCTAGAAATAGAGATTTTCTTTTTGGCTTTAAGTGTGTCCATTTGGTATTCTCTGATAGGCTTACCTGACAACATTTCTGGAGGCTCCAGTGAGATCCACAGAGATAGATGCCAGGGTACTGGGCAACTCTGATCCCTTTTGGGGTGATGGAAGGAGCAGTTCTTACAGGATTTGTACTTTAAGATACTCTAGGGTCCCAGAACCTTCTCCCATTTTTGCTGTTGCCACCCCAGAGGCCCCTACCACCTCTACCTTAGATGGAAGTTATAGAAAGTCTCCTGGGTTTGTCCCCTCTAGAGGGGAGTCCTTCATGACATCTTCTGAATAGATCAGTTAGGAAAATTTGGATGTGGCTCTAAGCTCACTGTCCAGGACCCATGTGAGAAGTCACAGGATGCCCTGGTTTAAACCTGGGTAGTGGCTACCCCTGCTTGTCTTTACTGTTTGTCTCTCTGTTTCTGCCAGTTCTCTTGGTTGGGGAGACTGATTTAAAGTGGGAGGGTGAGTAAGATATCCAAAGATAGTATTGAAATGCGTGATGAAATACTTCAAGTAGGGTTTCATAGATGAGAATGGTTACGTTGTCCATTTCTTTCCTAGAAACTCTGGACTATATGTGAAATCAATAGCTCTATTTTTTAGTCAAGTGTCCCAGTGATGGCTATTTAAATCCCCAGACGGTTCAGGCCTTCTGGAAAGTGGTAAACCTAGGAAACTCTGGCTAACCCAACCTAATTTCCCTATATTGACCAATGGCCTTCTCTGGTCAAAGACCAATCCCTGTGGCTTATACCCTCTCACTGGGGCCCCTCTTCCTCAGGTCCTCTTAGGAGGACTGAAGGCAGAACTGTAGTGGCAGTGTGTAGTGACACTGATAAAAGGGATATCAAAGGAAAAGCCAGAACTACTAGAAAAAAAGAGGCTAGAAAAGGACCAATGTGCTTATTGCAAACAACAAGGACATTAGAAAAACAAATACACAAATTTAAAGGGGAAAGAAGGATACTCCATCCTTCGTCTAGGTGAGAACTTACAGGGTCAGCACTCTGTTTCACTGAGCCCCCAGGAGTCCAGGGTTACATTAAAGGTAGGTGGAAGACCAGTCATGTCTTGATGGATGGCTATTCAAAGGGCAACTGGACAAACTGCTCTCTTTTCCTGGACAACCTCCCAGTTAGTGGACTTGGGACAACGAATGGGGACCCATTCCTTCTTAATCATGCCAGACTGCCCCTCTTCTCCTAATTGGGAGAAACATATTACCAAAACCATGGGCCACCATATCCTTTGGGGAGGCCCCTGCCCATCTTTCTTTGAATCCTACTCAGACTCCAAGCTGGGCACTTTTGACCTGCCCATTGTCTGAAGAATATCTGCCCCATGTCCAGCATCTAAAAATGGTGTTTAGAACTTCTTGATTCAATTGTTAGAACACTCATTATACATGCCAATCCAAATCAATAGATATTTCCCTAGAATCATTAACGCCAAGTGGTTACTCTTCCTCAAACCAAAGCCCATACAAACCATCTTATATGTGGTTGTTATACTTTAGGGAGGCAGGCCACACTGATTCTAAGGTTTGAGAACAGTTACAAAGATTAGTTTGTCAGTAACTAACCTGGAATTCAAAGCCAGAGATCCTGGCCTCAAATATTGCTGTGTTGCATTAATTCTTTAAGTTTTATTTTAAAAGATAATAAGTATACCAAGCTCATTGAGCAAAGGTTTTGGACATGCAGGAATAAAGACAAGGAAGGTTGGTGAGCACCGTACTCTGATTAAACATATAGAGTCATTAACTTGCCAGACTCCTTTGCTGCATTATAGGGATTGAGCTGAGAATTCTCAGCTATGTGGTCTGGGCAGTTATTGTTCTGGACTTTACAATATGTAGGTCTGTATGTAGGAAGAAGAATTTTATAAAGCTCTTAGCTAGAAAAACTTAAGATTTTTAAAGGATTAATACAGGTCAGTTTGTTCTTCTATGGAGGTTTATTGTATTTGACAAAAAGAACAAGGGGTGGGGGGTGACTGAAAGAGGGTTGTTGGCATTTCTTTCTCTGGACTTGTGGAATTTACCTCCCAAGTCAATCCTTTATCCCTGTAGTAACTCCTCACACTCTGCCAGACAATCCTTGAAGGAAGCATAGAACAGTAAGTCCAGTTACTTTGAAATCAGAACTGATTAACCCAAAGAGATAGGCATCATGATTGTTTTAAGAACATCAAATCACATGCTCTCACTTCTTCATTTTGCAAATTACCTTAAGCTTCAGAATATAATGATGTGCAAACACAGGCACCATTTTCTGAATTATTTCTTAAGTAGACTAAAGTCTAATAGTACCTAAATTGCTTCATAATTGACTCATTAATTATGCTTTAATAGTGGAAATTTAAGGTACTGACTAATAGCCACAAATCAAAATGTGAACTTTTGCCATTGGGTGGATGGTGATGAATATAGGTCAGTCACTTCTTCAAGGAGCAGGGTATGGTAAAGCTGTATAATGTGTATGAATTGTCTATGGGGGGGTGCTGGACTCCTTTACTTGAGACTGACATCTGCTGGCAAATAGAGTTTTGTGTATTTGGCAAATATGGGAATACCAGCTGCATTCCCTTCTCTGGTCCTGTCGAATTTACCTCCCAAGTCAATGCTGAAGCCCTTTAGTTACTCCTCACACTCTGCTAGGCTATCCCTGAAGGAAGCACAGTAGAATAGGCCCAGCTACTTTTGAATCAGAATTTCTTAGCCCAAAGAAATATGGGGAAACTCGTTCTGGTGCCAGTGTGGACCCTGTGCCCAAAATCTCCCACTGTAAATAAGGTCTGGGGCAATATGGTATAGTGAATGAACAGGTCAGTGGATCTGGAATCACTAGCCTTTGTTCTGGCTAATCTCATGATCTGTTAGGGATGAAGTAGGGACATCTATGCCACATGGTTTACATAGGTCTAGATGTGCCCAGAGATAACAGGGAGGATAGAGTACTTACACCATGTACTCTGTCTTCCATACTTCTTTTTAAAATAGGAAACTTGCCTTCAGAATTTCTCAATTTCTTTTCTTTTTTGAGGACTATACTGACTTTGTTTTGAGATTATAATTGCAACATTTCTCCCTTCCCTTCCCTCCCTCTAAATACTCTTATGTATCCCTCCATTTCTCCTTCAAATTCAGGCCTCTTGTTCATGAGTTGTTATTGAATGCATATGTGTATGTGTAAATAAAGCATGGGACTGATCCAGACCCCTTGAATGTGGGTGTCAGTTAGGAGGCCTTGGGTAGTAGATCAGTATTTATCCCTGACATACAAATGGACTTTGGGTGCCCATCCCACAATGAGAGATGCTCTCTCAGCCTGGACTCTTGGGGGAGGGTCTAGGCCCTGCCCTGGATGAAATGACAGACTATGGTTACCCCCCATGGTGGGCCTCACCCTTCCTGGGGAAAGGAGTGGGGATTGAGGGAGGGGGGATGGAGGGGTTGGCAAGAGGGTATGGGATGAGGGGAGGGAGAGGGAGAGGTATCTGGGATTGATATGTGAAGCAACCTTATTTCTAATGTAAATTTAAAAATAAAAAAGAAAAACATCAATTACCAGCATGGCGTAGTAACTCTAACATGCAATAGTGACACACTTGCCTTGGTGGTAAACAGTAGTTCTCTACTTGGACCCAATTTCTTTTCTAATAGAATTGGTTACAATGTGCCTCCAAAGCCACAGAGAAACCCTGTTGTATACATCAAAGCACAGTGTCAACCTCACCACCTGACAATGGGTGTTATTAGCAAAAGCATGGCTCTGTCTGGTTCTGTCATACTGACAGTGCCATGTCCCAAACATTGCCCAGAAAGCAGCTGGCTTCAAAGCTTCTTGTTTATTCTAACACTTTCTAAATTTTGGCTATCCTCATTCCCTCACGGCTGTGCTTTAAGGATTCAACGAGAGGGTGTAGGCTAAACTTAGCAGGAAGCTTAATTCAGAGAAGACTCTTGCCCCATGCTCATTGTTGGCTTCCTGAACTTGATCTCACACCCTAGAAAGAACTGTGGGCTTTACAGCCTCTGAGAAGTGAGAGCTATTGAGTTTTTGCATGGATCTGGGACACAATGGCATGATATCTGGGTACAATTTCAGTCAATGTATGTGGCGGGGATAGACTTCTCTGTGAGTAGTCACAGAGTGTGTTCTTTTTGATTGATGCAAGTTATCATTCTGAGAAAACAGGGAACAATGTGTTGAAGGCTAGAATCTTCCTGACTCTGCATTCTGTGGCATGCTAGCTCTCAGATACAAATATCACTGGGTTTAGACTAGCCAGTACAGAGTGCTGAATGGTAATTAGCTTGTCAACATTACAGATGTTTCTGAAGAAAGGATAGACATGATGAAATCTGTGTCTTGGAAGGAGGCCCAGAGTAGATCACTTAGGAGACATATTTAAAGCAGAGAGAGATGTGAAATAAGTTCATACAACGAGTGAAAAGCTTTGAAATCAGCTAGGAGTGGGGGTGAAGTGAGGGAGGGAAGAGGTAGTGATGGGTAAAGGCTGAGAAACAAAGAGGAAAGAGGATTGGATTTGACCACTGTGTGTGTGTGTGTGTGTGTGTGTGTGTGTGTGTGTGTGTTATGTATGTGTGTGTGGTGTATGTGTGTGTAGGCAATGATAAATTAAACCAGGCATTACTTAAAAGTGGAACAAATTGTTCTTGTTCTCTTAACAATGAGCCGTAGAGAAAGAGCTGATTCTAATATGTGTGGAAATGGATGGGCATTTTGAAGGGAGAATAATGGAGAAAAGTGAGTGAGTGGGGATTTAGTGGACTTGGGGAAGTTGATTAAACTGATGTGTCTGTTAGTTAGCAACTATTGGCGTTAAAATTCCATCTTTTTTTTGGAAACTGCAAGGCAGTGGGCTCATCTTTTCTGGTTGCATTTCTAGCAATGTCTCTCAGGGCTTGAGACAGTCATACTTAAATAACAGGGGCATATATGACGGTATCTCAAGGGAACAGAAGAGACTGGCTAGTGTAAGAGTTCTAAGAAAGAGGGAAAGGCAGGGCAGTGGTCAGGTATTGGTTAGAACAAGTGACACATTCTTTGCACAGCCACAAGCTTCTTCAGATAGGACATCAAAGGAAGGCTAGAGGGACAGGGAGTAGGGCTTGGTATGGTAAAATCCAAGTTAGTACTGGTTGTCTCTTGGTAGATGGATGCTTGTAGGACAGAGGTCAATACAGAGGATGCTGAGTACTACTTCTGTCTCTGTAATTTGTGAGTAGTAAAACTAAAGGGGATCTCTTATGTGAGGACTGAAAGTAGTAACACCTGAAATCACTTGGAGAATCTTAATAATAGTTTTTAATATTCCATTCATAATTGGACAGCTTGGCTCCCTCTTGTGTTAGGAACTTATAGATGTATAGATGGCCAGATCCTTCAAGATGTGAAGAGTGACCCTGAAGGTAAGATCACAAGCCCTCATTTTAAATCCCTTCGTAAAGTAATTGCAATTGATCGAGTGTAGTTCTCTTAGTATTTTTCCCCCTTTGTTTTGGACTTAACGTCTCTGCTTAAGGCCTCACCACCTAGAATCCATTGCAGGCAGAAAGATATTTTCCCTTGAAAAGAAATGCTAACTAAGCTCACAGTGTGACCAAGATTAATTTTTTTAACTGTAAAAGCTCTGTTTCTTTGCATTAGTATTATAGCTTTTTGGAACATAGAGTTGGTATTTCAAATTACTTCCTGTCCTGTAACCATGAGATATGTTACTTGGAAAACATTCAGTCATTTGGTAAAGGCTGTGGCTTTATTTTTATTTATTTATTCATTTATTTATCTTTTACTTTGAAGGGTTGACAGGAATATTCAAATAATGTACTGGTTTTATCAGCTTCAAAGCTTAGTTATGGCAAAGCACAGCTGGAATTAGGACAAAAATACTAGGTGGGGTTTGTTCTTTCCATTTAGTAGGAAGAAATATGCCTTCACCGGGGGAGGGTGCCTGCTTGCTAAAGCTTTTTGGGGGGGAGAATGACAAGGAGCTACTGCCTTGGTTTTTAGGCTTTCATCTTTCCAAGTCCTTTTCATGATCTCATTTCATCTGCATAGCACACTGTAGAACTCATCAGAGCAAAAGCTCGTTTGATAGATACACAGAAGAGCCTGATGTCTGGGTGGTGCTGTCAGTGAGGACCTGTCTCTTGTCACTGCAAACCCAGCTAAAATTGCTGATCCTTGAAGAGACCTCAGCAGGCATGAGACATTGGAATCTACTCAAATTTCAAAGCTGAGCTTTATTGACATATAATTCATGAACTGCGTGTTCATACATTGTATTTTATTATAATCATCCCAATTCCACCCATATTCACCTCCTGTGTTGTGCTTGTAGGCATTTTGGACAGATCGGATGGGACAGGTATTTTGGCACTCGGGAGTCACAGAATACTAAATGTTACACAGCTCAGATAGAAAGGTATCCTGGAACTCAGGAGCCAAGGACTACCACAGGCCACAGTAAGCAGAGCAGTTTACAGCCCTGCCTCAGGGACAGGCTTCCCCAGTGTATCTACTCTGCACCAGCAGGAGAGGGGATGTTTGCCAAGCTGGGGATGTTTGCCCAGTGTAGCAGTTTTTCTCAGGCAGGATAAGGTTTCCCAGGCGAAGTTGCTACAGTTCAGCTCTGCTCTCGCAGAGTGGAGAGCAGTGTAACAACTCCTCTCTGCCAGGGAAAGGTTTCCCCAGCAAAAGTGTTACAGCCCTGCTTGCTCTACCCTGCCCAGGGTCACCTCTGTTCAGCTGCAAAAGAAGGTCTTCACCCAAAGCTCATGGAAAGGGCTTATTGGGAGGGAAGAATCCAGGAGAGTGACTACCCTTTGCCAGAGTGATAGAGGACAGCTGGTACCATGAACAGCCACAAATTAAACAGATGCAGGGTTTATATAGGGCTTCCAGGGAGGGATTGGTCATATTTCAATGCTGAGCTCAGATTGGCTAGAGCTCTTGCTCTAGGATTGATTAGTTTTCTACGCAGGGTTAGGGTCAGATTTGGCTCTGGTTTCAGGGCCAAAGTGTGTTTCTTTCTCTGGTCCTTTTTAGCCTTTTGGCTCCAATTTTAGTACCAGGGTACATTTCTTTCACTAGTTCCAATTCCAGGGACAAAGTGTGTTTCTTTGGCACTGGTTTCAAGGTCAGGGTACATTTCTTTAGTTCTGGTTGCAGGGACAGAGTGTGTTTCTTTGGCTCTGCTCAGGGTGTGTTTCTTTGACTGGTTGGTCCCCTTTCCCTAAAGTGCTTAATAGACTTTGTATCTTCATTGTCTTTTATAGACCCACCCAGTCTAATGGCTGTTCAGTGGAGTGTGTTCAGCTTACCTGGGGCCACACCATTAAAGAAAACCAAATCTCCCTTTTCTAGGGTTATGTTTAATACTGGAAGAACAGGCAAAAAGTGATGGTTGACTACAACTAAGAGCATTTCTGGGCAAAAGGGCAGTGACATATAAGAACATAAAATGGCTGTATCAGCATGCAAAAGACATACAGAAGACCAAGTCAGAGAAAATCTCAGCATGCAGCAGCAGATGGATATGAAGTTCTATCCCTAACTGAGGAAATACTGGTGAAGATTTAGTTTTTTGTTTTTTGTTTTATTATGTGTAGGTGAGTATCTCTGTGTGTATATGCATGTGATTTATATTTGGGTATCTATGGAGGCCAGAAGAGGGTGTCAAACCTCTTAGAGTTACAAGTGTTTGTGAGTTTTCTGGTACTGGAACCAAACTGGGTTCCTCTGACCAGCTGAGCCATCCCTCAGTCCCTCAGTTGGTTTTCTTTCTGGATTTCTCTTTATGAAAAAATCTTCATTTATATCTTGCACTGGCTTATTTATTTCATTTAGTCACTGTGTTCAGGAGGATTTAAAAATTCTTTTTATATATTTATAATTATTCCTTTAGTTCCTTATCTGGAACCAATCATCTTCATGTGCTCCCAACTTGCATTTGCTGACAATTCACTTTAAACAGTCACACTTTCTATGTTTTAACATCCCTGCTTCTTCTCTTTGTTATCCTTGTCCTGTTCCAATTTGAATTCAAGGAACACTGAGTTACTCTGTCCTCACAGGGTGAGTTAAAGAGTGTTTTATTCCCCCCTGGTGTGTTCCTGTGTTCCAGAAGAGGCAAATGACATTGAAAGACTCAGATGTTTGTAACTTGGAGTTTGACCTTAAAAACTCTTAGACCTTGTGCTATCTTAAAGGAAGAATTTTGGCTTTATTGTTCTAAAGAAATAATTCATTTTGTATAAAATCAATGAATTCATCACAAGTTTTACTAATCTTCTGCAACTGAAAATATAGTAGTTTTTCTAATTGACTTTTCTTGTTTACCTATCAAATTTTGATTTGTTCATATTATAGCTGTACTTTGAAGGAAAATATAATCATGTCTTTTTTCCTCTTTAAACATTTACTATATGAATTGTTACTTTTCTTTTGGGAAGTAATATTTGATTTATCTTATTTATTTTTAATTATATGTCTGTATGAATGTATAAACACATGAGTATAGACACCCACAGAGACCAGAAGAGGACAATAAATCCTTTGGAAATGAAATCCCAATGTATGTTGTGGTTTTCCTGATTTGGATGTTTGTATTGAGGTCATCTGAAAGAGCAGTCTGAGGTCCTAACTGCTGAGTCATCTCACTAGTCTTGAATCATTACATTTCCATTTGATTCTTTGCTCTCAGATTGTATTTTTCTGATATCAATTTTATTATACTTTCTTCTCTTAAAAAGACTTAAAATACTTTTTTATCATTTTTTATTTTAATTTTAAATAGCTTGTTTTACATGTCAATCCCAGTTGCCTCTCCCTCCCCTCCTCCCGCACTCCCCTTCCCCCCTTCCCTCCCACCCTATTGCCAAATCCTTCCACATAGGGGATAACTAGAGTCTGTCATTTTACTCTTGGCAGGGTCCAGGCACTCCCCTAAGAGTCCAGGCTGAGAGAGCATCTCTCTTTGTGCTATAGGCACACAAAGACAGTTTGTATACCAGGGATAGACACTGATCCACAGCTCAGGGCCCTATAGGTTGCCCAGGCCTTCTCACTGACACTCACATTTGGGGGGTCCAGATCAGTCTCATGCTGGCCTCCCCACTGTCGGTCTGGGGTCCAAGAGCTCTCCCCTGTTCAGATCAGCTGTCTCTGCTGGTTTTGCCAGCCCATTCTTTGCCAATTTGCTCATCACTCCTCTCTCTCTGTCACTGGGTTCCTTGGGTTCAGTTCAGTGATTAATTGTGTGTTTGCCTCTGCTTCCATCAGTCACAGGATGAAGGCTCCCAGATGGTTATAGACATCAAGTTCATTATCAGGAATGGGCATTCGAGGTGGTCCCTCCACTATTGCTTAGCTTGCCAATTGGTGTTATCCCTTTAGATCACTCGAGGTCACTCTGGTGCCTGATCTGTCTTCGATCCTATGTTTCCCTCTTCCCCCTATTCTACCCCCACCCCCTCAACTTCCTGTTCCCCCATGACCAACTCTCTTCCTCTTCACCCCCTCTCTTCTTCCCAGGTCCCACTCCCCCCCATCCCTCACCGTGTTCCCCATCCATTCAGAGGATCTTGTCTCCATCCTCTTCTCTTGGGTACTATGCGTATATGCGTATATTTTAGGTTCTTTCCTGTTTCCCAGACTCTCTATCTGTGGAAGTGCAGACTGGCACTATCCTGATCCATGTCTAAAATCCATATATGAGTGAGTACATACCCTGTTTGTCTTTTTGCGACTGGGTTACCTCACTCAGGATGGTTTCTTCCAGTGCTATCCATTTACCTGCGAATTTCAAGATTCCATTTTTTTTTCTGCTGAGTAATACTCCATTGTGTAAATGTACCACATTTTCTCTATCCACTCTTCAGTTGAGGGGCATCTAGGTTGCTTCCAGGTTCTGGCTATTACAAACAATGCTGCTATGAACATAGTGGAGCAGATGCCCTTGTTGTATGAACCTGCCTCATTTGGATAAATGCCTAAGAGTGGAATTGCTGGGTCTAGTGGTAGATTAATTCCCATTTTCCTGAGGAATCTCCATACTGATTTCCAAAGAGGCTGTATGAGTCGGCACTCCCACCAGCAGTGGAGGAGTGTTCCTCTCTCTCCACATCCTCTCCAGCATAAATTGTCTTCGGTGTTTTTGATTCTAGCCATTCTGACAGGAGTAAGATGGTATCTCAGAGTTGTTTTGATTTGCATTTCCCTGATGGCTAAGGATGTTGAACGCTTTCTTAAGTGTCTCTTGGCCATTTTAGCTTCCTCTACTGAGAATTCTCTATTTAGATCTGTACCCCACATTTAAAGTGGATCCATTGGTGTTTTAGAGACTTGTTTCTTGAGTTCTTTGTAAATTTTGGAGATTAGCCCTCTGTCAGATGTAGGGTTAGTGAATATCTTTTCCCATTCTGTGGCCTGCCTTTTTGTCTTTTTGACTGTGTCCTTTGCCTTACAGAAGCTTTTTAGTTTCAGAAGGTCCCATTTGTTAATTGTCGATCTCAGTGCCTGTGCCACTGGTGTTATGTTTAGGAAGTGGTCTCCTGTACCAACTCGTTGAAGAGTATCTCCCACTTTCTCTTCTAAAAGTTTCAGTGTGGCTGGATTTATGTTGAGATCTTTGATCCATTTGGACTTAAGTTTTGTACAAGGCGATAAACATGGATCTATCTGCAGTCTTCTGCATACCAGTACCCAGTTATGCCAGCACCATTTGTTAGATGCTTTCTTTTTTTCCATTGTACAGTTTTAGCTACTTTGTCAAAAATCAAGTGTTCATAGGTGTGTGGTAAAATTAGGGCTTTCTATTCGGTTCCATTGGTCTACCTGCCTATTTTTGTGCCAATACCAAGCTGTTTTCAGGACTATAGCTCTATAATAGAGCTTGAAGTCAGGTATGGTGATGCCTCCTGAAGTTCCTTTATTGTATAGGGATGTTTTGGCTATCCTGGGCCTTTTGTTTTTCCATATAAAGTTGATTAATGTTCTTTCCAGGTCCTTGAAGAATTGTGATGGAATTTTGATAGGGATTGCATTGAATCTATAGACTGCTTTTGGCAAGATTGCCATTTTTATTATGTTGATCCTACCAATCCAAGAGCATGGGAGATCTTTCCATTTTCTGGTATCTTCTTTGATTTCTTTCTTCAAAGACACAAAGTTCTTGATATACAGGTCTTTCACTTCCTTGGTTAACATTATCCCCAGATATTTGATGCTGTTTTTGGCTATTGTAAAAGGTGATGTTTCTCTGATTTCTTTCTCAGTCACTTCATCATCTGTATATAATAGGGCCACTGATTTTTTTTTGAGTTTACCTTGTATCCTGCCACATTGCTGAAGGTGTTTATCAGCTCTAGGAGTAACCTTGAGGAGTTTTTTGTGTCACTTATGTAAACTATCATATCATCTGCAAATAGTGAAAGTTTGATTTCTTCTTTTCCTATTTGTATCCCCTTTATCTCCTTTTGTTGTCTTATTGCTGTAGCTAGAACTTCAAGTACAATATTGAAGAGATATGGAGAGAGTGGACAGCCTTGTCTTGTTCCTGATTTTAGAGGAATTGCTTTGAGTTTCTCTCCATTTAGTTTGATGTTAGCTGTTGGTTTACTGTATATTGCTTTTATTATATTCAGGTATGTTCCTGTTATCCCTGATCTCTCTAGGACCTTTATCATGAAGGGGTTCTGGATTTTTTCAAAGGCTTTTTCAGCATCTAGTGAGATGATCATGTGGTTTTTCTTTCTCAGATTGTTAATATGGTGGATTACATTGATAGATTTTCTAATGTTGAACCATCCCTGCATTCCTGGAATGAAGCCTACTTGATCATGGTGGATGATTTTTCTGATGTGTTCTTGAATCCGGTTTGCGAGTGTTTTATTGAGTATTTTTGCATCAATGTTCATGAGGGAAATTGGTCTATTGTTCTCTTTCTTAATTGTGTCTTTGTGTGGCTTGGGTATCAAGGTAATTGTAGCCTCGTAGAAAGAGTTTGGCAGTAAGCCTCCTGCTTCTATTGTGTGGAATACTTTGAGGAGTATTGGAATTAGCTCTTCTTTGAATTTCTGGTAGAATTCTGCACTGAAGCCATCTGGGCCTGGGCTTTTTTTGTTTGGGAGAATTTTGATGACTGCTTCTATTTCATTAGGGATTATAGGTCTGTTTAGATTGTTTATCTGTTCTTGATTTAGTTTTGGCAAGTGATATCTATCCAGGAAATTGTCCATTTCCTTTAAATTTTCCAATTTTGTGGAGTACAGATTTTCAAAGTATGCCCTGATGATTCTCTTGATTTCCTCGGAGTCCGTTGTCATATCCCCTTTTTCATCCCTGATTTTGTTAATTAGCATGCTCTCCCTCTGTCTTTTGGTTAGTTTGGACAGAGGTTTGTCTATTTTGTTGATTTTCTCAAAGAACCTACTCTTTGTTTCATTGATTCTTCTCAGTGTTTTCCTGGTTTCTACTTGATTGATTTTAGCCCTCAATTTGATTATTTCCTGCCGTCTGCCCCTCCTGGGGGAGTTTGCTTCTTTTTGTTCTAGAACATTCAGCTGTGCTATTAATTCTCTAGTCTGACTGTTCTCCAGTTTTTTCATGTGGGCACTTAGTGCTATAAACTTTCCTCTCAGCACTGCTTTCAAAGTGTCCCATAAGTTTGTGTATGTTGTGTCTTCATTCTCATTGAAATCGAGGAAGTCTTTAATTTCTTTTTTTATTTGTTCCTTTACCCAGGGATGGTGCAATTGTGCTTTATTCAATCTCCATGAGTTTGTAGGGTTTCTGCGATTTGTGTTATTGTTGAATTCTAATTTTAATGCATGGTGGTCTGATAAGATGCAGGGGGTTATTCCAATTTTTTTGTATCTGTGGAGATTTGCTATGTTTCCTATTATGTGGTCAATTTTAGAGAAGGTTCCATGTGGTGCCGAGAAGAAGGTATATCCCTTTGTATTTGGGTGGAATGTTCTATAGATGTCTGTTAAACCCAGTTGGGTCATAACTTCTATTAGTTCTTTTGTTTCTTTGTTAAGTTTCTGTCTGGAGGTCCTGTCTAGCGGTGAGAGCGGAGTGTTGAAGTCTCCTATTATTAGTGTGTGAGATTTTATGTGCATTTTGAGCTTTAGTAATGTTTCTTTCACGAATGTAGGTGCCTTTGTATTTGGGGCATAGATGTTTAAAATTGAGACTTTGTCTTGATGTATTCTTACTTTGATGAATATGAAGTGCCCTTCTTCATCTCTTTTGATTGTTTTTAATTTGAAGTCTAATTTGTTAGATATTAGGATTGCTACGCCCGCTTGTTTCTTGGGACCGTTTGATTGGAAGATCTTTTCCCAACGCTTTACTCTGAGATAACGTCTGTCTTTGATGTTGAGATGTGTTTCTTGTATGCAGCAGAAGGAAGGGTTCTGCCTTCTTATCCATTCTTCTAGTCTGTGTCTTTTTATAGGCAAGTTGAGGCCGTTGACATTGAGGGATATTAATGACCATTGATTGCTGATCCTTGTTTGCGCTTGATTTATTGTTAGTGAAGTTATTTTGTGTAGTTTCTCCTCCCTTTTTCTTTTGGTGTTTTGTAAAGTGTAATTATATATTGCCTGTGTCTTTGTGAATGTAGTTATCTTCCTTGGCTCTAAGTTTTCCTTCTAGCATTTTCTGTAGAGCTAGATTCATGGATACGTATTGTTTAAATCTGGCTTTGTCATGGAATATTTTGTTTTCTCCATCTATGGTAATTGAGAGCTTTGCTGGATATAGTAGTCTGGGCTGGCATGCTTGTTCTCTTAGCGTTTGTAGGACATCTGACCAGGATCTTCTGGCTTTCATCGTTTCCATTGAGAAGTCAGGTGTAATTCGGATAGGTCTGCCTTTGTATGTTACTTGGCCTTTTTCTTTAGCTGCTCTTAATATTTTCTCTTTACTCTGTAGGTTTGATGTTTTGATTATTATATGGCGAGGTGACTTCTTTTTCTGGTCAAGCCTATTTGGTGTTCTGTAAGATTCTTGTACTTTCATAGGCATATCTTTCTTTAGGTTAGGGAAGTTTTCTTCTATGATTTTGTTGAATACATTTTCTGTACCTTTAAGTTGAATTTCTTCACCTTCTTCTATACCTATTATTCTCAGGTTTGGCTTCTTCACGGTGTCCCATATTTCCTGGATATTTTGTGTTAAGGATTTGTTGGTTTTGAGATTTTCTTTGGTTGACGACTCTATATCCTCTTATGAGTCTTCAACACCTGAGATTCTCTCTTCTATCTCTTGTATTCTATTGGTGATACTTGCATCTGTAGTTCCAGATCGTTTACCGAGCTTTTCTATTTCTAGCATCCCTTCATTCTGTGTTTTCTTTATCGTCTCTATTTCAGCTTTCAATCCTTCAACTGTTTGAGCTGTTTCCTTAATTTTTTTGGTTGTTTTTTCTTGGTGCTCTTTAGATTCTTTGAGAGATTTGTTTATTTCTTGAATTTTTCCCCCATTTCATGGATTTTTTGTTTGTTTTTTCTTCTATTTCTTTAAGGGATTTCCTCGTTTCTTCTTTGAGGGTCTCCATCAACTTCATGAAATAATTTTTAAGGTCTGTCTCCTCTTCTTCGTCTATGTAGTGCTTTTCGGGTCTTGCTGGTGTTGGATCCCTGGATTCTGGTGGAGTCATGTTGGTGTTTCTATTGCTGAGTGATCTCTTATTCTGTCTTCTTCCCATCTCTTCTTCCAGTGGGTTCTGGTGGGGTCTTTCCGTCTCCACTGGTCTCCTTCCTTCCTGCAGCTGAAGCTGGACTCGCTGGGGTTGGGGTCTTGGAGGGGCTGATGTCTTTCCTGTGTGGGCGGGTCTTCTGGCTTAAAATACTTTTTAAGGTTCCATTATGTAAAACAATAGGTTTCATACACATATGTCATCATACTTTGTTTTGTCTTGTCCCCTCTCGTGGTCAGTTTGCTAATCCCAGGTAGTTTCCCTTTTGTTTACATGTCACCAGCATTCTATAACTCTTTCTTTTATTATAGTAATCCTTTTATTAAGAGCACTTTTTTTCCTCTCCTAATTTCTAGTTACACACACACACACATACACACACACACACATTTAAATTTAGATTTTCTTATGAGGGAAAAATCTCTTCTTTTTCCTGAGTCTACCTTATTTCACTTAACACAATGATCTTCAATTCCATCCATTTTCCTGCAAATGCCATGATTTTGATCTTTTAACTTCTTTTACCCCAATCACTATGTATACCTTTGATATCTTTTCCTGGCCAGAACTACCATCCAGATGTTGAGTTATGAGTGGCAAGAGTGTAAATCCTTGCATCATTTCAAACCTTAAGGGAAAACATCTACTCAGTTATTTTTTAAAACTATTTCTTTTTTTTTCTGTTTGCCCTATATAATCTTAATAGGTCCTTTGTCCTCGTCCCTTTTTGTTGTTTATGATAATTTGTACTCTATTCCAAACACCTTTAAGATTACTCTGAATTTTAACATACATTTAAACTCACATTTATTGCACATTCAGTAGCTATATCTTTCTCTTGAATGGGGCAAGAACTTTATCTTCTTGTACCACTATCCCCCCTGAAAGATCTACTATAAGATGCTTTGTTGCTTCTGAACGTGAAATGAAGAGTACAATTCCTTTCATCACAACATAAAAATGACTGAAATAGGTAACTATATGTTTCTCAAAAGAAGTAGAGTACACATAAACACGAATCTCAATATATGCCTAAGAACAACTAAAGATACACAAATGGAGACACACTCTACTTTTACAGATTAGAAAGTATAGTTATGGTTTATGACCATTATTCCCAAATAGAATAGGAGATACACTACCTAATTTATCAAGATTTTGACACTGGCACTACCACCATCACCACCATCACAATCTCCTCCCCCTTTCTCCTCTCTCCTGGCTCTTTTTCTCCCTTCTCCTTCTCTTCTTCATCCTCCTCCTCCTTCCTATTTTCCTCTTTCCTTCATCCTTCTTTCCCCTTTTATCCTCCTCCTTCTTTTCCCCCTCTCTTTTCTTTCTCTTTCCCATCCACATCCTCCACCTTGTCCCTTCTCCTCCTCCCATCTTTCCTCTTTTCCTCCCTTCTCATCTTTATTTTCCTCTTGTTTTTTCTCTTCATCCCTCCTTCCTCTTTCTTACCCCTCCTCCAGCTTCTTCCTTCTCTCTTAATTCTTATCCTTCTTCTTATTGTTCTGAGAGAATATTGACAAACATGACTGAAGACTTGTATAGAAATGTAAAAGGTGTAAAATATAAATACAATCTTACAAAATTATGGTAAAGGTGAAGTTACTCATTGAAATAGTGTGCTAGTGAAATTAAGATATATAGAACTATAGAACTGAAAAATGAGATCAGAAATAGAAATATTACATTTTAACTTTTTGTGAAAAAGGAATCAAAGCCATTCTCAGAAGATTGAATAGTCTTTGCAGCGAACTGTGTTGAGAGAGTTGGACATTCCTATGCAGACAGATTGACTTTTTACCATTGTCTTATAACATTCACAATAATAACTCCTGGATTAAGGGAAAGGTGTCTTAGAGGGATTTTATAAGTTGTTTCCCTGGTTTAAGCAATATTCACCATGTTTCTGGAAATTCACGTTAGAGAATTGCCCTGATACTAAATGTTTCATCTGGTCAAGATATTTCTACCCAGTTCTTCACAGTGCATGTGGAATGCAGCTTCAGGATGTACTCTGTGCAAAGGTTTGTCTCATTTGACTTGTCTATATACCCTGTGGTATTTGAATGCCATTAACCTCCATAATCTCAGGAAGTGCCACTATTAGGAGGTGTGGCTTCTTTGGAGTGGGTGTGGGCTTATTGGAGGAAGTATGTCACTGTGGGGGTGGGCTTTAGGTTTCCTATTCTTAGGAGACTGCCCATTGTCTCAGTGGACTTCCTGTTGCCTGCAATATGTAGGGCTATCAGCTGCTACTCCAGAACCACATTTGCCTTACATGTTACCTGCCATGTTGATAATGGACTAAACCTCTGAAACTGTAAGCAAGCCACCCTAATTAAATGTTTTACTTTATAAGAATTGTGTTGGTCATGGTGTCTTTTCACAGCAATAAAAACCCCTAATTAAGACATACCCTGACCTTCTGTACTTCCATGCTAGAAGTCTTAGCTCATGAGATGAATGGGTTTAAGTTTGAGACAATACATCCAGCAGGATCGTTTAATATCTTCTAATAACTCCCCACTAATCTGTTGCAGAGACAATGTCACAAATAAAACAATCTTACTTCTTGTCTATCTTATTATTATTACTTTTATTTGTTTGCAAATCAAACCCTACTCTTAGGTTGACTCCTGGGTCAAGAATTCTTGCTAGGTATGTGCACAAACAAATTTCTGTTTTCAGAACATGGAATGTAGTATATAACTTTTAAGCTTGACCTGGAAATGACATTGAAGACCAGATGCAAATAAATATCTCTCACTAACAGAATCTTAGGTTTGAGACCAGCAGTTATGTTGATTCAAATAAAAAAATCAGGATCCCCGTTGTAAAATTAGAATACCATATTCACAATTACTTGGACAAATAAATTTACAGTTTGTATATGTTTCTCTTTCAGTTAATTATTATTATAACATGTATTTTATAAAAAAACTCATTTTAATTGGTGCATATTAATGTAAGGAATAATGTGTTCCATTGAGAAATTTCACATATGCAGGCAACATGCATTTTAATTCATGAATTACACTGCAAGCTCTGAAAGACCTCTCATTCTCTCTGAAAACTTTTAGAAGATACACTGAAGAAGAGCAATGAAACATATATCATTTTAAAATTAATTTTTCTTTAAAATAAAAACAATATATTTTAAATAACAATCCCAGCTCCCTCTTTCTCCCATTCCCCCTACAAACCCCCATTCTACCCTCCATATACTTCTCAGGGAGGGTGAGGCTTCCCATGGGGGAGCATCATAGTCTGTCAAATCCCCATGTGTCTAAGCTGAGAGAGTATCCCTCCATTGTGAATGGGCTCCCAAAGCCCATTCATGCACTAGGGATAAATACCAGTTCCACTGACAGAGGCCCCACAGACTGCCCAGCACTCCCCACTGACACCCACATTCAGGGGGCCTGGTTCAGACTTATGCTAGTACCTCAGTTGTCAGACTGGGGTCAGTGAGCTCCCACTTTCTCAGGTCAGCTGTTCTTGTGGGTTTCCCCAGCATGGTCTTGACTCCTTTGCTCATCACTCCTCCCTTTCTACAACTGGATTCCAGGAGTTTGGCTCAGTGCTTAGCTGTGAATCTCTGCTTCTGCTTCCATCAGCTACTAGATGAAGGCTCTATGATGGCATTTAAGATAGCCATCAATCTTATTATAGGGGAAGGGCATTTAATGTATCATCTCCACTATTACTTAGATTCTTAGTTGGGATCATCCTTGTGGACCCCTGAAGATTTCCCTAGTTCCAGATTTCTCGTTAAGCCCACAATGGCTCCCTTTATTAAGGTATCTCTTTCCTTGCTCTTTTTCTCTGTTCTTCCCCCAATTCGACCTTTATGATCACTCATATTCTCCTCTCCCCTCCCTTCTCCCCTCCTCTTTCTCCTACCTCTACCCCCTCTCCAGAGTGCCCACTCTCCCTGCTCCAATTTACTCAACAGATCTTGTCCCTTAACAGAGAGAACCACTATGTTTAGGGAGAAACCTGGTGCTAGGGTAATTCCTAAGAATCCACAAGGATGACCCCAGTTAAGACTCCTAGCAATAGTGAAGTGGATGTCTGAACTGGCCTATCCCTGTAACCAGACTGGTGAATACCCCAACTATCATCATAGAGCCTTCATCCAGGAATTGATAGAACCGTATGTGGGTAAGGGAGGTCAAGATCATGATGGAGAAATCTACAGAGACAGCTGAACCAAGTTCTTGGAAATTCATGAACTTTAGACTGACATCTGTGGAGTCTCCAGAGCTAGGGTGGATATTGAACTAGGCCCTCCACATGTGGGAGACAGTTGTGAAGCTTGGACTGAGGGGCATCCTGGTAGTAGGACCATGATACAAACACAGTAGATAAGCTAGCTTGTTGTAGCCCAGTTGCTGTGTGGTGTGCCATGCTCAGCTTTAATGCATGGGAGAGGGGCTTGGCCCTACCCCAACCTATTGTGTCAGACTTTGTTGTCTTCTCTGAGACTCCTTCTTACTAAGGAATCCTTACCCATGAGAAGGAGTAGATTGGGTTGGGCTGAGGGGGGAGGTAAGGGGGGCAGGAGGAGGGGTGGGAGGGAGAACTGTGGTTGGAATGTAAAATGAAACGTAAAAGAATAAAAAAGAAGATACACTGAGAAGTAAGGACAAGGAAACAAAATTGATTGGTTGAAGTGGGAAAAGCTCTAGTGAAATGATTAGCTGGCAGTTTCTGACAAAGTCTCTGCTTTGTCATCACGGTGGGTTTTTCTTGGTTACAGAAGAGCCCATGGCACTGATGCTACCTTAGTCTAAGGGTCACACAATAAAATTCATTGTCAAAGGTTATATTATTTTATAATTAGTTTGTGAGAGAGGGGAGAGGGACAGAAAGAATATGGATCATTTATGATGGCTTTGACAGACATCATAGTTCTACCTGTTTTGAATTTCTTAAATAATTTTTTTTATTCTTGAGAATTTTGTACATGCATATAAGGAAATATGATCACATCTACCCCATCATCCCTCCCATACTTCCTGCTACTTTCCATCATTTCTCCCTTCCAAATTCATACCTGTATCTTTTTTTTCTTGATAACCCACTATGTTAGTACTGTCCATATGTGCACAGGCATGGGTATCCACTGGAGAATGGACATTCACAGCCACACCTTCAATAAGGAGTGACTCAGCTCCTTAGTAAGAGTGACTCTCAGAGATCACCTCCACCATCTATCATGGTGAGGCCCGAGTCTGACCCAGGCAAGGCCTACAGGATTGTGAGGAGCCAGTAAGGCAAGTCTGAAACATTTGGTGGCTTGCTTAATGTCTCTTTCCTTTTATCATCTCCTGTGTTACAGTCTTCATCCAGTTAGAGAGGGCAGTGCTTGATCACAGGCCTTCACCGAGCCTGTGGGGTATTGATGATTATACTTAGCTCTAAAAGAAACTCAAGTCTTAAGGGTACTTGTGTTTCACATTGTTACACAGGACAATTATACACCAATCACCTCTAATAATTGGGTCTAACATACATGCTTCATTTGTTGAGCAAACTAAAAGGTGACAGTTATGTTTTTAACATTTTTTAAATACATAGGGACATGAAAACCCAGAATTTGCCTGAGGGCCCAGAAAAGGTAGAGGATTTTTTTCTTGAAAAACTTGTAATACATTTTTGAATTTTGATTTTGAATGATTGCTATTGATTGTATACCTGTGTTTCTCCCAAATTCATACATAGAAATCTTAACTTGGAAGGTGCTGATGGTTGGAGGTAGGACACCTTGGAGTTGTTAAGTGTTGTTATAAAAAAGACCCCACATAGCTTTTTTGTCATGTTTACCATATTGGGACACAGTGGGAGGATGCCATCTCTGAGGTCCATGCTGAATTTGCTGGTAATGTCAAGTCATCTTACACTTTCATTCCCAAGAATTCTAAGAGACAAATTTATGTTTACTACACTAGAGCTGGTTTATAGCATTTTGTTATAACATCTTGGTAAAGCACAGTGATAGACTTTATTCCTTGATAAAATTTACAGAATTATGTTTGGAGTTGGCTAAATAGAGGTGTAGTTGAAACTTTGGGTCCTTTCTTTCTGTTCACTGTTAAGACAGTCCAGGTTTCCCAGAAATCACTGTAGACAGAATCTCTGGCTCAGACTGCCCCCATTCCCATCACTCTGTCTTGTTGGGGAAGTCTTATGTTAATAAAGCACTGTCTGGCCAATAGGAATCTAGATAGGTGGGACTAGGAGTCCAGGAGGATTCTGGGAAGGAGAAACACAAGAGAGTCAACATGTAACGCCATGGGGGTAGGAAGCCTGGAACTATTCTCTGGTAAGAAACATATTTAGATTAACAATTATGGGGTAATTACTTACGTCAGAACTAGCCAGTAAGAAATAAGCAAGGCCAACAGCTTCATAACTAATATAGCCTCCTGTGTGTTTATTTGGGACTGATGCGGATCTGGAACCAGGCGGGCAGGAAGGCTACTCTCAAAGAAAAAGCTTCTCTTTACACTGTCTAACTGTGAATCCTGCCTTATGAACTTGTTTGTGATTTTGGATTGTCCTTGGACTTGGCATGAACTTCCTTTCATGATCTCTGTCTCAGGATGCATTCTCTTCCTTTTGTATTATAATGTACACCTAAGCAGACATTTGTGCCTACCTCTGCCTTATTTGACCACTAAGAAGGCACTAATTCAGGTGATGCCCACACAGAGGATGCCTAAAGACATCCTACAGAGGACACTGCAGAGAACTTGAAGCACACTGGGATGGAATGTATGGAGGAGTGGACAGAAGCGGGCCTCGCGGAACAGAAGAATAAAGTATTTTGCTGCTGGCCAAGCCCTCAATAGGTGGACAGCAGTCTCTGGTTTCTATTGTCAGAAAACAAGCTCCTTGCACAGATACATTCATTACAAATGTATCATTAGCCTGTAAATAAGCTTCTCTCCCAGAAACCCTCAGTGTAGAAAGACCTGCACTGCCCCTGAAATACTGTAGAGGGAGCCACCATGAGTCTGACATTTTAATGAAACCCTATTAATCTTAGAGTCAACAAGCTGAGTGACAGTACCTTTGTGACTGCCCTTTTGAGAAAACAAAGCATTACCACTGAAAACCACACCAGGCAAGTATGGAGAGCCTTGATTCTCTTATTGATTCAGTGCATCTGGAGATGAGATAACTAGATGATAAGGGGAATAATCTAGCTAAATCCTTTTTGGCCTCTTGGAGTCAGACATTTGGTAAAATCTTGGAAAACCACATAAGTAGTACAAATGTCAGGAATTTGAAGGCCTCTTCTATGGCTGAAAGAAAAGAATTAGATGACTGTTTGCTGACATGGCCTGGAAAAGGAAGCCAGGAAAACAAAGCATAGTTCTGTTGTTCTCAGGCTGTGTAAGCCGTATTGGGGTAGGGAGCGGTGACTCCAGAGAAGTCAGTCACAGTGTTTTGTATTAAATAAAGTTCTGTAACACATTGTTTCATCTTTGCATTTAAAGACGAATAATAACAAATTAAAAGTTAGTGTAGGTATACTTCCTTTATAACTAATCATATCCCCAGGGAAATGAAAATTCAAACTATCATCTCCACTGGGAGACCAAGGACTGTTTGAAAAAATTCCACATCAGAAGTGGTATAATAGTAACAGGTAGTTTTTAAAAAATGGGCATAGAATTATATTTTAAGTGATTTCATATCCATCCTGAAAGTATGAATCAAAAGCTTTAAAGTGTGCTTGCTTTTCTCTCTACAATTCCATTTCTGAAAATTAAGCTGAGGAATAATTCAAAGGGTGAGCATACTATTTCATCTGTGGAGTAGTCATCTCTCCTATGAAAAACTGTGTAGAACCCAGATTCGGCTCTCACAGCGTGGTCCTTGACAGTGTAACCACACTGTCTGGTCATCCCACTGTAGAAGGGGTGTTGGAAAATAGTTTCCATGTAGGACAAAGCAGCAAGCAGGTTTTGGGGGCTTGTGGTCGTAACTGCAATTGTTGAACTTTCCTATTGTGTGGGGGATGTCGGTACTCAATAGGCCAATAAAGGTATTTATTATAATCAGACTTTGAATATGAATTTCATAAAAATTTCTTGTACCAAAATATTCTTTTAAGAACTTTTCTCCCAAGTAATTTAAAATTTAAAAACTGCTTTAGCTCAGAAGCTACATGGAAACATTCAGAAAAGAGTGTTTGATCCCTGTGACTATAGAGTGAAGCTTTGCAATAGAAAGCACAATGATTCTACATGACTAAGGATGGAAATACGTTATGAAACTACACACACACACACACACACACACACACACACACACACACATATATAAATTCAGATGCTGCTCAAGGGCAGAAGTTGGAGATAAGGGCACATTAGTACATAGCTACGGCAGCACCAAACTTGGAAACTTGGTGAAAGCTGAGATCGGCAAAGGCGCTTGCAAGTGTTTCTTCTTCTTGTTAGGATCCTCTGTGCCATAACGTGGTGCTCAGCCTAGCCAGCTACAGAGATGTGAGACACAGGGAAGCCAAGCTGTCAAAGTTAAAGCTGTCCTAGATCACCTGTGCCCTGGTGAGTGAGTGACCCTTGCTGAGATCATAAGAAGTGGGGATTGTTTTGTAATAGAAAGTTTTGGGGTGGCTTATTGTACAACAGTGTTGCATCAAGTTTTGAGTGTTGTTATCAATATCAGTAGATGATTCAACAGTTCTAAGAGATGCAGGGAGACAAAGGTGAGAGGACATGGGTTGAATATAAGAGAAACTCTAGTTCAGGGTAGAGTTAGGGTAGGGAGAGGATCTGTTTTTTGTATCTGGTTCCCAACACTGTATACCACTGTGTTTATTATCTTTTCATTGGCCAGAAAACAGCATTGTTTTTAAGAATAGGTTTTGTAAAGGATAGCCTATGCTTGCCCACAACTCCCTTTGCTGAGGAAATTAGCACAATGGAAACAGCCATCACTTGTACTAGTTTCTGGGTGGTAATTTCGAATTTGAGTTCCTAATCACTAGAGCTTTTAGATGATCTTTCTGCAGAGGAATTAGGGACCCTTATTAAATAATCATTCTTGGACTTCTTACAAATACTTCCATATTCCAAAATGGAAATTCTTAAGACAATCCCTGACCCTAGGCTACTATGAGTGGTAGTCAGGAATGATGCCTTTTGTTATTTGGTTTCCAAAGGAGGGTCTCAGGTCAGACAAAGCTGCAAAGTGCGTATAATGAATTCAACAACATGAGATTGCTTTGGTAAGTATGAAACTATTTCCTTCTTTGGCGAATTCTTTTCCATCTAGAATCCACATGCAATTAACCCTTTGCATAATACCTCATAAAGTCCTTTTACACTGAGCACCCTATGAGTTAACCACGGAAATCCCAAGACATGCACATATTAAACAAGAGAAAACCTGGAAGTAAGAGAGAGTAACTTATTTTGGGTTCAAGTTATTGAGTTGAACAAATTGTACACGATACCCATGCCTTTGATTTAAAGTGATGCTCCTCTTCAAGACAGCACAGCTTTCTCCCAGAGCACTGCTTCTTAGGTTAGCTTTTTATGATTGATTTGACCAATTTTCTCTGTCTAAAGCCGAGGAACCGGTTCCTTCAGAGCATTGCCTGCTGTTTCCAGGAAACTAGCTGCAGAACCAAGTGGAAGATTGCTGCCTGTTAGGTAGTTATTGAGAACATTTGTAAAGTCCCTCAGCTATGCACTGTATGCACTATAGTAGCGTGGCACAGGGCAGTCACTGCAGAGTCCTACATTGGTGTTTTGTTGAATGTTCCCTAACCAAATTACAGGGTTGGTGCTAGGTCCTTCTATCTTTTGTTTGTTTCTTCTTCTGTTTCTTCTTCTTCTTCTTCTTCTTCTTCTTCTTCTTCTTCTTCTTCTTCTTCTTCTTCTTCTTCTTCTTCTTCTTCTATGCTTCTCTTCATGGAGCCATTACTCTTTTAATTTCCAAGGACCTTGTCCCAGTTTCTTGTTGACTCACCCTGAGTTTTGAATGGTGGCATATACCAGAATTAAAGCCTGGTGAGATATGCCACTGTGACATTATTAGTCTAACTTCCCGCTCTCTTTCACATACATACTCAGTATGCTTCCTTCCCCTTCTCCATTCCTTCTTCTCACTGGACACTGTGCCTTGGGTTAAGCTTTGGAAGTGGACATAGGCCACTTCCACAGCTGTAGAAATCTCCAAAGGACCACCAAAGTGAATAAAGCATTAGTCAGACTTTCTGTCACAGTGATAGAATATCGGACCTAAATAAATTTAAGGAGGGTTCTTTTTAATCATGGCTTCAGGGATGTTAGTCTACAGACCCTCATGATTATGGACCTTTAGTGAGGCAACATCATGGTGGTAGGCACATATGGCAGGTGTGACTAACTTAATGGAAGACATGACAAGGAAATAAAGAGAGGGGGAGGTGAGGGGGAGTGGGGAGGGAGGGAGGAATGGAGGGAGGGAAGGAGGGAGGGAGAGAGAGATAGAGAATCAGTTAGGACCCTCAGTTTATGTATGAGAGCATAACCTGCTGTATTTGGTGGGTTCCTCTTGTGGGTCTTCACTGATGCTTCTGTGTCTCCCACAGCCTCACTTCTTGTTTAACAGAGGTTGCCCAAAGGGATTCTGACACTGCCACTCATTTTGGACTTCCCAGGACTTCCTTTGAGAGCCTGGTGAAAGCCCATAAGACCCTGTCATTGTTGCATTCTGTCTGCTCACAAAACCAGCACAGAGAGGATGAAATGAAGCTCTACCAATTTGAGCAGCAACCAGGTCTCCTTGGACCACTGGTTGTAATATCCTCTGTGTGTCTAGATGGCTGAATGCAGAGAAACACTTTCTTAGGCTTCCATGTGTGGGCAGGGAGCCCTGGAGTTGTTTTCTTAAAGTGAAGTCTTTCAAATGGGTTTGAACTCTTATGCCCTTGAGCCTGTAATGGGGGAGAATGTAGCCAACTTGTAAAACACACTCAGGACATCTTTCCTATTATCCTGATTTAAAGTACTCATTGTCTTTTAAATGACTGATCTCTTCAGTAGCCAGACTTTTCTGGACTTCAACCTTGCGTAGTCTCTTATTCTGGGCAAATTGTAAGTTTTGCAAATGTTGCCACTTGGCTTTTTACTCAACAATTTTACATAAACTTTATGAGAAGGAGCCAACACTATCCATTTGACAGCTTGAATGTTGGATGAACTTAAAATTTCCTCTACCAGTTTAATTAGCCCATCAACTCCAAAGTTAGCTTCCCACAAAGTCTTCAACAGGAACAAAAAATAGACAACATTTTAATAAGGATATAGCATTAGTGGCCTCCAGCATAGTTCCCCCACAGAGTTCTGTTCTCTTCTAGATTTATGGGTATCATCTTTACTGTCTCTGTTCTTAGTGGCATTCTGACTTTCTAAGCACTCTTCAGACTCCATTAAACTGAACTTTTCTATCAGCAACTTCAAACTTTTCTAGTGTCCTCCTGCAAACTAGTTGCAGGCTTATGAATGGCAAGGTCATGGCAACAGTCCCATGCCTAGTATTATTTATTGGTGTCAGTCAGAATTTCTATCAATGTGACAAAAATGCCTGACATAAACAGCTTTAGGGAGGAAGTATTTGTTTTGTTCATGGTTGCAATGATTTTTGAACAGTTCTATTGTTTAAAGGCCTATTGATTAAAGGCCCACTGTGAGCCATAGCAGCGAGATAGGTACTTATCTCAAAGCAAACAGCAAACAAACACATACAGGGGAGAGGGAGAGGGAGAGGGAGAGAGAGAGAGAGAGAGAGAGAGAGAGAGAGAGAGAGAGAGAGAGAGAGAGAGAGAGAGAGAGAGAGAGGGAGGGAGGGAGAGGAGATAGATAGAGATAGATAGCTAGTATAATTTGAGATCACATTATTATTTACGCTTGGGATATTTTAGGCTCTCTGGTGTCTTTTATATTTTCATATGAATATTAGAATATTTTTTCTCCTGTGAAAAATGCATTTGGAATCCATGGTGGTTTGACTAGAAATGGCCCTACATGCACTCATATTTGAATCTTTGTAACCAGGAAGTAGTACTATTAAGAGTTGTGGCCTTGCCTGGAGTAAGTGTGTTGCTGGGAGTGGGCTTTGAGGTTTCAGAAGCTCAAGCCAGGCCCAGTGGCTCACTCTTTCTTCCTGCTGCCTGCCAGTTCATATGTAGAACTCTCAGGTCCTTCTCTAGCACCATGTCTCCCTGTGTACCCCATGCTTCCTTCCATGATGACAATGACTAAACCTCTGAACTTGTAAGCCAGCCCATTAAATGCTTTCTTTTTATAAGAGTTGCTGTGGTCATGGTGTCTCTTCCCAGCAACAGAAAACTTACCTAGGACAGAATCTTAATAAGGAATTTTGTTGAGTCTGTAAATCTATTTAAGTGTTATAGGCATTTTTATAATACCAGTTTTGCCAATTCATGAACATGGGGTATCTTCCCATCTTCTTTTTTTCTTTTATTATTTTAATTTTAAATAGCTTGTTTCACATGTCAACCCCAGTTCCCTCTCATTCCCCTCCTCCCACACCCCCCCATCATGCCCCCCAGCCTCCCATCCTATCCCCACTTCCTTCCACATAGGGGATATCTAGAGTCTGTCATTTAGCTCAGGGCAGGGTCCAGGCACTCCACTAAGAGTCCAGGCTGAGAGAGCATCCCTCTTTGTGTTATGGACACATGAAGTCCGTTTGTATGCCAGGGATAAACACTGATCCCCTGCCCAGGGCCCCATATGTTGCCCAGGCCTCCTCACTGACTCTCACATTCAGGGGGTCAAACCAGCAGAGACAGCTCATCTGAACAGGGAGAGCTGTTGGACCCCAGACTGACAGCTGGGAGGCCAGCATGGGACTGATCCAGACCCTCTTCCCATCTTCTATTGTGTCTGCGCTTTCTTTACTATTTTAGTGTTTTTATTGTGGAAATATTTCACCTCTTTCGTTAGGTTTTCCCTATAATGTTGTTTTGAAGCTACTGAGAAATGAATCCTGCCAGTCAACCTCTT
Source organism: Mesocricetus auratus (assembly GCF_017639785.1). Taxonomy (NCBI): domain Eukaryota; kingdom Metazoa; phylum Chordata; class Mammalia; order Rodentia; family Cricetidae; genus Mesocricetus; species Mesocricetus auratus. The sequence goes on from NW_024429190.1 coordinate 91,812,207, forward strand.
TTTCACAAGCTTATATGGCATATACAAATGCTAGTAATTTTTAGATATTGATTTTATATCCTGATACTTTGCTGAATGTGTGTATTAGGTCTAAGAGGTCTCTGGTGGAGTCTTTAGGATCTTTTAAGTATAGAATCATGTTGTCTGCAAATAGACATAGTTTGAATCCCTCTTTAAACTATATGTATTTGTTTTCTTTTGTCTTATTGCTTAGCTAAGACCTTGAATACTATATTGAATAAGAGAAGACAACATCTTTGTTTAATACATGATTTCAGATGAAATGCTTTCAGTTTTTACCTATTTGGTGTAATGTTGGCTATAGATTTATCATAAGTATGCTTTATTACGGTGGGATAAATTTTCTTTATTACTTGCTGGTTTGGCTTTTTTACAAGGAAAAAATGTTGAACTTTTCCAATATCCTTTACTCCATCTACTGTGAATTCAAATTCTCTCCTAAGTTTGTTTATACATTGTGTTGCATGCATTAATTTGTAATATTGAACCATCCTTACATCCCTGGGATAAAGTCTCCTCGAGCTTGCATTGTCTTCTTAGTATTTCTTTAATTCAATTTGCATTTTTTGTGCAATTTTATTCAAAAAGGACATTATTTTGTATTTTTACTTGTTTGCTTGTGTCTGTATGCAGTTTTGGGATCATAGTAATACTGACTTTATATAAACACTTTGGCAACATTACTAGTCTTTCTAAACATTCAAGGACTATTATTTTTTTCTTTTCCTTAATGGTTTGGCATGATTCTTCAGAGAATCCATATGAGTCTGGCTACCTCTTTACAGGAAAACTTTTTATTACTATTTCAATTTCATTTATCATTATAGATTTACTTAAGTGTCTACGTCTTTTCGATGCAGTTTGGTAGGTAACAGGGACTTATCTATTTCTTCCAGATTTCCCAGGTCTTCAGAAAGCAAGTTCCAAAATATTTCTCAATGGTATTCTGGGTTGCATTTGAAATTTCTTGTGAGTTCCTCTGGCATCTGTACATTTTTTTCTTTTGAATCTTTTCTTTAGGTTAGTTTGGCCAGAGTTTTGGTAGCAGTGACAACGAATTTTGGTTGTCAGTTTGACATGCAGTAGAAGAGGGAACTTTAATTGAAAAGTCTGCCTCCGTCAGATTGTCTTGTAAGTCCTTTTTCTTGATTGCTAATTGAGGAAGGAGGTCCAACACACTGTGTGCAGCACCATCCCTAGGCAGGTGGGCCTCAGTTATATAAGAGAATAGTTGAATGTGACTCTGAGAGCAAACTAGTAAGCAGCATTCCTCCTTGGTTTCTGCTTGAGATTCTGCCCTGACCCAGAAATGGAGCAAGACTTGGAAAGATTAGACACAAAGGAAACTAGACCAACAACCTTGTTTATCTTTTCAAGGAACTATCTCTTTGTTGTATTAATTCCCTGAATCGTTCTTTTAGCCTGCAATTCACTAATATATTCCCCACATTTTATTATTTTTGCCACCTGCTGCTTTAATTTTAAGACCTTGGGACCATAATCAGTTTCATTACTGAAGTTCTCTCTGATATTGAATGTAAACACTTGACAATAAACTTTTCTTTTATAACTGTCTCATAATTATTCCAATGATTCTGGTAAGTTGCATTTTTATTTCATTCTAGGAGTTTTAAAGTTACCCTTTTGAGTTCTTCAATGACCCACTTGTCAGTCAAGAGTGTATTATTCAGTTTCCACATGTTCTGTAGCTTCTCTTATTACTGAATTCTAATTGTATTCCACTATTATTCAATATTATACAAGATATTATTGAATTCTTTTATATTTCGTAAGACATGTTTTGTCACATATAAAAGGGGCCTACTTTAGAGAAGGTTCTGTGGGTCATGAGAAGAACATGTATTCTATATCTATTGGATGAAATATTCTACAGGTATCTGTTAAATCTGTTTAACATACAGTATAGTTCACTTCTAAAGTTTCTTTAGAATGAATGTTGGATATTAAAATCGCAAACTATTATTATATAAGAAATAGTTTGATCTTTTATACCCATAAGGGTCTTTAAAAATGAATTTGGAGGGTTCACAATTAGGTATGTAGATATTTATTATTGCTGTATCTTCTTGTTCTTTGTGTGTGTCTCTGTGTGTAATGAATGTATATGCATGTTTCATACCTAGGGGCAGAGGCATGAGGTTAATGTAGAGAGTCTTAGTCTTTCTTCATGTTATTCATTGAAGTAAGGTCTTTCACTCGAACCCAGAACTTGCCTATAGTGCTAGCATAGCTAACTAGTTTGTTCCAAGGATCCCCCATCTGCCTTCTAGTGCTAGAATTATAGGTGCCCCCATACCTGACAAACATTTTTGTGGATTCTGAGGATCTAATGATTCTGATTTTCATTGTCTGCTAAGACACCTCCTCAGTTGTATATCGATGAATTTTCTACTTATATATACTGGCTGCCTTTTCCTGTTCTCATTTTGGTTTCAAATCCACTTTATCATGTCGGCATTGCTATGCCAACTTGTTTTCAGCTATTGTTCATTTGATAGGTTGTGCACTGTCCTTTGACCTCAGTTTCCTTGTATCTTTATGGGTTAAGACGTGGTTCTTGGAGAAAATGGATAGCTGGTTCATGTTTTTGTTTGTTTGTTTTGTGTTTTTCCATTTTTTATTTCATTTTACATTCCAACCACAGTTCTCCCCCACCTCCCCTTGCCTCCTCCCATCTCCTTCGCCTCCTCCCTCCCTCCCTCACCACCCCACTAGCCCATCCCCAGTCTACTCCTCACAGGAAAGGGCTCCCTTTCAACATAGTCTTGCACAATAGGTTGGGGCATGGCCCAGCCATTCTCCCATGCGTTTAGATGAAAATGACATCCCTCCATAGGGAATGGGCTCCAACCATCTAGTCCTGGATCATGTATTTTAATCTAGTCACTAGTGTGTATCTCTTTATTTTCAGTGGAGAACCTTTACACATAAGGTATATGAAATATTGGGAGATTCTCTGGTTTTCTGGTTGATTAGGTTATTGTTCTTTCCTCCATATTGGTATTAGAGGTTTTCTAGTATTATTGTTCTGGACAGGATAATTCTTTCCTAGCTCCTTTCTTTTTTTCATCTAGTCCCCTCCATGGAATCTACTTATTTATTTATTTGTGCTCCTGTGGTTGAGACTGTTTTTTTTTTTACTCCTCCTTTATGTGTAGTATTACTTTCAGTATCTTCTGCCATGTTGGCACGCTGTTCACAAACCTTATTCTGTGCTTTTTTTTGAAATGCTCTTATTTCATTGCTGTATATAGCAATTTTGGTTGACAGGTGTTTACTTTAAGGATCTTCAAATTTTTCTTTTTTGCTTTCCTAGCTGAGGCCTGCTGATGAGGAATTAGATATTATTCTAATATATATGTCTTTAGGATTGAGTTGTTTTTTCCCCCTTGTAGTTTTACTATTGTGTCTTAAATGCTAACTATGGCATGTTATATGGAATCTTCTCTAATCATGCTTATTATTAACCTTTCAAGTTCCTGAAGATGTGTCCCATCTGTGGGCCTGTATCCTTCCAAGGACAGCTGTGGATGGGCCTAACACACTGGTTACATAGGTATGCTGTAATGTAAGAGGTCAGATATTTTTATCTTTTTAAAAAGTTTAATCTTCTTAACATATATTGGTCATATTCTTTCCCCTCATCCACTCTCATGCTCATTTGAGGTTCTAAATGAATATACATACATTTCTTTTTCTAGATTGAGTTTTTTGCTAGACCTCCATTGAACACATCTCTAAGATTTTAGCCTTATGTTAACTCTTTCATATATTATATGAATTCCTAGGGTTGGTTTCTTGATACTATCTCAGAGTTCATGTACATTTTGATTATTATTTTTCTTTTCTTTTTTTGGTTTTACGAGACAGGGTTTCTCTGTATCATTTTGGAGGCTGTCGGTCCAGCCCAGCCTCGAACTCACAGAGATCCGCCTGCCTCTGCCTCCCGAGTGCTGGAATTAAAGGCGTGCGCCACCACCGCCTGGCTTGATTATTATTTTTCTATTATAGAATTTTGTTGCTTTATTTCTTCTACATTTTCCTACATCATGGTAGTCTTCTTCTGCCTTGTCAAGTCTATTGGTGATTCTTTTCACTATGGTTTTATTTTGATTCATTTACTTTTTCACTTCCAAGTTTTCTCCTTTTTGATTTTAAAGTCTCAATATCCTTAGTGAATTTTTCTTTCTTGTGCTTGATTTTCTCATTCATTTTTTCTACCCTTTCCTCTTTCTTGTTGTCTTTCTCTCCAAGTCATAGATAGAATTTCTTTTCTTTGTGGTATCCCCTCTTAAGTCACTGATGTCTTTGTAATAATAAGCCTTTGAAATACATATTCAACAACTTTTTAATTCCAATATCTTATATTGAGGAGTTATGACATTTTATAGGTATCCTGTTGTTCTGCTTTTCTTGCTCCTAGGATTTCTATGTTGGCATCCATGCACATCTTCATTTGTTATTGTTCCTGTTATTGTTAGGTTTCCCATTATTTGGAAGCATATTAAAGGGTTTGATCTCCATTGATACTCAGAGAGGAGAAAACAAGCTTCTACAGCAGCAACAACATCAAACTGTATGATATGTAGAAATATACTGAAAATAATTTTAAGCCTAGTGATAGATAACACCAGTAATCATAAAACATTAAGTTTCAAAACTAAGGCAAAATGTATTTGGAAGTTAAAGACCATTTAGAGTAAATATGAAAATTGTGAATGGGATAAAGGAAGGAGGTATGAAAAAGGAAAATAGAAGGTAAGGAAGAATAAGCAAGACAAAAAGAAGAAAGATAGTTGAGAACAATTTTTACAGAGGGGAAGAGAAAATGCAAGAGATAGGAAAAAAGAAAGTTCAAAAGCAAAAATTATATAAGAATGGAAATGGTGAAAATGAGTTACAAGTAGGATAAAGTCAAAATGCTATTAGAGTTAGTATAAAGATACAAAGAGGGAATTTTAGATTTTCCTCACCGATTTCTTCCATGACTTGATTAGCTTATTTTCTCTTAGTGTGATAAAATTTGCCGACCAGAGCATCTTAGGAGAGAAAGGGTTTATTTTGGCTCACAGTTCCAGATGGGTACAGTCCATCATGGTGGGGAAGTCCCAGCAGTTAGGCAGTGTGAAGTCAGTTGGACCGACATCAAGCAGAGCAGAAAACAACAAGTCGGGGGGCCAGGTTGCAAACCCTCAAAGCCAGAATCCGGGGACACACTTCCTCCCTAAGGATCTGCCTTCTTAAGCTTCTGCAACCTTCTCAGGCAGCACTACCAGCTGGCCACAAAGCATTCAAGCACTTAGACTTTATTCAAACCACAACAATGATGCATTGTTCCCTCAAGAGTTTTGTTTATTCTCTGAACATTTCTATAGTGTTTCTATTTCTCTTGCTACTAGCTTCTAATTTTACTCCATTGTGATCTGACAAGATTCAAGAAATTATTCTGATGAAAAAATTTTAAAAAATACTCTCTTTTTTTGTTTGAAATGTGATCAATTTAAACAAAGTATGTTAAGAACAATGCATTTTTTACTTGTTGGAAGGAGTACTCCGTGGCTCTGGCTCACATCTCTTTGATCTATGGTACAATTTAACATTGAAGTTTCTTTGCTGAGTTTTATATGACTGGCATAGTGAATTTGTGCTTTTAATTATTTCTGAACCCATCTGTCTTCTCATGTCCAGTAGTGTTTGTTTTATAAAATTGGGTCCAGCAATGTATTTATGACTGTTATATCTTCCTGATGGATTGTCCCCTTTAGTAAGGTGTAGTGATTCTCCTTACCCCTTTTGACTAATTTGGACGTGTATGTAGTCTGCTTTAGCAGATGGAAGTATAGCTATCCCCATGCCTTTGCGGCTTCTGCTTCCTCTGTTCCTACCCCACCCTTTCATTCTAAATCTGCGTTTCTTTATCAGATCTATGAAAGGCAACAAATACTTAGATTTCTCCCTCTTTTTTTTGAAATCTATCTAGTCAGATTTCTCTATCTTTTAATAGAAAAATCTGAGACCATTCACACTTAAGTGTTATTAATTAGAAGCCTTTGCTGATTTATGTACTTGTGTTGGCTGCTTTCCTGGTTGTTTGAATTCTTGCTTATTCTTTTCTTTCTTCTCATTTATATTTGAGGTTTGCTGGTTTATTGATCTAGATATGATCAATTCTATCATTAGTGTTAATTGCCAACTTGACAGACTCTGGAATCGGGGACATAGGCCTCTGGCTGTGCCCTTGGGTGTATCTTGATTATGTTAATTGGAGGGGTAAGATCCCTGTGCTGGGGTCCTGGACTCCGCTGAGTAGCAGCATGTGTTCATTTCTCTCTGTTCCTGATTGTGATGTGATATGATCAGCTGCTTCATGCTCTGGTAGCCTTAAGTTTCCTGCTGTGCTGGACCACACCCTTGCACTGCAAGTCAGAATAAACCTGTCCTCACCTATCTTCTTTTGTCAGAGTATCTTTAGTGTAGTAACAAGACAATAAAGTAGAGACTTCCTAGTTCTTCTTTGTTCATCTATTCCTTTCGTGAGATTTATTCTTTGCTTGTCTGGTTGAGCATGATTCTTCCTTCTTCGTGTTTAGGATTACTTTAAGTGTTCTCTACAATTTTGGTTTAGTACTCATGACTTGCTTTAGTTTGCACTTAGCTTGAAATTTGTCTATTTCTCCATCTGGTTTACAAGCTAACTTTGCTAGATACAGCTATCATGACTGGCACTTACTTAATTTCAGCAATGAAATATATCATGACATGGTTTCCTGGCTTTCGGGTTTCTGTTGTGATTCATGTGCCTTTGTAAGTGTTTTTTTTTAATTTTTCTTGAAGATTTTCATATTGCTTCATATTGCTTCTTTGTTTTGTAGTTTTGAGATTTTTCACTATAACACGTCATGGTAGCTTTTCTCTGTCCTGTCTACTTGGGGTTTTAAATGCCTCCAGTGCTTGGATATCCATCTATTTCCCAGGTTTAGGAAAACAATCTACTGTTGTTTCATAGATGGATTTTTATGCCTTTAGTTTTACTCTAACTCTTTCTTTTACTCCATTGATCCTTCCTTAACTTGGTCCCTTGATCGTATTGCAAGGTTCTTAAATGTTTTATATTTTGTTTCTTGGTATGTGAATGTAGTTTTTCCTCAACCATGTCTTCCACCCCTGTTTTCTTTATTCTCCTTGATCTAGAGTGAGACTGTCCACAGTGGTACAGTGGGTTTTTATTCATAGTATTAATAAAATATTACATTGCAGTATCTTTATCATATTTTTAGGGTCATGATGTCCTTGTTGAACTTCTCATCTCTATGGCTGACATTCTTCTAGACATTGATGGTTTTTCCTCCTACATTCTAAGTTGATGTCCTTATTTCATTCATCATTTTGTTTCTTCTTTCAAGTTATTGTCCATTTTAAAATGTATACTTTTGAATTCCTTGTCTACTATTTCAACATTTAAATACCTTTAAATTCAGAAAAGACTTATTCTATTTATTTATTTATTCTTCTCTCATATATTACATTCTGATGGCAATTTCTCCTTCCTCCTCTCCTCCCAGTCCCCCGTCGCCCTCCTCCACCTCTGTTGTCTCTGAGATTCACTTCTCCTTTGTTTCTCTCAGAAAACAGTAGGCCTCCCAGGGATATCAGTCAAATGTGGCATGACAAGTTGCAATAAGACTAGGCACACACCTTCATATCAAGCTGGACAATGCAACCCAGTAAGAGAACAGGGATCCCAAAAGCAGGCAACAGAGACAGAGACAGTTCCTGCCCCTACTACTGGAGTTCCACAAGAAAACCAGACTTCACAACCATAGCATATATGCAGAGGGCTAGGTCAGAGTCATGTAGGTTCCCTGATTATTGGTTCAGTCTCTGTGAGCACCTATGAGCCCTGCTTAGTTGAGTCTGTGGGCCTAGTTCTCTCAGTGTCCTCATTCCCTTGGATTCCTGTAATCTTTCCCCTATTCCTCAGGATTCCCTGAGCTAAGTAGGTGGGATTCCTGCCTGATGTCTGACTGTGGATCTCTGTATCTGCTCCTATCACTTGCTGGTTGAAGCCTTTCTGATGATGATTATGCTAGGTTCTGGTCTATGAGTATAGGAAAATATTATTAGGAATCATTACATTGACTTGTTTTGGCCAGTTGTGTTTGGCTCTATTCTAGGCCTATGGTCTATCCAGCCTCGGTCCTGGCTCTCCAGGCAATGTCAGGCATGAGTTCCCTCCCTGGTACCTGGTGTGGGTCTCATGTTGTACCAGTCATTACTTGGTTGCTCCAACAAGTTCTGTGTCACCTTCACTCCAGAGCATCTTGCAGGCAGGAATAATTGTAGTTTGAAGATTTTGTGACTGGGATGGTGTCTAGTCCCTCCACTGGAAGCCTTTCCTGGTTACAGAAGATGGCTGGTTCAGCTTAGTATTACCCACTACTAGGCATCTTCACTAGAGTTACTCTCATAGATTCCAGGGAGTTGAGGAGCTATTCTTAATAGTAATTCCTAAATCTTGGTGGTGTTATACTCCCAGTTTGATTCTCTTGCCTCTATGTGTATTGTTATCTGTTTGTTGGCCAATTTAACCTCTCCGTATAAATTTCAGATTCTGATTGAAATGGCTTCGGGATCTACAGGTCAATGATGAGAAAAGAGACACCTCAGTAAACATTATATCTTCCCTTTCTAAGGGAAGACTATGTCATGATTTCTTTCCTTTGAACTTCTCATAGTATGGCACAGTTTTCTTCATATAGTTGTTGCTGGGTAACTCATATTTTAGGGTGCTATTGTAAATGATATGCTTTTAGCTTCAAGGTCTGCTTACTCATTTATGATATATAGGCAAGTTTTTGAATATCAACTTAATGTCATAAAATTGTTTTAGTCACCATCAATTCCATAAAGTCAGATTTTCTCAATAGGCTATTTTGCAACTTCAAAACAATGACCCTCTAAGATGTTTACCATTTGCCCACAATCTTGTTCTTAACATCATTATTTTTATTTACCTTTAAATATTCACCATTTGCTACTTTTTTTTCATCCTATCAGATACCTGCCCACCTTTTTAGCTCCAACTATATCCATAGGAGATGTAGATTCAGTGAGTTGTGTACCAGATCTGAAGGCAGGTGCATCCCAGGTCTATCCTTGCTAACTATGAGAGCTTGAAAAAGTTATTGAATACCGTTCATTTGTAAAGTTAAGAAGAAAGTGTCTCCACAGGCCAGCAGAGGTAATTGGCAGGAGGTAGGTACACAATGAGTACAGAAAGCAGAGCAGCTGCTGCATTGAAACACTCACACTTACATATCATGCTTTCCACTCTTCCTGTGTCAGGATTGGAGTCACGTTCAGAGACTTTAACAAAACTTTTGGGATTTCTTTCTGGGGAAAATTTCTAGTTTCTTGAAAAATAATAAATGTAGAGAAACTTGGGATATTTGCTATTAAAAGCTTTAGGAGGAAGAGAGTCTTTGGTTCCTCTTGGCAGCAGGAACCTATCTCTTCCTGGCAATTCCTGTACTATATAGGTGAATTCCTGTTTCTTCAGAGGTTGTACCCAGGACTGGGTGTTAGTTCAGTGGTTGAACATTTGGGTAGTATGGACAAGGCGCTGCTTCAGTTCCAGGACAACAAAAATACAAAAATAAAGGTATGCAAAATGTCAGTGGGGTAAGAGACCTGGGCCTTAGGAGCCTTCTTCAATGTCTTGGATGTTTTAAGGCATGGGATCCTTGCCACAATTCTGAGGTGGGAGGGCTGTGGCCAAGAATGATTAGGAGCTGAATTTTCCACAAGCTTAGCAGCGAATGTTAGAGTTAGCAGCCCATTTATGACATGAAGAATAGAATTCTTGCCCATCTGAAGTTCAGAGATGATACATAATTGCTCTCTATAACTCCCATCATTCTTATTCTGTTACTCATATTTAGTGCTATGTAGTCTTTTGCCCTTCAACAAGCCCTGGTACTCTGTTACAGACCTACCTCTACTCTATTCATGATGGAGCCTTGTGGAATGAGTCACCTGGAATTACAGTCTCTGTTGAACACAAATTTGTGAGTTATGTTCCCATATTGCTTCCTGGTAGGTTACAGAGATTTGAAGAGAGGAGTTTACTTCTGATCTTCATTTTTCCTTGGTAACTGTGGATCCTAAAGCTTAACATTAACATAAATAAATTAATGGGCTATGCAGGAAAACTTGAAAATATTCATTTCTCCTTTGCTGCAAGGGGTCCAACAGTCTTTTAAAATTCCAGATCATAATTACTGACTCACTCCCTTTATCAAGTGAATTATTCTTGAACATGCATGTTCCAGGTGACTCATCCCACAAGGCTCCATCATGATACTGATGAGGTGTGCCACAATGGCCAGCAAGTCAGGTAACTTTGAATCTTCAAAGAGAAGATGGAAGAGCTGAGCAGATGGCTCAGTGGGTAAAGTGTTTTTATAGCAAACATTAGGAACTGACTTTGCATTCTCATACTCCATGTTAAAAAATTCTGTTCATGAACATGTAGTTGTGAGTCAATGCCCCTACACATAGTGGGAGGCAGAGATAAGAGATTCCCAGAAACTTATGGACTAGCATGAGTTGATGCGTGTATCAAACAAGGTATAAGGATATGACTAACACTTGTGTTATCCTCTGATCTACATGTGCAATCCTACACACACACACACACACACACACACACACACACACACAGGAAGAGAGAGAGAGAGAGAGAGAGAGAGAGAGAGAGAGAGAGAGAGAGAGAGAGAGAGAGAGAGAGAGAGAGAGAGAGAGAGAGAGAAGTGGAGGGTTGATTTAAGAAAGAAGCCAGAATCCAGAGCAGCTTGGATATTTAAGGCACGGGCACACAGACTTTTTTACTGCAATCAACATAGATTGGGGCAAAGGTACTCTATAATGTGAACATCACTGTAGATGAGTTGGAAGTCTGTCATTTTACTATGTCTCACAGTTAATTTGATCAGTTGACTGAGTTCCAGCTCGCAACAATTGCGACCTCCGTGGGTCTGAAGATTTGGAAGTCTTGCTTTTATAGCAGTACCCAAAGGAGGCCTTCCAATGCAGAAGGTATGCTGAGCACACAACCAGAGAATGGCAGGCTGTTTTAGTTCTGCATCATTCACTGGGTTCTTCATTTTCAAATGTTTTTTTTTTCCTTGAGAATCCAGCTATTGCATCCCCCCTGGTTTAGATACATATGAAACATTGAACATCCATTTGCTTTTGAGCCCTCAGTGAATAGCCAAGAGGATGTTCCTTTAGAAAATATACATTTTATTCTGTCCATTGCATCTAAATGAATCAATGGCAAAGCTGTGTTTATACACATCCACATGCAAATATTGACTTATGCCTTGCATTGAAGAAAGCTTCATAGGTTTTAGAAGAAAAACATATCGCAGATAAACATTTATAAGCAATTCAAATATTAAAGAACTTGAGCATTTCTAAAGGCATTCATATATGAGGTCTTTTTCTTTCTAGGATGTCATTATGGTTCTATAGTTATTTGCAAAATACAGTTACCAAACTCCCCAGCTTTTATATATGAAAGTATGTGTTTATTTCTGGCAGCAATAAAGCCAATATATTAGGCATTCATACCATCCCTTATAATAGGCCTTGGGGAGTGATACACAGCTCACTGTTCCCTTTTAAGGTGATTTCATAGTGAAATGGGATAGTAAATTTCAAAAACTGTCACAGGTGTAGCTAACTATGTCTGGTAATCACAGCTGAGGAGTGTTTTAAATGCTGATTCTGATGTTAAGAGGCAATGACTTTACAGCAAAATATGTCCTTTTAGTTTTCTTGCATCTAGCATTTTCCCTCTTATACGGTTTTATTAAAATGCTATAGAACCTGATTACATGCTACTATGGTGTCTTGTCGCCTTTTTCTTTTTTTACGTTCAGTTATATTAAAATGTCATTTTAACATGATCTAAGACCTGAAAAAATTTCCCAAACTGGAAAATTAAAGATGAAAACTAGAGATGTAAGAAATGTTCCGAAGATCAGTTACTATCCTCCATTACCTTCTACCACCCATGAGGTAAGCCCTTCATAATATTATGTATAAAACAATGTACAGCTCATTTATGAATTGTTAATCACATAAGTCAGCAATGAAGACCTGACTTCATTTGAAAGTCTAACATCTCTTCTGTTGAATAAGGAAAACATAGTATTGAAAGAAATGACGTTCGAGGAAGATTTTATTATCTTTTTACAGGAAAAACACGCAGTGACTAGGTGACCATGTAGTCTACAAATTAACAAACAGGTTTCAGTTTAACTGACAATACTTGTAATGAATTTATTTTTGAAAGGTGTTGGCTAAATTCTGCCCAAGATATGTAGTTCTATGAGACAGAGGGAACTCAAGGAAATTATGGTCTTCAAGTTGAGTTATGACATGTGCGCACACATATCAGCAGGGTGCTACTGATGCAAGAGAAGAATTCATGAGAGCTGTGGAGTTGGGAAGCACAGGGAATGTTTGATTACAATTACATCATCCATTCTGGACCCCAGAGAAAGGGTTGCAAAAGGAAATGGAGTAGAATAAACTAGGAAATGGGAGTCTAGAGTCTCTAATTTTTCTTTGAAAAATGTTGTCAATTATGTACAATAAGCACTTAGTAAGTTATTTGCCTATACCTAATAGCATGCCAGAGAATGAGTACACAGTGATGAGGGTGGATGGGCTGAAGAAGAGTAGAATAATCCAGTGGTTAAAAGAGTAAGGGCAATTGCATAGGACGATATGTTTTGATATCATCTGCTTTATTCTTTGGATCCACATGTTGCTAGCTCCTCCTTGTTCTCTGCTATATCTTTTGAGAAATTTATGAAGAGTCTCATTTACCTGGGATGAAAAGGGGTGAATATGAGATGTGTCTTAAGCCATCCTTCTTACCACAAGTTTCCTTTACTAAAAGTCATGTTGAGAAGACTCTACACAACTTTTCTTTGCATTAAAGAGGGTAACTGCTCCTTTCTCTTGTTCTCTCAGAGTGTTAGTGGAAATATGTTGCCACAAATCTCACACTCTTTACACTTCCATTACTTAGCTCCTTGTGTGTTGCCAAATGAGCTCTTTATTGGTACAGATTTGATGCCATATTAGTTTTCTTTGTCAACTCGAAATAGCCCAGAATCACCTGAGAAAAGAGTCTCAGTTAATGCATCTGGACATCTTTGTGGGAGATTGTCTTGATTATTAACTGATCTAGGAGGGCCTGGCCAACTGTGGGCAGTGTCATTACTTTGGAAGATAGGTATAAGAAAGCTAGCCAAGTACAAGCCTATGAGCGAGACAACAGGCGGCATTCCTCTTTGGTTTCTTCCCTGATTCCTCTCCATGTTGTTCTGTGATTTGGAAGTATAAGTTAAATAAGAGTGTTTTATCACAGCAAAAGGAAAGAAACTATAATAGGATGCTCTAAAAATTTGCTGTGAAAAAGGAGGGGGGTGTCATTTTCTCTAATAGTATATCTACCAGGGGCATTGGGAAGAAAAGGGTTTCAGAGGAAAAGGAAAGGTAATAACAGAGAGTGATGTGGGTGACTATAACCACAATAATAAATTGTATATATTAGTAAAACTGTAGGAAATAAAACATTTAAGAAATAATGCTGACTCTTCTATAATGCATGCACTTTTCTATGGGGCTGTCATGAACATGATATGTCAGTTCAATTCTGATTCTGAACTCTGGCGAGAGGCACATTTGCGGGCTTTCTTCTTGCTCACTTTCTATGAACATTTCATAGAGTTCTAATTTCACAAAGCAAATATAATTTCATATCGCACACATATAGCAAGTGCATAGACAATGTCTTTGATGAGAGGGCAGAAGTTGAATGCTAGTTGCTGTCTGATAAGTAACCATTTTGTCAAATTAAGAAATTTCCCAAATGAACAACAGGTGATGGAATGTAAGGGTTGGGAAATCCCCTTAATATAAACATCAAGAGTTTGATGTGTTTGGGGAAGGGATAGACCTGAGATATCTTGATAGTTACATTTTCTTCGTAGCAAACAAAACCTTATTAGTTTGTGTATTTTATTTCTGAGTATATTTTCATAAGAAAAAAGTAACAGTAACAAGAGCACACTGTTCACACTTTGCCAAAACAGCCCACAGCAGAGATTCTCTTGCATTTATCCATTATTACAGTACATAAGAAATGTCAGCCATTGAAATTACATTTCTAAAATTATACAAAGCACTTGTGCTGCATTTGTTTCCTGCAGTACTTTTTGGCACATCTTTAAAATCATATGCTTCTGGGTAGTAGTTTTCTAGTGAATACCATTAAGGTTTTATTGTAAATACTTTTCTAGACGAAGGATGTTTTCTTCCTTGCCTTTGACCCCTAGGATTAAATTTCAGATGCAACATTTCCTTGTATAATCAGTAATGTATCTGAAAAGGTAACAAGTAGATGCAATATTTCCTAGGTAGCAAATAAGAAATAATCATTTCAAGAAAAGAGAACTCAGTGCAACTGAGCTGTACACCTTCTAAATTGGTTCTAGACGATGTAGCAGGCTCTTATCCTCTGTACCTTAGCTAAGCATGACTTAAACATGATGCTGCAAGCTTCTATTGATTTGTGATTAGTGACATGGAGTACACCCTACTAAGAGTCCCAATACTCTCAGATGTCTACTGAGTAGTCAGCACTAGTGAGATTTGAATTTTATTATTCAGTGATTTCCAGCCCCCAGACTTTCCCTGCTAGAAGTATCAATCTCCATATTAAATTCATCTTTTGGAAATCCTGGGAGCTAATGCAGAAACTCACAATCCACCAAATACAGAGAATAGGTGTCAGTGGGTGCTCAGCCACAAGCTTGTTTCTAATTTAAATCAAAAAGTGAAGAAAGAAAGTTAAGGTCAAACTTCATTCCTATGAGAGGCTTCACTGTGTCACCCAACTGTGCAGGCACATTTGAGGCTTATTTGAGAGTATGACCGCCTTCTTTTCACAGCAGGGCTGCTTGACTTAAGTGTGGATAGAGCTTTGGATTCTCCTTACCTGGAGCCCAGCACAGCTACACTTGTGCTTGCTTGGGTTTCTTTTCCAAGTGCCACCTCTGTCTTTTCTTGGTGTCTTTTCTTGGTGTGCTCCCCCTGTTCCATCACCCTCTTTGCGAAATCTTGAAGTTCTTCCCCTTTCTTTCAATTACTCTGTTCTTGCTTATGCTTATTCTCCTTAACCAACCCACTTTCCAGAATCAATTTCCAGTTTGTGTCTATTAACACCAGCCCTAGCCAATTTTCTCTTGGCCCAGTTTTATTACAGATGTGGTAGGCAGATGAGACTTTAATAACTTCATTTTGGGACATCTGTTACTCTACATTTTATTAGAATTTCCAAAAATTAATGAAAAGTCCATTTAGACTTCTTAAAAGGCATGAATACATATAAGAGTTGGTTCATGGGGCATGAGTCATGGGCCTGTAGTCCCAGTTACTCAGGGGGGCTGACGCAGGAAGATCGCTTGAGCCTGAGAGTTTGAAACAAGGTGAGGTAACATTGTGAGACAACACCTCAAGAAATAAGAAAGAAAAGGAATATGATGTTAATACCTATAAGGAATGACATTTCATACCCCAAAGTAACCAGTGACAATAAAATGAAGTATACAAATAAAAAGAGAGAAGTCTCCAAACAAAACCCATAACAGTTTAAGCATTGTCATTTCTGTAAATCAAACTAATGAAAATTAGTGTTTCCTGATTTTTGTATCTTGTTTCCAGATACTTGGAGAGGCTTACAATGGAGGTAAAGAAAAGAAAGATGAGAGACTTATAGGATTGGTATGGTTGGTTCATTTGTGAATATTTTGGAACCTGTATCTTCCTATTAGTATATATTAATCACACACAACATGTCTCCTTAAGACTTTTTCATATACATATACATGTTCATTTATATTGCTTTAATTATATTCTCCATACTACCCTCTCTTGTAACCCTTCCAATCTCACTGATCCCTTCATCTTCACAGCTAATCCCTCTTCTATTTTCTTGTCTTTAGGGAACCCAACGAGTTCCTTTAGATTTTCTGACAGGAGCTTAAGTGAGGGCTTCCTTATAGGAGCATAGGCACCTTACAGTAGCTACACCAATGATGAAAATGTCTCTCCTAGTAACAAAGAATTGCCTGTAGAACTTCATGGAGGGGCAGTGCCTTGTGAGACCCTACCTTCACCATGAGGGAATATTGATTAGTTCAATCTTGTGCAAGTAAATAAGGATTAGAGGGGTTAATATAGAAATCTCACGAAGGCCTGTGCATTCAAAAGTTACTTATTGTAGGAACTTTGACCAATTATAAGTTCTGTTGCTATCACTAAAAAGAAGCTTCAGTTGACCAAAGCTGACAGCATCATTAATTCATGGACATAAACTTAAACATTTAAAGGCTAATTTGATGCAGGTTTCCATATGCAGGCCTCCCATCTTTGAATGTAAAATATTTATTAGTAACCTCCCACTGAGAAGTAATTAGAAGACATACCTGTTTATCACAGAAGAGAACTCTACTAATGAGATAATATCTTTAAAAGTTTACACCTCCACAAAATTCAGATACTCATAATAGCTTCACTTTCAGTCTTGTTCTAGAATGTTCCTGATTAATTTCATCTGTTTCTTTTTTTCTTCTGTGTATGACTTTCCTTTCTTAGTCATATTGCCTTGGCTAAATTTTTGTTTCCATATTAAACCTTGTTTCCATCTGTGACAGGAGGATGTTTTCAGAGATTAACACTGGGACAGGTGGAGTCAGGAAAGTTGACATCCTCTTTAGTGCAGTTGGGCAGAATCAGCTCACAGATGCCTGCATCAAACAGGAGACAGAGGAAGGAGGAGAAATGTGCACCCAGTCCTCTTTTCCTGTTTCATTGTTGGAGCTGGACCAACTTAGCTGCTGCAAATGAGATTCACACCATCAGTTGTTGTGTGGCTCAGGTCTTTAACCTTTGAGTGAGCCACAGCACCAGTGTGCAGACAGCAGATCGCGGGTTGCTCTGCCTCCAAAATTGTTCTCTCATTGTGTGCACAACACTTGGCAAGCGCAAACATATCCTCTTGGTTGACTTGGAGAACGCTGACTGCTGACTACTATACTCACTTCTTTCCTCCTGTAATTTCAATCTTAGCTTGCTTGTGATGTTTCCAGAGACAGCTTCAACTGTCATGAAAGTAGAAAAATTTCATGTGAATTCCAGACAACAAATTTGTGGCCTTGAAGTTCTTATTGGTGCCAGTCATCTGTCTATGGCTGAGAAATTGAAAAAAAGAGAAAAATTGTTTCTATCAAACAGGACACGGAGCCTGAAAAAGGTGCTGCTGCTTTTCTCCCTAAGTATCTCTCTGCTGACCCCATTAGTAAGGCTGACTTTTCACAGGTGTTAATGATGAGCTATGGTGCTGTTGAAACAGCCTCGTCTTGGAAATGAATGGATCACAAATGGCTTGGAAATGAAGGCACTACGATTAACTAAATTAGTGTCTCATATTTTAACCTTTCATCATTAACTCACCTCAGCTTGCCACATTATCTCAGATGTCAGCTGCAATAATCTGGGGATGCAGACAGGATTTCAACCCACAAGCCTCAGTGCTACCTGCTTCTGAACTGTCCTTGCTAAAGTTTTTTGAGTCACACAGAGGATTTTCAGGACGAAAAACACATTATTTCTTGCTACGATGGGTAATGTCTAACCTGACAAACTTTATTGGTCCCTTTGTCATTTCTGGCTTAAGGAAGAACTTGACTGTGTGCATTTCTCATGGATTTTATTAGTGGCTTAGCCTTTTAGTGAAGAAAAGGGTGGATCCTTTCTAGTTGTAAGAAAGGTCTAGGTTCCAGATGACCTCCCCTTGCAGACAGATCTGTGGAGCATTAAGAAACAATGCCTTCTTTCACCTATAGTGTATTCTATGTGGGAAGCAGTTAACACTCATGCTTTTGCGTGCTGCAGCTTCCAAAAGCAGCATCACAGCTTGAATGGTTTTTGTTTAATGTATTTCTTTAGTTCATTTTTTTCAACAGTTATTCATTGGACATCCCCAGTGTTTCAAAGCAGATGTTACATAAAGACAGAAGCAAATGCATAATTACAAACTTCTTGTGTGTTTGAAAGAAAAGGAAAACTTATGACTATGTGATTCAGCAGGGTGGCTGGACTAGGAAGGGGGACTGGATTCAGTGAGGAACCGATTTCAGCGTGGGCATGAGGGATGAATTTATGTTTCATAAACAAATTGTAGGAGGAGGAGTATGTTTTTGAGTAAACAGAATGTTATTTACCATGGATTTGGTACTACTCCCTCCTTAGTAGGGGCTGCATCATGAGTGATACAGAGATTAAGGAATATGATAGTAAACGGATCTGGCATTTATTTATGAAAACGTAGCCACCTGTAATCCATTTGGGTCATGCCCACACTTAAATATTTTGGGATAATCCTGTACAACCTCAGGCCCCACTTTTGTGAGCCTACCTTAGGAGGCCATGCCAGTGACTGTGTTCCAGAATGCCCATCCTCTCTGCTCTGTCGAGCACATTTGTCCTCCCATCTTCAGTAGACTTCTACTGCTGTTACTTTCATGGCAAATTCCTGTCTTCCTTCTTTGGCTGTTGGAGACTCACTAGGAGGAAGGGCAGCATAAGACTTGCTATATTTAACTAGAAGCCAATAAATTTATTTGAAATTTGTTCATTTATCTTCATTCCGGTCTCCACCACCACTGGTGTAGGCAAAAGGCATTTTTCACTTCTGAATTAATCTCTTTGCAGAGATTTATATTATTTTCCATTCTTTATCTTCTGGAAGACATGGATATTTATTTGTAAAAACATGTTTGGGCATGCTACATCACTACTTAAAACTCTCCAGCATCACCAATATCATTTCACTCTCTGATTACTTTACTTTAATAGCAGGTAACATTTAGATTCTGGAAGGAGTCACATTCTTATGGCTTTTCACTATCTAGATGCTAAATAAACTATGATCCTCATTTTCTGGCCCAGAGAGCGGCGATCAAATGATGTGCCAGGTGGCATTTGAATGGCTTTATTTTAATATATTTATTTTCATTACTTTGTATGTAGGTGTTTCTGTTAGCCTATGTGAGTGAAGGTCAACTATGTGAGGATGCTTGCAGAGGCCAGAAGAGTGTGTTGGATCCCTTGGATCTGGAATTATAGGTGGTTGTGAGCTGTCTTGATAGGGGAGCTAGGAACTGATCTCAAGTCTTCAGGAAGCATAGCTAGTGCTCTAAATCACTGAATCATCTCTCTATCCCCAGATTTGTAGGGGTTAAAGCAATAGAGAAAGCAATTCTTATGATTGCACAGAGAGTTAATATCTTGGTAACAGAGTGAGACTTCCCTAAGAAGTGCCTGGAGTCGTCAGTCAGGAAAGTATGAAATATTAAATCTTCAGCATTCTGAATATTCAGCAATTTTTAAGGTTTGGTAGAAAAAAAGACTCTACCCTCAGCTTCTGGAGAAAATTAAGGCCTTGTGATAACCGGCCTTCCACCTGATGTACAGGCCACCTACTTACTAATTAGTTCCTGTCAAGAAATAACTCCTTGTGGCTTGGAATGCCTAAATGATAGCCATGGATCAATTTACTTATTATTTGTGTCTCTACGTACTATGTGTGATTTGTGGTTAATGGTTTGCATCTGATAACTATGGGAAATGACTTAGAATCTCCCGTGTTACCAATTTAACATTGTCGCTAATGAATATGGCTACAGAAATAAAAGGCCCAAAGTAGTAGTCTGTGCCAAATTAGAGGTTTTTGGGTTTTGATTTGTGTATCTCTTTCTCTAATGGCATGTATAACTGGCAGGTATTCCTTAGTGGCTCATAATCTGGGACACATTTAAAACATGTTACAGTACATTAAAAAAATAGTTATCTGCAGATTCCCTCCAAATCCATGAGTTTATAATCCCTGGAGGTAAGTTCCAAACTCCAGGATATTGAAAACTTCAATGTGATTCAAATATACAGCTAATATTAAAAATGAGGTATGCTTGGAAGTTTTCTCATGAATAAGTAATACACTTTGATATACTCAGATCAATTCATCTATGAATAGGCCTTAACTGAATACGCTATGCAGTGATGTGCGGTAGGATTAGAAATGAATGTGAAATTGTGTTAGAGAGTGATTGACGTGTTACTAAGTCTGAGCCTGGTCTTAATTAAAACTTGTTGAAGCCATGTATTTGGGTGTTCTTATCATTAATAGCCACTGGTCAATTCATTAAAAAATTTCCTCTTCTCATATGGCTTATTCCTTTTGATGACTTCTATATATATGGTCATTGTGAGATGATGGCTTGGTATTACTCTATGACTCGTGACCATCGTACATAGGCAAGTATGCACTCGTATATATGGCATGCATCCACTGTGTGATTTCAGTGTGAAATGGCCTCCATAGATTTTAAATGCTTGAGTATCTGGTCTATGAATGGTGCCTCTATATGGGGAGAGTGTGGGCTTTAGGGGCTGGAAACTCACAGTCTCAGAACGACAGGACAGCAAATCTTGAGTCTGGCCCCTGCTCCCGTCACTGCTCTCCTTCTTGAGTATGGAGGCAGTGTGACCACACAGCTTCCTGTTCCTGCCACTGTGCCTTCTCTGCCATGATGTACTAAGCATCCCACCCAGGAACTGCAAGCCAAAATGAAGCACTCTCCTCTAGATGGCCCTTTTCAGTTTTTTTCCTATTTTTATTTTATTTGGCTTGTCTGAATGTTAGTCTGTGTACCATATGCATGCAATGCCTGAGAGGCCATAAGAGGGTATCAGATCCTTTGGGATGGGGTTACAGGTAGTTGTTAGCTGCCTTTGGGTGCAAGGAAGCAAACTCTGGGCCTCTGGAAGAGTAGACAATGCTTTTAACCACAGAGCCATTTCTCTAGCCCCAAATAGTAACAGGGAAAGAAACTAAGCTCTGCCCCCCAAATAAAACAGGTGCTAGGAGCAGGGCTGCAGCTATGATAACCCTGCCAATGTGATTCATAGGCCTATAAAATTGCTTTGTACAAGAAATTTCAGAGTTTGGAATGTAAGGCTAGAAAAGCCTCTGATATTGTAAGCAGAAATTAATAGGTCATTCTGGTGAGCTTGAAAGACAAGAAGACCGAGAAACTGTGGGCTGTAGAGTGCCCAGGAGGTTTCATAGGGAAATGTAGAGTCTATTAAGAACTGTCACAATGGACACAAGCAGCTGAGGGTAGAATTGTTTTCTACCAAGCCTTAAAAATTGAGGAATATTTAGTCTTCTGAAGATTCAATATTTGGAAAAAAAGAGTTCCTTGCTTAGCATGTTTGTATTCAACCAATGTACAGTTTATACATAGGAATTGTTCTATTATTCCACCAACAGCATTATTTCAGTGCCAAATTCAATGAACAGCTTTACAGGGGGCAGGTAAAACTCCTGGTGCAATGAAATGTATTATATCAAAAACACTCAAAATCCAACTTCACACCTCATACTACCTTTCTGACTTAAGGTACCATCATCCTTCCCTTCCATTATCACACAGTTTCCTAAACTGCTATCCTATCTCCACCATTTGTCACCTTTCAGTACTCCCTAAATACAATGACCAAGGAGCATTGCTCTTGTTTGAACTGAATCCCACCTCTACCCTCAGTACCCCTCATGTCCTTGAAGCATCACCCCTGAGAATAACACCTCTGTATCAGAAGAGGTGGTGTGTTCTTCTGAACCCATTGCCTTTTCCTCCATGCTATTTGTTTCCTCCAGGCAGGCCCTGGACATCCCATCTCCTGTTATTAGAGCACAAAGCTACTTCCATGAGGACTCATCTGTGTGTCAGTCATCTGGGCTGCCTGGCTGTGACCATCCAGGTGATAACTTCTGGTCACTGACTGTCACGACCGCCTCGACCAGCAAAGAAGACATGACTCGGGAACTCTTCTCCAAGCGGTTTATTCAGGAACCTTGAAACAGTCTTCTTTTCCCCCGGTGAAAGCCAGCCCACAGCTTATATGGCCTAGGCATAGCCAACCCTAGCACGCCACTTGGTGGCAGCAGATAGGTCCACATACACGGAAGGAAGCCATGGACCCAAGCCTTGACCAAATATAGAGTTGTTTACCCCAAGAGCACTCACCGTTGGGAGGTGGTAGGCAGAAGCCAGCGCCATCTTTAAGGCGCAGCACTTCGCAGCTCTCCACCACTGACATTTGATCCAATTATGATTGAATGGCCAAATACACATATACATCATTCCAATCCCGTGGAATCAACAACCTCAATTTCTTGCTTAGCAATCTTGGTGTAGTTCTGACCTCACTTTTATACAAGCCTCTTTTATCTTCAAGTTGGACCTTCTTCCAAATAACAAATTTAAACCCTCATACAGCTCTCTCAACTATATTTCTTGGTCAGTTCCTTTACTATTAATAGTATTTTACTTTTCGTTTGTTCATTGGTAGTGACTTTCATAAGGGCATTTAAATACAAGCATAAAGTATGTAAGACTATTCTTTGCTGTATACCTTATTTACCTCCCTCCCACCAGTGTAAAGTGTTGTCTTCCCTGCCAGCTGCCTGGGCCCTGCAGAGCTGTCTGAGCCCCCAAATAACACACAGGACACTATATTAATTGTAAATTCATTGGCAGTTTGCTTGCTTTTTTTATCAGCTAGGTCTGACTTGATTATTAACCCATAATTATTCATGTATATTTTACAAGAACTTATCTTTGCTAGGACGCACTCCTGCCACATCCGTTCCTCCCAGGAGACCACGTGGCAATCAGCTCCTTCACTACATTTCCCAGAAGCCTCCTAGACTCCTAGTCCCACCTATCTTGCTTCCCTATTGGCCAACAGTGCTTTATTGACATATACACAGAACTCTCCCATTACACCAGTACCATTTATTTCCCTGGATTACTCACTTTTGTGTCCATTGTCATCCACATATATGAGTATATATATCAATATGAAATCTAGGAACAACACATGAGAGAAAATATATGGTACCTTTCTTTAATGCTGGCTTAATTTATTCACCATGGTCATCTCCAGTTGAATTTTCCCACAAAAGGACATGGTTTCCTTCTTTATGTCTGAAAAAAATTCCATTGTGTGTATATATCCCACCATTTCTTTATTCCTTGTGTTGGGCAGTGAGATTGTTTTCATAACTTAGCTATTATGGATAGTGCTGCAATAAACAGTGATGTGCAGGTATGTCTGGGGTATGTTAACTCACAGTCTTTTAGGTAAATATCCAGAGTGTTACAGCTGGGCCTTTTGATGGATCAAATTTTAGTTTTCATTTTTCCCATTGTAAGTCATGACTATGAAATTAGCACTTTTCAGAGTGGTCATACTGCCTTAATTTCTTATGTATTTGCTTTATATTTCTTTGCTGTGTATCTGAAGTCATTTTATTGGCTGCTTTTTTTTAAAAGAACTGATTTTATTTTATATTTTATAGGTGTGTGTGTGTAGCTGAGTATATGTATATACACAATTTGCATGCAGGTGCCTGCAGAGACCTGAAAAGGGCATCAGATCTTCTGGAATTGGAATTGCAGATGGTTGTGTGCCACCATGTGGGTACTGGGGACTAAACCTAGGTCCTTTGCAAGAGCAGCAAGTACTCCTTTTTTTCTAGAAATATTTTTTATTTAAATTAGAAACAAGCTTGCTTCACATGCCAATCCCAGCTCCCTCTCCTCCTCTCCTCCTCCACCTCCCCACCAGGTCCCCCAGTCTCCCACCCAATCCCCACTCTGTTCCCCAGAGAGGGTAAGGCCCTCCATGGGGTACCTCCAGAGTCTGTAATTTCATTCAGGGCAGGGCCTGTGCCCTCCCCTAAGAGTCCAGGCTGAGAGAACATCCCTCATTGTGGGATGGACACCAAAAGTCCATTTTTATGTCAGGGATGAATACCGATCTACTACCCAAGACCCCATAGAATGCCTAGGCTCCTCACTGACACCCACATTCAGGGGGTCTGGATCAGTCCTATGCTGGCCTCGCAGCCATCAGTCTGGGGAGTAAAAGCTCCATCTTGTTCAGGTCAGCTGTTTCTGTGGGTTAAACAAGCTCAATCCTGACCCCTTTGTTCATCAGTCCTACCTCTCTGTCACTGGATTCAGTTCAGTGTTTAGCTGTGGGTGTCTGCCTCTGCTTTCATCAGTCACTGGATGAAAGTTCTGTTTCCCAGACTCCTGGCAGTGGGATTGTAGGCTGGCACTCTCCTGATCTATGTCTAAAGTCCATATATGAGTGAGTACATAACCTGTTTGTCTTTTTGTGACTGGGTTACCTCACTCAGGTTGGTTTCTTCTATTGCTGTCCATTTGCCTGAAAATTTCAAGATTCCATTGTTTTTTCCCGCTGAATAGTACTCCATTGTGTAAATGTACCATATTTTCTCTATCCACTCTTCAGTTGAGGGGCATCTAGGTTGCTTTCAGGTTCTGGCTATTACAAATAATTCTGCTATGAATATAGTGAAACAGACGTCCTTGCTGTATGAATGTGCATCTTTGGGTATATGCCTAAGAGTGGAATTGCTGTGTCTTGTGGTAGACTGATTGTCATTTTCCTGAGGAATCCCCATACTGATTTCCAAAGTGGCTGTATGGGTTGGCACTTCCACCAGCATTGGAGGAGTGTTTCCCTTTCTGCACATCCTCTCCAGCATAAACTGTCATTAGTATTTTTTGATTTTAGCTATTCTGACAGGTGTAAGATGGTATCTCAGAGTTGTTTTAATTTGCATTTCCCTGATGGCTAGGGATGTTGAACACTCTCTTAAGTGTCTCTCAGCCATTTTAGACTCCTTTATTGAAAATTCTCTATTTAGTTCTGCAGCATACTTTTTAACTGGATTCTTTGGTATTTTGGAGACTTGCTTCTTGAGTTCTTTGTAAATTTTGGAAATCAGTCCTCTGCCAGATGTGGGGTTAGTGACTATCTTTACCCATTCTGTGGGCTGCCTTTTTGTCTTGCTGACTATGTCCTTTTCCTTACAGAAGCTTCTCAGTTTCAGGAGGTCCCATTTATTAATTGTTGATCTCAGTGTCTGTGCTACTGGAGTTATGCTCAGGAAGCAATCTGCAGTACCAATTCATTCAAGGGTACCTCCCACTTTCTCTTCTAAGAGGTTAAGTGTGACTGGATTTATGTTGAGGTCTTTGATCTATTTGGACTTAAGTTTTGTGCATGGTGATAGACATGTATCTATCTGCAGTCTTCTACATGCCAGAATCCAGTTATGACATCACCATTTATGGCTGAGCCGTCTATCTGACTTTGATGTTTTAGTTTTTCATCATCTTTCACATTTTCTTCTTCTTGTGAACTAAACTTTAATTTTGTGATCATTTCATCTTTGTTTTCAGACACTCTTAATTATGACTACCTTCATCTTGTCATACTTCTGGTGTAACCACCCTCACAATAAGCTTAGAGCCACAGCTGAGAATACACATGATACAACACAATTTGTTGACTTTTTTCCTTGTATTCTATTGATCAGTCATCTCAAGGACATCTTTTAAGGTATCAGGAAATCACACCATATGCCTGAGGTTCATTTTCAGCTCCTTGGTCTTCGGTAGGTATTCCTTTCTTTCCCTTTTACCATTAAATCTCCCATGTTTTTCTCCGGATCTTCACTTAGCTCACAAGATAAGTAAATAAATCCGAGAGCTCCCACCAGTTCCTATTACTACCTCTAACTTCCACCTGCTTCAGTTTCTATATATTCTACATGTTACCTTTATTGTTGTTATTTTGAAAGTGTTCATGTTCCCAGCCAATGAAATTATTGAATTTGGGTTCATAAACCCACCATTCCATTTCCCTGTATTTTAAAAGAAATTGGGAACTAGAAACTGGTAAAGCAAAATGGATTATTTACAGCTCCGTATATTGGGGAGAGAAAGACTCCTGGCTTTTCTGTGCCTTTCCAGTCTTACAGTTTTATAGAAAATATGCAATGAAAGTCAGGGATTATACACATGCTAATTGAACTGTGATATAAGCTGTTCAAACTCCATGTAATCCCTTCCTTCCAGGCAAGTTTCTTCTTGGGCACCAGGACTTGAGCTTTTTCTCCCCCAGCATTTAATTATCTTAGGTCCAACAGTTTATGGTCCCTGTTTTAGTAGAGTCTGTTATCCCAAAGGAGGGGAGTAAGCTGAACCTTAGAACATCATCTCACTGAGTAGGGTCCATTGTCTGACCACGGTCACTAAACTACACACTCTTTTGGCATGTTGGGTCTTTATTTCTCCCTAGTACCCCCTCAGTAATTTAATTTCCCCTTCTCTCACACCATAATAACTTCTCCATTTCTTCTTGACCACGCATGTAAATCAAGCAGCATGTCCTTCTTTTTGATAAAGAACAAAGACAAGCTTCCTTGTCTTTATCCATTTCTTTCTTTTATTGTTTGCAGTTTCTGTGAAACTCTGTTCTGACCTCACACCAGGATCTGTCCACTTCAATCTTTCATGCTTGGTGTCTGTACAAGGATCGTTAATAACTTCTATTTCACATAGTCAGGTGTTCCAATTCTCTTTTTACCTGACGAATTCCCATAGCCAGATCTCTGAGAGTAATCTCATCCATGATCAAGCCTCTCTTCAGTTTTTCTTTTGTCTTACTGGCTACACTTTTCCATTCTCCCTTGTTTAACTATTTTCTCATGACTATAATTCTAAATGCCATCCTGTGGGGCCACCTTTAAGACCTGGCTCATTACTGTATAACACATTAAGTCCCTAGTTCCTTCTACCTGTTTCATAGCTTAATATACTAAAGACTGGTGACACCCAAGGTTTTATTGTCTATCCTAATTATCCCTGCACTCTGGACCTATAGATCTAATTCATTGCTGGCTATCTCCTTTGGGATGACTGACAGGCTACTCATAGTGACTGACTTCAAATGTCATTCCTGGTATCTCTCCCCAAACCTGTTTCAATACATATGTATTGAAAAGGATCTTGGATCTTACATGATGGAACATGAAAGAAAAGCAGCATGTTATTCGGGGTGCAATAGTATGCTGCTTGCCCCAGAGAGAGAACATTTTTTTTGTATATTAATTAGTGCTGTGAATGGATTTGTATGTTTGGAGTTATAGTAATTCTATCAAACATTGTGATTTTGGACTATATTAAGAAAGGAGAGTTTGCTCTCTGTCTTAGTTTCTTTACCTTTGCTGTGAAAATAACACTGTCAACCAAGGCAACTTGTAAAAGAAAATGTTTAATTTGGTGCTCATGGTTGTGGGTTAAATACATGACCATAATGGTGGGGAGCATGGCAGCAGACAGACAGGCCCAAAGCTGGATCAGTAGTTGAGAACTTACATCCATATCTGCAAGTAGGATGTAGAGAAAACCAACTGGAATGTCATGGGCCTTTGAAACCTCAACACCCTGCCCTAGTGACACATCACCCATTAAGTCACACCTCCTAATTCTTCTGAAACATTTCCACCAACTGGTGACCAAGTATTCAAATTTATAAGACCATAGGGACTATTCTCATTCAAACTGCCACATTCTTCTTGCTTTATTAACTTTCTGTGCTGTACATTTTTATTTACAAGATGACAAATGTCATCTTTGAGCCATTTCTTCTTACATTCTTTACACTTACTCATGTATCACAAGCAGTGAAGGCCATTCTTTACTTTCCCAATTGATAATGAGAAACATGACAGGAAACATACAGTAAAACGCTTCAAGAAATTCAGTTCGACTGTTATTGATACTTTCAGTGTGTAGAGGCTAGGTAACGTCTTTTCCTAAGTTAAAAGTCCTGGCAAAAATTAATGGAATGGGAATAGTTTCTTTAAATAATTTAAGTACCTGTAACAGGTGATGGTAAAGAAACCACAGCTCTAGCCTCACAGGGAATAAGAGACTGTTAATTCTAAAGTCAAATATGGATAACTATGACCTGAAAACATGGTTCACTCAATAGAGTGTTTCAGTTATTCTCTAGTCTGTACTAATCAGCATTTATCCTCACTAGGGTCTGCTTATCTTCACATATAACACGCTATAGCATTTTCTAACTTAAGTGGAAATCAAACCTCATCTTATGCCTTCCAATCTCTATTCGTGTCTTTTCTTATTTATACATAAAAATCTCTTGAAGGTACTGTTCATACACCTTCTGTTTTTACCTAAACTTGTTCTTGTTTGTTCTTATTGTAAATAATAGCACAAAGACACAGTAAAAGACAGACACTGTTTAGTTATCTTTCTTATAAAATTATGTCAAATTCAGTCTGACTAGTTCTGCTATGGTGATTCCATATACATGCACATCTTAACTTAGTGCTTCTAAGCCCATGCAGTCTGTAATGGTGCTGGTGCTCTTGCCATCATGGCCAGAGTTCAATGCAAAGAGGGTCAAGATATGGGTAGACTTTACTATTTATGCATTACTCTTATCTGCTTTGAAATGGATAGGAATTATTAATGATTTTCATCTTACAGATATTTTGGCTGAGACATAAAAATTCTGTGATCAATGGGTAGAAGTTATTATCACAAAACACAATTCTTACCTCAAAGTGGGTAAGAGATAGTTTATTCTGAAACCTTGGAACACAGATTCAAGTCACCCAAAAGTCCATGTCTCCATATTGGTTCATGAAGTTTTTATAGCTACAGAAAAAAGAAAGTCATATATCAAGGTATTTTCAAACAATACTGGTAGAAATATTAAAGAGGCATTTATAGCAAGGCAGCAGAAACTCTGGTATAGGCCTGAGATTCTAGCTGACAAAACTTCTCCATTGCTATATTCTAAAAGGTTCACCTGTTAGTCACAAGGTTGTTAGGCCAGACACAGAGGTGGACAAGGAATTGCCTTTATGGGCCCTGAAGACAGTCAATATAAATTGTAGTCAGTGTATAGACATGCATCATTTCATCCTCTCCACAGTGATTGAATTTTAAACAATTAATTAGCCTTACATTAAAGTGGGCTTCTTTCCTGGCACTTTTGTTCACAAAGTAAACAAACATTCAGGTAAGCATCAGGAAATGAATGAATGGACACAGGCTTCCTGCAGCTCACAACCCCGCCTTGAGAACAGCACAGTCTCTAACTATAGATCTGACCCTCTTCTCTTTACTTCTTACACCTGGATGAAGGAAAGTTTAGAACTAGAACTGGGTGCACTGTACCCCGAATAAACCTAGGATTGGTACTGCTTGGGGTGGGGTTCCTCCATTTGCTCAGTGGCTGCCTAAGGGGAGAGAGGTAGTAAGTGGGGGGGGGATGGTCTCTAGTCAAGTACTTTAGCCAGGTTTTTGGGTTGGTAATGGATGTGCTGTGGAGATGAACTTCATGCCATGAAGTACCTAGGTGAGCATATGCACGTTTTATTACCCTCAGATGCTTATTCGTTAATAAAGGGAATTGCACACATTATCACTATGTAATTTAGAGCACACATACACTTTTATTGCACAACCGACTGAAACATTCATTAAGCATTTTTAATGATGTGAGAAAGTACCTACTATAAAGTGCTGAGAACAAAAGCAAAAATGAAAACACAGTTCAAAATGGTAGCTTTTCCAGGACCCTAAAGCAGGAAAAATATTCCATAGAGGACTTTGTGCCAGGAAAGTGATCTCATTTGTTTGCTGCAATGGAAGTGGTTTCATAATTAAAAATATTTTCTGTGTGATCTTAATAAACTTTTTTTTGGTTTTGTTTTGTTTTTGTCATTCCAAAGAGAGGAGCAAGAACATGCCTGCTAGAGTAGAAGGGAAGGCTCCTTGTAACCCTGGTTTAAAACAGGTGGGCAAAGATTTATGTCCAGGGCTGTGGCTGGCTGGACAGGTCAGACTGTCTGTTGCACTACAGACAACCAGGAATCCTGGACTTAAACAATTTCAAATCCTGAAATTGCATAAGTGCCAAAATGGTAATGAGCTGCCAGGTCAAAGTGAGAGTGGTACCTTGGGTACATTAACGCTCATGGTTGCTGTTTGGTTATTTGCTAAATTTGCACCTTGAGGGACCTGCTGGGTGATGGAGAAGGAATCCAAGAGGAGTATGCTCCCTAGAAAAATAAGCAAAAACCTCCTGAGTCTCAAGCCTCAGAAACAGACTAGCCCTGCTCTACAGGGGTCATAGATAGCTGCCCGTGTGAACTTCACACACCTGATCCCACCCCCATCTCATCTAGGTATAGGAGGGATGTGTGGTATAGATATCATAATTTGGAGTGGCAAGTTTCTGGGTGACAAAATATAGAATCAGAAACTATAATTAAAGCACAACAGAGAATGCCCATTTTGAAGAGAAAATCAATCCCAACAAGATTCCAGAGTAAAATAAAAACAACAACAAATATTGGGCCAGATGGGTAGCTTTCAGCAGTTAAGAGTTCATAGTGGGTTTGATTCTCAGCATCTACAAAGGGCAGCTCTCAAGTGCCTTTAACTCAAGCTTTCAATCCTCTGGTCTTCATGGGCACCTGGACTCATGCTCATAACCACACACAAGCAAAACACATAAACTCATAATGACAAGTAAAATTAACCTAAAATTAGTGTGTTTATTCATTGGTTTGTATGTGGGGGCGTGTATGTGTGTCATGGTGTACATGTGGAGGTTAGGAACAACTCGTGGGAACTGATTCTCTCTTACCACTCCATTGACCATAGGAATCAATCTCAGGGAATCAGACTTGGCAGAAAACACCTTCACCTACTAAGCCATCTCACTGGCTGTTGTGTGACAAAAGTTTTCATGGGGAGATGCTGCACACACCTCTACTAACCCTAGGCAGAGAGTGCATGACAGACCAAAGTGCAGAAACCACCAAGTCCAACTTGGTATGCCAATGAGTTTTTATTGAGGTTATTTGCAGGAATGTGAGTGAGGGTTTATTAAGAGGACCAGAAATGACTCACGGACAGCTGCATCACCAGAGCCAGCTTTATCACTGGCGAGTTACAAAGTTTATAAAACTGGGAACCTAGACCATACTGCACATTCTGCAGGAAGCACAATGGGTTGGACAGCGTCTTTTCTAAGTGCCTCAGTTGGTCTAAACCTCTTCTAAGCAATCAGTGGCTTCTTGCTTCTTCCAGGAAGCTGGTATGGCCTCAGAGTCTTCTCTGCAGCTTGTCTGGTCTGAGAGTCTTTACAGCTTTCATTGCTTACTCTGGCAGAGAGGGGATTAGTGAATCTGGTCAGTTTCAGGGACTTCCTGAAGCTATTTGAGTAGTTTACTTCCCTGCTTAAAGAGCTTCCTTGCAGGATGTAATGTTTCAGTGTCAGAGGAAACTGCTACACAACACTGGCCCAAAAATAGTGTTCCCCCTTAAAGGCACACAACTCTTGCTTGCTTGTCCTTTTGTTCTGTTTTGTTTTGTTTTGTATGTTTTTATAGCCTCTTTATAGGACAGTGATTTCTGCAATGTAGCTTTTCTGTGTAGAGAATATAAAGATGATTTGCTGTGCAGTGTGGGTAATAGAAAGCATTTATTATTAGTGTCTCAGAAAAAAACAGTCTTTGAAGATTTATACAGGCAATGCCAAGTGCATTTTGAATATTGTTATCAAGTTTGGGAAATTGTCTTCTAAGTTTCTGTCACCTATAAACTATAAAATTGCTCAGTGTTTAAAGTTTTCCTTGGCAGCGAGTCATCTTAAACACTCTTTGAATTAATGTCCTCTGTTAACCAGTTTATTGTTGAGGTTCAGGTGGCACTGGGGTATAATTGCTTTTATATTACCTCAGTTGGTATTTTGTGTCAAATTGGCAGGAAATTTAAACTTTATTAATGTGTGCAGATAATTCACTAGTTTATTAGTTACAGTTTGAAGCTGACCAAGACTCTATTCTCACTTTAATCTTAAGTATTTGAGTTTCTCTTAGTTACATGCTGTTCTAGGCATAGTTTAAAGGCTTTTTGTTGTTGTTGTTGTTTTTACTATTATTTGCTTTTCTTGATGTTGGGATAATATTTTGTGCCAATGCTGTTGTTCATCAAATGTTTTCACTTTTTTGGATATTCTATTAATTGGTCGGGAAGACCTCTTCTCCCATTAATTAACAATTTAAAGATGACAAGAGTCACATTTTACATGGATCTGATTCAGGGTGCTATTGTTTATCATCATGATTACTGAATGAAACACTAAAAAAACCCCAATGTACTAAGGACTGAAAAGGTTCTTAAAATGTCACTGTTTAATCTTAAGCAGTTTTATAATAGGAAAGGCATTCCATTGCACTTGTTAAATTGTTGAAAAAAATTCTTCATTGTCATGTGCACATAAAATGTTTCACAAAGATGCTGACTTAAATAGGATATTTGTAACTGTGGTGAGATTCACAAGTATCCAGTGATTTGGGGGAAGTTGGAGGCAACTTTAGCCAGAGACACCAAAGAATCCTTGACAAAAGGATAAGGGGTTTCAGCTAGCATGTGGTGTTAATATGCATATCTGCCATGATTATTTAACAGCTTATGGCACTTTGTAGAAATTGTCTTACATTGTTAAATTAACAGAGAAGCTTTTCAGTTGGTGACAAAGAACTCCTGTTTATATTTTCTTCTGTTATTTGTGCCGAGGTAGAGATTGAACACTTTCCATCTAATTCATGTTTGTCTCATACAATTGACACACCTACATCTACAGTAATAGTACTTTTGATCTGATTTCCTTATTTGTTTACTCTTTTACTTCATATTTAATTATTTTTGCTGATTACCCCCAGCCTATTTGAAATGTGCTATATTTGTTTGCATTTGAGATTTTTATGTGTGCATGTTAAGAAGCATATTAAATTTAGTAGGTAGTGTAGGTTATTGATATTTCTGCTGTTTAAAGAATTTCTATCCTACCTTCTTTCTATGTTGCTGTGATAAAAAGCCATAACTGAAAGAATCTTGGGAGAAAAAAGGTTATTTTAGCTTGTATTACAGCCCAGGAGAAGCTAAGATGGGTACTCCAGATAAGAGCTTGAAGCAAAAACCAATGGAAGAATGCCGCTTATTGGCTGATCTCAGGCTCACATTCAGCTACCTTTCTTACCCAGTCCATGCTCACTTGTTTATAGATGGCACCACGCACAGTAGTCTGGGTCCTACTATATAAAATAGCAGTAAAAATATGCTCCAAAGATATGCCTACAAGCCAATATGATGGAGGCAATTTTGGATGAGGTTTCCTCTTTTCAGATGTATCAAGTAGACAACCAAGATTAGCCAAGACAGTATCATATTATTATTAATGATGAATAATAGCACAATCATTATGTCTCTTTCTCCTCAGTTGAATAAACAATTTTATATGTCAATTTAGTCAAGATACAATGACATCAAAATTTCAATAGTGTAGTTTTCAACACCACTAAAAGGCAATGCATGCACCTGGATCATGCTCACCTCTAAGTCCTTCCATATCCATTCCTATTCCCACCCCAAAAGTTCATTTTGTGTTGTCCCTATTCACTAGAGTTTGGTTAAATTCCTAGTAGTTAACCCCCTAAGGGAGGATGAGTGTTTCTCTGCCTGAATCAATGCCAGAAACCATTAGCTGAGGAGGAAAGCCCTGTGACATCCAGGCCACTCTCCATACCATAGTGCTATGGGCAGGCAAGGTGTGGGACCAATTCTCCCACAGTGTGCAGCTCCAACTTGTCAGTGCCCATGGCATTGTTTGGGCAGCTGTGTGGCTGGCACTGCCACCAAGGAGTGGGGCCAACTCTTTTGTTCCCATGCCACTCATTATCTCTTCTAGAACTCATTTATCTTAACTATTCAGTATGTACAGTGACCCCACAGATCACTTTGCATTCTTATTTTTTTTTGTTTGTCACCTTCTCTTTGGCTTTGCAAAAATTTGTTGAAAATTTTCTCTAGATGCTTCACATTGTTAAGTGCTAATATAAATTTTATCTTATAAGATATATAACCATCTTCATTGCTATTTAAAGTGTAATGCATTTGTACTTAATTCTGCATTGGTTGAACTCTATAGACTACCATGAATTTTCTGCACTCAATATTGGATATCTCTGACAACGACAGGTTTCTTTGCTCTTTAACTTTTTTCTATCTCACTGTGCTGGTGGTGACCACAGGAAACTGTTGAATAGCACTGATGATAATGGAACACATCATCACTCTCTTGTTTCCATATGAGACATACATATTCAATGTTTTCTTATTTGCAAAGTTTTATCATAAAATTTTCATTTTGTAATTGATTTTTTATCACATTCACACTCTGAGCTAGAAGGATCCGAATGGTTTTAAGATGAAGGTGCCACGTGGGATTGGATGGAGATGGGGCCTCCATGGTTCTGGAGGTCTGAAAGTCAATGGGAATGGTAGACATTTGGAGGAAAGTTGGTGGTGAGAGGGTTTTTCTCTCCCTCATCCATGGAGAAAACTGGATGTTTGAACAGGAGCTCATCTTTCCTCCCTTCTCCCAAAATTAGACTCTGAATTTCTCCTTTATAGAGTTTCTTTTACCAAATGTGAAGTATTTCATCACTTCCTGTGTAGTTTGCATCATAGACAGTGGGAAAAATGAGCCTATACCCTCAATGTGGCACCTGAGCAGACCTCTTCATGACCATCAGTGCTGAGAGAGCCAGAAAATAATTCTAGCCACTGTCAGAAAAGAAGATCAAATCATACATATTTTACATATCTTTAAAATCATTTTGTCCCTGAGTTTTGCATATATGCTTTGGTTTTAATTTTGTGTATAATGTGAAGTAATGTTAGGCTAGTTTAAATTCCTCTTCTAATACAGTCCTCACTCTCAATTAGCTCATGCAATTTCTCAGGAAATCACAATTGTTAATATTTTCTCTCTCTTTCCAGGTTGGTTTCAAGGAATTTCTATTCACATATGGCTTTGGGAAATGTATAGTGTTATTGTTTTTGTATATTTAACACTAATTTGATCACATCCAAGCAACATTCTTCCTACTGTACAATTTGGAATATATGGGTCCTCAAAAGTTGTTATTACAGAAAACTTTTAAACCTACAGTGAAACTCTTTACTCTGGGTATGTGTGTCAGAGATGGTAATGAGCTTGGAGATGGAAGAGGCTAATATCATAGGAACTCAGAACCAATAAAACTGGAAATGGCTTGATTGATAGTGAGCACTGTCTGCCAGATGAAAGAAAATCAGCCAACACAAAAATTCCTTCCATCTCTGCCAAGGCATCCAACACTTCAGCAACAAGGTGTATAGGGGAGGGGCTGGTTGGCGTCCAATGACCAATACAGTTTCCTTTCTTCAAGATCAAATCTGAATGAAGAGAATCAATTACTTTCAATAAAACACCCACGGTCCTCTTCAAATGTGACAGGATGACTCAAAGGTGAAGGGTGAGTATGAGGCATATGTTTTAGGATCTGCCTCTGATTATTCTTTTCCCTTCACTGCTGAGAAGCAGTGCCTGATTTAGAAGGAGGAGGACCAAGTTCTCTTCAGAAATTCATTACATGCAGCAGCCACTTTCTGACCTTTGCCTGGGAGTAATTTTGTAATACACTCATCGAGGATGATTTTTAAACCCTAAAGGTTGATAAAGTGGCATTGTGATGTCTTTGGTGAAAGAAACATCGGTACCTTGAAATTGAATTCTTTAAGGGAGAGATATCATGGCAAAAGAGAGAAAGAATTGTGTCTTGATTTTCAATATATTAACTTATTCAGAGCTCTCCATCTACTTCTAGAAAGGAATCACAGGGTGCTAGATTTCAAAACACATTAGAAGTAATTCAGCTATTGAAATAAAAATGCACAGAAGCAATGGAAGGGGTAGATGAACTGCAGCTATAGATCAAGGTCATACATTCAGGCTAGTGAACAGGACAAGAAATACCCAGTCTTCCTGTACTGGGTGCAATAGTGTGTGCTCTGCAGTTTGCTGCCTCCTTAACTTGGCAACTTGACCACGACTGACCCATGTATTGAATGAAGAACTGGGATAGGGTGGTGCCTTTGGGAGTGAGTATGGTGTTCAGGAAGGTCAAATGAACTTCAACCTGAATCTGCCCCTTGTGATGTAACTTTAGGTTAACTGATAGACAAGGTTAGTGTACCTTCTTGAAAAGCCTGCAGGACGCTGGAAGAAAGTGAGACATTCTCCTGTAGACCACAGCAGGCTCTAGCTACAGAAGTGATGGCTCCTGTATAAAAAGATGTCACAAGTCGGGGGGGGGCAGAGAAAAAATTAAAGCCCAGAAATGATCCTTGAGGGAAACGTTACTTACCTTGCGATAACATATTTTCTTTTTCTTTCCTATGCTAGTAAATAAAGTGTCCAGTTTTATCTGTTTTTGACAGATCACAACATCATCTTGAGAACCCTGGCTGGATGTTGTTGTATTTTGGTCTGGGCTGTTCCCTACAGGTTCATATGGTAATTTGCTTTCTAGCTGGTAGTGCTAGATGGAACTAGCAGAACCTCTAGAAGGTGAGTCCCTGAGCAGAAGACAGTAGGTGCATGAGGGCAAGACTTTAATAAAGATACGGAGACTCTGCCCACTCCTTCATGTTGTGAAAAGCTTTTCCTGACCACATTGGTCCCACCATGATGTTCAGCCTCACTTAGGACAAAAGTAGTGGGGCCAAGTGACAATAAGCTGTAACTTCAGAAGTCAAACCAAAAAACTTGAAATGTTTGTTGATGTTATCCCAGGAAAAGCTACCAGTGATGATTCCCTAAATGGTGCAGAACTCTCTGGATTACATAGTAGACCAAGATTAGCTAGTCTGAGGCTTCAGACCCTCCTCACTTCTTAGGTGGTACCCTCATAAATCCCATTTTGAAAATGAAGCAAAAAGGTCTCATGTTTTACTCAATGTGATATTAACTTGGAAAGGAAGTCATCACTTTTGAATTGCTGCATGCTAGGATTATCAAAATGTTCTATGATAAACCTGTTCTTGGTGATTCATTCAGAATTTAAAAGCTGTCTTCCACTGGTTGGAGAGCTGAGGATAGCTAAGTCATTCTTCTCATTCTGTAGAAAAAATAGTCTCCACTCTTAAAAGGACAGTGAGAAAACCAAGTAGCCACAAAGGTACTTATCCAGATTCCAGGCCCCTGTATCCACATCGAACTTAGGCATAGGCACATTTTTAGAAAGTTGAGGATGAAGGCTGAGCAGAATTGGGATCTGTCACAGTGTAAAGTGTGAGGAGCCATGAACAGGAATAGTTTCTTTGGACTGGTCTTGCCTCAAAAGCTCTAGCACTTTCTCTCAAGTGTCAGTGTAGAATGAGGGATATGTAGAGGTTTTTATGGCAAGAGAGCCATGTCTAGTTCTTCTGGATGGCTTCTTTCTAGTCTCAGAAGAATTTTCCAAAGCACCTTTTGTTTTTGATATTTCATACTCATCTAGCTTTATAGGTCCATGATTCTTGTTTAAACTCCAGTTATTGTGATTAGGAGATTAGGTTACCTGGTGATTATGTTCAGGCTAATATAAATTTACAGGAGAAATAAAGCCTGAGCAGGGAAACTGAGTGCTCTAACTTCATTTTTGTTACTGTGACAAAATACTCTGACAAAATAAAAACACTTAGTGAAGAAAGAGAAATTTTGGTTCACAATTCCAGACTGCAGTCATTATTGTAGTCAAGAACAAAGAGCAATTAATGCATGGATGCTTCCTTGAACTGGTCCTGACTGTACATTTTCACATTCCAGTACCCAAACCAAGGGAGTGGAGGTATGTATGGTGGTCTGGTGATCTGGCTCTTCTCAACTCAATTAAAGCAGCCAAGACAATCCTCCACAGCCACAGTCCAAGCTGACCCACAAAACCTCTCCTTGAGCTCTTCTTCTCATGTAACTCTAGATTATGTTGACAATTACAACTAACCATAACCCAGTTCTACCTGAGGCCACACTTATACCCAGAACTCCAAGTAAGGTCCTGCCCACAGACTGCTTACTCTCCTCAGAGCCTGTCCAAGTTTTCCCCAGCAGTACCACTTCCCTTGTCACCATAATCCAGCCCACAACTTGAGCAGAAGTACTCTACCAGAGGCCATGGTGACATTCCAAACTCCAGTTAAGAGCATGCCCTTAGACCTTCAACACTTCCTCAGAGTTCACCCAACTTTCCCTTACAGCACCCCCCAAAACCTGGCCCATATCTTCTGAAGAAGTCCCAGGCTCTACCAGAACCACAGCAGTTCTCAGAACCTC
The DNA here is from genome assembly GCF_017639785.1 of Mesocricetus auratus. Lineage (NCBI taxonomy): Eukaryota > Metazoa > Chordata > Mammalia > Rodentia > Cricetidae > Mesocricetus > Mesocricetus auratus. Next base: position 91,850,586 of record NW_024429190.1, read on the forward strand.
AGAACCCCAGAGGTCACACTAGTACCCAGAACCTTGACAGTCATGATGACCACTAAAATCAAAGCAGAGTCAAGCTACTAGACCAGAGGACTAATTTGTCACCAGAACCACAGGCCACTCAGATTAGAAGACCATCAAAGAGACAGAAACTAAGGGAAAAACACCTATATAATGAAGACAAATTACCCCAAATCCAGATGCCTAGAAGTCATCATAATCATACAAATAAAAACAACTGGGAACATATGTCACCACCACAGTCCAGTTATCATATTACAGAAAGCCAAGAATATTCCAGCACAGCAGAAACACAAGAGAATGACCTTAAAACCAACTTTATGAAGATGACAAGGTTCCTTGAAAAGGAAATGAATAAACCTCTTAAGGAAACCTAGGAAAACACAAACAATTGGAGGAAATTACTAAAACACTTAAAGAAAGCTAAGAAAACACAAACAAACAGATGAAGGAAATAAATAAAACTGTTCAAGACCTGAAAATGGAAATAAAAGCAATAAAGAAAAACATAAACCACCTGACTTCTGCTTGCCCTCTTTGGGATCTCCTGGACTGGGAACTGTCATCAGGTTGACTCTGGCCAAGCAGATCAAGCCACCCAGATTCTGCTTACATCATGGTGCTAGTCTTGCCTCCACCAACTGGGAGAGGGAGAGTCTCAGACCTGCCTGTACCAATCATAAGACCCATCAGAGTATTGTACCTGCTTGCACCCACCAGAAGAGAACCTTGAACCCACAACCACCAGGACAGACCCCACCTGCCCCCACTGGAAGAAGGATGGGAAGACGACAACATAAGAAGAACACATTAAACAATAGAAAAACGAATATGATGCCACCAGAGTCAAGGGACTCCACACCAGCAAGACCTGAACATACCAACACAGATGAAGCAGAAGAGAACTACCTTTAGAGACCCTAAAAGAGGAAATGAGAAAATCCTTTAAAGAAATGGAAGAAAAAAAATTCAAGAAATGGAGGAAAAGACAAACAAAAATTTAAAGAAGTAATTCAAACAATGCAAGGTATGAAAGCTGAAATAGAAACAACACACACGCACACGCACACGCACACTCCCACACACAGTCTGAGGGAATACTGGAGCTAGAAACACTGGGTAAATGATCAGGAACTATAGATGCAAGCATAGCCAACAGAATACAAGAGATGGAACAGAGACTCTCAAGTGTTGAGGAATCACTAGAGGAAATACAGTCATCCACTAAAAAAAAAAACCTTAAGTCCAATAAATTCCTAACACAAAAAATCCAGGAAATATGGCACACCGTGAAAAGACCAAAACCAAGAAGGTAAAGAAACCCAACTCAATGAGGCAGAAAAAAATATTCAACAAATCATAGAAGAAAAACTTTCTCAACCTAAAGAAAGACATGCCAAGTACAAGAATATTACAGAACACCAAATAGAGTGAACCACAAAAAATTCCTCTCACCACATAATAAATAAAACACCAAACATACAGAATAAAGAAGGAATATTAAGAACAGCAAAAGAAAAAGGCCAAGTAACATATAAAGGCAAACCTATCAGAGTTATACCTGATGTGTCTATGGAAAATCTGAAAGTCAGAAGGGCCTGGATAGATATTATACAAACACTAAGAGAACTAAGATAGATATTATACAAACACTAAGAGAACCACAGATGCCAGCCCAGATTACTAGCCCAGGAAAACTTTCAATCACTATAGATGGAGAAAACAAGATTTTCCATGAAAAATAAAACCAGATTTAAACAATACAAATTCACTAATCTAGCCCTACAGAAAATACTGGAAGGAAAACTCCAACCCAAGGATGTTAACTGCACTCACAAAAACATAGACAATAGATAATCCCACATTACCAAAATGCAAAAGAAAAAGTGGGGCAATTCCACACACACATCACCACCACAACCAAATCCAAAATGAACAAGAATTAACACTCAATGATCCTTAATTCCCTCAATATTAATCATCTTAACTCATCTATAAAAATACAGGCCAACAGAATGGATACGAAGACAGAATCCATCCTTCTGCTGCATACAACAAACACATCTCAACTTCAATGACAGATGTTACCTAAGAGTTAAGGGATTGAAAAAGATTTTCAATTAAATGGACCCAAGAAACAAGCTGGTATAGCAATCCTAATATCAAAAAAGTTAGACTTCAAACTAAAATCAATCAAAAGAGATGAAGAAGGTCATATCACATTCAGCAAAAGAAAAATCCATCAAGATGATTCTGAACATCTATGCCCGAAATACAAAGGCAATCACATAACAGGAATATTACTAAAACTCAAATCACACATAAAAATGGCACACACCTATGGTGGGATGTTGGGGAAGTCCTGTGTATATGTCAATAAAGCACTGCTGGCCAATAGGAATCTAGATAGGTGGGGCTAGGAATCCAGGAGGATTCTGGGAAGGAGAAACAGAGGAGAGTCGACATGTGACGCCACGGGGTAGGAGCCCGGAACTATTCTCCGGTAAGAGACATACTTAGATGAACAATTATGGGGTAATTACTTAAGTCAGAGCTAGCCAGTAAGAAACACGCAAGGCCAACAGCTTCATAATTAATATAGCCTCCTGTGTGTTTATTTGGGGACTGCAATGCGGCAGAGCCCAGGCGGCTGGCGGGGATAAACCAAAGTGGCTAGCAAAGAAAAAGCTTCTCTTTACAGAATGGTTGTCAGGAGTGGGATTGAATTTCCACGCAAAACAACAAAAGCTTTAAAGGAATTTTAGAAACAGAAGAACAGAGAGAAGCACAGATTTTGGTAGCAGCATTTTTCTCAGGTGTGCTCTGTTTTGCTAGCCACAAGCCGAGATTCACGTGGCTGGCTTACCAGAGTCTTCCTGACTCGGCATAAAAAGAAAAAAAAAACAGCAAGGTTGTTTTAAGAGACTCTGCTAACGATTAAAAGGTGTGTACGTACAGCTGGAAGTGGCAGCTTTTGCTGGAGGTCAGCATGGATTGAGGCGGTAAGCTGGAATCACGCTTACGCCAGCCATCTTGAAACGGCAGTTTAAAACAGCCACGGTTTTACAGATAAGACACGTGGCCAGAAAAACAAAGATTTACTGTAAAGTCAGACTTGGATAAAGGAAAGCCTCTAAAGGTTTACAGTGTGTTTAAAAATATACGTGAGATTGAGAGAGAAAATGAAACAGCAAAGTGGTAAATAAACAGAAAAGCCGGCATTGTGGTGGCGCACGCCGGTAAGATTTACTCCAGAGGCAGGGGCAGGCGGATTTCCAAAGAGAAACCCTGTCTCAGAGAAAAATAAAAGTAAAATAAATAAAGTAATAATACATAAATAAATAAGCCACGTAAAGATGGAAAATACACAGAGAGTCTGGATACTGTATGCTATTGTGTTTTTCAGTTTTTTGCTTGCTCAGGAAGGAACTGCTACTAAAGTACACTTGATTATAAATGCTGCTAAATTAATCCAACTTCTATCTTTTGAAAATGCCTTGACTTCAAAATTTAAGTATAAGGATATGTTACTTGGAAAAGTAGATTTTACTTATGTTTCTACAGAAAATGAAAAGCATAGAGAGAACATGCAAATTAACAAAATCAGAAATGAAAAGGAGGACATAACAACTGACACTGAGGAAATCCAGAGAATCTTCAGGTCATACTTTGAAAAAAAACTGTATTATACAAAATTCAAACATGTAAAGGAAATCGACAATTTTCTGGATAAATATCACTTACAAAAATTAAATCAATAACAGATAAGCAATTTAAACAGTCCTATAACCCCTAATGAAATAGAAGCAGTCATCAAAAGTCTCACAAAAAAAAAGCCCAGGAAAAATGGCTTCAGTGCAGAATTCTACCAGTAATTCAAATAATAGCTAATACCAATACTCCTCAAAGTGTTCCACACAATACTAGAAGAAGGTTCATTTCCCAACTCTTTTATGAGGCTATAATTACCTTGGTACTCAAGCCACACCAAGACACCACTAAGAAAGAGAACTATAGACCAATATTGTTCATGAACTTTGATGCAAAGATACTCAATAAAATACTGGCAAATCAAATCCAAGAACACATCAGAGAAATCATCCACCATGATCAAGTAGTCTTTTTCCCAGGGATGCAGGAATGGTTCAACATATGAAAATCTATCCATGTATTCTACCATATAAACAAACTAAAAAAGAAAAACCACATGATCATCTCATTAGATACTGAACAAGCCTTTGACAAATCCAACACCTCTTCATGATAAAGGTCTTGGATAGATCGGGGATAACAGGAACCCACCTAAACATAATAAAAGCAATATACAGTAAATCAACAGCCATCATCAAACTGAAAGAAGAGAAACTCAACACTATTCCTCTAAAATCAGGAACAAAACAAGGTTGTCCACTTTCTTCATATCTCTTCATTATTGTGCTTGAAGTTACAGCTAGAGCAATAAGACAACAAAGGGAGATCAAGGGGATACAAATTGGAAAGGAGGAGGTCAAACTTTCACTAGTTGCAGACGATAAGATACTTTGCATAACTGACCTGAAAAACTCTATCAGGGAACTCCTACAGCTGATAAACACCTTCAGCAAAGTGGCAGGATACATGATCAACTCAAAAAATCAGTAACCCTACTATATGCAGATGATAAAAAGGCTGAGAAATAAATCAGAGAAATATTATCCTTTACAATGGCACAAACAACATACAATACTTTGAAGTAATGCTAACCAAACAAGTGAAAGACCTGTATCACAAGACCTTTGAGTCATTGAAGATAGAAATTAAAGAAGATATCAGAAAATGGAAAGATATCCGATGCTCTTGGATAGGTAGGAGCAACATAGTAAAACTGGCAATCTTACCAAAAGCAATCTATACATTCAAAGCAATACCCATCAAATCCCAACATAATTCTTCCTAGACCTTAAAAGAATAATACTCAAGTTTATATGGAAAAACAAAAGACCCAGGATAGCCAAAATAATCCCGTTCAATAAAGAAACTTCCAGAAGCATCACCATTCTTAACTTCAAGCTCTATTATACAGTCCTGAAAACAGCTTGGTATTGGCACAAAAATAGACAGGTAGACCAATGGTTGAATTGAAAATCCTGATGTGGGCCCACATACCTACAAACACCTGATTTTTGACAAAGAAGCTAAAATTATACAACAGGAAAAAGAAAGCATCTTTAGCAAATCATGTAGGTATACCTGGATGCTGGTATGTAAAAGACTTCAGACAGATCCATGTCTATCACCATACACAAAACTTAAGTCCAAATAGATCAAAGACCTCAACCTAAATCCAGTCACCCTGAACCTCTTACAAGAGAACGTGGGAGGTACCCTCAAAAGAATTGGTACAGGAGACCACTTCCTGAACCTAATACCAGTAGCACAGGCACTGAGGTTGTCAATTAAAAATGGGACCTCCTGAAACTCAGAAGCTTCAGTAAGGCAAAGGACACATCCAGCAAGACAAACCAGCAGCCCACAGAATGAGAAAAGATATTCACCAACTCCACATATGACAGGAGGCTGAGTTTAAAAATGTACAAAGAACTCAAGAAGCTAGTCACCAAAACACCAAATAATCCAATTAAAAAGTGGGGTACAGAATTAAGTAGAGAATTCTCAATAGAAGAATCTACATTGTCTGAAAGACACTTAAGAAAGTGCTCAACATCCTTAGCCATCAGGGAATTGCAAATCAAAACAGCTCTCAGATACCATCTTGCTTCTGTCAGAATGGCTAAAATAAAAAACACCAAAGACAATTTATGCTGCAGGGGATGTGGAGAAAGTGGAAAACTCCTCCACTGATGGTGGGAGTGCAAACTTATACAACCACTTTGGAATCAGTATGGTGGTTCCTCAGGAAAATGGGAATCAATCTACCACAAAGTGTAGCAATTCCACTCTTAGGCATATACCCAAATGATGTACATCCATACAACAATGTCATCTGTTCAACTATGTCATTCAAAGCAGCATTATTTGTAATAGTCAGAACCTGGAAGCAACCTAAATGCCCCTAAACTAAAGAATTGATAAAGAAAATGTGGCACATTTACACAATGGAGTACTGCTAACCAGGGGAAAAATTATGGAATCTTGAAATTTTCAGACAAATAGATGGAACTAGAAGAACCCATCCTGAATGAGGTAACCCAGTCACAAAAAGAAAAACATGGTATATACTCACTCATATATGGATATTAGACATAGAGAAAATGACATAGAGTTTACAATCCACACCCCCAGATAATCTAGGAAACAAGGAGGATCCGAAGAGAGACATACGTGTTCCACCAGAGAAGGGGAAAGGGGCAAGATCTGTGTAAGTTGGGAGCTCTGCAGGGGGAAGAGGGAGTTAGGAGAAAGAAAACAGGAGAAGAAGGGGAGCAGAGAACATGAGGGAGCAGTAAGATTGAGTCTGTTGAAGAATAAAGGATAGCAAAAAAAATACCATAATAGAGGGAGCCATTATAGGTTTAAAGAGAAATCTGGTACTAGGGAAATGTCCAGAGATCTATAAGGAAGGCCCCAACTAGCAATCTAAGCAATAGTGGAGAGACTACCTTAAATGCCCTTCCTTGATAATGAGATTGATGACTACCTTACATGCCATCCTAGAGCGCCTTCATCCAGTAACTGATGGAAACAGAAGCAGATACCCACAACTAAACACTGAACTGAACTCCTGGAATCCATTTGGGGAGAGGGAGGCGTGATTAGCAAATGGGTCAAGACCATGTTGGAGAAACCCATGGAAACAGCTGATCTGAACAAGGGGGAGCTCATGGACCCCAGACTGACATCTGGGAATTCAGCATAGGATGGACCTAGATCCCCTGATAGTGTGTTTCAGTTAGGGGGCCTGGTTAATCTATGGGACCTCTGGCAGAGGATCAGTATTTATCCCTAGTATATGAATGGACTTTTGGAGCCTACTCCACACTGAGGGTTACTCTCCCAGCCTAGATACATGGTGGAGGGCCTAGGCCATGCTTCAAGTGATATTACATACTTTGAAGATCCCCATGGAAGGCATCCAATTCCCAGGGGAGCAGAAATGGGATGGGATAGAGGGTTGGTGGGGGCAGGGGAGGAGGTGAGGGACCAGGAATGGGGATTGAAATGTAAAACAAGCTTGTTTCTAATTTAATTAAGAAAAAAACAATGATTAGAACAAAGGAAACATAAACCAAAGGAATCCTGGATATGAGAAATCTAGGTAAGAAAACAGGAGCTACAGAGACATGCATCACCAACAGATGGAAGACTGACTCTCAGCTATAGAAGATAGTATAGAATAAATTGATATATCGGTCAAAGAATTGCTAAACCTTAAATATTGACACAAAACATCTTGGAAATCTAGGATATTATGAAAAGACCAAATTTAAGATTAATGCAAATAGGAGAGGGAAAAGAATCTCAACACAAAGACCCAGAATTGTTTTTCTTATAAGATAAAACAGTATATCTTCTAAATTTTATTTGAAAAATGCTTAGTTGTTCTTGTGGTTTTAATAGATTTGGCCCCCATAGACCCACATGTTTGAGGGCTTTGCAGTAGGGAGTGGCACTACCAGGAGGTGTGGCCTTGTTAGAGTAGGTATAGCTTTGTTGGAGGAAGTGTGTTACTGCAGATGTGGCCTTTGAGGTCTCATATATGCTCAAGCTACACCCAGTAGGGCAGCTGTTTCTACTGACTGCAGAACAAGATGTAGAATTCTTAGCTCCTTCTCCAACACCATGTCTATCTGCATGTCTCAATAAAAAAGATAATGGACTAAACCTTTGAAACTGTAATCCACCCCTAATTAAATGTTTTCCTTTGTAAGAGTTTCCTTGGTCATGCATCTTCACTGCAATAGAAACCCTAACCAAGATGAGTGCTATCTTTCTTACGTACATAGAATATTATAGTTCTTAGTTCCCTTAAAATTTGGTAAGGTGGTAAATCCAAATCTGTTTGGTGGACTATGGGAGTACAACACATGTTGTGTTGCTCCATCCAGCCTTAATATGAGGAACTGTCCCTAGTTAGGCCATGTTTGGTTGAAATCCTTGGGAAGCCTGGCCTTTTCTGAAGCAAAATGGAGGAGGAGTGGATCTTGGGGAGAGAGGAGGTAGTGGGAAGGGTCAGGGAGGAGAGGAGAGAGGGGAAACTGTGATCAGGATGGGATATACGAGAGAAGAAAACAATAGCAACAGGGACAACAACAAAACAACAAAAGACTAACCATCGCACTGAGCTACCATGATATGATAGTGAAGAAGTCTAGCTGATGAAAACCTTTGCTAAGAGATTTGGAATATATGCTAGGTTACAAAGCTCCAAAGTCGTTGGTGGCTTGATTCCACAGGAATAGTAGCTGACAGCAGCGCCCGTAGGAAATGTGTATGCCACTGGGAGGGGAATTCTATGTGTAAGATAGTGCAAGGAGGGTGAGATGTGTGAATTCCTGGGTCTCAGTCCTTTGAGAAAGAAGAAATGTGGTCTCATAGCCCTTGTGGCAGCCTTGGAAAGCCCCCAAACACCTTCAATGGACAGTTTGATTGTCTTTTGTCCTGAGCTTCCTTTTTGAGTGGCGACAGGGTGATAAGTTCTCTGCTCCACCCATGGGATCCTGTAACACGTTATGGAATGAGCCTGCTCTAGTGTACATTGTGGATATCACTGGTGTTTGGCACAAGACTGTTTAGAAGTTAGGGTCAAATCTGTGTCCTCTAACACCCTGCCTTAACTTCTGCAACTGCTTCGGCCTGTCCCTCAGCCCTACTTCCCATCTGTGAGAAGTGATGGGCTCATCTCCTAGACAGGTTCTCCTTGAAGACACTTCCCTCACTTTTCACGCTGCCTGGTGCAGTCAAATGGTTTAGGAATCTAAGGATGTTTAAGGTTCTAAGTAGGATTTACTTCCCTTCTCCCTCCCAATAGGGAGAAATTGCCAGGTCTATAGGCACCTGACCAAATACAGAGGAGAAAGCACCAATTCCAGAAAAGAGAAAACTGTTTTTGGAGGAGAAAACAATGACATTCTGCCTAGTCTCACCTTTCTCATTATCTTTGTTGGTGCTTTTCTCTCTTATTCCATAGCTTTACAATTGTTTTGTGTTTGGATTTTGACTTTCAGCACTTCAGTAGCTACTTTGGTTGCTTTTCTCCTCCTGATTCCATTTGAGCTATTGTTCTTTCTGTTGTATAATTACAGCCTCAGCCGGAAGTCTAGATAACATTAAGCTGGAAAGCCCTGTTAATAGGCATTTGTACCACAGAAAGGAAATGAGCACATTTGTATGATAAATGAAAGTGTTATCTCATAGGAATAGTGAGCATGAAGGTTAGGTAATATGGAGATTCAATGACGTTTCCCAAGTCCAAGGATTGTGCTTGGGAACTATATTTCCCTTGGGTTAGAGGCTGATGTTAAGTAGGTAGAGAATTGGAAGCTGATAAAGGAATTACTAATACTGCCGTTTGTTTTACAAATTTCAATTAAAGGATTTAATATGATGGCTAAGCTATAAATTACATTTAGTAAAGCTATAAGACTGGCATTTTCCTTAATTTAATATTCTTGCTTAATGCTAGGAGGCATGAATCCTGGGAAGCATTGGGTGATCCAAAAACTCATACTAAATCCCTAGCATTTATGATTCCTGATTAAACAAAGAAAGCTGTGCATTAGGCTGTAGAGTGGAATAAAGTAATATAATATATATATATATATACACACACATATATATGTATATGTATATATATATATATATTTAGCCTAGAATTTAATAGGATCCCACTGCACTTGAACATTTAACAAATCTCAGAATAGAGTGAATGTTTGAACAAATCACTGCAGTTTCTTTTTCATTAGCTGGACAATTATAAATGAAGTAGATTTTACTTTGTTCTGTCTCCAAGCCAATGAAGATGATCATTTAAGGAAAATAAGCATCACGGCATGAATGTTTGTATCTAGTATCACCAATTTGTAAAAGCCTTAAAAATGTCAGTTCTGTTCCATTTATAAGGCTGTGGTTGCTATGATAGTTCCACTCAGGTGAAGAAACCTTGTCTTTAACCATGGGATTTAAAATGACTTTGATAATGCTTTTCTAGTCACACTCTGCTATAGGACTAACTGTAATTCTCTGTCTATCTGTCTGTCTTTCTGCCTGTGTGTCTCTTTCTCTCCATCTCTGTGTGTGCACACATGCATGCATGTGTGTTGTGTGTGTGTGTGTGAGTGTGTGTGTGTGTGGTAGTATATTCCTTTACATAAAATTGTGCAGTCTATTTGAATATAACACATGACTCATCCTTTTGTACTTCATATCATTTCTATATTACTTCAATACCTAATGAAATGTAAATATGTAAGTAGCAATTGTAGAATAATGACGGGAAAAACAAGTTCTGAACATTTTCAGAACTGATATCATCTATTAATGAAAGGTTATAGGGCCTAGATAAGAGGGAATGGCTCTATCTATCTGTTTATATGTACTATTAAATACATATTTACACATAGTATATAATTGCATATATGTGTGTGTGTGTGTGTGTGTGTGTGTGTGTGTGTGTGTATAATGTCCCTGTGTCTTCCAGTTTCAGTTAGTGTGGTCTTTATTTGAGTTGTTTTCAGTGAGACCAATGACACAGGACAGTAAAGACACTCAACTAAATGCTCCTTGCCTCTTCTCTCTTGAAGTCCAGGCAGTGCCCTGTGGTTGGAAGTTGGCTAACATGGATGGAAATGAGTGGAAAGAAAATTAAGGCATGGCAGAGAAACCAAGATGTAAACCACAACACTGATTGTAAAAAAAATAGGACAGCAAACCTAGTCAGAATCTGAGAGTGCTTTACTAAGAGACCCAGAAGTTGTTTCTGCATGGGTGTTACCAATGGTGTCATTCACAGAAATAGTTACTAACAATAGCCTTCTTTACCATGGATGTCAATCTCTTAGGATCAAATTCCTTATAGCTAATTTAGCTCTTCCCTATGCTTCCATCCCTTGCTCTTTCTGTTCCTGTCACATTGACTTTTTGTTTTGCATGATTGGTTTGGCTCTGTTCTGCTTTTTATTTTAGGGATCCAACCCAGGTAAGCAGGTATTACAACACTGAGATATATTCTAAGCCATGTCTTCCTCTCAGGCATCTATCTCCTTTCTGTTCTTAGGAACTGTGTCCATATTTGTCCTGGTACATTGATTAGTGCTTAGGCCTACCCAGTTCTGTCACCCAGCTGCCTCATGGTCTTTTCCCTCCTCTGTGTATGAGGCAAGGACTCCTTGCTATGTGTACTCAAACCAACCTTGGCCACCCACTACCATTGCAATTGGCCACTATTCTACTTTGTTAGCTCTTTGATAACTACATCCCACGATGGACTGATACTTACATAGGGGTAAGAACCATAATTTTTCTTGATTACAATTATGTTGCTTGGCACGTGATAAGGAGAAACCTAATAGTATTGATATATAAAAACGCAGAAACATGCTGTTATAAATTGATTTGTACCTCCAGGAGATAAAATACCAAAATCATATGAGATCCTGATGTCTAGATATAACTTTATCTGAAAACACGCTCTTCACAGATATCATTAAAATGATTAGTGTGGGGCCATAATCTGAGATGACTAGTATTCATGTAAAAAAGCAAACGTGTCCTGTGAAGACAAATATACACAGACAAGAACCTGTGTGTCAAGAGAAGCAGAGACTGGTGTGGTGGTATATTGTTTATGATTAATAAAGTCACTGGGGATCAAAATACAAAGCTAACCACAGTCATAGAGCCCCGCAGTGGTGATACATAACTTTAAGTCTATCAGCCATACTAGTTAGCCATAGAAGACAAGCAGAGGTGTCACACACCTTTAATCCCAGGATTTAGAAGACAAAGGCAAATGGATCTCTGTGAGTTCAAGGCCACCCAGGGTTGCATTAGAGTGAATCAGTCTAAAAGAGAAAAAGCTCACACAAAGGAGATCTCAGCACTTGGGATTCCACACCTTTAATCCCAGCTCTATAAAGGTATATAAAATAGGAATGGGGCATTCTGTCAGTCTCAGAGATTTATTCTCCAGCCACACTGAGGACAGGACAGGCCTTTATTCTGAGGTAGAGGTAAGAGCTAGTGGCCACCTGTTTGGCTTCTCTAATCTTTGGCTTGAACCCCATTATCTGTGTCTGTTTTTTATTATTCATGTTAAAGATTGGAGTGATATAGCAATTAAGCCACAAGCACAGAACAGTAGCCATGACAAGAAGCTGAGAAGCAGAAAAGTAAGAAAAAAAACCAAAAAAAAAAAAAAAGGATTCCATTTCCAGTCTTAGACAATTTGATTTCAGACTTGGAGCTTCTGAATTGGGAGATGGTCTTTTTGTTTGGAATCACTCAATTTAGAACACATTATTGGAGGAGTCTTAAAAATACAAACATGATGCCAAAGGTTAGAACAGCCAGCAGCAAGCCGTTCTGCTGTCTATGGTAGAGGGCAGTGGAACTTGGGACTTGGTTGATCAGGTTAATGAAGCATGGTCTACTTAAGCTGAAAATAGAGGCACATTTCATAGTTTGGGCTTGGCAAATCCAGAGAGCAACAGGCATCCATTAGCAAAGCCAAAAGTTAAAACACCCACAAGAATGTACTATAATTGCATGGTTTTATTTATTTCTAAATATATCCCATTGGTAAATTGTATCATTATTTTATAGGTTAAGAAACTGGGAGAGAATAATGTTAAAAAATAGCAGTACCTTGACTTGAACCCAAGCAACTGTGAAGTACAGACATCAGGGACAGGTAATCATAGAAAATACGATGTTATGTCTAGTTATTTAGTTTCTGGGGGATATTTTTGAAGAATTTATATGGGTCAAGTTATTTTATCAGCTGGAGTTATACATTGAGATCCAGCCTATTTCAAAGTTGTCCTTGATATTGAGGTATATACTTCTACTCTGTTTTTGACTATACTGTCAATCAGTCTACATGTTTCATAAGCCCCTAGGCAGAATGACATGATGTTGTCATCATATCTGTAACTGTGCATTTATCACTGCCTCATTAAAACCCAGAAGTCTTGATGACATTTTGGAGCTGACTCCTTCCTCTCTTGCATGGCCTTTTCTTTAGCTTCCAAAGTAGGTCAACCCTACTTCCCAGGCTGAGGGAAGAGAATGTAGAGAAATCAAAAAAGCTGGAAGGAATTTCACTGGGGAAAGAGATCATTAATTTTTTCCTTTAGAGAGAGCTGCATGTCTCAAATATGAAGTCGATTCTCGGAATTCCCAAGAGAAAGATATTCTATTTTGTTTCTGGGGGAAGACAGTGCGACTCTAGTGGAGAGACAGGGAGACAGTCGGTGAGAAACTCACAGCTCCAAATTTCAGTGTGACACCTTGGAGCAAATTACCTTAAAGGAACTGAGCTTCTGCTCTCACTGTCACTAGTGATGGTGACCACTTCCTCCTATGTGAAATAAGAGAAGACTAGCTAAGATTTTTATCCACCCAGACTTTTTATTTTTCTTTTGCATATATGGATGTTTGTCTGAATGTATGTGTTTGCCATGTGTGCACAGTGTTCATGGGTGCCAGAAGAGGGAGTTGCAGGAGTTACAGACCATTGTGAACTGCTGCATGGGTGCTTGGGATTAAACCCTTTACTGTGGAAGAGCAACGTGTGCCCTCAACAACTGAACCATCTTTCTAGATCTTAACTAGAATTTGTTTGTTTGCTTTTGTTTTTCAAGACAGGATTTCTCTGTGGCATTGGAGGCTGTCCTGGAACTAGCTTTTGTAGACCAGGCTGGTCTCCAGAGATCAGCCTGCCTCTGCCTCCTGAGTGCTGGGATTAAAGGTGTGTACCACCAACGCTCAGCATCAACTAGAATTTTTAAAAACAAAATGAAAGTGAAAGGTAGTGGAAACTGGTTTCAGCCTTAGTTGGATTGCTCTAAGAAGACTGTTGTAATAGGGTCATCATTTCTCCATTTGTGTCCCAATAGTATTCACTTTATGTTTTACAGTTTACTCTTTTTTTATTCATTAAAACAATCTTTTTATTTTACATACCAATCCCCATTGCCTCTCCCTGCCCTCCTTCTACTCCCCTTACCCCCACACTCTTCCCCATTCACTCCTCAGAGAGGGTGAGGCCTCCCATGGGGAATCAACATAGTTTTTCATCACTTGAGGCAGTACCAAGGTCCTCCCTTCTGTATCTAGGCTGAGCAAGGAATCCTTTCACAGGGAATCAGCTCAAAGAAGCCAGTTCATACACTGGAGATAAATACTGGTCCCACTACCAGTGACCCCATAAACTGCTTATGCCACACCACTGTCAGCTACATACAGAGTGCCTAGTTTGTTCTATGCAGTTTCCCCAGATGTAGAGGGACATTTCTGTCCTACTAGGTCCCATAGCCCTTTCAGTTCCAAATAAACACACAGAGGCTAATATTAATTATAAACTATTTGACCTATTAAATACCTCAAGCTTCTTATTGCCTATCTCTCTCTTAATTATTAATTCATTTCTATTAATCTGCATAATTCCATGAGGTCTTGGCTTACTGGTAATGCCTGGACTTCTTTCATCTTTGGCAACTACATGGATTTCCAGCCTGGAAAATCATGCCTATCCAGTTGCCAGAACAGCTTTATTCATCAACAAATAAGAGAAACATATATTACAGCATACAAAAGGACATCCCCCGTCACTCAGCTGTCAGTCTGGAGTCAGTGAGCTCCCACTAGCTCAGGTCAGCTGTCTCTGTGGGTATCTCCATCATGGTCTTGATATTTTTGCTCTTATTATCACTCCCCCGTCTTTGACTGAACTCCAGCAGGTCAGCCCAGTGCTTAGCTGTGGATCTCTGTATCTACTTCCATCAGTTGCTGAATGAAGGTTCTAGGATGGCAATTAAAGGCATGCACCACCACTGCCCGGCTAACAGCTTTACTCTTTTGTTGCTTGTTCTGTTGGATTTTTTCCAGTGGTCTATCATCTATTGTTTGTCTGTCATCATCAATCTATTTATTTTCTCAGTCTTTGGGGGCTCAAACTACACATCCCTTTTCTGAACACACCTGATGAATCATGCAAGTACATATTGAGGGAATTGCCCTTCACAGGAAATTTATATGCTATTTATTCTGTATTGACTTATAAGACCTCTATGTAAATTTGGAAATTTACATCATATCAGTACTTTTCATAGTTATTTTGCTTCTCTAGATATTCTTCTCTCAGATTTTCTTTTTCCTTTAGGTTTTTTAGGTTACCCCTCATATTCTACCAACAACATTCCAAAATATAAATAACATTTCAAAATTTTGTGAAGTTTCCCTTTTAAAAATGGAGTTTTCAAATTAGAAATCCACGAAGATCAAGTAGCAATCAATGAAAATTCTGTCCAGAATTGTATAGAAACAATAAATGAGAACACATCAATAAATAAGGACAATAATAGTAAATAATAAGCTTGAGTTGATATATCAAGATCACATGGCATACCACCAGACCATACATTGTCAGGGTGTCTGCAAAGGATAGCACTATTTTTAATCTATAGAAAAAAAAATAAGATCTGGTTGCTCTGCCAATTAGGTTTTCTCAACTTGATGCAAGCTAATGTCATCTAGGAAGAGATTTGATTGCTCATTTGAGGAATTGCTTCCATAAGATTGGCCTGTATGCTAACCTGTGTGGGAATTTTCTTGATTAATGAATGTTTTGGGAGGACCCAGCACACTGTGGGTGATCACTACTAGTCAGATGGTCCTGAGTTGCCTAAGAAATAAAACTGAGCAAGCCATGAAAGCAAACTTAATAACTAGTATTCTTCCGTGGTCTCTGCCTCAGTTCCTGCCATCAGATTTCTGCTTGAGTTGCTGCCTTGTTTCCCTCAACAACGGATTCACATAAATCAAATAAACCATTTCCTCCCCAAATTTCTCTTGGTCATTATCTTTATCACAGCAATGGACAGCAAGCTAAATCAGTTACTTTCAATTAATTTGCACATGAGATACTCCAATAATTTAAGTTCAAGGACCAAAAAGTGGGTGCATCATCTTCTGATCTTGACTGTTTCCTAGGGGTGTGGCAGTCTGAAGGAATGAACAGTCTTTATTTGAGAATATGCACACATATAGGATCAGAGCATTAAATAATGAGTAAATGTGTTTCCTAAAATCTGTGACAGTCTGCCTCCTTGTCCTCTGCTGTCACTGTTACATACATCTGTTCATGATAAATTTCTTAATCACCTCTGGTGGTGTGATTCTGACTCCTTGAGTATTTTGTCCCTGCCACCCATGGGGAATGCATACTGTTAAAGCATCTGCTATCCCCCTCCTTGTAAACTCTGAGGCAGGGAATTCACTAGAGAGCTTTTAGTGACATCTACCTTGCCTGGCAGTGAGGAAAGTTGACCATCTGTCTGTGGTTATGGAGAATCCTTCACTGACCTCATGTGTTCAGTTTCCTGAACTGAATGTTTCCATCCTTATCCATCCCATTTGTCTGGTGACTTTTATCTGTGTCTTTCAGGTATGGTTAATAAATTGGAGTTTTTCTAGAAAAGACAAAAACTATAATTTTCAACAATAGAAAAAAATCTTTTCCACTGTATTAGGACTTCTTTTGTCCTTTGACAAAGGGTTTCACATAGCTGGGACTGACCTTGTGATATAGCTGGGAGTGTCATAGCATTCATGATCCTTCTGAATCCACCTCTCAAGTGATACTTGGGATTAGAGATGTATGCTACCACACCTTGTTGACTTTGGTTTTTCTAATACACACTGTCTTAGTTTGCTTTTTGTTTCTGTCTTATAACACTATGACTAAATGTAGCTGAGGGAGAAATAGGTTTATTACATATTACAGATTAGGATTCAAAATTGAGAGAAACTGAGGCAAGAGCTCAAGTCAGGAACATAGAGGCAGAGACCATGGAGGAATGCTTCTTATTGTTGATTTCTCCTGGATTGGTCAGCTTGCTTTCGATCCAAGCTAGGACCAACTGTCCCAGGAGTCACGACAAACACTTACCTAAGCTCTTCTGCATCAATCATTAGTGAAGAAGATGCCCCACAAATATGTCCACAAGCTAATCTGATGGAGGTAACTTCTCAGCTGAGGTTTCCTCTTCCTAGATGACTCTGGTGTGTTTCAGGTTGACAAATACTATCCAGCACAGTTTTACTTCTTGTGTTTATTGTTACTAGAATTCTTTAGGATTTAATTACTGTAACAGGCTATGCTTATTGTCTTAATCTGTAAAAATGTATGGATGAAATTTCTCCCTGGACACTCCCTCTGCCTTCTTGAAAACCCTGCATTTTTTAATGAAGAAACAAATTAGAAAGGTGTAATGGTATCTCCAACCAAGGTGTTTGAGCGCTCTCTCTCTCTCTCTCTCTCTCTCTCTCTCTCTCTCTCTCTCTCTCTCTCTCTCTCTCTCTCTCGTGTGTGTGTGTGTGTGTGTGTGTGTGTGTGTATGTGTGTGTGTGTGTGTGTGGTGTGTTTGATAGCTGGATTTCAGTTTGAAGAATAAACTTTGGATAGATATGGCCTATTATCTCTTTGTGTCTGCTCTGTACAAGCCTTCCCTCTCTTTAGAAAAGCCTCCAATATCATCCTTGCTGAACATTGTGCACATTTCCCTCAAACGCATGGGTCTGTCCCTTTAGATACATAAAAGGGCAATCAAGAGATGGCCAATGTACAAATTCTTACATTTTTCTGATGTGCCGAATTGGAAACGTTTTATGGACAATAAAAATCAGGACAATCAGCACATGTGCAAATGAGGCTCTGGTGACTATTTGCTGTCAGCTTTCTGTAATCCAATGCAGTCATATTTTCATTATTCATACGCTAGCACACAGAGTCTTAATCTACTTTCTCTCCCCAGTCTAGCATCTGTTGCTCTCCTCTTCATTTTCAATTCTATGAATTTCCCCTCCATATTATTTTAAGATTTAAGTGCCCAGATGGATGCTGAATTTTTTCTCACACCTGGCTTCCCAAGCAAGCACTGGGTATTTGATTTTTCACTAGGCATGAGCCATTCATTCCACCTGGCCTCCTTTTTGTAAGATGTACAGTTTCTCCCTTTTTGGTTTTAATGGTCTCATTAAGGGCATTAGAAATGGAGACTCTTGAGCATAATTTACCCAAGCACCATCCAGGTTTCAATGGAGAATGGACTGAGAGAAAGAGAAAAACAGCCTCAATTCCTATTCAACATCAGCCAAGCTTATCATGCTGCCATTTCAAGGATGGCTTTGTAATTAATATGGGCAACTAAGAGGCAAGTAATACACTGGCTGCCTAAGCAAGTCACCTCGATGCTTTTGTATTGTTAATAAGACATAAATGTGAGTAATAATACCAATGGAACACAATTTCAGAATGTGATTGAAATCATACTTAATTAGTAGCCTTTAAGATGCCCACAGTCCTGTTTTCAAAGAGAATTTGATGTTTTGGAAAGGGACCCAGAAGCCACAAACCCTAAATCACTCAATTTCCCAGGGGCTCAAGGCATTCACAAGCCTGGGAACTCAACTGAGACTTAAAGTTCTTCAGTGTTGTCTATTTTTAACGGTGCTCCAGAGCTTTGCACCACTCCACTCCAGTCATGAGACGGGAAACCAACAAATACTGTCAGTATGGATCTTTCTTTGAGGTCAAAGTGCATGTCACTCTTGATATTGTCTTAAGGCAAAAACTATCATAAAGCCTGAGCAAAAGCCAGCATACCATGTCAAGAGGCAAGGGGTTATCCCCCTACTTTTAAAGTTTATTTTTTTAGCTTAAAGTATGACACAACTCCTAGTTAATTTGCTTTTCTTGTTTTTCTTCTTCTACCCTTCCCCCAGCCTAGTTGTGTCTTCTTTTTCCTCTGCTCATTTTTTTATGTATTGTGGATTTGAGATATTGAGGTAAAATGATCTTATAAATAATTACTTTGATCCATTTTTATCTTTTTCTTCTGCATTTCCCATGTTTGTATTCAACTCACCGCTTTTCTTTTTCTTTGGCAGTGCTTGGGATGGCACTCAGGGCCTAGCATATTTTTGGCAACAGGTCAACCACTGAGATAAAACTCTAGCTCCATTGCACTATACTTAGAAACTTACTATGGAATAATTAATGCCTGGTCAGTGCAAACCAAAGGTTTGGCCTAGAGAATGTTGGTTCTCTTGTGTGTGTGTGTGTGTGTGTGTGTGTGTGCGTGTGCGTGTGCGTGTGTGTGTGCGCGCACACATGTGTGTGATTTTTGTGCATATGTTTCACTACCTAATATTGTGGGCAGCCTTACAGAGAGGCCCACATGGAAAAGAAATCAAAGCTTTCAACCAGGTAGGAATGATGACCTACTAGCCATGGGTATGAGTGAGTTACAAACTGATTTTTCAGGCTTGTTACATATTGAGATGGCTACAACCTTCACAAACAGCTTGTCTACCACTTTGAGAAGGACCTGAAGGTAGAATTATGGAAATTTTATAAAACAGTATTCTTACATTTATTTTCATTTACGTGTGTGTGTGTGTGTGTGTGTGTGTGTGTGTGTCTTTGTCATGTGTGCCACATATATCCAGGTTCCCATGGAAACCAGAAAAGGGCATTGGATCCTATGAAGCTAGATTTACAGTTAGTTGTGAGGCATACAATGTAGGTACTGGGAATGGAAACCTGGTCCTCTGGAAAGACAGAATGGACTCTTAAATGCAGATAAGGAGGGGAGCAGACAAGGGAGAAGGCAGAAAGAGAGGGGGATGGGGAGAGTGAGATACAAAGAGCATGATTCAATAAAAGTGGAAGTCACCATCTTTTATAAAATATCTTGATGTCTCTTCTATCATATGTCGCTTCTTATACAGATGAACCATAACACAGTTTTTCTGTACACCAGGGGATACAGTTACTGCAAGGAATCTGTTTTCTCTGTAACATTATTAAATATTCAGTGGCTTTCCTTTTGATTGTCTTGTTGTCATCACCAGAATTTAGGAAACTCTTATACACATAATTTCTGATATACACATTTTCATCCATTTGTCTATTTTATACTTGTGACATTTCAGTATGTCACCATGTATTTGTTATCCTTTCACTTGTCCTTTTATCTGGACACACATAAGAAAGTGAATGGTTAAGCAGCATTCTCCTAGTTCTATCACTTAACGATTTTCCTGGTCAAAGAGAAGGCAAGCTATTTGGTGAAATCTTGCAGATGTGCTAATGGTCTAGCTCATGACAATCAGTGAAAATTATTTAGGTGGTGGAAGAATTATCAGGCATCTGGCAATCTGTCTAGGAGTACTCATGATAAGACAGTGTAGGATCTGTGAATTGTGGGAGTGCACCTCTTTGAAAAATGACACATATGCTTTGACACTTTCTGACTCCATATAATAAATACTTCTTTCCAACTGGACAAGTATTTAATCAAATTAAACGCTTACTTTGATTCAGTATTTTTCCTCCAGGGGTATTTCTTAGATGGGGTTGTCTGTCATATTCCAGAGAGTTATGTTGTCTCTCCTTTGGTTACATTAACAGTCCTTGACAATCGAAATGAATAATTCCTGGGACTTATACAATGATAGAATCCATTCATTCCTGAAAGTATTACCTGAAATGCTTCCATAAAAAGAAATTACCTTTCTTTGCTATTTGGTAACACATTGGCATTGTTCTTATACAAATTCAGGGATAACAGCTTTAATTTCCATTTTTTGGCTATGCTTCAAATATAATCTTTCAAAGCTGACTGTTAGTATTATTATTGCTATTAAAATATATAATATTTAAGTTCTTTTTAAAAGTCTAAGTCCATTAGAGTTATTACTCTTATTGATGTTTAAATTGTACCATATATGGTAACCCAGAGCCTCATTTAGACTCTTGAACCCTTTAGACATAATGCTAAGACTTTTCAACATTCTCATTCTCACATCTGTCAAGGCTCACCTTGCACACTTCTGTTGCAGACTGGAACTTAGCTACTTATTATGTACTCCTCATTTCCTGTAGATGAAAATGTTTTAGTGGAGATATATACATACATACATATATGCGTGTGTGTGTGTGTTGTATATGTACATGTGTATAGGAGGATGCATGTGCCCATGAGTATATATACACAGAGGCCAAAGGAGAACATTGCATGTCCTCTTATTTTCTTTAGACATAGTGTTTCACTGAACCTGGAGCTAGAGTGGCAGACAGCAAGCCTCAGATATCCCCTGTATCTGTCCCTTATCACACTTGGAGTATTGGCACGTAGGGACATGCCTTGCTTTTTATATGGGTGCTGGGGATTTGAACTCATATCCCCATTCTTGTGCAGCAAATGCTCCTTGCCTACAGAGCCATCTCCACTGCTTCCATTACTGTTTTCTTAATTGGCGATTTGGGATAGGCAGCTAAAGGCTCAGCTTGTTGGGATTGGTAGAGCTTGAATTTGTACTATAAAACTCTGGTTACATAAGGGCTATTACCTTTTCCTGTTCAACACCCTACTTAATATGACTTTGCTTCTTGATTTTAGAAACTTTCATCGACAGTGCTCTAAGTGTGGTCTGGGGAGCTCTGGGGTTCCCCAAGACTATTTCAGGAAGTGTGGAGAGTGGAAAACACTTCCTGTGATGACAGTATAGGCTTTGCCTTTTCACTGTCACTATCTCATGGGTGCTCAGTGGAATTTTCCACAGGCTGTGGGAGGTGTGAGATTGCTGCAGTTCCAAGGCAGGAGCAGCTGTGTTTTATTAAGCCAGACAATTAAAAATAAGAAAGCAGCACAAACATAAAGCAATATCAATTCCCTCATTAACATTTTTGTTTCAATTCATTGTGTAATTAAATTTCTCAATCTTTTGTTAAGTCCCATTGAAGAGTGTTAGAATTCTTGCCTTCAACACTAGATACAAGAGGATAATGAAAGGAAAGAAATAATTGAGTTAATGTCAATCTTCCAGTTAAAGTATGAGAGTATACAGGAAAATGTATTTGGGGACTTTTAAAAATACAAGAATTTTAGTATGAAAGTTCCTACTGAAGCTGCTTCTGTGCGGGTAGAGAGAGAAGAAGGGGATGGAAGGTCATACCACAACATAACAGTCCTGGCTAAGTTGATGTCACAGGGCTCAGGTCAATGCAGGTGGTCAAGCCATGGCTGTCTCATGGGCAGTCCACTCTGCTAAACACTTTCATCATGGTTGTTGGTAGCCAAGTGATATTGAGCTAGATTTATGTTAATAGATTTTCTTTCTAAGATATACTGTAAACAATCTATTGTTCAATCTTAAGTGAATTTTGCAGAAAGTAAGGGGGTATTATGTACAAAAATTTCCTATTAAACATTGCCTGTTTAGCCTTATGGATATATGGGAATCTCAGTGCGGCCACTACCATGATTCAGGCATGCCCAAGGAGTGGTTTTCCTTCTCCATCAAGATATATATATATATATATATATATATATATATATATATATATATATACATACATACATACATACATATATATATATATATATGGAATGAGTCTTGGTGCTATGTCTGGTTATATGGTGTAGTAAGTTCTATAATTTCTCCCAGGAACTCTGCATCTACCTCCTTGACATGACTGAACATTTTCAGGGAGAACACTACCATGAAAATACTGGATTGCCACCTAAGACCTGCTTTTCTAGACTTAGAGGTTTAACTCTGTTCTTTGAGAAAATGGTGGTTACACATTCAGGGTTCTCAGCAGTTCCAAGATGAGGACACATACTCTGGCAGCATCGAAGGCACATAGAGAAACAGTCATAGTTCCAGGAGTCATCAAATGATGTGCGAGAGCTAGGGAGCAACTATGGGAACCTAAACAAATGTGATGCAGGATGCATTCCACAGCTGTGTCCTGGCTGCTTATTAGCTCTTTCCCCATGGTGTGAGAGAGAATCAACTCACATGCACACCAGTCTGCCATCTCCACTACCCAGGAGGTAAACCAATTCTCCCAAGATTGCTTCCCCTCCAGTCACTAGCCCTTATCTGCCTTCGTATTGCTCATCTGGCTATTATTTATATAATGGTAGACATTAGGTTTCAGAGAGAATTTGGATTTGATGCTGGAGGTTATGGCTACTTTTCAAAAGTAAATATTCTTTAATAAACCAGATAAAAGAGAATTGCTCCTGGGAGGATATCTACTTGGTCTTTGGATGGAACATTCTTTATCCACAATCTCTGGTGTAGGCATCATTCTTTGGTTTGTGAGTTGGTATTCTGTTGTCCATGAAGTTAGAAACATCAGTTTGGAGTGACTGAATATGAATCCTTATGTCTAGAGCTAGCTATTTAGCTATTTTTACTTTAAAATCTGCATACTGATTTTAAGAAGGATCTTAGACAAACAACCAAAATGATATTTAATTTTAAACATCTTATACTTTATTTGTTTGCTTACTGATTTAGTGTGTGTGTGTGTGTGTGTGTGTGTGTGTGTGTGTGTGTGTGTTGTGCACATACAGAGCTTAGTAGACAGCTTCTTTGGAGTAGGTTCTCTCCTTCCAATGTGTTGATTCGAGATGTCAGATTCAGGAGTGAGGCTTGGTGGCACGTGCTTTTACATATTGAGCCATTTCACAAGTCTGCCACTAGTGAGATTTTATCCTTAGATTTGTGCCATTTAAAGTGGACCAAACCAAGACAGAAATTTATAAAACTGTTCCTGATGTATTTACTTACAATGGAGAGGCTCTTTATGGATTCAGAGCACATAAGTGCATTGTCCCAAGGGCTGTTTTTTGAAATGCAACTCTTCCTGGGAAAACAGATAGTAGTTGGAGACAGATAAGTTGGATCTCAGGCTACTTATTCAAGATAATGAGTGAGGCACAGAAGGGTCATATCACTAATGGGTTCTGGGCCTCCTTTACCACCATGATGAAGCAGTCATCATCTGCCTTTTCATTGGAGCTCTTTTCCACTCAACATTCATGTGTTCATAGACTCCATAATTATTCTGCAATGTCAAGGTACAGAATTTAGCTTCTCACTAGTAATACCACATTCATGTCATTCTAGATTTATATCCTCCATGACTGAAATCTCACAGCAAAGTGCAGAGGCAGAGGCTTGAAGAGATGGCTCAGTGGTTAAGAGCACCTGTTGTACTTCCAGGGGATCTGAATTTGTTTATAGCATCGACTTGAGTGGCCTGCAGTTGCCTGAAACTACAGCTCCAGGTTATTTGACATATTCTTCTGACCTTCCTGGGTACATGAATATATAACACACCACCATCTCTCCCCCCACAAACCATATACACCACACACACACACACACACACACACACACACACAAACACATACTCACCACAGAGTGCACAGAGAAGAATTTTTACCTGTTTTGACATACTTTATCTGTCAGCTTTGGGTTCATTTTCTTTTCTTTGTTTCATTAAAATAGATTTTTAATAATACATTATGTTCTCATTGTGACTTTTCCCCTCTCACTTTCCCTCAGATTTATCCCACCTCTACACTCATCCAACTTCAACTATTCTTTGTAGAAAACAAATGGACAAATAAAAACAATAAATAAACCAGGACAGAAAAGAATAGAGGGAAAACAAAGCAAAACAACAAAACCAAAATCAACGAAAAAAACATAAGTAGTAAAAAGTTGACCTGAACAGGGTGGGGTGGGGTGCTCATGGAACCCAGACTGATAGCTGGAAACCAGCATAGGACTGATCCAGATCCCCTGAACATGAATGTCAGTTTGGAGGTCTGGTTAATATTTGGGGCCTCTGGTAGTGGATCAGTATTTATTCCTAGGACACTAATGGACTTTGGGAGCCCACTCCACATAGAGGGATAATCTCTCACCCTAGACACATGGGGGAAGGCCTAGGCCCTGCTCCAAATGATATGACAGACTTTGAAGATCCCCCATAGAAGGCCTTACCCTCCCTGGAGGAGCAGAAAGGGGATGGGATAGGGGGTTGATGAAGAGCAGAGGAGGAGGGGAGGGAGAGGGAACTGGGATTGACATGTAAAGCAAGCTTGTTTTTAATTTAAATAAAAGAAGGAAAAAAAAAGAAGCACATATGCACACAGAAGCACATGCACACACAGAAACGGCCAAACCCACAGCACTAGTAAGGTAAAAAACAAAACAAAACTTGGACAAAGCATTGTGTTGCACATGCATACAAATAATATTAAAAATAACATAAAATTTGTTTTGAGTTGACCACCTACTGCTGAGCATGGGCCCTGCCCTGAAGTGTGGTTTATATATCCAGTTAGACTCAATTGAAAAAACAACACAACACTGTTTTTCCTTTGCTAATAGTTGCCAGTTGAAGATAAATTCTTGGTGATGAATTGGGGAACATGTCCACTTCCCATTTTTAACATCTGGACCTCATCTGATGTTGACCTATGCAGGTCTTGTGTGTGCTGCCACTGTCTCTGGGAGTTCATTTGAGTGTCAGTCCTGTTGTATCTGGAAGGCACTGTTCCTTGGTGTCTTCCATTCCTACTGGCTCTTATAATCTTTCCTCCTTCTCTTTAACAAAGTTACCTAGATCAGTGTTTATCTCAGCCATTATCTGGGAAGCTTCCACTTGGGCTCATTTTCAAGACCTAAGTATCAATTTCCATATCTACAGATTGGTATTATCTATATATGGGTATCATATGGCCATAAAGAGTCACCAACACAACCATCTTATCTCATGGAGCTAGGATGGGGATGCTCTTCTGTACATATGTTTCCCTTATTGGTTGATGAATAAAACACTGATTGTCCAATAGCCAAACAGGAAGTGTAGGTAAGGGTATGAGACGAGGAGAATTCTGGTGAGAGGAGGTTGGAAGATGCTGCCTGGAAGAGATGCCATGAAGAGACTGTGAAGATAGGACATTCCAGGTGTTCTCTTGGAAGATAAGGCCATGTGTAAATACATAGATTAGTAGTTATGGGTGAATAATTAAGAGAAAGCTAGCCAGTAAGAAGCCCTAGCCATCAGCCAACAGCTTATAAATCAACTTAAGTCTTTGTGTGTTTATTTGGAGCTAATCAGCTGTGGGACCAGGCTGGAAAAAATCCAGCTACAGAGCCATAATAAATAAAAAATAAACAGTTCTTGTGAAGTGTTAAGTAGATTTGGTAGGTAGCTGCATGATGATTCCAATGGGCTCCACATCCTGTTATTCCTCTCTTCTCTCATATTAGAGTTGAAGATAATAACTGTTGAGCCTGTTATGATGATAAATGGCATTTAATATTCTCTTTTACTTTTGTGCATCACTTGTCATAGAAGTTATAGGATTCTCATGGAAACTGACATCTCTAGCCAATAACCATGACAATAGGCCACCTTAGAATGAATACTCTATCTTCAATCAAACTTTCAGGTAACTGGGGGCACTGATGACATTCTGACTATGACCTCAGGAGCAGGTAAGTTGCTCCTGAATTTCTGTTCATCAGAAATTGTGAGACATTTTCTGTTTGAGGCTGCAACATCTTTGGATAATTTGTTGTGTGGCAATAGATAATTAAAGTAGTATGGAGATGTTCAATGAATCATTATAATCATTATCGTTTTTATTACAGTTTAGTCAGCTACATTGTATTTTAGCTTTTGAAAGGGCTTATTTTGATGTTGGTATATGCCAAGATATTCATGGACACCTGCTATACTACTGTAGATAGGCAGTTTCTCTAAGTGGTTCATTTGTCTTAGTGTGCAGTAGTAATTTCCATTACCTTCACTAATTTTGTGATCCTTTATGATAGTTATTTAAATAGTGCCTGCACCATTTATTTATGCCAGACCAATTGGCATGGGAACTTCAAGAGCTCTATGTTAGGATTTATGTAAAGGAAAGGAGAAGAATAAAACTGAATGTAAGTACAGGCAAGTCCTTTGTTCCTAGTTGTATGTTTTGTATCTCAGTGTTTAGGTCCTGAATGAGACTAGCATAGAAAACTGGAATAAATTAAGGTCACAAAGAGTCCCATTGATTTACATGCCACTAAATAACAACTTTGTAATCATTTGGGAAATTATCTATTTCTTAAATATAACTAGTTTTCAGCATTAAAGAAATAAAATATATATGTATATATACCATATACACACACTATGCACTAACACACATTCACACACATGAATGCATACATACACATGGAGCTACCTCATCTATCTTGGGACTATATATACATTGAAATACTTGAGTATAGAGGAACTAGCCCTTGAGATATTTTGCAGGTACATCTTTTATGTCCTCCCAAACTGACATACAGGTATCCCTAATAAAAATGTTACAGCATAAAATCAGAAGACCCCTGGCAAGAGAGTCAGCTTCTGATTGGAACCTCATTCTTGTCAACTATGTGGACATGAACTGATGATATGTGTGAGTATGATATTTCCATATGAACATACAGTAGATCTCACCTCAAAGCTCTTAAGTTTAAGTCGTGTAAACATGTGCCTGTGTGTATTCACAAGGAGCTTGTGATGGAAAACACAATGAGAATTGATTCTGAGTGTGAATGAATGGAAAAAGCCTGAAATTATTGAGAGTAAAGCCTTGAGCACAATCTTGTGTACATGATAAAAATTTACTGCTTAGTTCTTTGTGCAAAAAATAACCTCATTATCTACAGACTCCCCTCTGTCTCCTGAGATTTCGTGAATTTTGGGTTAAGTCTTAGTTATTATACCCACTGCCCTTTATTTTAACAGGTTAGCAAATCCTAGTATGGAAAAGAGGAGGTGGGCATGATGTCCTACCTCTCAATGAGGAGTTATTGGCAATTGATAGCTTTAGGTGGTCACAGACTCTCCAGTGGAACAACATATATCTGAGAATATCTACTCATCAGAATTGGACTTTATGGGTGAAAATAAAAAAGTGCTGGTTGAGGTAGGGAGAGGGAAGTGAGGTTAGATCTGGGAAGAGTTGGAGCAGAGGGCAAATGTGATTAAAGTACATTGTATGAAACTATCAGAAGAATGAATTTTTTAATTCTAAAATCCATGTCTGTCGGACACAGAGAAGATACAGCATGTAACAAATAAACAGGTTCATCTGTGGCCTCATGGGATCACTAGCAGTCAAAACACCTACTCATTGAAAATAATACAGAAAATTATCTTCAGGTTACTGTTTAGTGTAAGAATTTAATGGATTCTGTGTTTGGGTTTGTGTCTCATCACTGAGATAGATTATTATATAGATGAAGAGATTCTAAAATACACTGAAATTCCAAATTAGAAAACTTTTTGCTGTCAATCCCTCTGGATGAGGGATTCTTAGCCTGTAATATGCCACAGGCTTCCGGGTCTATGTTAGATTCTGAGAAACCTCTCATTCGAAATGTTAGTTTTGACATTTTAAGCACTCAAAAACGTACCACATGTTTGTAGGTCTTAATGATTTCATGAGGGAATTAACAGCACAAGGTTTTATACATTGTTTGGTTTGGGGATTGCTGATGCTGTTGTGATTTGTCTTGGCTCCAGAGGGCACATAGAAATGTGCTTCTGACAACTTTGAGGATAATGATGAAATAAATGAAATGGATAGCAGAAAAATGTGAACGTTTGCATGGAAACACACCACTGAACTTAGTGACATTGAAGCCAATCTAATTATGTGGGTTTCTATCAATGCAGATGTATATGCTTCTGTAAAAAGCCCCAGATGCTGGGCTTGCATGCCCTGCCATAAGGATCTTTTGGGTATTCATCATGCTCAGGAGGAAGGATTCTCCCTGGAATTAACCTCCACTCTGGATTTTGTTGTTACAACCATTTTCGTAGCAGTTAATGTACATCAAATTTGGGGAAAATCTATCAGGGATATTCATGGAGAAGGGAAGGTCCTGGCCTACAGTGGAATGTATTAATAGTAGACAAAAAAATGTCAATAGGGTAATTAGTGGGTCCTGAAAACTGTATAACTTGGGCTTGGTTTTGCAATAGGAAACCTCTTAATTGCTTAAATAGGAATGTTATGAAAGGCCAGACAGCATAACTCAGTAAAAAGATAAATTTAAAAAAATAATAAAGCTTTTGTTTTGCAGAGGGAACTGAAAGGACAAAAGTCAAATATTAATTACAATATATATTATATCCTCAGGTGAAATGAAGTTGGCATTATTTCCCAAAGAAATGAGTTTTATAATACAGATGTTAGTGAATTGAAGGAAACTGGGAAAGGAAATTCTGCTAATTTTGCCCCTGTTCTGAAATGCTATTGATATGTAAAAATTGTACATATTTATGGGGCACCTGTGTGATGTTTCTTTATATGATGTAATATGTAATGTCTAAATCAGAGTAATGTATATCTCTTTAAATATTTATCATTTCATATAATGAAAGCACTTAAAAAATCTTTTATTTTTTGAAAGAAATACATTGCCACCATAGGCTCATTCTAATGGATGTTTACTCACCAGGCAGTGACACTATCTGAAAGGATTAGAAAGATTAGGAAGTTTGGTCTATTGGAATAGGTGCCATCTTGTTAGCAAAAGTATGCACTGGGGATGGACCTTGAGGTTTTAAAAACCACATTCAGATCTTCTCTCTCTCTCTCTCTCTCTCTCTCTCTCTCTCTCTCTCTCTCTCTCTCTCTCTCTCTCTCTCTCTCTCCTTACAGATTATATGTAACTCTCAGTTACTGCTCCAGCACCATACTGCCATATTCCCAGACATGAGGTTAATGGACTAAGCGTATGAAACTGTAAGCAAGTTCACAATTGAAAGTTTTCTTTAATAAGAGTTGGCTGTGATCATGGTGCCTCTTCACAGCAATCGAACAGTGGCTAAAACAAAAGTTAAAACTAGGGAGTGGATATTTCTGTGACAGTGCTGTTTATTGAAGGAATATGGAAGACATCAGACTAGAAAACTGGTTAAATGACTGTGTTGAGTGTAGCTTAATGGGCTATACTATCAGAGGCACGAACAATGGTCCTGAGGGTGATGTGAACTGTGAAGTCTCTATTCAAGAAGTTTCAGAAGAAGATAGGGATATTAATAAGTGACTTAGAAAACTTTTTTGTAATATTCTGGCAAAGAATGTGGCTGATTTTTGCACTTGTCCTAAAATCTGTCTGATGCTAAATTGAAAAGTTTTGAATTAATGGCTTTGGCAGAAGAGATTTCAAGACATCCTAGTATCAACTGTATTGTAATCACTCTTCAAAGATCTATAATGAAATGGATCAACCTGGACAAAGAAAATTGCAAAATGTACAGTTTGAAGTGAAAAGGAATACTAGGAAATATCTGCTTGGAGTCAAGTTTTGTACTAAAGTTGATAAAAAGTTTAAAGTAAAGCCTGATGATAAATGGAATAAAGGAAATGGAAAGATGCTACCTAGTTAAGGTTCCAAATTGTAAAAAGGGATTTAAGGAAAGCTTAAACAGTGAAGGAAACCATCAGATACAGAAAGCTGATACAAATATAATTGCAAGCAGGAGTGATGGGGAGGTAGGTTCCAGTCCTGTTAAGCAGAAGAACTTTGATGCTTTGGCCATGTGGTTCTGACTTCGAGTCAAGGATATAAGAAAGGGGTTGTAGAACCTACCTCATTGGCTAAAAAAAGCCCTGGAGGCCAGGCATGGGGCAAGCAAGCTCAAGCGTGGAAGCCCAGAGA
The DNA here is from genome assembly GCF_017639785.1 of Mesocricetus auratus. NCBI lineage: Eukaryota > Metazoa > Chordata > Mammalia > Rodentia > Cricetidae > Mesocricetus > Mesocricetus auratus. Next base: position 91,881,360 of record NW_024429190.1, read on the forward strand.
GGCCATTTGAAGAAGCTTCGAAGGTCAAACCTGGATTGTGCTGGGAACCCCAAGATGCTGAGATTCTAGAGTCATGTGATAGCTGCCAAAATATCCTTCAAGCTGGGTGGGGAGCCAATTGAAGAGAGAGAATTGTGTTACAGTAAACAAAGTTTAAAATAGTTGGAGAGCTGAAGAGAATTTTGACATAGGAGATGTAGAGTTTGGAGTTTGCTCTTTTGGATTTCAGACTTGCTTTGGTCCAGAATTGCCTTACTTGTGCTCTCTTTCATCCCTTTTGGAATGGTAATATATATTCTGGGACATTGTGCATTAGAAGCATGTGATCTGTGTTTTTATTTTGATTTTTTTAGGGAGTTACAATTATGAGATTGTCATGAGTCTTAGGAGAACCTTTGAACTTCAGACTTTCAACAGTGTTAAGACTGTGATAGACTATGGTGACTTTTGAAGTTGCATCCTATGCATTTTTGCATTATGATATAGTTATAAACTTATAGGTCCAGCATAGTTATGTAGTTGTTTGAATAAGAATGGCCCCCAAGACTCATATTTGAATATTTAGTCACCAGGGAGTGGCACTATTCAAATTCAGGATTAGAAGGATTAGGAAATTTGTCCTTGTTGGAGGAAGTATGTCAAGGGGGGTGAATTTTGAGGTTTCAAAAGCCCAAGACAGGCCTAGTCTCTCTCTCTCTCTCTCTCTCTCTCTCTCTCTCTCTCTCTCTCTCTCTCTCTCTCTCTCTCTCTCTCTCTCCCCCCCTCTGTGCCTAAAGATCAGGACGTAGAACTGTCAGCTGCTTCTTTAGCACCATGTCTGCTTCCATATCACCAAGTCCCTGCCATGAAGATAATGGATTAAATACTGCAACAGCAAGTGAGTTTGCAATGAAATGTTTTATTTTTATAAGAGTTGCCTGGCTATGGTATCTCTTCACAACAATAGAACAGTGGCTAAGATACCGACTCTGTAATTGAATGGCAAACTCATGCCCCTTATCTAATAATAATTTAATATCTCCATGAAGTTTCTCTGCTTTTTTCTTTATCCTTCCTCTTTATTGTCTCCATTTTTTAGAAGAATACTAATTCTTCAAAATTCTATCTTTAAGGTTAAAAGAAATTTGGAGACTATTTAACAGTGATCTCCCTGCTTAGAGAAACACATGGATATATTTCTGACATCTGATGAATCAAAATATATTATAAAATTGATAATAACTCATTGCAGACATGTGTGGTACAAAAATGCCAGAAATTCCCACTTATGAATGAGGGTATTCTGTGGAAATCATTAGAAGATTTTAATTTCCTCAGTTTCTTTGCAATTGTCAAATTTATTCAAAAACAGGAGACAGTTGGAAAAGTCCATATAAGATTCTTCATATTCCAAATGATTTGAATCTTACTTGTGCCCTCATCACTGATTTCTGGAAGCTTAGTCCCTAGCGTGATGTCATTGGGAGGAGCTGTGGTACCTGCTAGTGTTGGGGAAACAATAAGTTCTTTTTTTTCTTTTTTTTTAATTTAAGTTAGAAATATGTATGCTTCAAATGCATTTGTGTCTCATGCCTTTGACCAGTAAGATCTTATGTCAACTGAGAGTATTGCCCTTGGAAGAGATACAGGGATTCCTCAAGGAAATACTTCATAGTTCTCAAGGGGGCTGCTGTTACTCTGACTCTGCCACATCCAACTCTTTGACTGCCTTTTTGAGATGTGAGTCCTTCTGTATCTCTCTATCTCACAACCTGCCAATGGCCATGGGAACTTTACCAGAGTTGACACTGTGTTATTTCATATTTAACCTTTAAGACTGCAATCTAACTAGACCTCCTTTTTTTCTTTTTAAAATAAAGTTAGCCCACCTTTGGTGTTTAGTCATAGCAAGAGCAATTGACCAATAGAAGCCTAAATCACGTGGTTAATGATGTGTTTCTCTGTCACTTAGACCAGGGAAAATTCTGGTTCCTTCATTTGCTATTAAATTTTAAATGAAAATGTACTCAATTTTTTGTAGCTCAGCTCTCTTGTTGTTAACATTGTGGAAGCAATAATGCCAGTTTTACAGAAATTTTTGTGAATTCAGTGAAATAATAAAATATTTAAAAAATTATTATATTAGGAACCTATTCATGTGATAGTCCATATAAATTTATCTTAGTTTTTGACAGTTGTGCAGAATTTATTTTATTTTATAGAACAGTTTAGTGACTCTTAAAGTATAATTTAGAGTGAACAGCTCTTTTAAAGCATGGCATGAAATTCAAAAAATCATAAAAGAATGATTGCTAAATTTGCTACATTCATATTTATGAACAAGAACCGACTTCAATAGCAATGTTAGAAGACAGATGACAAAGTAGGTAGAAAACTGCTATTCATAGTGAAAAGACACAGTTTCTTAAAAAACAAAGAAATATATATTTATATAAGTATTTAATTTAATACAAGTTACATATATTTATGTATAATTTTATTTATATAATATTAATGTCTTGATAAATGAATTACAAATATATATAAATATATAAAACATGTATTTCTAAATAGATTAACCCAATAGAAAAATGTCAGTGCCTCATCACACATGTACACAGACACACCCATGTACCCCTCCAACTTATATTCACATATGCACCAGCCCATACACATACACACATACAAACACACAGGCATGCACATTTATATCTACCCATATTCACATACACTTGAAGGAACATATATAAACATGTTTACATACATAGTCACATGCAAATATACATACAAACATGTATAATATACATACATATGCATAATTATGCACACACACTCATACACACATACACCTTTATACACACATGCAGACACGTACATATATGCACCTGCACTCATGACCATGACCCCACACAGACACACAGAGATACACACACATAATTAACAAAATAAAACCACTTGAGACGTACATGTGAGCAAGTTGCACCACCTTTTAAAACTTTATAAAGAACTGGGAATGCAGCTCTAAAGAGTTTGACAGTAAAGAAACAAATTTAGCTCTTTTTTATACTTTTTAAACTAGCCTTAGACACTGAATCTTGCTTTAGTAGTAACATGTGTTCAAACCATAGTCAGATGAGGGGAAGATGCTTCTGTTCCATAGTACAGTAGCATGGCATAAGTTCACAGCAACTGATGCTACATAAATGGATGCTTTTCTGTCCTGTCTAGTCCTGCACCTACTTTTAAAGTTATCACCCAGGGGCTTAATATTAATTACAAACTGTTTGGCCTGTTGCTCAAGCTTATTACTAACTATCTCTTATAAATGAAATCGATCCATTTCTATCAATCTTTATTTTGCCACATGGCTTTGTGTTCTATAGTACATCTTGTTGCTCTGGCAACGTGCTCACATCTGTCTGACTCTGCCCTTCTTCTCCCTGGACCTCTGCTTGGATTTCCTGCCTGGCTGTATCCTGCCTTGTTATTGGCCAAAGCAGCTTCTTTATTAACCAATGGTAATAAAACATATTCACAGCATACAGACAGGTCATTCCACAGAAATTCTGTGCTTAGTGAGGACACAGACAAGGGGAAAGCAAAGGCTCACACAGACATATAAGCATGTGACAATGCTCACTGCTCCACTTGGCTCCTTATCTACTGTTCATGTGTTAAGTTATCAGAGTTCCCAACAGAGAAAAGAACGACAACCACAATAATCCAATGGAATTAGATAAATGCTAGAAATTTCTCTAACATTTTTCTACTATTTTCTGGGGACTCTGAAAAAGGGTTCTAAGAACTCCACTATGAGGCACAAACTCACAGGCATGTGTGTGTGTGTGTGATAAGTTTCACTCCCTTGTTTTTTACTTTTCCTTCCAAATGATCACACAAAACCTATTCTTTTTTTAATGAATGCTCTGTCTTAGCATGATTTATTTCTAGTCAGTTTTCTTTACTTCTTACTCCATGGTTTGCTGTGTAGCTTTCTTTTCTTCTTAATCCATGGCTTGCTGATCCCTGAAGTCCTCCTCTCCTCCTTTCCTCACTCACTCCTCAATCCTCTCTTCCCAGATTTCTCCTCCTAATTATCCTCTCTGCCTGCCATCTCTGCATATCTTTTCTCGTGCCTAGATATTGGTTATTAAGTTCTTCTTAGGCCAATCAGGTGTTTTAGACAGGCAAAGCAACACAGCTTCACAGAGCTAAACAAATGCAACATAAAAGAATGCAACACTTCTTTTCATCATTAAACAAAGTTCCCCAGCCTCAACAAATGTAACACATCTTCAACTAGTATTCCACAACTCTCCTTGAAAAAGAGTGCAGGATTATTTTTTTGTTTTAAAAGAATTACATTTGAATTTATGTGCAAAAGACAAAAGAGGGCCAGTTTCTCAAATAAGGTGGAAATTAGCAAGAATCCATGCTTCCTACCCCAAAGAAAGGAAAGGCCACACTCACTACAAGATTCTACTCCTTCCTATCCATCCAGGTCCCATGGAACAAGATGCACCACATTTAGGTTAACTATTTTTGTGGGTTTCTCCACCCTGGTCTTGAATCCTTTGCTCATCACTCTTCCGTGTCTGAAACTGGATTACAGGAGTCCAGATCAGTGTTTAGCTGTGGGTGTCTGCTCCTGCTTCTATTAGTTACTGGATGAAGGCTCTAGGATGGCATATAAAGTAGTCATCAATCTCATTATCAGAGAAGGGCATTTAAGGTAGCCCCTACAATATTGCTTAGATTGGTAGTTGGGGTGATCTTTGTAGATCTTTGGACATTTACCTAGTGTCAGATTTCTCTTTAATCCTATAATGGCTCCCCCCCTGTTATGATATCTCTTTTCTTGCTCTCCTCTATTCTTGCCCTGACTCAATTTTCCTGCTCCCCCATGTCCTCCTCTCCCCTCCTCTTCTCCTCTTCTCTTTCTCCCAACTCCCTCTCCCTTCCCCCATGCTCCCAATTAGCTCAGGAGATCTTGTCCCTTTTCTTTCTCCAGAGGACCATGTATGAGCTCATGGATCCCAGACTGATAGCTGGGAAACCAGCATAGGACCAATCCAGACCCACTGAATGCTCATGTCAATTATGAGACCTGGACAATCTATGGGGACTCTGGTGGTGGATCAGTATTTATCCCTAGTATAAGAATGGACATTGGGAGCCCACTCCACATAGAGGGATATTTTCTCAGCCTAGACACATGGGGTAGGGCCTAGGTCCTGCTCCATATGATATGAAAGACTTTGAAGATCCCCAATGGAAGGCCTCAGCCTCCCTGGGGAGCAGAAAGGGGATGGGATAGGGGGTTGTTTGGGGGCAGGGGAGGAGGGGAGGCAGAGGGACCCGGGATTGGCATGTAAAACAGACTTGTTTCTAATTTAAATAAAAAATGATGTACCACATTCCAAAGAATGAAATTTTATTGACTTTGTTAGGATAAAACTTGGGCCTTGGAAGCCCAAGCAAGATAGGCTTGGCTACCAACCTTAATAGGCCAATTTAAATAAAAAGTAGATAAAAGTATATAAAACATTACTGGAGGTCTGAATCTGAGCATGGATTTCCAGATTCTTTGTCTCTTATTCAAAGAATTTGGCTTACATAGAAGTGCAGAAGAATCAAAGAAACTGAACCAGGGTTTGTTGGACCACCATCCTCCAAATAGTAGCATACAGACTTGTTAGTTATGAATGCTAAGCCTTATCTTATGATTGCCCCCTAGTTCTTCTAATTTAATTTAGCCTGTTATCTACATTTACATTTGCTCAAGGCTTTTACCTTTCTTTCATCCTATTTTTCTCCTTCCTCCATGTCTGTCTGGCAGCTGTCTAGTTGGCTGGCTGGCCACAGGTGTCTCCCTCTCTTTTTCTCTTATTCTCTCTGTAGCCTAGATTCCTCCTCCTATTTATTCCCTCTGCCTGTCAGCCCTGCCTATTCCTCTACTGCCTGGTTATTGACCCTTTAGCTTCTCATTAGACCAATCAGTTGCCTTAGACAGGCAAGGTAAAATAAATTTAGCACATCTTTACATAGCTAAACAAATTCATAATAAATATAACACATTTACATAGTTAACAAATGCAGCATAACCAAATGTAACACATCTTTACATAGGTAAACAATTATTCTGCAACACAAACAAATGTAACTCACATTTACTTAGTTAAACAAATATTGTATTCCACAGCAGGTAGCTTTATTCAAAGCAACGTGAGAAAACAGATTAGAGAGGTTAAACGGTTACCTGTTATGGTTGGCCATGTGAATGAAGGTACTCAGGGGCCTTAGTTACTCTTGGGAAATTTATTTTATGGGGTTGAACGAAGAAAGAGTTCTTATTATTTAACTGACCAATCAAGTAATATAAAGCTTTTCCTACTGTGCATGTCCATTCCCATAGTGAACTTGAGTTTAATCATGTGCACACCCAATCCTGCTTAGGCATGAGAGTAATGGAAAGCTCACTTGGAGAACACAGCTTGACATATTGGCCACATATCACTTTGGTCTAACCAGCCTCTTTGTTCTTCTACCTGAAAAATAACTGAATGTAACTGCATAAAATTGGTCCAATTTTTATGATCAATAAGGGCAGAAGAAATTACTATTACTCAGAGTGGGGGAGTATGTGTACATGTTGGAATTAAGGAGTGCTAGCAGGTTTCTAGGTACTTGTTTGGATGTGGTTTGTAAGCTGAATATGTGGTGGCAAGGGTCTCATACTGCCTAGTGAGTCATTACTAGTGTCTGTGTGTATATAGCCCAAACCCAGAGGATTCCCAGAATGCTAAGCAACTCCCCTTGCTTGTTGCATCTTTTTTATTCTGAGATACTTCTTCCACATTGACAGAAGCTGAAGGCAGAAGGCCAGTTTTCTTGGTACTGCTTTGCACTGAGTGGTGGTATAGAGCTGAATAAGGCAGAAGAAGTTTCTCCTATTCCATCCCCAAAGGTATCAATTCGGTTCCATTGGTCTACCTGCCTATTTTTGTGCCAATACCAAGCTGTTTTCAGTAGTACCCAAGAGAAGAGGATTGAGACAAGATCCTCTGAATAGATGGGGAACACGGTGAGGGGTGAGGGGGAGTGGGAGCTGGGAAGAAGAGAGGGGGAGAAGAGAAAGAGAGAGTAGGTCATGGGGGAACAGGAAGTTGAGTGGGTGGGGGTAGAATAGGGGGAAGAGGGAATCATAGGTTAGAAGACAGATCAGGCGCCAGAGTTACCTCGAGTGATCTAAAGGGATAACACCAATTGGCAATCTAAGTAATAGTGGAGAGACCACCTCGAATGCCCATTCCTGATAATGAACTTGATGTCTATAACCATCTGGGAGCCTTCATCCAGTGACTGATGGAAGCAGAGGCAAACACACAATTAAACACTGAACTGAACCCAAGGAAGCCAGTGGCAGAGAGAGAGAGGAGCGATGAGCAAATTGGCAAAGAATGGGCTGGCAAAACCAGCAGAGACAGCTGATCTGAACAGGGGAGAACTCTTGGACCCCAGACTGACAGCGGGGAGGCTAACATGGGACTGATCTGGACCCCCCCCCAAATGTGAGTGTCAGTGAGAAGGCCTGGGCAACCTACGGGGCCTTGAGCAGTGGATCAGTGTCTATCCCTGGAATACAAACAGTCATCATGTGCCCATAGCACAAAGAGGGATGCTCTCTCAGCCTGGACTCTTAGGGGAATGCCTGGACCCTACCCAGAGTGAAATGACAGACTCTAGATATCCCCTATGTGGAAGGAATTGGCAATAGGGTGGGAGGCTGGGGGGGAAGGGGAGTGTGGGAGGAGGGGAGGGAGAGGGAACTGGGATTGACAAGTAAAACAAGCTATTTAAAATTAAAATAAAAATGATATAAAAAAAGATGAGAGTGGCCCTTCAAGAGGAAATGAAAAATATGCTTAAAGAAATCAAGGAAAGACAAATAAAAAATTGGAGATGAATCAATCCCTTAAAGAATGCACAGATATCCAACAAACAAACAGAGAAATAAACTGTTCAAGACAAGAAAGTAGAAATAGAAACAGTAAAGAAAACAAGCTGAGTGAATTCTGGAAACAGAAAAATTTAGGTAAGTAAACCAAAGCTCCGGCACAAGCATCACCAACAGATGCATGGGTCAAAGAAAATGTTACATATAAAAATTCCTAACACAAAACATCTAGGAAATCTGGAACACTATGAAAATACCAAACTAAGAACAAAATGAATAGAAGCAAAAGAGTTCCAGTTCAAAAACACAGAAAATATATTTAACAAAATAATAGAAGAAATGTTTATAAAGGCATAAGAAACATAAAGAACATTAAATAGAGTGGACCAGAAAAGAAAGCCACCATGACACATAACAATCAAAATATCAAACACACAGAACAAATAAAGACTATTAAAAACTGCAAAGGAAAAGGCAAGTAACAGACAAAGGCAGACCTATTAGAATTATACCTGATTTATCAACAGAGACTTTAAAAATCAGAAGAGCCTGTAGAAATGTCTTGCAGTCTCTAAGAGACCACTGATGCCAAACAAGACTATTATATACAGCATAACTTTAAGCCATAGTAGATGGAGAAAACAAGTTATTTCTTGACAAAATCAATCACTATCTATTAACATATCCAGCCCCACAAAAAGTACAAGAAGGAAAACTCCAACCCAAAGTTAACTATGCCTACTAAAATGTAGGAAATAATTAATCACATACTAGCAAAACAAAAAGAAGGGAATCCTGTGTGCATGGATACACACACACAAACACAAACACAAACACACACACACACTGCCACCAAAAACAAAATAACAATTATTGGTCATTAATATTTCTTAATACCAAAGGAGTTAATTCCCCAATAAAAAGACAGGCTAACAAAATGAATGTAAAAACAGGATTTACACTATTATTGCATACGAGGAACACACCTCAATATCAAACATAGATATTACCTTAGAGTTAAGAGTGGAAAAAGATTTTCCAAGAAAATGGGCCCAAGAAGCAAGCTGGTGTAGCTATTATAATGTCTAATGAAATAGAATTCAAACCAAACTTGATTAAAAGAGACAGAGAAAGACATTTCTTACTCTTCAAAGGAAAAATCCAGTGATGCAACCTTTGAATTCTTAACATGTATGCCTAAAACACAAGGACACCCACATTTGTAAGAGAAAACTATTAAAGCTTAAATTGCACGTTGACCTTCACACATGAATAGTAGGAGATTTCAGTACCACACTCTTACCAATGGATTGGTCATCCAGTCAAAAACTAGGCAGAGAAAAAATGGACATTACAAAATAACGGACCTAACATCATATCTACAGAACATTTTTGCCCAACTCAAATGAATATATCTTCTTCTCAACATCTCATGGAACATTCCCCAACACTGACAACATACTCCACCACAAGTAAGTCTCATCAGAAACAAGAAAATTGAAATAACCCCCAGTATCCACTGAGACCACCATGGATTTCAAATTTGAATAAAAACAGAAACAAGAGAAAGCATACAAACTCATGGAAACTGAAAAACTCCTTACTTGGTCACAAAACAAGTATTAATAGATACAAGTAAATTGAAATAACCCTCTGTGTACTCTCAGACAACCATGGATTTCAATAACAGAAACAAGAGAAAGCCTGCAAACTCATGGAAACTGAAAATTTCCCTACCGAATGACCATGGAAGAAATAAAGAAAGAAATTAAAGACTTCCTAGAATCCAATGAAATTAGAGACACAACATACCCAAACTTATGGCATACAATGAAAGCAGTGTAAAAAGGAAAGTTCATAGCACTAAGTGCCCTCATAAAGAATTGAAGAGATCTCATGCTAGCAACTTAACAGTATACCTGAAATCTCTAAAACAAAAAGAAGTTAGCATACCTGAAAGAAGTAGATGGCAAGAATTTATCAAACTGAGTGTTGAAATCAGTAAAACAGAAACAAAGAGAACAATACAAAGAGTCAATGAAGCAAAGAGGTGGTTCCTCAGGAAAATCCACAAGATAGACAAACTCTTATCCAATCTAACTAAAAGACAGAAAGAGAAAATCCAAATTAGCAAAATCAGAAATCAAAAGGGGGACTTTATAACAGATTCTGAGGAAATTCAAAGAATCATTAGGCCATCCTTCAAAAACTGTACTCCACAAAATTGGAAAATCAAAAAATGAATATTATTGATAGGTATAGCTTACCAAAATTAAATCAAGATCAGTTAAATAATTTAAAGAAACAGTAACCTCTAAAGAAATGGAAAAATGGGAAAAAGATAGCATCTTAAACAAATGGTACTAATCTAACTGGATGTATAATAATGCACATCGATGCATGTTTATCACCTTGCATAAAACTGAAGTCCAAGTGGATCAAAGGCTGAACCTGATAGAAGAGAAAGTGGGAAACATCCTTAAATGCGTTGGCACAAGAAAAGGCTTTCTGAGCTGAACTCCAATAATGCAGGCAGCAAGATCAACATTTAATACTCATGAAACTGAAATGCTTCTGTAAGGCATTTGAACAATGTAGTAGTCTACAGAATGAGAAAAGAATTGTAACAACTACACATCCCATAGAAGGCTAATATCCAAAATATATGATGAATTAAAAAAAACTGGCTATCAAGGCAGCAAATAACCCAATCAAAACATAGGGCATACTTCTAAATAGAGAATTTTCAATAGAAGAAACTCAAATGGCTAAAAAACACTTAAATATTCAACATCCTTAGTCATCAGGGAATTGCAAATCAAAATGACTTTGAAAGTTCGTGTTATACCCACCAGAATTGCTGAGATCAACAAAACGAAGGACAACTAATGTTAACAAGGATGTGGAGTAAGGGTGAAAATGCAAAGTTGTACAGCCACTATGAAAATCAGTGTGGCAGTTCCTCAGGAATTTAGAAATGGATCTTCCTCAAGAACCAACTATACCAGTCTTGGGCATATACCCAAAGGATGCTTCATTCTACCACAGAGACACTTCCTCAAACATGTTTGTTTCTACTCTTTTCAGAATAGTCAAAGCTTGGACACAACCTAGACATTTGTAGACAGATGAATGTAAAATAGGATGTGGTACATTTACAGAATGAAATATTATTCAGGCATTAAAAATTGAAACATGAATTTGCAAGGAAATGGGTGGTACCATGAAAAGAACAGTCATCTTAAGTGAGTTAATCCAGATCTCAAATATGGCATATAATTTATATATGAATATTATCTGTTATATCAAGATAAGCAAGCTACAATCTATGGAGTCATAGAAGTCAGGTATAGAGTAAGGGGCAGGGTGATGGATACAAGTATATTATGTCTTCTGGTTTTATAATTTTTATGGAGTTCCTGAATATGTGAAGTGGATCTCTGTGTCTGTATCTGTTTCTTATTCCTGGGGGGGGTAGTGGAGTCTTTTTCTTGTTTGCTTTGTTTATATTTGGATGTTTCTTTTTGTTTTACTACATTTTATTTTATTATTACTCCTCAGAATCCCGTTTATTTTCTGATGAGAGACAGAGAGTGTTTGGCTACAGATGGGAGAGGAGGTAGGAGTAGAACAGGGGAACCATAATCAGGATATAGTGTTTGAAAAAAATCTATTTTCAATTAAAAAAATCAACACAGCATTGCATATAGAAGTGAAGGCAGTAGGTTCAGTGAAATGGTTTGCTGTATAAGAGCAAGTCTGCTGACTTGAGTTTAATTCCTGGAACTCACATATTGGAAAGAGAGAACCAGTTCCTGAAAGCTGTCCTTGGTATCTGCATGTGCACTGTGGGATGGCTAACCCTTCACACCTACATTAACAATACATAAAAGTACATACACACCATGGGGTACTACTCAGTGTTTAAAAAAACAATGACATCTTGAAATTTGTAGGCAAATCAGTGGAACTAGAAGTAATTATCCTGAGTGAGTTAACCCAGACACAGAAAGAGAAACATGGTATGTACTCACTCATAACTGGATATTAGATATAGAGCAAAGGATAACCAGCTTACAATCCATAACACCAGAGAAGCTAGAAAACAAAGAGGACCCTAAGAGAGAAAGGGACAAGATCCCCTGAGCAAATTGGGAGCCTGGGGGAGTGGGGAGTGAGGGAGGTAGGAGAAATAGGAATGAAGAAGAGGAGGGGAAAGAGAACGTGAAGGATCAGGAAGGTCTAGTTGGGGGAAGAAAGGAGGAGTCCAAGAAAAGAGATACATTAATAGAAGGGGCCATTATGGGCTTAATGAGAAACCTGACATTAGGGAAACTTCCAGGAATCCACGAGGATGATCCCATCGAAGAATCTAAGCAGTAGTGAAGAGGTTACCTTAAATGCCCTTCCTCTTTAATGAGATTGATGACTATCTTAAATGACAACATAGATCCCTATCCAATAGGTGATGGAAGCAGAAACAGACATCCACAGCTAAACGCTGAGCTGAACTCCTGGAATCCAGTTGCAGAGAAGGAGGAGTCATGATCAAAGGGGTCAAGACTATGCTGTGGAAAGCCACAGAAACAGCTGACCTGAGCAAGTGGGAGCTCACAGATTCCAGATTGACATCATAAGGCCAAACCAGGCCCCCTGAATGTGGGTGTCAGTTGGGGGGCTAGTGCAGCTTATGGGGCTTCTGGCAGTGGAACCAGTATTTGTCCCTAGTGCATGAATGGGCTTTGGGAGCCCATTCCCTATGCAGGGATACTTTCTCAGCCTAGATACATGGGGTAGGCCTAGATCCTACCTCAAATGATGTGTCACATTTTGATAATCCCCCACGGGAGGCCTCACTCTCCTTGAGGAGTGACTGATGGGTGGGATGGGGAGATAATGGGGAGAGTAGGGGGGTGGTAGGGAGAGCGAACTGGGATTGGTATGTAAAATGAAATTGCTTCTCAATTTAAATAAAAGTTAGTTTAAAAAAGTTGAAAAGACAGGTAGAAGATGAAAGCAGTTGGCATCCTTATGTACCAAATATTCTTTCCATGTAGTCTATTATTCTTCACTAGACTGTGTGTCTAGAGAATCTTTTATAAATGAAAGCTTGGTTTATGTGAGGTCAGACATCCAGGTGGTAAACAGATATAATAGAATATGATTAATATGAGGATATGATATCATCCTAATTGATAGACTTACAAAAACCAAGAATTTTACCTCCCTTCTCTTTCAGTGCTTAAATGTACACGTGTGTGTGTGTGTGTGTGTGTGTGTGTGTGTGTGTGTGTGTGTATGCCATTGTGTTTGTGTGAAGGTCAAGAGACATGTGTGGGAAATGGTTCTCATCATGTGGACTCTGAGAATTAAAAGCAGATCATCATTGAAATTAGATGAGCATTATTTAAAGAAAGTTTTAATAGTATTTAAATACAAAATTATATAGTAAAGAAACAGGAATGGCAAATGCTGTGAGAGGAGTTTTCAGTTTAGTTACTTGAGGTACCCATTTGTCATTGCAGTAGAAGATGGATGTGATGAAGCTTTTCTGAGGTCCAAGAGAGTGTGTTGCCAGAATTTGGCCCAAGTCTGAGGTGAGAAATATGAAGCCAAGTGTTTGTTTCTTAAAGTAGGCTTGAGGAGTTTCTTACCCATTCTTTCTCTCCAGGTTGAATTATGTCTTCAGGGGATCGCCTTTCCAGTTAGTGAATTTACCTATCTTTAATTTTTATTTATCCATGATTGTTTTTCCCCAAGGGATCTCATTGTGGAAATACTCTCTAAGCAATTATGGATTTTTAATGACCACATTGTAAAGTCTCATTACAGTACTTGGTTTTCTTTATAGAGATGGCTCATAAAGGCTTTACTTAACTTTTATAGGATAATTAGTATTTATTTTGTTTAGATACTAACAATGTTTTCCAAGAGGGACAGGTCTTAGATTTAAAAGAATTAAGTGAGCATCCTAGCCTATGGGAGAGAGAATTTTGACAATTAGTGTATACTTATTCATCAGTTTAGATGAATGAGGAATGTAGACACACACACACACACACACACAAAGTTTATATAATAAGTCAAAGTTTACAAATAGATTTAAATATTTGTAATTTAGGAGGAATGCCCCAAACAGGAACAACTCCTTTAAAAGAGAATTTTTTTTCATATTGTTACAGCAGTTGTTATTTGGCAAATGAAATATAAAAAAACACTAACAGAATTTGGATAAAATCTAATTATTGAGTCTCAAAATACTTATTTAGTAAATGTATAAAACACAAAGTCCTTGTTATTTTAGATGGTTTGGGCAGATAAATCTTTCAAAAAAACTTCATTGTTATTGACTTAAAATATGACAAATATATCTCAGAGATTTGCATTTTAGCCTTAGGGATTTTAATAACCTTGAATTACAGTTAACTTAGTTATACCCATGCTATTTTTTTCTTAATCTCAATTCTTACTAATATATGGATTTTAGACATAGAGCAATAAGGATTATCAGCCTACAGTCCACATTGCCAGAGAAGCTAGGAAACAAGGAGGACCCTAAGAGAGAAACACATGGTCCCCCAGAGAAGGGGAAAGGTTCAAGGTCTTTTGAGCTTGGGGGAGGGGAGAGGGTGTTAGGAGAAAGAGAAAGGGAGAAGGGAAGGGGAGAGGAGGACATGGAGGAGCAGGAAAATTGAGTCAGGGCAAGAATAGAGGAGAACAAGAAAAGAGACACTATAAGAGAGGGAGCCATTATAGGTTTAAAGAGAAATCTGGCACTCAGTAAATGTCCAGACATCTACAAGGATGACCCCAACTAACAATCTAAGCAGTATTGTAGAGGCTACCTTAAATGCCCTTCTCTGATAATGAGATTGATGACTACCTTATATGCCATCCTAGAGCCTTCATCCAGTAGCTGATGGATGAAGAAGCAGACATCAAACTAAACACCGAACTGAACTCCTAGAATCCAGTTGCAGAGAGGGAGGAGTGATGAGCACAGGGGTCAAGACCAGGCTGGAGAAACCCACAGAAATAGCTGATCTGAACAAGGGGCATCTCATGGAACCCAGACTGATAGCTTGGAAACCAGCATAAGACTGTTCCAGACCCCCTGAATGTGGATGTCAGTTTGGAGGTCTGGTTGATCTATAGGGCCTCTGGTAGTGGATCAGTATTTATCCCTAGTACACTAATGGTCTTTGGGAGCTCACTCCACATAGAGAGATACTCTCTCAGCCCAGAAACACAGGGGAGGTCCTAGGCCCTGCTCCAAATGATATGACAGTCTTTGAAGATCTCCCATGGAAGGCCTCACCCTCCCTGGGGAGCAGAAAGAGGACAGAGGACAAGGTGGGTGGGGGGGGCAGAGGAAGAGGGGAGGGAGAGGGACCTGGGATTGATATGTAGAACAACCTTGTTTCTAATTTTAATAAAAAGTAAAAAGCAAGCAAACAAAAAGAAGCCTGAGTCATTGGCCAAACAGTTTACAATTAATATAAGACTCTGTGTTAATTTAGGGTTAAGCGGCAGTGGGACCAGGCAGGAAGGAAACTCTGACAAAAATCTCTACACAGAATATTTTCTCATTTAAAAGAATTATAATTATAACCAGAGTCAAAAGCATGGATATAAGTTATTGTTCCAAATACGTAGCAAAATATAAATTATAATTATGGTATATTATATTAGGCCTTTCTTTGTTAAGCAGGCTCAGTAAGTTTCAAAAGAAACATTTTCCAGGTCATTTTAAATCTTTAGAGTTATATTATTACTTAGTTTTATCAAAATAAGAACTTTTTTTTTTGGTTTTATGAGACAGAGTTTCTCTGTATTGTTTTGGAGGCTGTCGGTCCAGCCCGGCCTCAAAAGCACAGAGATCTGCCTGCCTCTGCCTCCCGAGTGCTGGGATTAAAGGCGTGTGCCACCACCACCCGGCTAAAATAAGAACTTTTTAAAAATAAAATATTTGTTTTATTATTAATTATGTGTGTGCAGGTATGTCTCTGAGGGGTCGTGTGCACATGAGTACAGTTGCCAGGAGAAGTCAAAAGAGGGCATTGGATCTCTAGGGCTAGAGTTTCAGGAGATGCCTCATGAGAATCTTGAACCATATTTGCGTTGTCTGCAAGAGCAGTATTTGCTCTTAAGCATTGAGACATCTCTTTATCCCCTAGGATGAAAGTTGAAATTATGTCTATTATGTTCTTTGTGTTAGCAAGAAATTAAAAAAGGTTTTGTTCGTAAAAACAGTATTCTATGTAATTTAAAACATTCCATAGATGTTCATCACACATTGCTAATTTAAAAATGTGACTTGCCCAATGATATATATATATATACATATATATACACACACACACACACACACACACACACTTAACATATTTGAGAAGACACATTTTTACACCTCTAAACTTAGGATGTCTCGTATCCCTTTGGCTAGGTAGCAGCTGTGGTGCCATTGCCATTACCTATTCATCAAAAGTGAAATAATGGGCTGGTAGACATGTTGGTTTATAGCTGCAATCTCAGCACTTGGGATCATGAGTCAAGAGGATTGCCTCAAGCTCCAGGCAAGACTGGACTACAGACTATAATAATGTCTCAAAAGAAACAAAGCAAAACAGCAACAGCAACAGCAAGGGGCCCAACCACAAAACCAAGAAACCATGAAAACTGGTATTAATGGGTTTTGGAAAGAAATGCTGTAACCTTCATTTCCTTCCACCATAAAGGCAAATGTGGGGAATACAAGCAATTGAAAGTTTCTTTGCGCCGGGCAGTGGTGGTGCACGCCTTTAATCCCAGCACTCTGGAGGCAGAGGCAGGCGGATCTCTGTGAGTTCGAGGCCGGGCTGGATCGATAGCCTCCTAAACAATACAGAGAAACCCTGTCTCGTAAAAACAAAACAAAACAAAAAAGAAAGTTACTTTGCAAGACTGAACTTGAAGAGTGAATGATTTAACAAATACAAATATACACCAATACTCATCACTATGCAGGTACTTTTGAGGTATTTTCTATATCAAATGACATACTGAAGATATTGAAGAAACAGATGGTTTATATCACCACTGAGATTATTATTCTAGCCATTAAAATAGGCAAGCCAGCGGCCATATTTTGTTTTATTATATGTTATATTTTGTTCATATGTTCTCTAGTTTTGTTGCCTTTTTTATTTTATTTTGAGGTGAGGAAGACTGAAGGGGGAAGATTTTAAGCAGCAGTGAATGAGAGGAGGAATTGGGGAAACTGAAGAGATGAAGGGGAGGGAAAGACAGAGGCCTAACCAAAACAAAAGGCATATGAAAAAGCTTTATGGAAATTTACTGTCTTGTACCACATTTAAGGAAATATAAAAAGGGACAAACTTCATGGCCAGATAACTATTTTCCTATGAGTAGTAAGTCTTTAAACAAGTTACCAGTGTCAGACCTGGGATACCTCTACATGAGTTTTTGGTCAGGAGCTTCCAGAGGTCTCTAAAACAAGATAGACTCTTGTCAGTCATCTTTGCTTTCCACCTGAACTGAAGATACAGAGAAAGTAAAGCTCAAACTGACTTTGAAACTTTCTTCCTCTGCCTAATTTTCAAAGTTCTATCAAGTGTGATATAGGCAGCTGGGTGAGAAATGACATCACTTGTTTTTCTCTGATGTTAACTCTACAAGCTACAAAATCAAGCTGCCAGGTAAGATGCTCTCATCCATGCAATAATGGCATAGCTATTATGCAATTTCATTTGAGGCCTTCTCTGCAGAACATATGCCTGGTATTGTAAGCCCAATCAACAACACAGCCTTGGGAAACCATAGGGTCAATGGAGCCATTTAGTACCATTCTTTAACTGAGTTGATGTAGCATCAAATTGCCTTTTATGTATTTGTTTACAGTCACAAACTTAATCAAGAAACTTCTCTTTGAAGTAAATGGCAGAAACTGAAGAGATTCATGACTGCTCAAGAAAGCAGTGATGTTTGAGGGCCTAACCCTAAACAAAATATTTATAGCACGCTCGCTATGGCCCAGGGAACACGTAGAAAAGAGGCAGGAAGAATGTAAGAGTCAGAAGATATGGAGAAGGTCTCAAAATGCCAGTTTCTAAGCATGACACCTCACATCAATATGAACTCACAGCTGTGGCTACCTGCTCTGCTCTGTATAAGACAGGCTGTATCAACAATCACTTATGGCTGGGAGAAGACTCATGGGATCTCACCTCTCACTGTTCAGCTATTGGCTACTGATAGATTCTGGGGAGGGTAGTCATGGTCTTCACTTGTGTACCCACAACTAAACCCACCAGGCTTTAAGCGACACTCCCAAACTTATGGTCACACAGATGACCATTGCTAAACTTAGTGGGTCATAAAATGAAACAGATACATATGGATGTGTGAAAGAAGTCTATAGAGCAGAGGTTGGTAGACAGGCAAGGGGAGAAGGTACATGGAGACAGGGGGTAGAATAATCATTGTGCATTATATACATGTATTCAATTATCAAATAACAAATTCAATTAATTAAAAGCATTTTGTCAAAAGAATAATACTGAAAAAATGTTTTCAAAGTGTTCACACACATACACACAGATGCAGTGTCAACAGATCTTTTTGTTTGTTAGTTTGTTTAGTTATTGATCTTTTTGTTCTACTGGTGCTGGCTAAGGATTTACTTAGTGTGTGTTTTAAGGAATCCTAAAAATCCTCTTAGGATCCTTTAGTCAGATTTTTTTCTATTAATACTTACATGTTAGATTGACACAGCCATAAAAACAGCTAGAATGCAATTCTAAATGAAAGCTTTTAAAATATCCTTGAGTTAGATATTAGATGAGTGGCAGGGAAGAAAGCTGAATAGTCTGAATAGTTACAATAAACACTGGAAGAAATGAGAATCTATTTAACTCAGAACATAGTATTCCTGGATGCAGTGGTCACTACAGAACCACACAGAAAGAACATGAGAGAGAGAGAGAGAGAGAGAGAGAGAGAGAGAGAGAGAGAGAGAGAGAGAGAGAGAGAGAGAGAGAGAGAGAGAGTGAGTTTGACAGTAGGTAAGAAACCTCTCAGTTTGTGAGTGATGAAACCAAGGTGAAAGGAGCTTGTGAATATTTTATATCAAAGAGGGAAGGGGAAAATAATCCTCCAGTGTGTTGTGTTTGACTAAACCATGGGGCTGTTCAATTTTTTATTTCAGTGACTTATCATTTTCTCTGGGTCAATGACTACTTGCAGAAAAAGCAAATCTATATTCCCCAAAGGAAAAGTTCTGATCTGAATATGAGAATGCCACTGGTGTGTGTTGAGATATGGGTCTCCTGTTTACAGTTGATATTTCCACATTAAGATAGAGCAGCTGCCAATTCAAAACTGCAGCTCTCAAGCAAAACCCTAAGGCATAATGAAAATGCAGCAAGACACCTGGTATTTCTCAGGGCCCAGCCTTGCCATGCATCCTTCTTGTTATGTTTCCTTATATATATTCCGATGAGGATGTCATGTTGTGGGTGAAGGAGAAGAAGTCACTGGCCTCTGTCACAGACAGTGAGAGGACTGTCAGAAATCAGAGCAGAAGCTTCATGTCTTATGAGAGAATGAATTATTCTGCAGAAAATCCAAGTTCATCACCTCTGAGGGAGGTGTGGTATCCTGATTAGGGAGATGAAGAGAACTGACAGTTAGACCTTGAGCATGATATAGTTAACAATGAGCCTTGGATAGAAGAAATATTGTATCTTGCATTTGACATTGAGCAAATACATGTATCTCATTAAATTGGGACAATGTAGTATTCAATGTGGTGTGAAAGTTTTGCATGAGATATTACATATGCATCTTTTGCCCCAATTCTTGAACTAAGTATCTGGTAATGAAGTAACGATTGAATTGATGCTGTGGCCCAATAACTAAGAGTAACCATCCTGTTATGAAAGGCATGTTGCTGCAAAGTGGGAAAGACCCAAGTATAGAAGGCAAGGTGAGAGCCAGCTTTGGTGGGAACTGGTAAGAGGAAGGTGGCTGTATGGTCGTGGAGACATTTGGTACAGGATGGACAAAGGCACCTGGGAGCATCGGAGTGATGACTGGAGGTCCTGGTAAGCACAAGGCAAAGAAGAAAATGCTCTACACTTGGTGGAAAAGAGCAGTAGGAAACTACACCAGAAACAATGGTTCAGGTTACTGTGGAATTTGTGTAAGAAAAAAGAATCATTTTCAATATGTTGATGCTGAGATGAAATCTAGGCTGCAGTGTGGTCTTCTAAGTTCTTCTAAGGTGAGGGGCATGAAGCAAGGACTATGACAATGAGAAGAATGCTTGAAGGGCTTATTTGGATCCCACAGGGTGGGAAAGTTGATAAAAAGCTCTGTTCACAATGAAGCAGGGACTGCAGTCTGTGTCCCTGTACTTTTAATCTCCATATAATACATATCATTTTCCCCTCACAAATAAGTAGCTTTCCTCTTTCATATTTTCCTCACATTGTTAAATCAAACTCTCTTGCATATGTAACCATGAATGACCAATGAATAGATTATAACGGGTATATTTTGCATAGCTCTCCAACCAAGCTCCCATTTTGAAGGTTTCTTCTTATGGCCCTCAGTTCCTTCTGTTCCCTGGATGCCTGTATGCAGACAAATCTTCTCCAGTTATGTGGGTGGGGAAGAACTTGCAGCTGACAATTGAACTTTGTGATAGAGAAACAGTTTTTTCCTGGCTTTCCTTTGGTGCTGTTGTATTAGGAAAGCAGAGAGGTCCCAAAATCCTGGAGCATGTACCCTGCAGATTCACATGGCCAGCTGATTCTAGACTTTTGTTTGCTACTCTAAATCTCAGGGATCCAATTTTGCATCACAGATTTTAAATTTGCCTGCTTTCCCTATGCATATGATTAAAATTCAAAACACATCCAAATATCACATTAGTCAAGAGAGTGCAATAATGTTGAAAGATAAAAAGCAGATAAATCATGCACATATGTATCTTAGGGCTGTGATAATAGCTACACTAATGTTTATGTCAAATCTCAAAGGAGAACAAATAGCTTAACTAATGGTGTGTAACAAAGCATCTCCCAGTGTGAACTACAATAGCACTTGTTAGTTGGAGGCTACCTGGGGACAACGGGACCTGAGTTGTCTGAGATGAACTAACTGATCTGTGATTTTTTTTTTGTTGTTTTCAATGGCAGAATAACAGTTGCTTGGAATTTAATATGGTTTAATTGTGGAAAGATTGAGATGTCTTAGCATATGATCTTCAGAGACAAAAGATCAATTATGAGTATTTATGATATATATATTTACATATATACATATATATGCAAAGTTGTATGCTTATACTGCATGTGAGGGCGTTATATGTATTTGAGAAGATATAACCTTTCTGTTGATTGGGTAATTGTTTAACCCTTTCTTTTTAATTGTGATATAGCTGTCAAATGGAAATTGTAGATAGTCTAGGGATACAATTTGGTGATTGCATGTATGTAATGAAGTGATTATCACAATCAAGATAACTAAGAGATCCATCACTTTACATACCTACTGATTGAATAATTTAATTGCATTAAATAAGTAAACTTTATTTTGAGATTCCAGGTATTTTTTTTGGTTTTACGAGACAGGGTTTCTCTGTGTTGTTTTGGAGGCTGTCGGTCCGCCTGCCTCTGCCTCCCGAGTGCTGGGATTAAAGGTGTGTGCCACCGCCACCCGGCGATTCCAGGTATTTTAAAATAAGTTTAATTTGAAAATATAAAATTTGGAAATATTGTAGAGTTTGTATTATAGATTCAGTCAGTTTTGATTGTGATTGGTTTATTAATTTATTTAGAGTTACATGTTTGAAAAGGCCTATAGTGTAAAACATTACAAATAGAAATATTCTGTTTACTTTTTACAAGTAAGGGTTCATGTCCCAACCAGTGGTCGTGGTGTTATCGAGCTGAGCTCACAGAGTATCTGAAACCTCCCAGGTAGGAATGCTAATACTGTATTTGTAACTTTTAATCAAGTCAGTGAACAGCCTGGCATTCTGAAGGATAATGCTTGGCATAAGCCTGTAATATCCTCTGCATTTTGAAAGGTTAAAGCAATTTCACTGAGAGATATCCTGGAGTAGTCACACAGGGTCAATTTTTCTAGTGATTGCAGTTCTTTCAAAATCAAGGTTAAAATATTCTTTTATTTCATGAAAAATGCTTTTGAACAGTAAAGCTAAATATACAGTCTTGTTCTTCAATTCCTCCTTCTCTCTCTCTTTCACTTTCTCTCTTCTTCTCCCCCTTATCCCCCTCCCTTCCTTTCCCTCTCTCCCTCTCAGCAGATGGTAAGGGACCTCTTCGCCTTCTTTTCATGGATATCTGAAGTATGTGCTGTTCATACCCAGTTCTGACTATGATTCATAAACTACCAGAGCATCCTGAATTTCAGGAGACTGTGTAACGGTTCTGCCTAGGACAATGTCCGCTCATTCTAATTTTGCTTTACATTTGATGGAATGCGCAGCTCCTCTGATACTTAGTGTTGAATGGACTGGTTAAGGATGGTCTTGTATCATTTCTGTAGTGTTCACTCTGTGATAGGGCAATCCTTCTTAAAAAGCATTACCAAAATGTACAGGATGTTACAAAACTTGTGCAGCTGCACGTTGTTCTTCAGCATGATCTGGTAGGGTCTTATTCCTACCTGCTGGGATGGTGATGCGTGGTCAAAACCACCTCCTTGGAAGGAACACTTAATTGAAACACAGCAACAATCCCAAATGCCCTTACGTGTGACATTTGCTAATTTCCACGGTGAAAGTGTAGCAATTTCTGCTTATCAATGTGGCGTCTCTGAACTGGGAGCTGGGTGAAGTTCTTTCAAGTAGCTCCGAGAGCAGATGTGAGCTGCCTCTAGCCCACTACTCCTTGCACAAATATTCCAACATTGACTTTTGCTTTCTTCCAGTGAGTTCTAGGAAACTCACTTCAAGATGTGATTTACATTTAGTTTCCTAAGGTCCAACTCTGGGAATTTTGGTGCCGGAATAGAGAATGCCATTACCCGTTTGTCACTGGGTTGTGGAGGAACGTTGGTGTCAGCAACATGAAGTTGGGCCTAATTATGGTTGCTAGGCAGAAATGGTGACTATCAACTAAATATGATCTTGCTGATCAAAGACTGCTGGGAACATCTTGAGACATTTCAGTTGTCACAGATGGGCCCATGGTGCTGTGGCTAGAGTTTCTGCTAAAATTCCACACCAGCAGAATTAGCACTGCTGAAATAGAAAAAAATGTGGCTTTATTCGGAACATGGCAAGCCTCAGAAATAATGTGCATTGCAACTTTTACTCCTCACTTGTTTGGGGGATTCTCCACCATGTAACCCGAGATCGCCAGCTTTGTCCTCTCTTGCCAGAAAATGCAGGAATAGTTTTATTTATGTATGTATTTGACTACCAATGTGTAGCATTTTCTCAAAGGACATTCCCTCCTCTCTGAAGACATTAGCTTGTGTCAAATTTGAGTACCAATGTGTAGCAGTGCATCTAGAGTTCTCTCATTTGTAACTTTAATTTTGCCAGTATTTGAGCCATCCAACCCATGCACAAGTGCCAGCGATGTTGCCAGAATGGTACTTTCTTAGTTTGGGTTACTATTGCTATGATGAAACACCATGACTAAAGCACCTTGGGGAGAAAAAGGTTTATATGACTAATATTTCCTTATTGCTGTTCACCATCAATGGAAGTCAGATAAAAAACTCAAACTGAGCAGGGACCTGGAGGCAGGAGCTGATGTAGGGCTAGGGTGGAATGCTGTTACTGGCTTGCTCAGCCTGCCTTCTTATAGAATTCAGGACCGCCATCCCAGGAATGGCACCACACACAATGGTCTGAGCCCTTCACCATCAATAGGTAACTAAGAAAATGTCTTGCAGGCTAGTCTACAGTCTGATCTTATGAAAGCATTTTCTCAATGGACATTTCCTACTCTGAAGACATTAGCTTGTGTCAAACCCACATAAAATGATCCAGCACACTATCCCACCTTTACTAGGAAAAAGGCTGCTTTGAGGAGTAGGTATAGCGTCTATTTCCTGGAAGTCTTGTGTGTTTATTATTATCTGTGCAGTTCTATGTCCCAGGAAAGATGCATTTATGATATTACATGCTCTATTTCTAAAAGAATTTCCTTAAATTATACCAGTGTACAGCTTTAAAAAAATTAAAGTGATTTAAATAAGCAAAATCAATGGCCATAATTTGTAGGGGTATAATGTGCATAGATAGCATTGGATTCTGTGTTAATCACTTATCATCTAATGGTCCCCCAACTCTGTGCTGTAGATACATTTGACTTAGATTTTTATTGAAGAGGAAGGTGAGGTTCATTTAATTTTAATTTCAACCCTATGTCTTAAAGCACATGATGGGTCACTTGCTTAGAATAATATGACAAGTTGGTTGGAAAGGCAAGTTATGCACAGGGCTTTGCTGTCATTGCTACAGGAACTCAGATATACCCCAAAGAAAAGCATGAGGGAAAATATGGGCTCTGTTTTTGGAACAGTCAATATGATCTGTTAACCTAAACATTTCCCATTTCCCGCTGCAAATGTGGGCAGTCTATTTCACCTCTTTGAATGCCAATTTGTTAATCTGTTGGAATTTGAATAAGCACAGTTCCTCCTTAAGTTAAAGATTGCTGGGAGGATTAAGCCCCATAGGGCACTTAACATGATTAGAAGGCAGTACTTAATAAATGTGTGTACTGCAACTTCACTCTTCCTGTTTTTTTTTTTCTTACTTATATCTGAGGACAACTTTGAGCCTAATTCAGGCTGAAATAAATACATTAAGGAATGACTCAAAAGGAGCCTGGGGTAGTTGCTTTGTGTTTTCAAGTCCCTTGGAATAATATGTTAGGTTTTAGTTGTCTGATTCAACAGCCACGGGCTTGCTTATATGTTCTCTTAAAAAGAGATTTAGATCACACCCAGGTGTAAGGAAAATGTTTATATCTCACTTCTCTTGTTCAATTCATTTCTGAGATACAATTTTCAGAAGGGAATTTTGGGGAAAATCTTCTTACCTATGAATTATAAATAATGGCAGCACAAGATGCAAGGATGCCTATGCCTGTTCAATCTGAATTCACCAAGAAGGTTGGGAATAGAAATGTAGGAGTGGTGTTTTAAGTAAAATGCTACAACAGCTTTTGAAGTATATTGGAATTCATAGCTGCTTGAGAAGTTTTGAAACCACCAGTTAAGCTTTCAAAAATTGATTTTTCTTCTCTTCAAAATGTAATCTGTTATCATTAGAAAGCAATTGGAAACATAAAAAGGAAGGCAAAATGTTTGTGTGTGTGTGTGTGTGTGTGTGTGTGTGTGTCTATCTATGTGTCTATGTGTATATGTATGGCTCTGTTCAAGGATATGAGTGTATGTGTGCGTGGCTGTGCTCATGAATGTGTGTGTGTATGCATGTGCATTTCTGAATAGCAAATTCAGTTTTATTAATGGGTCTATACAAAGCACTTCAGTTTTTATTCCTCTGAAACTGCGCTAATTTTCTGCCTGAGCTCCCTCCACTCCCCCATGCAACAGGTGAGAGGGAGGAGTAAAGGGAAGGGATAGCTATATTTATTTCAAATTTGCAATATCTTTCCCATAGTTTAAACTGCCTGTTTGAGAAAGCTATTTTATGCTTGGATGATTCAGGTAAGTGATTATTCTTACACTTGGGAAAATGGGGGTTGAGGGGATGAGATGACCTTGGGATTGCAAGAAGGAGTTCTTTGAATTTTCAAGATGTCTTTTGGTTCACTTGGTGAATTCTCATGGAATGATCAACCAAGAAGGTCTGTTCCTTGACTATTTCTGTGACATCACTGACTCTTTCTTGTTCTGAGATGTAGCAGTATTACCATAAACACCGGCTATCATCATGCTTCTAGTTTCAAGTTCCCTGCAAATCTGGGGGGAAGAGTGTCTTTGTTTGAACCAAGCTCCTTCTATATAAGTTGTGTGTAGGCCTTTTGCCACCTCCTTTCCCTGATGGAGTCAGCGACACACTGAGGTCCTCCATATATGCATTGGAATGGGTTTACCAGAACTCAACCTCTCTATCATCCAGTTCTATGTCACAGGCTTGTGCTGTGTTTGCATTGGCTGCACAGTCAGATCAGAGACCAGTCATTAACACACCCAGATAAATATGAGAGATTCTAAGCAAAGCAGAATACTAATTTTCTTTATAAAGAAATCTAGAGAGCTTATGTTTCTAAATTCTAAAGATTGACATTATAGAGTTCTATTTTATATCATACAAAAATTCTCACTGACAAATAAATCTGATGCATATCACAGACATAATGTATTTATATATGTGATTTCTTTGTTGTAACAGAATTGGAAAGCCTAAAATTAAAGGATTTCAAATATGTCATATATAAGTTATTGACGCATTTGACCATAAAAAGTCTATATGGCCTAATCAGTGTTTGCAAAAATCTATAAAATTATGTGATATGGTTGTAAAAATTTTTATTAGAAAAGTTTTTAGGTATTATCCGTTCAGAAAAGATTTAAAGCCAATAGGAAATTATTAATGGTCACAGTCATGTAGCTGACAAAATTCAAGATGCAAATATTCAATGAATTTATGCAATTATCTTCAATCTCTCTATGATTCAGGTAACACTCAACTAATTGATAGATAATCTAGGTTTCAATATTTCAATATCTCTTTAATACCTTGTTTGGGTCTCTGTGCCATCCGTACCATTCATTCTTTCCCCAGGCCCTTGGTTAGCAATAGTCCCTGGCTATGGCCATAAAATGTCACCAGGAAAGGTGGACACAAATGTGGCAAGGGGTTTTCCGGCCTCTGTACAGCTATGCTGGTGATGGAGTAACTGTGCATGGTTAGTAAACTCAGAGCTTGCTACCATTATGGCCAACAATTCTGGCATTATTAAAACACCAATATCGAGATTATTAATCATTTACTGTTAATGGTGTACTTAAGTCTGACATTTGGTGTCTTCATTTCCCACTGCTCTGGCATAAAAGAGGAATAAGGGCACATGCTAGAACTCGATAGACCTTCTCCTGATAAGAGTTTTGTGTCTACATTCTCTGGGGTTTCTTTAATTTCTCAGAAATATTATTGACAGCTTTGTCAGGAGAGAATTTATTGACTCTCAGTTACTGACTTTAAATTGTTTAGAATTTCATAAATTCAGGTTTCCACTTGGGAGGGATATTATGTTGGCTATTAAGGTCATATTTATGGCATGAACACACTTGTATATTTATCTTTTTTGGATTTTGAGATTAATCTGTAAGTGTTTTTTTACATTTTGTAGAAAATGTATGCATGTTTGCCCATGTACATGTGTGTGAGTGTGGATACTTGTGTCCATGTTCATATGTGTAAGTGCCTGGGGACAATCTTGGGTTTCAGTCATTGATTTCCATGTGCTTTGAGATTGGGTCTATTGTTTACCGCTGGCTAATCCAGGCAATCTGGGCTATGAACTTCTTGGGGCCCTCCTGTGTCTGTCCCCCATCTCATTGTAGGAATGCTGGCATTACAAATGTATTCTCCGTTGTCGGGGTCTGCTTTGCATGGATATAGGTATGTGAGCACAGGTTGTTATGTTTGTGAGGGTAGCCCCTTGTTAGCTAAGTTGTCTCCCTAATCCTTTTCTTGCTATTGCAAACAAACAAACAAAAAAAACCAAAGCATAGAAAAATTTTCTTCAGCATTTGAGATAAAATGAAGCATTTTTTATATTGATACTTCTATTTCCTTTCTGTTAATACTACCAATGCAGGTCAAGAAGGTTTCTTTGTTAAACTAGAACTATCAAAAGGAGATTAAGTTTTGGACTTGAATCTATATTATAGGACTTAATAATTTTGGAAAATTGTATAAGATGTCCATTCCCTCAATATTTCCTTATTTGCTTACTGATGGGCTAGAAGAGGCATTAATGAAGAATTATATTTAGAGTGTTCCATAAAGCCAGCCTTAAATTAGATGCCACTTAAATTAGTGCTATGTACCCCAGTTATTATTTTTATTATTATTGACTGAGAAAATGATGAAACATGGCATGTTTGAATTATAGATGTGAATAGTTCAGTTCAGCATTTTAATAAAAGTGCTTGAGGATTTGCTAGGCATCCTGCATTCTGTATACACGCTATATAGGGTGTGCTATATATAGAGTGATGGATGAGGCATGGGCTTTCTCCTATGGAGATGTATGATCTAGGGGATAGGACCACAGAGATTTTTCCCTATTCTTTACTATAGACAAAGAAATTATTTCATTCCTTTACCAAAACAGAACTCAGTTAGGGCATGCTTCCTGCATTCTTGTCTGCCTGTGGGAGAAAGGGTATCAGGGTACTGAGGGGAGTACCTCAGTTTTTAGCCTGGCCATGCACGAGAAAAGTGAGCTGTTTATGGGTAGAGAACACTGCTTGCCATTTATGTTCATTTCACATGCTAACATAATTTCTGGAGAGAAGAGTTGTGGAATAATCTTTCCTCACTGTACAGTGTCATTCTGATTGGTTTAGTAAGAAGCTAAAAGGCCAATAGCTAGTCAGAATTGCCAGGCACACAGGATGCTGGGAAGCCTAAGAAGGGTGGAGTCATCCACGAGGTGGAGAGGAAGCAGCATAGAGAGTACAGAGTAAAGGTAATAGAGCTACAAGACTAAAGGTATGTTGATAAACATGGGCTAATTTAAGTTTTAAGGGCTAGTTAGTTATAAGTCTAAGATATCAGCCAAGCTTTTATAATCAATAAGTCTCCGTGTCATTACTGGGGAGCTGAATAGACCCAACCAAAGGTCTGACTACAGTGAAGGGACAATGGAGTTAGTAGGCTGCATTCATGTACTGTGAATGCATTTTGTGTTTTGAGGGTAAATGACCTCTGAACCTCAGTTTTCTCATCTCATGAAGATACATAAGAAACTGAATAAGATTTAAAACATCTTAGGGCTGGCAAGGTGGCTTAGTGAATAAAGTATTTGGTATGGAAGCACAAGGACTTGAGTTAAGATCCCTCGTGCCTATGTAAAAGCTCCTATGTTGGTAGCATCACTGCTGGAGCCTGGAACTCTCATCATCCAGTTTACCCAAAGAAGTTATCTCAGAAAAATAAGAAAGCAATACAGAAAGATAGCTGATGTCAAGCTCTGGTCTCCACATTCATGAGTGGGTGAAGTTCTCTCTCTAACACACACACACACACACTAGGCCTCATACACATGTGCATATCTGCCCACACTAAACACAAAATGGAAAAAAAGGGACAGGGAATAGTAGGGAAAGGCAAGCAGTGGGGGAGGCTTTTGGCGTCTCTTTTATAAGGATGCTGATGTCTTATGAAATCTGCACTCTCCTGACCTCATAAAACCCTCACACCTCCATCACCAAATGGTATTGGGAATAGGAATTCACTGTGTATATCCAGGGAGGCAAGGCAGAATTCAATTGGGAACAACTTATTTTCATAATCTTGGTCATTAAACAGCTTCTAAAAAAGATGCCAGATGTTCTTCATATCTAACTAAAGTTTCATTACTCAGATGTTTAGTATATGCTTTCCAAAGCAGATCTGAGATGGACCATTGAAGAAACAAAACCACATAGCAAAAATGGGCTTATTACACTGTTCATTTGAGTACTTTGGAATGTATTTTTGTTAACTGCATTTTTTTTCTTGAGTCAGGGTTTTACCCTATAGCCCAGACTAGTCTCCAGATCTCAATTCTCCTGCCTCATCTTTCTGAGTGCTGTGATTACAGGAGTGTGCTACCACATCTCACTTGGGATAGTGTAAAACTACTACCAGCAGCCAGAGTGTTAAAGGTGTGGCACTCAGAAAACCTAGAAGAACTCTAGGGCAAGCCCTAAGGTCTAAATTCTGATCAGGCATGAGTATAAGCAGAAGGACTGTGCTGGGTTTAAATGGCTGTACTACTTTAATTTCATTGTTTTCATTATTAATACAACATGTTCAAAGTGTGTATAATTTCTATGACTCATTTAATGTCTAGAGGTGTGGACATGTCTCTAGGAGAATACACCCTTACTGTGCTAACTAAATACATTAGGATACTTTTATTTGAATTAGTGATTGATGCATAGGAAAGCGAGTAGCAGACAAAATTAGAAACTGCTAATTGACCCATTTGTAACTTGGTGGGCGAACTCCCACCTCCCTTACATCTTGTACTTTTGTCTGTTTAGCTATAGGAGAAAATTTGTCTAAAATACAAAAAAAAGATTAAAATTATTTAAGAAGAGAAAGTAGGACCTGTTCCAAGTCTGATCTGAGGCAGTCATATTTTCCATCTTTCTTCTAATGAGATCCAGATGTACATAGTTATTGGTCATACTTCTCCATGACACAAGCCTGACACATGGTAGAAGCCTGGCACGCAGCAGTTGCGTAAAACAAGGGTTGCTGTATGCTGGTTAGGGTTTTGATTCTGGAGATTCTAAGACTTGGTTGTAATTCAGGCCTGTGGCTTGCCTGCTGTGCAATCCTAGACAAATTAATGAACACCTCTAAGGCATTTACTCATGGATAAGAGCAGGAAAAAGAGTTGTGTGGAGGAGTACATGGAATAATGCTTGTAAAAATGCTTTTTAGTTGACATTTGCTAAGAGCACATGAATAGTATCATAATTAGTAATGGTCATGATGATAATTGTAGCAATAGCAAAAAGCTACTGGGTAAGTAAATGATAAGAAAACAAACAGTCCAATTAAAATGGGCAGAAGATCTGAGCGGACACATTAATAAAGTTACATACCAAAAATATATGTGAAAGATGGCTGACACTGTGTTGTTAGAGAAATGAGTTAAAATGGTGAATCCATATCTATTGGGGTGGCTAAAATAATCCAACACCAAACACGGCTGAGACTATGCCACTCTCCAGACTGTCATTCATTATTGATAAGAGGACCAAATACTCCTTCTTTGTAAGAGAGATTGACTCCTTCTCAAGGAGGTAAGAAACTGTTCATCCTATCCAAACGAAGTACAGACTTATATAAGCACAATGATGTTTTCACAATTTCTGTGGCATTTTTATTTACAATTGTCCAAATGTGAAGCCAACTAAAGATGTCTTTCAAAAAAAACTCTAAAATTTTCAAGAGAATAGGATGTTATTTGGTGGCAACAGCAAATGAGACCCAAAGGCACAAAATATTGTGGAATAACTTTACATGTATTGTGGTACATGGAAAAAGCCAGTCTGCAAAGAAGACTAATACAACTGTGCCTGGAAAAGACAAAGCTATGGAGACAGTGAGAAGAATAGTGGATGCCCAGGTCAGGTAGAGGTAAGGTGAACAGGAAAGATACAGAGGTTTTCTAAGTGCAGTGGAAACCTGTACATGTACAACACAAAGAGTGAGCCCCAGTGTGACCTGTAGACTTGGAATGAGGATGTGTCAATATTGGGTCATCAATGATACCAAATAAATTCCACTGCTGTAAGAGTTGATAAGAGGAGAAAAATGTGTGTGGTGGGGGAGGGGTTGGGAGATCTAAAGGAAGATGTGGAACCCTATACCCTTCACTTACTTAGAGTTTACATAAATCTGAAAAATGCTTTGAAAATAAGACCAAGAGTTAAAAATCGATGGGTAAGAAGATATTAAAATGGGCAAGAAGACAGATGAGTCAGAAGTATCAAGGATCAGACTAATGTTACATATCTCAAAAACTAGGGCTAAGGTGAAAGAATAAAATGTATATAAAACATAATACTGTTACCAAATATATAGCAACTAATATTTTATAAAATCAGACAAAAAGATGATTGATTTTTTGTTGAGGGACAAAGAAGTTCATACTATTTTAGAAGAGCACTTAGAGATGCTCATAAAACCAGGCACCTTTGAGACTGAAAGCTAAGCTAGTAACTAAGATGTGCACAAGTAAGGAAAATGTATTTGGAACAGAAAGGGAAGAAGGAACAGGAGCACAGTAGATAAAGCAACCTATTATATTCTGGAGACTGCCAATATTTTCCTGTGGTTTTGTTTTCAAGTAAATATGCTGTAGGGTAAATGTAAAATGTGAGTGGACTTTCACAAATGGCTCCATATGTCAGCCAAACTTTTGAGCTCTAGATTACCCCAGGAGTTGGCAAATTTTCAATGTAAGTGGCCAGATGGTAAATATTTTTGACTTTCTGAAAACATATGGTCTTTTTTGCAGCTATTAGACTCAGCTGTGGTACCATAAAAATGGCATAGACAATATGCCTATGGGTGGAAATGTCTATGTTCTAACAAAACTTTATTTATAAAACAAGGTAGAGGTCTGAGTTTAGCCTGGAGTAACTTTGAGAATTCTTGTTCTGCAACACACATATTTGAAAAGGAACTTCAATCAGTAAATGGCATCATCATATATGAGTTTTAGAAAACATTTGTGGAAAATGTGGATATATTCCTCTTGGGGTCTTGGATTACAAAAATTATTTCATTTTATTTATTTTTTAAGACAGGGTTTCTCTGTTAACAGTCTTTGTTGTTGTTGTTGTTTATTTATTTTTAATTTAGGTTAGAAACAATCTTGTTTCACATGTCAATCCCAGCTCCCTCTCCCTCCTCTCCTCCCCTGCCCTCCCCACAAGGTCCCCCAGCCCCCCACCCAATCTCCACTCAGATCACCAAGGAGGGTGAGGCCCTCCATAGTGGATCGCCAGTAACTGTCATTTCATCCAGGGCAGGGCCTAGGCCCTCCCCCAAGAGTCCTGGCTGAGAGAGCCTCCCATATTGTGGCATGGGCACTCAAAGTCTATTTGTACGCCAGGGGTAAATATTACCCAAGGCCCCATAGATTACCTAGACCTCCTCACTGACACCCCCACTGCTAACAGTCTTAACTGTCCTGGAACTTGCTCTGCAAACCAGTTTGGCCTAAAACTCACAGAGATCCTTCTGTCTCTGCCTCCCAAGTGTTGGGATTAAAGGCATATGCCACCATTGCCCAGCAGAGGACTTAAGCAATAACTAAAACACCATTCTGTAAGACCTGAATTTGCAAATGATGTATAAAAGATGCAAAAATACTGTGAGGAGACAACTCAGTCAGTAAAGTACTCAAGTATGAGGACTTGGGTTTAGATTCCTCCAAGTCAGGTAAAAACCGGGTGTGGTATAATATACTTGCCACTCTAGCCCTAGGTAGAGGATGGAGAGGCAGGAGAATCCCTGTGGTTTACTGAGCAGTTATCTCCAGGTTCATAGAGAGATTCCATCTCAAAATATAAGCTAGAAAGAGATACAGAAAGCTAGCTCCTATCTACCTCTTACCTCCATACATGTGCACATGAATAAGACAATACAGCAAAAATTAATATTAGAAAGGTTTTGAATTCATAAAATATCCCTGGTTTAGTGTGCCTCTCTGTCATGGAGGAGAGTTATTTAGGTTGTGTTGACCCACAAAGAAAGATTTTTAGCACCAGTGCCCTAGACAGGCAAAGGGAGCAAAGCCTTCTACATGCATGTTTGGTCTACTGAGTCACAGTATCTGCTCGAGATAAAGAAATTCTATGAGGATATCACAGCCTCTAGACAGAGATCGTTAAAGGATGTGTGATTCCAAAGAGTGTTAATAATGTGCAAATGAGGAAGAAAGAACACTATATAGGGGGAGCAGCATCAGCAAGAGGTTATCTGGAGCTGGAGAAAGGTATTTGGGCTTCATATCAAATCACATGAACTGTGATTAGCTCACTTTCTAGAAGACTGTTTTAACATGAATCACTCAGAGCTTTAGAGCTCAGCTCAATGGCTCAATGGAAATATTTAATTCTCTATGATATTGTAAGTATCAGACTCAAGTGAGATAGCAGAGATCATGAGATTTTATGTAAATAAAACCGAATACTTGTGAAACCTGCATGGTGTCATAAGCCATCACTCTGATGGTTCCCCATCACAATTTCCTACATAGATTTTTTTTAAAAAGAAAACACATATGCTTTGTTCCCAGTCCTTCAAATTCAGGGTACGCTCCAGTAAATGGTCAACACAAAATGAACTTAATGGTAATTTTGTAGACTTTTCATCTCAAATTGCTTGACTTGAGCATTTTTTTTTTGCCTTACTGGTCTTTTGCATATATATATATATATATATGGGTTCTTATTTTGTGCTTTGATGAGGTGTTATTAAACCTGAGATCACTAGGAGAAATTATGAAATTCAAGATTGTCTGAAAAAGGAAGTTGTACTTTTGGGTGAACCCAGGACTAGCTATCCAGCTATCTCACCCTAAGTCAGGACTTGAGATCGCAGCCCAGGATGGCATCTTGAAGTCTGGTTTATAGGAAAGATCAGGTGTTCACAAGGGGAAGAGAGTTAGCTATTACACATTTCTAGAAAGATACAATGAAAGGGAAGGAGCAAGAGTGTTTGAATGGGTTTGTGAGCAGTTTGCATCAAATTTAAGACACAGGAACTTACCTTTGTTTTCCATTCTCTTAGCATTTTTTAAATTCTTAGGGAATTTCACATCATGAACTCTGATCATACTCATTTTCCAGTTCCTCCATATCTGCCCTTCACCCTTGTAGTGTCTCCCCCAAAGGAAAACTTAAAGAGGAAAAATACAAATTAGAATATTAATTCAAACACAAACAAACAACCCTCCAACCAAACAAAAACAAGAAAGACAAACAAACAAACAAACAAATAAGCAAACAAAAACCAAAGCAAGTGAAAAAAAGTCACTTGACTGATGTGAAATGTCCTGTATGCTGTGAATACATGTTGCTTTTCTGGTTGATGAATAAAGCTGTTTTTGCTAATGACCAGGCAGAATGGAGTCAGGTGAGAAATCCAGAGTTGCAGAGAGAAAGAAGATAGAGTCATGGAGAAGCAAGATGTGAGATAACAAGCCATGATCCTCCTGAAAAAATATAAAGTAGTAGAAATGCATTGATTTAATTGTGCGAACTGCTCATTAATATGCCTTG
Organism: Mesocricetus auratus; assembly: GCF_017639785.1. Classification (NCBI taxonomy): domain Eukaryota; kingdom Metazoa; phylum Chordata; class Mammalia; order Rodentia; family Cricetidae; genus Mesocricetus; species Mesocricetus auratus. The sequence goes on from NW_024429190.1 coordinate 91,916,338, forward strand.
CCACTGGCCAAACAATTATAATTAATATTAAGCCTTAGAGTGGCTGTTTGGGAACTGGTGGGCGAGATGAGAAACCTCCATTTACATTTCACTCCTCCATCTATCCTGCTTCTCCATCACCTCTTCATTCTTCTTAGTTGTTTGGGGAGCTGCTGTGTATCATGCACTATGCCTTTCTGTCTCAACAGCTTTACTTGAAAATGTTCAATGTGTAATGTGCTTTTGGTCAGGTTCAAGGCCTTTGGCCTCTGGTAAACCATCAATACTGGACTGTCAATGGATCTCTTTAGATATCCTGAAGTTGCCCCAAGTCATGAAGATCCTGCAGCTATGGTTCTAAAGGACTAGTCCCTTCACATACTCCAGTAAGTCATAGGTGGCATAGATGTTAAGAAGTGCCAACTTAAAGCCCTCCATATGTGCCTGGGTGATAGCTAAGTCTGTCTTGGTGGGAGAACCCACCTCAGATAAGGGGCAGAACCAGCTCTCCCACTCCTAATGAGGGTTGTGACCAGCTTTCCCAAGTGCATTGGCCCACTCTCCTTTGAGGCGCAGGACCAGCTATCCCATGCCAGGCTTATCAGAATCCTCTATTCCCAGGACCCACAAGGGGCTAGCTATCAGGTGTGGGGGTGGAGCAGCTCTCTCCAGACCAGTGAGGGGAGGGGCCAGCTCAGCATGGCCCTTGTACTTCAGTTCATGGTTTAACACATGGTTCACATGGGCCCCTGTAGTAACATGGGCAATGGACATCAAAACAGAGCCAAGCTGCAGAAGGGCCACAGACCAGACATGGATGGCCATCAGCAGCAGCTTTAGCCTGTGTGTCACAGGGTGACAGAACTGGCCTCCCAGATGAGCATGGGACCAGGAGCATCATGGCTTCCAGATTCCAATATGGCTTCCATTCATGGCCCAGGTCCACGGCATCCTCATGGCCTTCAATGGTAACATGAGCCACTGTCATCAATGCGGATTCTGGCTGTGGTAGGACCATGAACCCAGACATAGTCGTAGGCCACAACTTGGGCCAGATGCCACCATGGTCCTAGGTGAAAGTGCAGGCCAGCCTGATCTCCATGGCCCTGGTGACAACCTGACCCTTGGGTACTAACATGGCCTCAGGTGTTGGTCCAGGCCCTGCGGGTCTGCACAGCCTTCACTGGTAACAGGGGCCAGGGGCTTGCATAGGGTCATGGAGGAACTCGTTCTTCATTTCAAATAGAAGCCTTAACTTTCAAGGACTTAACACAGGAAAATAGGAACTTATTTTTTATTGTCTGAATTTTTTTCTGTTAAAAAATATTAAAGAAAGCAAGTCCTATGAAAGCAATTCTCACATTCAGGTTGGACAATTAAACTCTAGACTTGAAAACTGGTTTGAATGAAGGAAATGTCTGAACAGATTATCTGGTGGAAATCCCAGATAGTAAAGGCTTCTACTTCATTTAATTGCCTTTAAACAGCATTTTGGGCAATACTATGTATATTTGTCCCTCAGTGATGTTATCATCTTATATTCTAACTGATTTTTTCTTAGATAGACTAATAAGATATATCATTTTATTTCATAATTGTATGACATGTGTTTAGCTTAAAACATTGAGAATACCATCTCATAAAAACAGTGCTTATGGTGAGTGACAAAAGCATTATAATATTAAGATTGACAGGAAAGGTTGACAGAATAAGACAAGAAAAGTTAAATAGTTTGGAAATCTTTGTATGGAATCAAAGACTACAGACAGCATGGTAGGTAAGATAGAGTTCACTCATTTTTCCTTTTAAGTAGTTGCTATTTTTATCATGCTATAGTTTTATAAATGTTTTCCAAATTTTATTTTAAAATCCAGATACAATTTAAAAACTCGAGAGATGTTTTTCAGTGTTGTCATTCCCTTGACAAAAGCTGAAGCCAACTGAATTGCTGAAGTTACACTCTCAGGGAGTAACAGTGCTCCATTAAAACCAGATAACCTCATTTTAAGAGTTGCACTGTGGGAAAAGCTCTCTAAATTGCAAAGCAAAGGCAAAGATAGTGGTAAGCCCATCACAACTAAGTTAAAATCCCAGGGGTGTTGAAGGAATCTGTGAGCATGTCAGCCATGTAGCTCCGAGATCCTTTCCTTCACAGAAGCACTAAAATATGAGCAACAAACTGTAAGAATCCACCTTGTCATGACTCTGAAAACTAGCCATGGGTATATTGCAAATAAGTGAAGAAGGCACTGTGACAACCACAGGGAAGCTGTGTGCCAGTTGTACCTGTGTTCAATCCCCTCACATCTCTAACATTCCCAACTCACTGGAGGTTTCAAGACAGAAATGCACATTTCAGGTGTGCGTCCTTGGACCCAACTTTGGAGGAAATAAAATAGGTCTTGACCTCAAATAATATTTTAACCTGTGCGAGAACTACCTGACTTTGTTCAACATGATTTGGAGTTTCAGGACAGTTTGACGTATTACTTCTGTTTTTTTATTTTATAATAAAATTATATTTCCTCTTTATTTTTCTTCCCTCTAAATTTTCCCATATACTTTCACTACTCTTCTTCAATATCATGGCCTGTGTTTTCACTAATTTTTTATTTTATGCACATATGTATTTATATAAAAATATATATTTAATCCATATAATGTCACTAGCATGTATGTTTTCGGGTCTGGAAGTTTTGTGACTGATTGGTGGGTTCTTCCACAGGGAAGCGCATCTCTCCCATTCTAAGCTTTTCACGGTTGCCTATAGTTTTTAATTTTTTAATTTTTAATTTTTATTTATTTTTTGTGTGTTTAGGGTTGAGTTTCCATGGGCTTTTCTTTATCTACTTTGGCATATTCACAGGTGTCATCCTTGTTCAATTCACGTTTGTGTAGTCATGCTGGTGAGACTTGATGGGTGCAGGTTCTGATATGACTAGGAGACACAGTCTCACAGCAAACTCCCTGATCCTCTTATAAAGTTTCTGCCCCTCTTTCACAATGTCCCCTAGGACTTGTGAACAGGGGTGTTTTGAAGATGTACCCATTGGGACTGGGTTCCATAACTCCGCATTTTGATAGATAGTGGTTTTCTGTAGTGGTTCTAGTGGTTACTGTTCATTTTAAAAATAGGTTTTCTTGATGAGGGGCAGAGACTATATTTATTTGTGGGTCAGATGTTTATAGATTATTGTTAGAAAGTATTTAGTATATTAATGATTGTAGATTCTTCTTTTTTAGCCATGACTTCATGGATGCAGTAGTCAACTAGGTTTCCAGCACCAGGCATGTTCTCTTTCTTGTTGAGTGAGTTTTGAGTCCATTTAGAGAACTGTTTGTTTTTAGTCTAGGGATATGATCTCATTATTTCTTGAGAATATTTTAAGTCAAATAAGCAACACACTGCCACCTGGGGCAGAAGATTACAGTGGATTACAACAATGCAGATGAAAGCTTGGTGAAAAAAATTTCATTGGGAAAATTGATAAATTGCTCATGTATATGAGGGAATTTAGAAAAACATAAGGAAGCCCAGGCAGACTACAGGATCACATTAAAGAAGTTTTTAAGTTACAGAAGACTGTAAGTTTTCCTTTCTGACTGATGTCTTGGTTAAACAAATGCTGAAGTTAAGGAATATTGCAGAATGAGTGTCTGGCTAAGCATGAAAGAGTGCCCCAAGATAAAGCTAATCTGCAGAGGCTAGTTAGGAATAGAAATAAAAGATGCTAAGAAATGATTATACCTCTGTTAACAAAGAATGGCTCTTTGTAATGAAAATTAAATGTAGGATGCCACCCATTCCAGACAATCTTCTATCACTGATATACAACATGATTTATTTTGGTCCAGAGTCTTGTGAAGTTGCCTAGGTTGACCTTGAACTTGTGATTCTTCTGCTTCATGTAGCCAGGGTTACATAGTAGCCTGATGTACCATGCCAAGCTAAACACAATTTATATGGATTAAAAACTGAAAGATTCTAGAAAAATGATTAGAACTAATGAATGAGTTAAGCACAGTTACAAGATAAAAGCTCAAAATACTAAAATCAACTCTATTTCTATTCACTTGAATGAATAATCTGGAATTAGAAATAGTGTTTATGATTATGATAGTGTCATAGCGAGCTCTATGTGAAATGGCTCCCATACGCTCAGGTGTTTGAACACTTGGTCTCCAACAGGTGGTGCTGTTTTTGGCACATGAAGTCTTTTTGACATGAGCCTTAAGGTGTTATGAGAGAGGCTAGAGAGATCTAGGTCAGCTCCTGCTTCTTACTGTGTTCTGTTTCTGATATTCCAGGTGTAATAAAGGAACTATAACAGGCTCCCACTACCATAAACCCTGATGTACCTTCTGCGTCATGATGGACCATATCCCTTAAAATGTGAACAAAATCAAAACTCTCCTCTATTAGGTTACTTGTTTAAGGTGTTTGGGAATAACAACAGAAAGGTAAATAAGGTAAACATTGAAAAGAGTTAAATACATTGGAACATTAATAGAAACACAAACATGTGCCTGAATCCTATAAAATAACATTGCAAGAAATTAAAGATATCCAAACAAATGGGAAAATACCTCACGTTCATGAATCTAAGTGCTGAGTAGTAAGATGACAGCACTTGTCAGAATCTTTTGTAGTTCACTGCTATGAGTATTGAGGTATCAGTGGATTTGTATTTTTTTTCAATTAGAAGAATACACAAATAGCTAAAGCAAAAAGTTAAACATGGCATTTTTGATTTTTCTTTACCTCAGCAGCACCCCTCCCAGGAATACTTCAAATAATGAAAGTATCTGAATAAATATAAATACATGACTATGAATGTCCAGAGCAGCACTGCGTATTGGATGGATAGGTACACAAATTGCAGCATATGCATACAATGAATTATTCAAACATGAAAAATTGAGAAGTACCCATGCATTATACAGCATTATACAGCATGGATGAAACTTGCAAAAATATTAGTAAGTTTAAAAACATAAATACAAGTGGTTGCACACTGTATGATTCCACAAATGTGAAATAGCAAGAATAGATAAAACGATAGAAACAAGAGTATGGGTAGGGGTTATAAGTATGGTTTTAGGTATGGTGTATAGAAATTAATTTCTTAATTGGTTTCTTTTTGAGGTGTTTAAACACTTGAGTGACTGATATAAGTATTGGTTGTATAGCATTATCATGATCTTTTGTTTTCTTTTATTATTTTAATTTTAAATAGCTTGCTTCACATGTCGATCCAAGTTCCCTCTCCCCTCACCCCTCACCCCTCCACCATCCCCCTATCCTCCCACCCTATCGCCACTTCATTCCACATAGGGGATATCCAGAGTCTGTCATCTCACTCAGGGCAGGGTCCAAGCACTCACCCAAGAGTCCAGGCTGAGAGAGCATCCCCCTTTGTGTTATGGACACACAAAGTCTGTCTGTATGCCAGGGATAAACACTGATATACGGCCCAGGGTCCCATAGGTTGCCCAGGCCTCCTCACTGACCCCCACACTCTGGGGGTCTGGAGCAGTCCCATGCTGGCCTCCCAGCTGTCGGCCTGGGGTCCAAGAGATCTCCCCTGTGCAGATCAGCTGTCTCTGCTGGTTTTGCCAGCCCATTCTTTGTCAATTTGCTCATCACTCTTCTCTCTGTCACTGGGTTCCATGGGTTCAGTTCAGTGTTTAACTGTGGGTGTTTGCCTCTGCTTCCATCAGTCACTTGATGAAGGCTCCAGGATGGTTATAGACATCAAGTTCATTATCAGGAATGGGCGTTCATGGTTGTCTCTCCACTATTGCTTAGCTTACCAGTTGGTATCATCCCTTTAGATCACTAGAGGTCTCACTGGTGCTAGATCTCTCTTCTTACTTATGATTTCCTCTTCCCCCAATTTTACCCCCCACTCAACCTTCCTGTTCCCTCATGACATACTCTCTCTTCCTCTTCTCTCCTCTCTTCTTCCGAGCTCCCACTCCCCACCCCACCCCTCAACGTGTTCCCCAACTGTTCAGAAGATCTTGCCTCATTCCTCTTCTCTGGGGTACCATGCATATCTCTGTTAGGTTCTTTCCTGTTTCCCAGACTCTCTGTCAGTGGAAGTGCAGACTGGCACTATCCTGAGCCATGTCTAAAATCCATATATGAGTGAGGACATATCATGTTTGTCTTTTTGTGACTGGGTTACTTCACTCAGGATGGTTTCTTCCAGTTCTATCCATTTACCTGCGAATTTCAAGATTCCATTGTTTTTTTCTGCTGAGTAGTACTCCATTGTGTAAATGTACCACATTTTCTCTATCCATTCTTCTGCTGAGGGGCATCTAGGTTGCTTCCAGGTTCTGGCTATTACAAATAATGCTGCTATGAACATAGTGGAGCAGATGTCCTATGATCTACTGCTGTGAAGAGACACTTTGATGAAGGCAACTCCTATGAAAGAAAACATTTAATTGGGTTCTTGCTTAGAGTTTCAGAAGGTTAGTTCAATACCATCATGACAATAATCAGACAGGCTCAGTGCTAGAGCAGTAGCTGAGGGCTTTGCATCCTGAGTCAAAGGCAGCAGCCTGAGGGAGAGAGGAGGAAGGGAGTGAAGGAGGAGGAGGAGGAGGAGGAGGAGGAGAGATAGAGAGAGAGAGGGGGGCTACTGTGGGTTTCTGAAACCTCAAAGCCCATCTCCAGTGACACATCTCCTCCAACAATGACACATCTATTACGAAAAAGGCAATTAGCAAACAGTTAATCAATTGGGAATTAAACATTAAATCATACCAGTTTATGGGACCATTCTTACTAAAACTACTGCATCATGTGATAATGAATGCAAACAATATACATTAAAAAAGTTAGTTTCAGCCTGGGCCTGTGGTATAGCCCAGTAAACTGAGCTTCTTGAAAGGCTAAGATGGGAAGTAAAGGCCATGGACGGGTGTAATTACTCAGTGAGTAAAGCTGACATGAGTTTAATTTCCAAGGTCTACATAGTAGAAGGAACAATTGACTTCCTCAAGGTTCTCTGTGACCCCCCCAGGTGTGCCTTGGTATGCACTTGAACATCCAATGCACGCGCGCGCGCACACACACACACACACACACAGACACACACAATGTAATTAATTTTTTTCATTTGAAGTTCAAAGCCAGAACAGACAACTTAGTGGAAACTTATATAAAAATATAAAAGTGAGAAGAAGTCTGGAAGCTCAGTAGGAATGCTTTCCTACAATGTGTGAGGCTCTAGGTTTAATCTCCAGGTCCATAAAGAAAAGGTTAATTTTTCCATGTAAGTTTCACCTAAAAATAATATGTAATGCAATAATGCAACACTATATGTCTTTCCAACATTGTAAATCATAGGTCTTGCATTTTTATGACCAATAAAGGGAGATATTATAAAGTGAGGTCAAAGAACAACTCTTGCCCGAGTACAGAGGAATAGAGGTGAGTATAATTATTGTCGTTAGAACTCACTTCAGAGGCAGCTGGGAAGAGTCCCTGCCATCCAAAAGGGTCACTATCTTCACTCTCAAAGAAAATCAAGTCCAACTATATGACATAAATTAAAGTATTTGTAACATTTTGGTGATAAATGCTTGGCCATCGCTTGTTTCTTAGGTGCATCATATAATTTTGGGAGAAAGGAAATGAAACCATACCTTCCAAGATTTCATTTATTTTATTCAGAAAGCTTAGAAGGAAGATGACTGTACCAAAATAGATGGTAGGACATGATATGTCCTGAGGATCTCTGAATAACCCAATGTCAACAGATATATCAGACTTCACAGTATGACTTGGGATGTAGGCATAGGTGGTCCACATGCTTTACTATGACTTAAATCTTTTTCAAGTTGGGGTATAGATTCTGTGACTATACCTAGGATCTCTCCTTTGAGTACTAATTCCCTGAAATGGCATAGTAGCTATGACTTCATTGAATAGATAGCAGGGGAAACTGATAGTCATTCCTTACAAGGTTATTTCCATAAAAATGACAAAGGGAGTCATGACCTGAATTCAAGAGAGAATTTTACTATCTTTAGAATTGGAGATTTCATGAGAAAAAGATCTGCAGTATGCAGAATTTGTCTTTTTAAAAGACACTTCATGACAAGAAATCTCTTCGTTTTCTGTCCTTTCTCCTTGACTGACAAAACAGAGTTTTAATGTTGACACAGGGAAGCTTTATGAGAGCTCATCTTCTCATCTCTCATTCCTAAGTTCTAAAGCCCTTTTCTTGTAAATAATTTATTTTCTGTTTTACAGGTCCTTTAGCTTCATAGGTAACCATACATTTCTCTGACTGCCAGTATTTCTAGGAATTTCTTGAAGGAAGTAGCATGCCTATCAACCATTCTCTACAGTTAGATTAGTATAATTTGTCAGTTAATATCTACAGAGTTGCAAGTACTTGGTCTCCAGATGAATAATGTTGGGTTTTACTTGGATTGTGGTAGTTTTGATGTCAGCTCTGACACATACCAGACAGGATTTATTGTGGAGAAGCTAATTAAGTCTCTGATGACTTCACTAGAGTACACAGCATTCCCCTACTCTGAGTCCACTTTCCCACACACAATGAATATTGCAAAGTCTCTTACTTGTTAATTCCCCTAACTATTTTTCAAGAGACCTTTTATTATCAGATGACTGCCCTATGTCATTCATCTTCATATTTCAAATCACCTTGCTGCAACCAAAGTCCTTAGTAAAGAAGCAAAGAGTTATTGTCAAGAATATCTTTACCCTTTGCTTTGAATTTAGGAAACATCAGTATATTGATTTAGATATTATAACATTTAATATGTCATATTACTTAATTCTCATGACTTTCTATGCAGCAGGTAAAAATCACCTGTGAACTTATAGAGAAAGGGACTGTGACTCAGGAGAAGTGTGTCATTCCTGATAGAGCTAATATGTCATATGGCCCTGGACCACTAGTCTACTGTACTGCTTGTAAGAATCCTTGACTGGCTTTTTCAAGTCCATAGGGGGGCTTACCTTTCTGAATGGAAACAGAGGAGGAGTGCATGGGGAGGGGGTAGATGGGAGTTTGGGAGGGGATGGGTGGAGAGTAGAGAGGGAGAAACGGATTGGTATATAAAATAAATGAAAATGTTAATTAAAAAGGAAGTCTGGGCTGGATACCTTGTTCTAATTGTCATACCTGAGGATTTAGATATACTGAAATGATGCAGCAATGAGCAATAATGAGACAATGTGTATATGAATGGTTCAGAATATGGTGCCCAGTAGGATGGGGAATAGTAGGATATAATATTGAATTAAAATAAACATAAAGAAGTACAGTGTTCTATTTCCACACTTATTCCTTAGAAGAAAACATTCTTAAACTTTCTGCAGGTTGGTTTCTCTGGGAATCTCTTCTACTTAAGGAATATGTTGGCATTTCTTTACTTGCCCACCAAATACCTCTTGGATCTTTTTCCTGTAGTAAGGACATTACTTGTTATATTACTGTCCTTTTTACTTCTATTGCAAATTTCAAACTTTTAATTCCCATAAAGGTAATTTTAATGGATTTCTTTCTTTCATTGATTTCTAATAGTATCTATCAGTTGAAAAAAAACCTGTTAAACAGGGTTTCAGCACTTCCTTACCCCATTTTGTGCTTTTTATGATAACAAGGCCATTAACATTTACAATCAGTTGGATAAGCACAGACAACTCTTCTATTCTTTGTTTGTAGTTTTATCCTGAAGGGAGAATAACTCTCAGTAAGAAGCATGGTCAAAATTCTTATTATCTAAAATATTCTTAATAAGCTCAAAAGTATATAGAAAATTAAAGGTAACTTAAATGGAATTGGTATGAGCATCTGTACCCCAGTGAAACATGGTCTTTAGTATGTGATCATCTGAGAGTGAGTGTGCGTCCCTGGAACTTATGCTACAGATAGTTATGAGTTTCCTGATACGGATGCTGGTAACCAAATCAGCACCTGTATGAGCCATAGCTTGTCTTAACTGTAGAGCCATTCATGTTAGGAATAAGGCATAATGGGCTGGGACCACAGGTAAAAGGTCCCAATCCTGAGCTGGGACCATGAGGATCAAAGACCAGGGGGCACGGTGTGATGGACAGTGTGCAGATGGGGAAACAGAGACCTATAGACATGACTCATATTGAAAGCTTTATTGAGGAGGAGATAAGAAAATAAGGGAAAGAGACACTGAGACAGGACAGAGAGAGGACAGAAAAGAAGAAGAAGACAGGAAAAGTCCTGTCTGCCCCAGGGGAACAGCATGAGAGAGAACTTAGTGGGTAGGGGATCTTTCCTTTAAAGGAGTTCTTTGCAGATTACTTAGCTATGGAATCCCTGACTGACCAGGGTTCTTCCTGAGTGCATTCTGCCAGGTGATAGGGTGAGGCTAGTACATTGCCTGAATTTTTAAATCTGTACATTCCAAATATTTATAATGCTATAATGCTTATACTATGGCATAGGCTGTGACAGGAGTATCTTAATTACAGAAAGATATTTTATAATTTATTTATTGTTTTTAATGTATCTAGGCTGCAATATTTAATATATCCCCTGCCTCTACTGCTTTCTCCACCTTCCCTTTTCTCCAGATCCACTACTCTTCCATTTCTGTTCAGAAAAGAGCTGGCCACCCATGGATATCTATTAAAACATGGCAAAACAAGATCACAATAAGACTAGGCACAAACCCTCATATCAAGGCTGGATGAGGCAACTAAGTAGGAGGAAAAGGGTCCCAAGAGCAGAAAAAAGACTCAGAGATACCCCCATTTCCACAGTTAGAAGTCCTACAAAAATACCAAGCTAACAACCATAACATATATACAGAGGACGTAGCATATACTCATGCAGGTTCTGCGATTGCTGTTTCAGTCTCTGTAAAACCTATTGGTGTCCTTGACCCCTCTGGCTCCTTCAATTCTTCCTCCCCCTCTTCCATGGGGTTCCTAAGCTTCAAGGGGAGGGACATGATGGAGATCTCCAGTTTGCGTTCTCTCTTCACCTAATGTTCACCTGCGGGTCTCTTCAACTGCTCCAATCAGCTGCCAGCAGAAACATTTGATGATGATTGGGCTATACACCTATTTATGAGTATACAGTAATATCATTAGGAATCATTTTATCGAATCTTTTCTATCATAGGTCTCTGGACTATCTGGCATCCTGTAACTTGTCCTCCAGACAGTGATGTGCGTGGGATCCCTCTTGTGGCATAGGCTTCAGATTAGATCAGTCATTGATTGGTCACTCCGGCAAGTTTTGTGCCTTCATTACTCCAGTACATCTTGAAAGCAAGATAGATTGCAAACGTAAGGATTTGACTAAATTGGTGTCCTAGTCCCACTACTAGAAGTCTTGTCTGCTTACAGAGGACGGCTTGTTCAGACTCTGAATCCTTCATTACTGGAGTCTCTAGAGGGTCACCATCGTGGTGTCCTTGGGAGTTTCAACTACACCAAGCTTCCACATTGTACACTCAAATGTCCTCCATCCCCCTTGTCTATCCTGATACTCACTCCCTCCACTGCTCTTGATCCACCTTGCTTGCTCCTGATCCCATTCCCATCCTTCCCCAATCCACTTGCAAAAAATATCCTATTTCCCCGACCCAAGGAGTTCCATGTGTCCACTTTGGACCCCTGCTTGTTACCTATCCTCCCTGGTTCTGTGGATTATAACATGAGTATCATTTAAATAATATTTAATATCCTCTTATTAGTAAGTATATACCATATTTGTTTTTCTGGGTCTGGATTACCTCACTCAGTATAATTTTTTCTAGTTCCATTCTTTTGCCTGCAAATTTGATGATGTCATTTTTTCTTAACAGCTGAGCAATAATCCATTGCTTAAATGTACCACACTTTCTTTATTCATTCTTCTGTTGAGGGACATCTAAGTTGTTTCTAGTTTCTGGCTATAATAAAAAAAGCTGAGTTGAGCAAGTGTTCTTACGGTAGTATGGAGTGTCTTTGGATATATTTCCAAGAGTACTATAACTGGATCTTGAGGAAGATAAATTCCAAGTTTTCTAAGGAACTGGCATATTGATTTCCATAGTGGCCGTATAAATTTGCACTGCTACCATTAATGAAGGATTGTCTTACCTTGTCTTGGTAAAGTTTGACAGTCTCCTTTGTGTCCTGCTTGACCAATTTGGACAGGATAGTGTCAGAAGTTGAGGCAAGGGAAATTTATTTGCCTAGTGACTAATTTTTGTCACAAAGAAAGCAGAGTCATATGAAAGTTTTTTTTGATGCCCATCATATTCTATGAAATAAATTGGTGCTGCCAGCAACAGGCATGTCTCACTGACAAGAAAATCTTTGTTATTAAAAGTTTTTAAGCCGGGTGTTGGTGGCGCACACCTTTAATCCCAGCACTCGGGAGGCAGAGGCAGGCAGATCTCTGTGAGTTTGAGGCTGGGCTCAACCGACAGCCTCCAAAACAATACAGAGAAGGTTTTTGAAGTGTTGAAGATCACCTCTCTATCTAAATATATTTGTTTAATCTTGAAAACATACCTAATATGACTATAAATTTGGTTATTATAGATGAATAACTACTAACCTGTATTTCTTAATTATAAATTATATTTTTAAATGAGCTGTATAAGCACAATACTTCAAACAAGAGTAGAAACATACATACAGTATAACAGAAATAATTTTAAATTTGTATCAATAAACCAAAATCCATACCAAAATATTTTGAGATTAATAGTTGCCTTTTGGATTAAAGTACATTAAATAATCTACCCCTTTATCTTATTTCATTATTTCTGTATATATCCAATCTTTTTCCTTTAGGAAATGATCTTTGAATTCAACACCTTTATTTAGTGTTTTGTCTTGACCATGACCAATGACAACTTGTAACCAACCCCTTTCAAATGATGACAAACATCCATCCATCTTTTGGGAATGTGGATGTTGTTCTTTCTAGACTACTTCCTGTGTTCTGGGGGGATTGGCATCTTTAGGGGATCCTGAGACAAAACAGGATTATGGTCAAATACTGGGTGGATCAGTCTGTGAGGCTGGACTACCTTAGCCATCAGCCTTTAAGCTTTTCTGGATTTAGAAGTCTGAGGAAACTGTAACAGAGGTACCCTGAGGTGTTGGATCGCCTGGGCCATCTGTTTTTATTGGTATCTGGTCTGCTTGCTCTGAAAATATGTAAACTTTCAAAGGTAACATACATATCTGTATTAATACAAGTAAAGACTGTGTGTTGCTCACTAGTCAGCCAAAGTAAGATTTTTTTTGTTTTATGTTTGAGTAGGCAAAAATATACATTGTGCATCTAATAGTTTATCTAGATTTATTTCTTTATGTCTATAGCCAAGATTTTCAGGGGTCTTCCTTAATCAAACCTGATCTTTTTCAACCCTGAATGAATCCACAGCCTTTCCTTTTCTGTGGGAACAAAAGCATAACCTCTTCCCCAAAACAACATACAAGACTAGATAGCCACATTTGACTCCATTTTCAAACTTTTCTTTAAAACTTTCTCTGGCTTCATTGGTCAACATTTGTAGAGAGCTTTTTTTGGTCAGGACTGCCAATTTCCCAAATAACCACATAGAAACTTATTATTAATTATAAATGCTCTCCCAATAGGCTTGTTACTAACTAGCTCTTAAAACATAAATTAACCCATGCCCTACCATGTGGTGGTACCTTTATTCAGCATGGCCTATTCATCTCCTTCTTCTTTTTTGTCTGAATGCTGACTCTGCCCTCCTCCTTCCCAGCGTTCTCTCAGTCTAATCTCTTTCTGACTAGCTATTGACCAGTTGGCTCTTTATGAAACCAATGAACACAAAACGTCTTCACGTTGTTCAAAAGGATTATTCTACAGCAGTGTGGGTCTTGTTGGAATTCAGAAAATAACACCCCAGACTATGACCTTTGGGCTAGTGGACACTTGCTTAAAGGAACTTGAAAGGCCTACACTGCTGCCTCTGACCATCCTCACTCTCTACCCAAGCACAAGTTAAGACATTCTCTGAATTCCCTTAATTATGTAAAGACCAACTATATTCAAAATAAGCCAAATTGCCTTCTAATCTTCTTACTAAGATTTTATCATTGAGAAAGTTTAAATTTGTATCAAAGAGGAAGAAAATAAAATGCAAAGCCTAGAGCCTAAATTTCATCCCAGAGCATTGTGTAGTTTTCAAGACACCTCACTTCCCTAGAAGCCACTTGTATTTCTGTAAATTTCCTATAGCAATTATTTTTCTCTCCCATATGCAGAAAGGAACATCCTTCTAAATCTGAATTATAGGTGTCTCTCTTCCTCACAACATTCCCATATAAGAGAATACTTCTTTATCTCCCATCCATCTTTCCATTGCCAATATATTCAAAGCAGACTAAAAGATTCAAGCTTTCACGATTCTTTCTGCAGTAAAAAAAAATTCTCTATGCCTTTACAGTATTAAAAGCATTCCTCAGTGAAATTCTTTCATGTAATCTCCTTTCTAGGCAGCTTCCTACAGTGTCGAACACACCATACCAGGAGTAGAAAAGTAGTGGGTGAACTATAAACACAAAAAGTAAGAGTGAGTGTTTCCATAGTCTCTCTATCAGCAGAGAGAGGAGTGTGGAATAAATTACACTGTACACTATTTAAGCCATATTGGTATTAAAAAGAAAATAAAATTCAAGACTGTTGAAATGTAAGAAAAAAACTATCTATAGAGAAGATTGGTGGGTCAACATGGTAATTTTATAATTAATTTATCATCAGCTTGTATATATTCCCCTTGAAATTATAAAAAAATGTCAGCCTTGGAAACTATGTCAGTAATCAGTTTTGTAGAATTTCCTTCCAGCACATATACCAGAAAATCAGATAGAGGAAAGGACAGATAAACTGAGATTAAATACATTTGGAGGTAAACATTTATTTATCCCACTAATTCTAATTTTTTGACACCTCCAATTATCAAAAATTCTAGTTTATGTGTGTGGGGGAAGGTAGAGGACAGGCAATAGACATGAGACACTGTCTGTTAGGAAGAAGATGGTCCATTGGCCACATTTTTTGAGGAAGTGAATTCACTTAAATACTTGCAATGAATATACTGGGGAATATTACACTAAGTAAAAATGTATCCTCTCTCTCTCTCTCTCTCTCTCTCTCTCTCTCTCTCTCTCACTTTCTCTGTCTAAGATTACTAGTTTAAGTAGACAATGTTGTTTCACCTGACTTGATCCTCCTTTTGGAATAAGCTAAGAAAAGCAATAATCTGACAGAAGTAATTAAAATTCTAGTAAGAAAAGTAAAATTCTCAACTGCTCAACTGACTTGCTCTTGTTTCCTAATAACCGGAAATTATAAGAAGTTACAATCTTTAACAGAATTTTTTCCCAAGTCTTTGAAAGATCAGCTGTTTGGTAGATGATCTCAGTTGGTCAAACTTCTTCTAGTTTCTCCTCCAGAAAACCAGAGAGAATAGTTCAATGTTTGTGAAGTTTGGCTTAATTCAAAGAAGAAAGATGGGAAATACTTGAAACAGATTCTTAACATAAAAGAAAAAATGGGAAGCCCAATTCAAATATGTTAAAGAGCTGAGAGAAAAAATTGCAAAAATGAAAGTGATATAAAAGATTGCAGAGAATGAAAAGTGAAATTTTTTGATACCACAAACATTTGCATGAAGAGGAAAGCATCTTGCATTCTGTCTTCTAAAGCACAGGTATGAATGTGTATATAACTAAAATCTGCTGGCTAATATTGGAGGGGGATGCCTGTCAAGGACCCCTGCAAGCCTCCAGGCCTGAAGGCAAACAATCCACATGAGGTGAAGAATAAAACTCAGGTAAGCACCAGTTCAGCAGGTTTTAGAAACTCCCAGAGTTTGACTTCAGGGTTTATTTCTCTTACACATTTAAGCACAGTAAAATTTTGGGGAAGGTTTTCACATGACAATTATCACAGCAAAGCTTTAGCTACATAGAAACTCCCTAGCAAAGTAGCAGGCATCTGTGACCTGTGGCACCTGCCTTTAATCCTAGCACTCCGGAGGCAGAGGCAAGCAGGTATCTGAGTTCGAGACCATCCTGATCTATAGAGTGAGTTCCAGGACAACAAGGGCTACACATAGAAATCCTGTCTTGAAAAAAAACAAAACAAACAAACAAAACAGAATGAATTTATTGACTGATGAACAGTACACAAGGCATAGTCATGAGGAGGAAGTTTTTGTAATAAGCACAAGGATAGATTCTATTGACAATGGATACAAAATGCATGGGACCTTGTTCATGAGGATGGGTTCTATTTGCTGAGAAACTAAGATCAGGATAAGGGCCCAAACAATGCTCAGGATATTGGGGGATTCAGGAGAGCTGGCCCCAAAGAATATCAGAAGGATCGCCAGGTAGTTAGACAACATTCACTCCAGCCTTCCAAGTGACCAGGCATCAGTCAGCTTTCTTCGTTTGAAGAAAATAGGCCCGTATGTTTAACAAGTCTGCTTCCTCCAATGCTTTCTTTAAGCTGAGTCTTCCAGCATCATTTGATTTATTATTGTGTTTTCTTGGCCAACTGTGTGAGGCTTTGAATTAGTTATCTTTGATCATACATGAGACCATAGAAAAAGAAGTATGCTGTGACGTGTATTCTTCCCACCAGTTGTCTGGGCCCTGCCGAGCTGTCTGAACTCCCAAATAGCATACAGGGCGCTATATTAATTATAAGTTGTTGGCTGTTTGCTTTGTTTCTTACTGGCTAGCCCTGAATTAAGTATTTAGCCCATAATTGCTGATCTGAGTATTTCCATGTGGTCTTCGCTTACATAAATATTCTGAATTTTCAAGTAATCTACCATGTTTCTCTAGCTATGATTGCTCATCAACATTTCTTGCTTGCATTGAGAAGGGAGTTATTTCCCTCAGAAATTCCTCTACTTTGACCTCTATGTTTTCCTGGTACAAGGTTTCATTACCTTTCTGTTGATTTGAAAGTAAAGGAAGGAGCTCAGATCTGCTCTCTGTATTTTTATTGACTTTGAAGATATGTGTGGTATTGAGTAAGAGGTTTGCCTATTTGTTTTTTTTTTGTTGTTGTTGTTCACTTGTAGAACTCCTAAAGTCTAGTACAACTTATAGAATGTGCATGTGTTTGTTCTATCGAAGTCAGTGATAGAATCCATCATGATAGACAATTAATAGTGTAGCTGCAGGAGAAGCAAGCAGAGACATCACATTATTAACTGCAGCAGTAGAAATGTAATCCAACATGTTTGTGACAAATCAAAACACCATGGAGCTGGAGTTAGATCTCTAAGATCTCTGCCACCATTATGCTACTTATCTTGGAAAGGGTAGTCTTGACATGTTATTAATTTCTATTTCCTAAGGCTGTTGACCAGCTCATCTTAAAAATTATCTGGGATATCTCAGTGGTCCCATTGTAAACAAATTTACTCCAAAAAGCGATTAAGAAATTTTTGATAGAGAGGGCATAGAGATGCAAAGCACATGATTTCCCAGTTTGCTGACACAAACACGAAACACCCCTTCCCCATGCTAAAGATCATGGTAGCAATAATCAATTTAATAATCCTAGTGATTTAAACTACAGCTGATCTGCTGGTATCAGTCAGTTCTCCTTGTGCCTATACACCCAGAAGAGAGAAATCTGGCAGATACAACTAGAATACATATCTTTCTCAGCTGTGCTGGGCATTCTGCTCTTCTAGCTGGCTTTGGTACCCCATATCTCTTCCTAGCAGAAGTTAACTCCATTGGCATGTGGCTGACTATTGGCTCTAGCTTAGCTCACTGGAGCTGATCTGTGACCACTGCTATAGGTCTCCTGATTTGCTTCTTGGATTCCTTCAGAAGTGTCCACATAAGAGTTAACAATATATATGAATCCTGTCCTTATCACATGGGAACTAATATTATTAGAGAAAATAATGTCTGGTCTAAGGCCACGGCCAAACCTGAGATGAGACTGGAGTGTTTATCTGTCTATCACAATATCCTCCTTTCTTTTCTTTCTGCTTTCCAAGGGTACACCATAGGGAATACATTCCTCTCATTGGGAAGGAAGCTTTTCCATTTTATTGTCATATGTGGCGAAGCTCTTCCCAAACTGTTGGAGGATTCCAAAAGTGTGCATCCTTCAGGTGTGCTAGTTACAATTTTAGATGGGCAAGAGTAAGGCATTTCAAACACTACATCTCAGCAGTTCTTGGCTCTCCAGCCTATTTTCCCGTGGCAAAAATCGTAGCTTTTTAATTTTTTAAACTCAGAAACCAATTATTGCTCTGATCTTTCTCCTTTCATTGCTTCTGAGACATATGTTCAACTTCCTGCAGGAAGACAGATAAGGTTACAAGATAGTAGATATTAATATTATTCAAAATAGCAACACATTGAAATTACTTATGAATACAGAAGAATTATCATATTGTATTAGAGATGAAAATTACCCAATAATTAGTAAATTATAATCAAATAGAAAAGTATGAACATAAAGTTAATTTTAGCACAATAGTAGACTGGCAGATTTTTTTCTTATATTTTCATTACAGCTTATCTTTTGCAACTATAAATTATTTTTATAATTTGATGAGACAATGCCACATTGTACTTAACACACAATTTGATTTCATTGTTATTTTAATATTTGGATAGTTACTTTCTTACAGCTTTGCATATATGTTTTCTTAAGTGAGAATTTCATTCATCACTTCAAATATTCAACTATTTATCAGTCCTTGGTATCATGATTGTAGTGTTTTGAAGGAGAATATTCCCTCATATGGTCAGATAGTTGAACACTTGACCCCAGGTGATGGCATTGTTGGGGAAGTTTAGATCTCTCATTCTGGAACCAAAGCCAAAATAAATTCTTCTTTCTATAAATTGCCTTGATCATGATGCTTTAGCACAGCAGCAGAAAAGTAATTAATAAAATACTATTTACTTAAAGATGATTTAATACAAAATTGTTAACTATAATTAGCACTGTTATAATGAAAGCGGAATGAAAGTTAAAGTGTTGAAGAGAGATTTTATTAAGAATAAACAAACAAAATCTATTTTATTAAGAGTGACTCTAATATGGAAATGGGCTAAGTACAAATAAAATCGCATCAGTAAAGAATTTACAACAAAGAAGTGAATGATGGATAGACTATTACTAAAAGAAAACAGAAAGAAAACAGAGTCTGGGAGTTCTGCCTAAACTGTCCTAACCCAGCAGGATTCAGGCCGAAGGCACACTAAGAGGATAACATGTTCTCCTAGGTGAGGAGGGGCTTAGATTAGATATCAGATAGAGTAGATAAGAATTCTGTTCAACTTGGCAGAACTCCTGCTAAAACCAGACTCTGCAGGAACTTCACAGATGGGCCATGTTGAGAGGATTCAGGGAATCTGACTTAAGTTAGGTCAACTAAGAATAATCTTTGAATAGAAAGGTGATTGGTAGGAAACCAAAATGCTAAAAAGTCAACATTTAAGCCAGCGATTGTTGGAAAGAGCTTCATTCACAGAGATGGAAGAGCAAAAGAAAGAATTCTGAAAACAGTAAAATAGAAGCAAAGCCCCAGAGGGCTGAAACACAGACATCTGCAGGAGCTCGGTGGGTATGTGATAGTTTCTCCCAGGCTGGGCAGACAGTAGACTTGTTTTGCAATTGATGGAAAAATTGTAGAGTGAGCCCTGCCTCTGTGCTGCAGCCAGAATAAAGAAATAATGCTCAGTTTAATGTTGTTTGTGCTCGTGCCAGGTGGAGGCTGATTGGGAGCAGGTGCCTGTCTCTCTGTCAGCCTCAGACTAGTCTTCTCTATTGTGGTCTACTGGTAGAATCTAACAAAGAAGCAAGGAGGCGGATTGCATAGTTTAAGCTCACTTGGTAGATCAGAGCAACAACCAGTAGGTGTAAAACTGGAAAATGTTACTTAATAACTGCACAATTACAGAACAATAGACTTTCTTAGACATAAAATGAATGCATAATCTTATAATTCTAATAACTTTGAAGACAGTTATTGTGATATTATATGGGTTCCTTGTTCTTGATTAAGAACGTTTTAGATAAGGGGATTGAAAACAGTTGAGCACATTTTGTACATGTCTGGTTCCTAGTGTAGATGAAATTTGAGAGAAAAGGAAAGGTCAAAGGGACCTTTGTTCCAAGGCTTCCAAGGCAGGCTCTTAAGTCTTCCAGTATTCTACAAGTGTGCATATTGAAGACTGTATTTAAGATTAATTTTGAAGGTCATCCCTACTTCAGAATCTGATACTAAAATGAATTAAGCCTGGATACTGCTTGACTTAAATTTCTTGAAGAACAAAGTGATTTGCAAGGGTCATGGCTCCTCATGAATGGATATACTCAGAAGCTTGTTCTGTGTGTCTAGTGATATTGAGATCAAAGTCTCCAAATGTTGTACATAAAATATCACTCCTTTCCAAAAGATACATGACTAGTGAAGGGACATGATGACGATTGACACTTGTGTAAAATAACCTTATGACATTCCCTTCTGGACCTCCAATCAGCTAACAAATTATTTCCTCTCATTTCCTATACATTCTGTATATACTACCCAATGACAGTGGCATTATATGCACATGTACTCTCAGAGGGTTTCACAAAAAATATTTTTGCAAAGACATGATGCCATTGGTTTCTTAGTTTGTTGGGCAGTTGTTTAGTAGATGTATAGATCTTGCAGTTGAAGACTCAATTATGTTTGAGCCTCAAGTCGAGTAGAAAGATAAATTGTTTACATGGAATATTCAGTGCCGTGCCCGCTGTGCAGCATGTATCCAAGAATGTGGCGAGGGTGTCGGGATTGATGACACAGATACCAGTCGGTTGCGGTTGCGTTAAGAAATCTTTATGCTCCCCAAGAAGGCTCAGGAGAACTCTCCAAGAAATAAAACTTCCCTCCAGAAAAGCTTCTGCCATACATACACCCACACAGGCACACACATCCCCCTTCCTCCTCCTTCTGGCTGGTGGTTAAATTCCTGACACCAAAATCAGCATCCCAGGGGGCAGGAAGAGGTGGCTAGCCATTGGAAAGATCAAAGTCATGGTGTTTCAGTGAGCTAGCCCTTATCAGGAACTTACAGCTCCTGTAAACATTTCTTAGGGCAATGGATTGTTTTCAGTAAACATGTTTTCAGTAAACATTGTTTCACAACTGCCTGCTCCCAGGCTGAAGGAGAAGTGGGTTTCTGGCCAAGTCTGTTGTTACCACAATTCAGCATCATGGAAGTTTGCTCCTGGACTTTTTCAAGAAATCCACTTCCTTACTCAAGAAGAAACTCTAGAATTTTGAGGAAAGTTATTTTCAAACTCTTATTTTCTGTGATGCTGTGACATGTTCATTCAGTTCTTGGCCAAGATTGTTTTTTAGAGGAAAACACAGATGATATTACATTTTTAATGCTGACTGAAAATGGGGTATCATGCTTTTAGAGCATTTTTCAAATAGCCTAGGACTGTGATGGGCATCAATACAATATTCATAGAATTTAGAATTATTAAAAGACCCTTTCACATTCTTTTGTAGAAGAAAAAAGATTTATTTATATGCATTGAAAACAATATTTTTGTTAAAAAACAAATGCATATGTATCATGCAAAACTTACAACAGACAAGGCAAATGAAAAAGTAAAATAAAATCATCAATAATTATATCACATAGAAACAATGTTGTTCATATTCTGATGTTAAGGTTTTAGTTTAAAGCTATACAAGATAAATATATACATATAGATGCTTAGTATAGATACATTATTAAATATAAAATCATGATTGTATTCTGATGTTCTGACTTCAGTTTTAGGCAACAAAACATGTTTGTACATACATATTTGTGTATACAGATACATATATAACATTACACATATAGTGTTAAAATGTAAAACAGTTGACCTATGAAATGTAGAAATGTTTAGTCAATAGTTTTAACTATATCACAACTTAGGAAGATAGTCAGCTCAACAAAAGCATTTCTTTTTTTTTTTTTTTTGAGACAGGGTTTCTCTGTATTGTTTTGGAGGCTCTCCTGGAAATCGCTTTGTAGACCAGGATGGGCTTGAACTCACAGAGATCTGCCTGCCTCTGCCTCCCAAGTGCTGGGATTAAAGGCGTGCGCCACCAATGCCTGGCCAACAAAAGCATTTCTGTGTTCTAATTTTAAATGAATCTTTGACATTACATTTTTGGAATAATATAATTATTTAAGTGATTTTTTTTTAGTTACCATCAATGATTGCTCTATTTTTCTTCTGTAAACAATGCTATTAGATACACCTATTTAAAACTGGAGTTTTGCCTAAACAAACTTGTGTTTACTTACTATTCAGTTCCTACTCCTACCTACATGTGTGGACTGTCTTTACTTCATCTGAAATATGTTCATGTCCTTTACTTCCTTAAACAATTTGAGTTGACTTTTAGTATCTATCACTATTCTTGTATTTCATTGACAGTGGTCCAGGTTGTGGGGATCATTTTGTTTTGGGAATTATTTCCTGTGGCCTGTGAAGCTTCCCTCTGTCTTCATTGTTTTGAGTTTTCTGAAAATGAGTAATGAATAATGAGATGCCCATATAATATTTTCGACTAGAATAACTTATTTTTCTTCGTTTTTAAAAGAACTGTTTTAAAATTTATGCATGCTAGTGTGTATGTATGGGTAACATGCTAGTGTGTATGTATGGGTACCTTCAAAGAAGAAGACACCATATTCTCTTGAGCTGGGGTTTTATGGACTGGTTAGCTAACCAATGTGGGTGCTGCAGACCAAACTGCACTCCTCTCCAAGATCAGTAAGCATTGTGAACCACTGAGCTTTCTCTCCAGCATTGTGTTTAATTTTCTTGAACAAACGAGCGGTAGAAGAAAAGAAGGAAGGAGGAATGGTGATTCAAGACCTTTGTAAAAGAGGTTTTTCCTTGGGTTGTTTTAAGGTTTCATTTTCACCTGTTATTGGAGAGAGTTTGGTTTAGAGTCCACATTTGTTTGAATCCCTAAGCACTTTAATTAATACAAATCTCTTCATAGGCCATATCTAATTCTGGAATGCAGTCAAAGTGTGAGACATAATGACAACTATTGTAGACCCATCTGTTGGTCTTTGCTACCCCAAGATATAGTTGTAGGAGACTAGAACAGGTAACCCACAAGTAAGCCTCTTAGGCATCGAGATTGTATTTTGTGTGTTTGAGGACATAAGCGATGCTCTCATAAGTTATACTCATAAAAACAAGAGAAATTCACATCAAGAAAAGAAGTCCCCATTTGTAAGGGTGTCTCCCTGTTTGCCCATGGAAGGGAATACAGACTAAACTTACAGAGTTCAATCTTCAGTGTAGTAGGCACCAGAAGGAAATCATCACTGCAGACCTCATTTTCCTTCAACTATTAAATAAGTCCTTCTCCTCACCCCTTTTTGTGTCAGTGTCAGAGAAGAAGAGCAGTACACTTTGGATCTGGAATGTTGCCAGAGCCTGTATGTGAAAGGCTGCATCACCAGCCCGGCACTATTAGGAATGATAGGGCCTTTGAGAGATGATTTCCAGTGGGATATCTTTAGAGTTAGGTGTGTGGCCCTGAAGGAGATGTCTTCACATGATGTGTTTCTTCACAATGCCCTGCCCCCTGAAACCTACCTAGATCAAAACTGTAAGCCCAAATAAACCTTCCCATAAGTTGATTATCACAAGCACCTGCAATGGTAATAGGAAATTAATAATGATGAATTTACACCTAAATTATAAGTCCAGGAAATTGAGTTATGACAATAAATTTATCTCTGTATTTTGTTTTACATAGATGGGAGATATGGGTTGTCCTTGACTTGCTATGTCAGAAAGAGCCTCTATACTTATCTATACTCTCTCAAAACAGAAACTAAAATGCACTTAATATGTCTCACTTACCAAACACTACAGTTCATCCACGCAACCAACAAATACTGGTTATTTCCATTCTTTATTATGCTGGTTACTGGAATCTTTAGCTCTTTCTTACTGCCGAGAATTGTGAGAAAATCTGAGCACAGCTTACCCATAGCCCAGAAAAGATTAAGACCCTATATTTATCCCACAATTTTAAACAAATACATATGTCTTTTGAACTATAAGTAAGCTGAACCATACTAAGTTGGAGGTCATCTGCCTACATAATATTATAATTCTGTTATGTTTCTCTTATTAGTTTGTCTTTTGTTACAGAGAATACCAACTAGGAATTTTGCACTGTATTTCCTGTCTTGCAGAAAGTATTTTGCATTTGTGATCAAAATATTCAAGTCAGATATTATTGCTGGCAGAAATTGAAAAAAATGATGGGAATAAATGAATAGCGTGTACATTAGAACAAACAGAGGTTGTTATTGGTTACATGACTTATTTTTCAGTGAAAACTCAGGCAATTGGCTATGGTTGAATATGAATTCTATTGCATGGAGAATGCATAGAATCATGGAGTTACTGGAAACTAACCTGCAACCTTCCTTTATAAACTATAGTTTAATCAGCTTTCCATATTTTTTTCTTGAAGATGAACCCAAATCCTTTGGACAAAATGAAAAAGGACAGCTTTTGGCATTTACCCCTTAAAAGATAAGATTTTGTTTCCCTCATGATTTTTGGGCCTATAGAATCAAGTAAGAAGAGAAAGCACATTAAATCCCACACAGAGCTTTTCAACATGAAAAACTCTTATGTGGATTTGGTATTCTTTCTTCTGTCTTTACAGCTAAAGCTGCCCAAGAAATCACTGACTTCGATAGAACAAACACATGCACATTCTATAAGTTGTACTAGACTTTAGGAGTTCTACAAGTGAACAACAACAACAAAAAACAACAAATAGGCAAACCTCTTACTCAATACCATACATATCTTCAAAGTCAATAAAAATACAGAGAGCAGATCTGAGCTCCTTCCTTTACTTTCAAATCAACAGAAAGGTAATGAAACCTTGTACCAGGAAAACATAGAGGTCAAAGTGGAGGAATTTTTGAGGGAAATAACTCCCTTCTCAATGCAAGCAAGAAATGTTGATGAGCAACAATAGCTAGAGAAACATGGTAGATTACTTGAAAATTCAGAATATTTATGTAAGGAAAGTTGTATAAATAAATTTTAGACATAGGAGTGAAGATTAAGATTTTTTGTCATCTTAGTTCTGATTTATTTAGCAAGCTGTCTTTTGAAGAGGTAATTCTGCCCTCTTTTGAACCATATATCAAGTACAGAAACAGTGTGTTAACATTATTTCCTCTTTGTTCATGAAGTTCATGCTGTGATAATGCTATTTATTCGTCAATAAAAATTGTAGCAATAAGCAGCAGCCATTGAGGATTTTACTAAGACCCAGGACCCATTCTAATGTCTTATATCTGTTATCTCTTAGCCATCAAACAGTTTCCCTCAGTTTACCTAATGAGTGTTTACAGAATGTTTGCAGACAACTTTCTACCTTGCATTTCCTGGTGAATCACTGCTAGAAGAAAAGCAACTGAAAGGAAACCCCACACCCAGTCTTGACCTTCAAGATATAGCTTGATATCTGCTCTGTGAGATGGGCACTGTGATCATTCCAGTTTGAAGCAGATTGTGTAAAGATCCAGAAAACAATATGCCTCAATCAAGAACGTACTGGTTCTAAGGCCAGATGGTGGACTTTCTTTATGGGCTTCATGTTGCTGGGTTGTCAAATAGTTAGTTACCTTTTGGGTTATTAGCTCCCACAACTCTTGTTTTCCTTTCCTCTAAAATCTGTGGTTAACCTTGACCACAGAGTTCTCTGAATAAAGAACTTCATCTTGTTTTGATTTATGCTGAATTCATATCTGTTTCCTCACTAGGGTCTTTTTCCCAAAGGCAGGTTCCATTTTTACATGTAATTTCACCCACCCATATACAAGTTTGTGGCTATGCTGTTCAGTGAGGCAAAGTTTTAATCAGTGTGGAGTATGAATACAGGCACTAAAGGCTAAGTCAGAAATGAGGAAGAACTTGAAGAACAGTGTCAGATGGCTGATGTTGAGGTCACACTGCTTTCTACTGTGGAAGACCTTTGGGATTCTGCACAGAAGTTATTTACACATCTTAAAGTTGATGATTGGAAGGTGTTATTGTGAAATAGAATCAGTTCACTTGTTAAGATTGTTTTCAACTATGGTGAATGAGGTACATACCCTAGGGCTGCTGGTGTGGGGACATCAACTCACTTTGGCTACCACAGGGATATGGAAGCTGTACAAGGTTGTAGCATAGATAGTGGAGTGATCATTGCCCTTTGATCCCTGGAAGCAGTATCTTTGACCTCATCTGAGTACTAATGAGAAATGTATAAATCTCTGGATATGACTGGGACTAATTGAACTGGAAATCAGGGGGCTTGCATTTTTGCTGTAATAAACCACCATGATTAAGAGCAATTTAAGAAAGAGGAATTGTTTATTTTTTTCTTATAGTCTGACAGTGATAGAATCCATCATGATAGACAATTAATAGTGTAGCTGCAGGAGAAGCAAGCAGAGACATCACATTATTATCTACACATGTGAATCAGAAAGCAGGAAGAGGCTCTGTAACTCAAAGCCTTCCCAAAGTTATGTGCTTCAGAAAGGCTCCACCTCTAAAAGATTCCATAGCTTTCATAAACAGCACCAACTAGGGAGCAACTATTCACATGCATGAGTCTATGGTGGCACATTCTCATTCAAGCTGCCACATAGGTGATTTTTGGAAAGTACAAGTGGTCAAGACTCAAAGCTTCTTATTTACCATGAAACAAGAAGCGGTCTTCTCTCTCTGCATCATATTGGAAATGGGTTTGGCTGTGTCAGCTACCTTGTTGTCAGTCTACCTTATACACTTAGTAATATGATGAGGATAACACTCAGTGAAAGTCAAACAAGACCATATTTGAGTTTTATCTCCTCTAAGCCTTCCTTTCTTATCTATAAAATTATGAAAGTTTTAATATCCAAGTTTATTTCCCAAGGGTTTAGAGAAAAACAAGTATGAAAATACTGGAGATGCCATTATTTATAAGGTTCTTGATATTATCACTCTCTGGCACTTTATGTGTAAAGTGTGTGTGAAGTTGTTATGGTGAAATACATTTTACTGGCAGATTCAACAATTTTCCAACACAAAGAAGGAGCTAAACACATTTTATTTAAGTGGAAAGATTAAATAAGTGGATTTTCTTATGTTATCTGTATTCTAGACTTTGAAAACATTTTACCTTTTTGTAGAACTTTATTTTCTGTGAATTCTTATTTATGTTTAAATTTTTCTCAGATAAAATTTACGTGAATCAACATGTTTTTGCAATACTTACCCCATTCCGGACATTAGGTTAGGGTCTGGGTTAGTGGCAACATTATTACTCAAGTAGAAAAATCCAGTGATAATGATGCATGTTAGATCTATGATAACAGCTTCAGGGAGGTTGATAGATTTGGATGATACACAGATGGTAGAATAGCTAGGGGTCAGTGGGTCTCCGGAGATAGCTCAGTCATGACAGCCTTGTCTGCAAAAGAATGAAGTTTGTTCTTCAAAATGCACATTTAATAACCTGGATCTGGTCTACAGAGTGAGTTCCAGGAAAGCCAGGACTGTTTAGTGAGAAACCCTGTCTCAAAAACCAAGAACCAAAAAAACCAAAAAATCTGAACTTAGTGGCACATGCTTAGAATCCCTATGCTGGAGAGGGGCAAGCAGATCATTAGGGTCACTATCCAGTCAACCCAGTGTACATGGTGAGTTCCATATTAGAGAGGAAGTCTGCCTTAAGGACACAGAGACACATCATCTAAGGCTGTTCTCAGGGCTGCTTTCACATGCATGTGCCCACATGCACACGGGCAGACAGAGACACAGAGTTCAGTGGGAGTTTGGTTGTGGGAAGTGAGGGAGTGGAGAAATTAACAATGACTTGACTCAGTAGGGAGCGTACAAGTAGTGGGTCTGTGAGAAGGCAAAATATTCACTGTCAAACGCAATCATTTTCATGTGTTTCAAAGACATCTGGATAGAAAATATTTAGCAGTTGAATTGTATACAGATGGATGTTTTTACATAGGGATTAGCATTTAGAAAACATCAGCACATATACTTTTCTATATGTGCTGTGAGTATAATATAAAACTCTTTAAGGAAGACATATTGTGATGCATGAGTCCATCAGCGTTTTTTGTTGACATCCAGAGGTTCCTATTTTAAGAGTCCAGATAGGCATGCTGTTCCAGTAATGGAATCTGACCTAGTTATTCCATTACCTTTCACCATGTATGTGGGGTCAGGGATATATCCTCATATCAAATATGAGTTCATCCCCAAGAGATGGATCTGAGTCACACACGCTACCACAGAAATCTTTACTTCTTTCACTGGACAGTTCATCAGCCATCTAAAGACTTAACAAACATGCCCTTGTTCAGATACTGAGTGAGCTAAATTGGGTCAATATTTTGAGTCCTACAATTATGGATGCTGATAGCATTTCTTGACCCTGTGCTGTTTCTTATTAGAACACTTAGCAAACATTTCATTTGAGACTGGCTGCTCTTAAAGACCAATTTAACATAGAAACGCCTAATCACGCTTCAGAACGTCAGGCTTTTCAGAGGGCAGAGACTCTGACTGCAGCCATTGCTTCCACTCCTCCCCTCTGCCTTGCTTGCTTTCTTACCCTGTATTGATCCCTGAAGATTTGCTCAATGATGTTGACATTTTACAAAATGCGCCTCTCTTAAGAAATAGACACTAAATCTCATCATGAATTATCTATTCTCAAAATTCCTTTACCAGTAAGTTTTAAATAATAAAAACAGTATGACAAAATTATAGACAAGAATTAAATCAAGTATTAATTGCAAATTAAGTGTAGTTTAATGACTACCACTCCTTCCTTATTTTATTAAGAAAATGATTTACATTCACTTTTATTTATATGTATCTCCCTCTATATGTGAATTTATACAATGTATGTGTGGGTGTCTGCAGATGACAGAAGAGGGTTTTGAAAAGTTTCGAGCTGGAATTACAAGTTTTGGTGAGTCATTTGATGTACAGTTGGAGAATTAGACTTGAACTCTGGTCTTCTGGAAGAGAAGCAAGCACCCTTAACCACCAAGCCACATTTCCAGCCCCAACTTTCTCCCCTTTGATACAGAATTTTTCTCACAAAATAGGTGTGTCTCTTTCATGAAATGTAACTCATATGGTAGAGGATTTGCCTATCATGCATGGAGCCTTGAGATGAATTCCTGGCATGGTGGTACATACTAGTCATAGCAAGGGAGGCTAAGAGGAGGATCAAACCTTTAGGGTCATCCTTAGATCCTTAGGAGTTTGTGGCCAGGAGTTTGGGCTACATGAGACCCTGTCTCAAAACAAAAACAAACAAATAAGCAGATAACAACAACAATGAAATTCAAGATCTAAATAATGTATATAGCAAGTTTAAGGACAGAATGGTTAAGAACAGTCTGGGATAAATAAGAACTTGCTTCAAAAAAGATAATAAAACAAAACACAGTATCACAAAATGAAAATTATGCATACCTGCAGTGAAAAGCCTCAGATAAAACAACTTTTCTGTTTTGTAATTGTTTGGTCCTGCAAATTAAGACTATCATTGCTGGGACTGACATGAGAAGCAAGCTTGTTTTTAATTTAAATATATAATAAAAAAGTGTTTTAAAAATACTATCATTGCAGGATCAAGCAAATTGTCACCTGAATTTTCATACTGATTTCTGAATGCTTGAGCTTTTTTATACTTACATATATTAATTTTAAGAACAATTATTTGTAGCTTTCATATCTATTTCCTAGAAAATTCTACATTCTTGTCTTGCTGAGTTTTCATTCTGTGGGTATAGTTGCAAATACTTGTATTAAAATATTTAGATAGAAACAAACATAGTAGTAATCTGTGAAGAACATTTTTGACATTCATAGAGTCCAGTCTGAAGCAGCACCTGCTCAATCACTCAGAGCACACAGAAGGAAGACCAAACTAGATAACTGGGCTGAAGATCTGCTTGAAGCACCACCCTAACTAAGGTGGCAGGCAGATAACAACTTGATAATAACAACTTGGAAAGCCTTAACTTGAATCCAGAAGCTTACACTGTGATAGGATTGTAGAAACTACTCAGTTTAAGTCATCCCGTTCTTCTTCATCTGCCAACTGCCGTAATTATTATACTACTGAAAAGATATGAAAATTGAATAGCTAACAAAAAATTTGAAGAGATGCTCAATCTTACTTATAATCAGAAAATGCAATTCAAAAGAAATGGATCTAATTTTGTACTTAGTATTGGCAAAGACTCTTATATCAGATAATTCCTAGTGTTGGCCAAGATAGAGAAGGGGGATCATGCTACTGCTATTGAACGTAGAGAATTATACTTTATTCCGGAGAGTAAAGTGGCAGCATTGAAAATGAAGAATGAGTATTCTATTGGAATCTGGTTGGCATTCACTGAGGTCATACAAAGGTGAGAATGCTTAGCCTCCCATTGCTTAAGAATAGCCACAGAGGTGCCCACATCTATGGGAATGTACAATTAAGGGTTACGCCACTCAGAAGGCCAGATGGGCATGTGATAAAACACTGTGCTGGGTAACATTACTAATACGTAGAAAGATCTGGAGTGCAATGGGATATATAAACTGAAATATTCTATGCAAATAAGTTGCATGATATTTGTGAGTGTAAACAGAACTGGCAACTCGATAGATAAAGTGTGCTTTACTTTCGTGAAGTAACATTCAAAGCATCTTAACCAGAAGCCAGACACTCATTTCTTTTGACCAGGGCCATCAGGGTGTTGATCTTAGCCATGTCAGTGTCACAGAACTTCTGTATCAGTGTGATCTGGTGTGGTTGTCTTTAACATCAAAAGTGAACACAAGAGTGTTGTGTTGTCTTCTGTCTTCCCTCTGAGATTTTGGAGGTTGGGGGTGCAACTCAGACACAGGTTAAACAGTGTTTCAACAGAGCACTCTAATGAGGACATGTGAGGTGTCTTTGAGTCCTGGGTTTTTGCAGGGTGGTGATGTGTGTTTTTTTTCTTTGGGAGTAGCTGTGAACAGCTGTCAGCATCAGCATTGCTTTCTGGACCTTCAAGTTTTGGTTCAATCTGTGACAGATCAATGATGAAAAATTGTCTTTTTTGGTAAGGAGCCTAGTCTTTAACGGCTGAGTGATCTCTCCAATCCAAAAGTTGTCTTTTCTGATATTCCATACTTGTGTACATGAAAAAATAAATATAGAACCTTAAAAATGCAACTACAATTTGTAAATTGTTAATTTAAAAGTAAAGCTGGGAAAGCATTTGAAATATATAAGGATATAAAAATAGTTTTAGTTTGCCTACTAGGAAATCTTGTAAGTTCATACGTGCAATAGCAAGGAACATTTATAATGTTGACAGTAAGTATGTGAAAATTTGCCTGCACTTATTCATAATTAAAGTAACATAAGCAAAAAGAATTTGATTTTTCACCTTTGTTACAAATTCCAAGATTTCACAATGACTGCTTAATATGTGGGGGAATTTAGAAAGTTCTGGAAGTTTCATGCACTGCTAACAGTAGTATATGATTTTATAGTCTTGTAAAGACAATGTAGCATATTGAACAAGTCATAAAAAGTATAATTTATTTGATTAAAACATCTTAATATTATCTTGTGTATTTATTACATTTAGCATGTACATTCTTTATATAGTCTGCAGTTTGGAGGATCTCATTTCTGTGGGTTTCTTTTTCTTATAGGTAGTAGTAATATAACAAGAAGCTGGGTTATTTACAAGCAATGTACATAGATTAATACCTGGAACAAAATACTATTAATCATAACAATAATATCTACAGTAATACTGTGGTGAATATCACTGGTATTTACATGTTCAAATACAATATAATGCACAACAACCTCTCCAAAACCAATTTTTTATCAGTAAGACAGAAATGGGGATAGAGCTTTCCATCAGTACACTGTGCATACACAATGAATGAGAGGTTCTCAATAACACATTACTTGTGAGGAGAGTGAAAGGTTTCTGCACCCTGATAAGCCTCTCTGCCAAGACAGCAATCCAAATCAGAAAAAGTCCATGTTTAATGGATACAGTTTTCCCAGATGACCTTCCAGATCCCCGGAGAAGAGACTGGAAAGAGAGACCAGAAAACCACAAGTCTGTTTTCTGGGGGACAGTTTAAATACCCTGTGGGAGTGGTCTGAGCATCTATGGGAGAGGGGTCATTATTTGGCTGGCTTTCTGAGATGCAGCAGGGTTTGAAGAGATGGGGGAGGGGACTGGGGTGGAACTTCCACCATAACATCCCAGACTCTATAGGTGTATAGATGCCAGGGGCTGGGGTGAAGCTCTCACCATAACAGAGAGGAACTACAGACCACAGCTCATATTAGGAATAGATTTCCAAGAAAAGGAAGCATATATTGTATGTGAGAACACATTGTTTGCTAATTATAGTTATTAATGGAGTGAAAGGAAGATTCTTCAAACTGGTTTTTAAAACCTTTTTACTTGTTTTTAATGATAATAGCACCATTTGTTATAGCAAGTACAAACTGGAAATATTTAGTAATATGAAAAAACACTGACATATACTTAAGTAAAATTAGCAAGCTACCACAGTAAACATTTATTCATGCTGCAATTGTTGTATATAATTGGTAAAAATCCTTCTATTGCAGGGCTTATGGCTGAGACACTTATTAAGAAAGAATGAAAAATGTTTATTTAATATATTTACTTGACACAAGAGCCTTTAGAAAGAAACAAACAACTCAAAACTCTTTTGAGGGCACACTGTAGTAAAGATGTGTCTGTAACACAAATAGATAAAAATCTAAGTAAGGATAGGCTGTGGGGGCAGTATGTGTCTAAGAAAAGCAGGCTTCTTGGGCTGTTTTTCTATGTTCCTGTGTAGTATTCCTTGTCCAGTGTATGGAGGAAAGACACCTGCTCTGTAATTGTGAGTCTTTGGATACAGGCACAGGCAGGGAGTTCTTTTACAGCCTGTGTCAGCAGAGATGGCAGAAGAAGTTAGTGATGGCCCTGTCTCACAGTTCCCTCAAATACGAAGGTCCAAGTATTGAGCAGTGTGTCCTGAAGGTCATCCATACATGGACTGGTTCTGGAAGAGGCTGTGTCAAGTACAAACACTGACTACTCCTAGACAAGGAAATATTTGGAAACTTTATTTTCCTTCTTTGCTTTGTTTTAAACTTAAAGAAAAATTATAATGAATACTTTATACAGGGCAAGCAACTGCATTATTACCATCTATATGCGCCTAGTAAAATACTGTTTCAAAAAATACAATAGCCTGCCAAAATTTTCTGACTTTCTTTACATTTTATTATAAACTCTCATCAATGTTTGAGTTAGGTAGTATTTAAATGTAAATGTTGTATTTTGGACTTAATCTCAGCTAGCCATATTGAAATGAGTCTACTTAAGTTTTCTTTCTGCTTGCTTTTGCGTGTTTATCTTTAGAACCTGAGATTCAAATTAAAAACAAACATGCTGCAGACCAAAACTAAACATTTGCACATTGCCTCTCTCTCTGTTCACCCAGATCCAATCCCTTGCAGGATTTCTGAACCCTGCAATAGGACACCAGCTGCAGGCTACCCCTAATCTCGGTGGATCCCACAGAACATCCCCTTCCACGTCCTCTCCCCTGACTTGTTGCTGTATCTCAGCCCCCAAACCCAGAATCTGTGAAGGTGAGAATAATGAGGATGCTTAGAAATGGAGTACACAGAGTCTCAACTAGTCATCTCTTGTATCCAGGAGAGGCTTCCAGTGGCAGATTTGACTTACATTCAATTGAGTTATTGGTCAAAGGGTTCCATAAAATCCCCCAAACAACTCAGGCTGATGCTAAAAAAAGGGGGGGTTGCCCTCTGTAAACTCAGATAAGGAGACCTTCCATATAATTGGTTGAATATGGAGAACTCAAGCTGGTACCTTTAAGGAGCTTTTATTGCTAAGTTCTAGTTTCTTTGGTGCAGGTATGTACTTAGCACACTACTGAAAGAGAATCATGGATACCAGGACTTATGCAAGTAGCCTACTGAAGTCTGATTTTACTTAAGGCCCTGTCCGTAAATAGGAATCCACACCTGACATTGCTTGAGTAACCAAGAACTAGAGACTAGATAGACCAGAGTCTTGGGGGTAAAACCAAGCTCTAAGGTCTAAAACACCATAAAATCAATAAAATGATTCCTAATGATATTCTGCTATACTCATAGATCAGAACTTGGTCCAGTCATCATCAGAGAGACTTGCTCAGGCCGCAGATGGAAACAGATGCAGAGGCCTCCATCAGATCCCTCCATTCAGAGCTCAGGGAATCTGTGGAAGACAAGGGGGGAGATTATAAGAGCCAGAGGGGATGGAGGACACCAGGTGAACAAGGCTCTCTGAATCAACTAAGCAAAGATCATATGAACTCACAGAGACCGACGTGGCAAGCACAGGACCTATACGGTCTACACCAGGTCCTCTGCATACATACTACAGTTATTAGCTTAGTATTTTTGTAGGACTCATGACTGTGAGAACAAGTGGGTTTCTGACACCTGTGCCTGTTCTTGGGACTCTTTTGCTCATGTAATGTTGCCATGTTCAGCTTCAATATGATATTTTGTGCCTCATTGTATTTTATTTTGTCAGGATTGCTTGTTATCTCCTAGAAGCGTGTTCTTTTCTAGTGGGAGACAGACAGCGAGTAGATCTGGGCTACGGGGGAAGTAGGAAGGAACTGGGGGGAGTAGATAAGGGAAAGTATGATCAGGATCTACTATGTAGGAAAATACTCTATTTTAAATAAAAGAAAACAAACATGCAAGCACTGAGAATTTTGTTAAAACTTTGTGTTAGCTGCTAATGCCAAAACTGTCAGAGAGCATCATGCTCAGCCGAAAATGCTTCATGAAATTGAAAAGTAAAACAAAGATCCTGCTGCGATTAATTAACCATTGCTCAACTGGCAGCATTCACAAGGCATGCCTGCTCTGCCGATGTCCACCAGCCACTGGCAGAGTGTTCAGCTTTTACTCCTTCAGGGAAAGATGCTTTCTGTTTCTTGCTCAGCACTACCTTAAAAGTTTGGCAGAGCAGGGTATCAATTAATTTTGTCTGAACTAAGTAGAATAAGCTCTGGCAATCATCTTCACACAAAAATAAATACAGTCTTGGTCATCATAATATTTGACTTGTCTGTGTGGAAGGAAACATTCTACTTGATTCTCCATGATAGGAGAGTGTGCAGGGGATTAAACAACAGTTCCAGAGTACCACGATTACCCCTGCAAAGGCTTACCACACAAGACTGGCCTGGTCTCTACAGGCAACTCTCTCTTTTGCTTCCTGTCTGAAAGTGCTTCTGTGAATGGAATTCTCTTTCATGTTTGAGCAGGTGATTGGATTCTTTCATGATTTGGATATAGTTAGATAATCAGAGTTGAAAGTTCAGGATTCATATCCTAGTGATATTTGCTTCTTTCAGAGGACATTTAAGGCTCAGTAAAATGTCCTTGTTCTTAAAAAACAACCCAAATGCTTTAATAAAGATGGAGAGTTTCAAGTGCTAATTAACTAATTGTATCATAGGATGCCAAGGTCACCTGATGAGATATCCACATAAAACACTGGAAGTTTCCTCATCACAGGAGGCCCTACACATCACAGGAGGCCCTACACGCTGTTTGTTGGAAGTGCAAATTGATACAAATTTACTAAAGAACTATATTCAAGTTACTCATTAAAAATTAAAATACACCTATACTTCAAACCAGCAAACCCAGCACTTAGAATATATTTTGTGAATATACAGGTATAAATGAGTCAGCATAGGACAACAATGTACAATTTTTCATCTTGTCTACAGTCTCATTTTCTGTGGTGTATTTTATTTTCTAATACTTATTGGAAATATGAAGTTGAAAAATGGTAGAAATAATTCACAAGTTTTAATTCCATTATCAATCACGTGATAAACACTTTTCTTTTCTAGGATAAACATTATCTTTTTATTTAGTATGTGGGACATACTGTAGCAGAAGAGAAGAGATGGGATAAAAGCAGAGAGAGATGAGAAAGAAAGAGGAGAGCATGGCAGGAGAGGGGAGGAGGGAGAGAGGAGAGGAGAGGAGAGAGTTTGTAGTTATTTTATTATGCATTATAAGTATAATTGCTCTATTTTACAGTGCTTTTGTTATTAATATTTTATCATGGAAAAATCTTTCATAGGCTGTATTGGTTATTTTTTTGTCAACTTGACATAAACTAGAGTTTTTCAGGAAGAACAGCCTTCAGCAGAGAAAATGCCTCCATCAGATTGGCCTGTAGGCAAATGCATGGGACATTTTTCTTGATTAATGGCTGATTAGGAAGGCCCACTGGTGGCACTGCCACTCATGTTCAGGTTGTCCTGGATTCAATAAGAAACCAGGCTGGGGATTCCATGGAGAGCAAGCCAGTAAGTAGCATTCCTTCGTGGTCTCTGCTTCAGTTCCTGCCCCCAGGTTCCTAACTTAGGTTCCTGCCCAACTTCCCCTCATGATGTACTGTAACCTGTAAGTAGAAACAAACCCTTTGATCTCCTAGTTTTCTTCTTCCTTCCTTCCTTCCTTCCTTCCTTTCTTTCTTTCTTTCTTTCTTTCTTTCTTTCTTTCTTTCTTTCTTTCTTTCTGCTCATGGTGTTTATCATAGCAATAGAAGGCAAACTAAGGCATAGATAATATATGTACAGGAAATATATAGCAAATACATGATTCTATTCTGTTCAGAGCATTGGGTGTTCAGCATGGATTTTAGACTATCATCCTTATAGAGATGGGAGAACATTGTACATAGATATTCTTCAATTTATTATTATATATTACCAAAATAATAGACAAAATCATTGACCATGTTGTGATATTGATGACGAGTATCATAGAAGATGTATGCCACAGAATTTATGAAGAACAGACATAAAATGCCAACATTGTATCTTGGTGGTGAATAGATGGGTGTTTATTTTGCTATTTTTATTTTTCTCCCTGTTGAAATGTTTCATAATGAAAAGTAAAATCCAGAGTCCATTAAGAAGAAACTGAACAAATAAATTATGGTCTTCCTACACAATGATGATTTTGTGCTTGTCAGATATGTCAAAATAAATATTGGGTACATCTTCAGTAACGTGATGAATGAGAGAAAAGTATTCATTCAATGCAGAGCATTTTTAGAATTACTTGTTTTAAAATAAGACTGACTATCCTTTCTTTTTGGTCTTATATGTGAACAAGCAGGTGCCACACACTCTCACTACCTCAGAGCCTCCTACACCATGCTTCCCTGCAATGGTGGACTCCATCCTCTCTAATCCTTAATAAAAAAAAACACAGAAAAACTTTATGCTCCCCCGAAGCTGCCTTTTAACAGGTATTTAGTCACATTAAAAAATTAGTACAGAAATTGGTACTGAGATAAATGGAATGATAGCTAGTGTAAACCTGGCCAGATAGATTACAGGATTTTGGAACTGGCTCATGGAAGAAACACAGAAAAATTTAGTGCTGTGGGTTAGCAAAACCTTTGAATGCTATATATATACACATACACACACCTTAGTGAGCCATTTTGTTAGTACAAAAGACTAGAATTTCAACTGAAATTTAGAAAGTAGTCTATGCATACGAGACTTTGGAAGGAAACAAGAATTCTATCAGTATTGTGATCAAGGCAATTTATGTTGTATTTTGATGATGAATTTGGCTGTATTGAGCCCATGTGTGAAAAAATTTGTGTTAACCACAAAAAAGTGTACTAATTGTTTTAATTTCAAGCAAGCAGAATATTTATGCTGTAAACTGGTTACTGCTCAGAGCACTTACCCAGATTTACCATGAGAGGGAATGGAATGTAGAGGAGAAAGACATTCTTTAAAATGTGGAGTTTCATTAGGAAAGGAATCTGACCCAATTAAAGTTGAGGACAGGGAAGGTACAGATAAAATACCTATAATTATTACAGAGATAAGTGCCTTTAATGAGAAATTTGGATTCTCCACTATGACAATAGGAAAGGTGCTCTATGGATAAGTCTCCATTAATGGAATGTGCCTGGGTATAGAAACACCAACCCATTTGAAAGAAAATTGTGTAAGAAAACAGAGCCCTAGGATAGTTTGTGAGATAAACAGATAGCCAGTGAAGTGCCTTGCCAGGTTCCCTATGAAGGCACACAGAGACAACTGCAGATGTGGGCCAAGAGGATCAGGCTATAACATAAGCTATGCATGGAAATAGCTGATGTGCATGTGCTGTTGGGTTATTCAGGCATAGAAGATTAAAGAGTGAGCAGATTCTGCTTGCCAGCTCCACAGATCCAGCAGGATTGAATTCGCTATGGGGAGATCCTGATTGGGTTGCACAAAACTGAGAAGGTGAACCCTAAGGAGCAGTGGAGACATCCAGATATTAGAGATGACAGGAACATGGGAACACTTCAGACAACAAGGAGAGCTTACCCAAGAGAACAGACCCCTGTGCCAAAGGCAACAAACTGGAGAGGCAAGATTACTCAAACCTATTCAAAGTCAGATGATACCTTCAAAAGTCTCATATGCTGGCTTTCTTACTTGGGTCAGATCTTTTCTTGCTATTCACCCATTCTCCCCTTTAAATCTGAAGTTAGTCTTTACCATTGTATACAGTAAGTATGGAGCTTGACTTTTGCTTTTATCTTAATTTTTTAGTCTTTTTCCCTCTTTCTCTGTCTCTCTCTGTATCTCTCTCTCCATATATATATATATATTCGTGGATGTATATGTATATGTGTATGTATGTGTCGGGCATGTGTCTTTGAGTGAGGGTACACACACCTGTACATGCATGGAGAGCAAAGAGGACACTGGGTGCCCTATCCTATCACTTTCCACATTATTCCTTTGAGACAGAGTCTCTCGTTGAAGCTAGAGCAGAAAGCCTCAGAAATCCCATCTCTGTCACACCTTCAGCACAGGGGCTAAAGATGCTTGCAGCCACATCTGGCTTTCTAAGTTTGTTTCTGAGATGTATTCAAGTCTTCATGATGAAAAAGCAAGAACTCTAACAGTGGGAGCCAGGAACTAATTCCTCAATACTTGCTTTTATTTTAATTAGCTTTCACAGTGAAGAGAATGCCTTAATTCTCAGAAAAGGCTCTACGTGCTTACACTTTAACTTCTTAAGTTTTCTTTTTAATGTGCCTAAGTGATTTTTCTGCATGTATGTCTGTTTACCACATGTGAGCCTGGTGCTTGCTAAGGCGAGAAGATAGTGTCAGAACCTCTGAATCATGAGTTACAGATGACTGTGAGCTACCATGTGGATCTGGGAACCAAGCCTGGGTCCTCTATAAGAGCATCAAGTTCTCTAAACAACAAAACTAAGTCTCAAAGTACAACATTGGTATGTTTGAATGGTGTTGGAACTGTTAACTGCTATGCTGACTTCTGTAGCTGTAGTAAATTTGTTTCACATTCTAAGACAGCCATGAGAAGATTGTCCAGGTTTGGAGTTTCCACAAGCTCATATGGTTTCTAATTTAAATTTAAATTAGAAACAAGGTTGCTTCACATGTCAATTCCAGGTCCCTCTCCCTTTCCCTCCCCTCCTTCCGTGCCCTCCCACCAACCCCCCCCCCTATATCCCCTCATTTCCCCTGGGAGGGTGAGAACTTATCACGTTTGCCTCACAAGCTCATATGTTTTAAGACCTGTTCTCTATTTGTTCTTACTAAGGAAGTTGCAAAATCTTTGGGAGAGAGTTAATATCTGAGTTCTCAGCACTGAGTTTTATAGTCCTTTCTCTCTTTCTGTCATTTCTCTGTTTCCTGGTCCATTGAGCTTCGAGCAATCATCTGCCACATGTTCCTGATACCACATACCACACTACCTCATACTATCTCCACTCACTAGATTGCACATACTCAAACCTTGAACTAAAACACATGCAGCCTCCTTGAAAATCACAAAATACAATGAGATTCTGGCCCTATGATGAAACATCATGAAGAAGTTACCTCCTGATGGGAACAATTAAAAAGATGGATAGAAAACAATAACAAAATGGAGCAAAACCATAGCAACCAGGATGCAAAGATTCAGTCTTAGAGAGATGGAAACTTTGAAATAACTGTTCTTTCCTCAGGACATTTACCTTTCCTCAGTACTCAGCAGGGACCTGATATAGAAGTCAGGGTGGATTTAGCAGATCGATGAAAGAGAAACTGGCAGGTATCATAGGTGTATATAAATTTGAGTTTGTGGAGACTAGGACAGTGTGATCATGGTTGCATCCTAATTCAAGATCCTGGTGAAAATAAAGACACAGATGAATAAGGATATCATTGTAAGTGCCTGTATTCACTTACTTGGCCAAGGTCACCTGATTTGGCCATGAGGACTTAAACCAGGCTGGCTGGAGGTGCCACAGAAAGACTGAGACTGTGACATTTTTATTGATAGCAATCAGACTTTTTATACCTTTATTAGAAACAGAATATAATGGCAATTACCAGGATCCATACAGTTGTAGTTGTAGGATACTATGATGTTTGCGGGTTATACAGGGTACACAAGATTAATGGCTAAAAACAATTGTCCTGTCAAGCTTCCATGCTTCTTGGACTTCTGAGGATTCATACAGAGAAACACAAAGTGGTCTGAATGCTTCACTGCCTGAGGGAGTGCATTGGGTCTTTCAGTACCTGGAGGACACATTGTGCTCCTGCAGCCTTTGACTGCCACATGCCTATCACAGAAGTTAGGCCAGGTCAACTTCATGATTGTTTGTACACTATGTTACTTGTTTTTTGTCCTTGAGACATTTCTCAGTTTCTTAAACTACACAAGTCGGTATGTAAGATGCTAGGATGAATGCTCACAGATAGAACCAAGTCTCCTACACTCTCATGGGTGACATAAAATTCTTATATTTGTAAGACTTCTCAGAAAGTCTATGGGTAGTGATAAGTATGAGAAAGTAAAACTTTATAAAGCTTATAACTCAAATTAAGGCAGTTCAGTCCCTGAATGGATGAAATCTAAGGAAACAGCTTCAGAAAACACTTGGTTTATCTTGTGCAATGTCCAATAATCCCTGAGAAATTTCTAGACACTCCAATAACTAGGAACATGAAAGACAAAAACAACCTCTTGAGAACTCATATATTAGAGTTATGAGATAGGGACTCAAAATTGCTGTGTCCTCTAGTTTAAAAAATAGATAATTTTATTAAAGTGAAAAATAGTTGTTGAAAAATGAAATAATCAAAGGAACATAACAGATGTGTTAGTTCCTTTCCTCATTACTGTAATCAAATCTTTTACAAAAACAACTTCAGAATAAAGCGTTTTTTTGATTCACAGCCTGAAGTGATACAGTCATCACAGCTTGGGGGTGGGCAGGGTAGAGGATAAGGTTTCTGGTCACGTTGCTCTTGCAATCAGGAGGCAGAGGGAGATGAATGTAAGTGCTTCACCTACTGTCTTTGTCTTAGTTAGGGTTTATTGTTGCTGTGAAGGAACACCATGACCAGGGCAACTCATAAATAAAAAGAATATTTAATTGAGGGGGCTTCCTTACAGTATCACAGCTTCAGTCCATTATGATCATGAAGGGGAGCATGGCAGTATACAGGCAGACATGGTGCTGGAGCTGAGAATGCTACGTCTTAGAGGAACAGGAAGTTGACTGACTGTGATTTCGAGTG
The DNA here is from genome assembly GCF_017639785.1 of Mesocricetus auratus. Classification (NCBI taxonomy): domain Eukaryota; kingdom Metazoa; phylum Chordata; class Mammalia; order Rodentia; family Cricetidae; genus Mesocricetus; species Mesocricetus auratus. The sequence continues at coordinate 91,958,156 of NW_024429190.1, forward strand.
AAACTTAAGAAAAAGACCTCAAGCTCACCTACACAGTGCCTTACTTCCTCCAACAAGTCCACACCTCCTAATAGTGCCACTCCCTTGGGAAGGCACTTTCTTTCAAACCAGCATAGTCCCTTCTTTTATTCAGTTTGAGATGGTGCAGCCATGTTTAAGGTGAGACATTTTAGCTCAGTTGTCACAGTCTAGGAAATCCTAACTGACATGCCTAGGAACCTAGTAATAATTAGGGTAAATCCCCTGGCTCTAAAAGTGTCTTCACCGAAGCATAGAGGAGAAAAAAGTAGAAAATACCTGTGTACCAAAGAGTTGTGATGTCTGGCAAAAGAGGCTAGCTAACATACCTAAGGCTGACATCTCCATGGTGATGGATAGAAGGACCAACGCAAGCAATCCCCGGGAAATCACAGTTGTGTATTTTCTGGAAATCTGAAAAAAATGTTATAGATTTAATAATTCTTAGTCCTTCAATCATAAAGATATAAAAAGGATACATAGGACATTATAAAGTATAAAAATTGTGGACAAAGAAAATCTGTAAAAGAAACTATAGAAAAGCTAAACCTGAAACTGGAAACCTACAAGACTGTCATCTGTGGTCTCAAAAGAAAGGAAGAAAAATAGAATTTAATAGAAATATGTATTTTAAACACAAATAGAAAATAAAACTGACATAGCATTCTGAACACACTAGGAATACCCACCCCACCCCTGATGAGTAAACCCAGGGTATTTCAAATGCTGGGATACTATATTTTAACACCAATCTACTGTCCTGACCCCTAGAATACTTCTAAGGATAAATTAGAGATGTTTTCACACAAACAAAATTTAAATTTGCTTGTGAACATTTGCTAAATAAAAGAAATACTAAGTGAAGTATGAAAAATCATCTCAGAAACAGATATAGAAATGATGTAAAAGCAACTTGAAGAGTCAAAGTTATATATTCATGGTTACAATATGTTGTGAGGTTTAAAATGCATTAAATTAAAGCACATAAAAACAAACTTCACCACTAGGAGGAGTTGAAGGGGACTCCAGGATATTAAGATTTAGAACTGGTAGCATGGATACTGCTTTATGACAGTCATAAAAGGATATATATCTGAAATTACATAAGGCTTAATTGTTTAAATTGCATAAAACTAACTTATTGAATTTAAAGCAAAAATCAGACAGCCTTTTGAGTGCAAGAAACATGCCTTACGTACGTAGTTACACAAGAGTTCAAAGGGAGGGAGCACAAATATAAGCCATACAAATGTTAACCTGAGGGGTAGGTGGCACAGGAATACTAAAAACAGACAAATTTATGTAAGACAAAATTTACTCTTACAGAAAACATAGGTAGGGCTGGAAGATGGAGCTGTGAGGAGCTCAATTCATATCTCCAGCAACTGTGAGATTGCCAGGCTGGCCTGGTGGCTTGCTTGTAATCACAGCAAGTAGAGACAGGGGATGGACACCTGTGTCAAACTAGCTGGTTAGAGTAGTTCAAGCTACAAACTCCAGTTTCAATTTCAGTTAATAAAATGAAGAGCAATTGAGAAAGACACCTTTTGTCAACGTCAAACTGCTACATACCCCTGAGCCTAAACACATGTGATCATGAACACATAAATGTGTGTATACTACACATACACCCATATAAATAAGGAAATAAAGGCAAGTATGCTGCAATATTATGAGCACATCTATAACAGATAATTCTAAATTTTCACACACAGAATGATACATTATTTAGATATAAGAAAGCATGAAATTCTATTACTTGTGGTAACATGAATATACTTGGAGGGGATTATCTTAAATGAGTTTGGCCAGGCACAGAATAATAACTATTGCAAACTCTTGGTCATGTATGGAATACTTATAATTTGATTCACACAGTGGAAAGTAGAGTGGTGGGTTTCAGAGATAGGGATTGGGAGGTAGGCAGGAAAAGTACATGGAGGTTAGTCATAGGGTACAAAATTATAGCTATATGGACACATTGATTAATGGCCAAGGAAGCCTATAGAAGGGAGGGCTTATAGTTCCAGAGGGATAGGAGTCTATGATCATCATGGTGGGGAGCATGACCACAGTCAGGCAGGCATGGCAGTAGAACAGCAACCAAGAGCCTACATTCCAATCCACAACCAGAAAGAAGAGAGAGCATTGGCTGGGTATAGCAGGAGGCTTTTAAAGATTTAAGCCCACCCACAGTGACACACCTCCCCTCTTTCAAAAAGGACACTCTTTCAAATCATTTCTAGAGAGCCATCAACTGTAACTGATGCCAGAGACTTATGGGGTCCATCTCATGCAAACCACTGCCATGAGCCTAGATATTTGCAGATTACTGCATGTGACAAAATGGCTGTGAGAAAAAACATGAATATTTTCAGAGAAAGAAGTGATAGATGTCTGTTGAGTGAAGCCTTTTCCTTGCCAGCCGCTTTGGTTTTTCCCCACCAGTCGCCTGGGTTCTGCCACGTTGTAGTCCCCAATTAACACACAAGATGCTGTATTAATTATGAAGCTGTTGGCCTTGCTTGTTTCTTACTGGCTAGATCTGACTTAAGTATTTACTCCATAATTGTTAATCTAAGTATTTCTCTTACTGGAGAAAAGGGTCCGGACTTCTTCCCCTATGGCAGCTACATGATGCCTCCCTGTGTTTCTCCTCCTCAGAGTCCTCCTCGACTCGTAGTCCAACCTATCTTGATTCCCTATTGGCCAACAGTGCTTTATTGACATATATACAGGGCTGCCCTATCAGATGTTGGTTGATAGATACACCAGTTATTCCTTTTGAATCAGTCCATTTTAGATATGTGTTGAAATATCTGGTTGTACCTTCAAAATACATATAATTATTTTATTATCTGAGTGTGAATGTGTCTGTGCGTGTAATTTCCAAATAAGCAAAGATTGGAACAATCAAAGAACTAGACAAATTTGTTATGTAATCACTTTGAAAAAATACAGAACTTTTGAAAAACCAACTGAAAACATTTAAAATTAGTTAGTACACACATGTAGAAATGAATACCTACAAAAGAATGATAAATATTCTTTCCATGGGACATACACCAAATTTGGGTGTGTGGAACCATATATTAAGACTTTCTGGGGAAAAGCTGATTTTCGTAAGGAAGGTTGTATTTATAGAAAATGACAAGGTTGAGTGATGCTGCTTCTAAAAGCTTTGAGGATGAACACATTTCCTTGTCTTCTGTTTTATTTCATCTTCTCAGGATTGGTTAACTAGTAGCTCTCTTTTCCATTTTCAACGACAACATAACTTAGTCTCTGAACAGCCATCATCACCACTAGGATAATCTGTGATAATGATCGAAGCTGGGATGTTTTCTTTAAGAACACACTTAATTAGAATTGGCACACATAGACTATCTTGGATCATCTCTGTATCACAAATCATTTCCCTTTCCCTGCATCTATAGAATTCCATTTGTCTTACAAGGTATTGTATTCACAAATTCTGGGAACTAGGTCATGGGTTTCTTTGGGAGCTGGTATCTGTCTTCCACAAGGACATGGTAAGTCTACTCAGCATGATACTAGAGAGCTCAGCCATGTAAATAAGGGAGGAAACAGACATTAAATCACAATATATAAAAATCAAAGCAACACTAAAACTGTCTTTATTTGAGTAGATGTGTATTGGGTTTGTGTAAAGTGATGGGTTTTTTAAGCAAACATTTCTGAGTCAATTCTGATGTTCATATGAAACCAATATATTTTACTACTTATGACACTGATGTGAAAAAAACAATCAATTCCAGATGGTTTGCATAGTCAAGTGTAAAGAGAAAGGCAATGAATCTTCGAGAAGTAAACACACCAGAATCTTATACATATCTGTAAGGTATCCAAATAATTCTGAAACAGAACACGGAAATAAACAACTGGAATACAGTAAAATGAAGGAATGTCATAAGAAATCATTATTGGATGGAAAGGCATATGAAGAACTTGTTGATATCGGAAAGAAATTATCAGACAAGGTAATATGCACGAACAAAAGATTTTATCATATATTTTACCAGCTGTCCACGAAAATGAGTAATAAAGAAATAAGGACTATTGAATCTTATCACTCACTGGAAAATATACATTAAAAGTCATATATTCGCTGGGCGGTGGTGGCGCACGCCTTTAATCCCAGCACTTGGGAGGCAGAGGCAGGCGGATCTCTGTGAGTTCGAGGCCAGGCTAGACCGACAGCCTCCAAAACAATACAGAGAAACCCTGTCTCGTAAAACCAAAAAAAAAAGTCATAAATTCAATCTACAGCATACTAACCTATGTCTTTGAAAATGTATTTGTAGTGTGTGTCTGTGTGTATGCATACATTTCAAGTGAGTGCTATTGCCTAAAGAAGGGAGGGGAAGATAACATATCTCTGGCAGGTAGAAATAGAGTCAGTTGTGTGTGTTGCCTGATGTGGGTGCTGGGAAACAAACTCAGGTCCCCTGGAAGAGCAGAAATTTCTCTCAGCTGCTGGAATTTTTCCTCCAGATCATTATAATAACTAAAAATGGGATGCATCAAAAACATTTCTGGCCATGATGAAGAACACCTAGAATTTTATGACTATTGCTGATGGTATATTTACTTTGAACAATTGACAGTATCAACTATCGTTCAGCAGTTCCACCAGAAGACACAGAATGAAATGTGCCAGGTACAAGCCCAAGAATAATGTATACATATTTATCTAATACACATATATATCATATATATGTATTCTAGTCTACTATGACATAATGAATTAATACAAGGTACCATAATTATAGCCCAGGTCAAAGCATAAACAATAAAATACAAAAGGTTTGTGGGGAAAATTAAGTGAGAAGAGAACAATGAAAATTTTGATGAGTGACACACAGAAGATAAGTAACTTAATTATAAATGGTCCTGTGATTTTACATATACAATTAGTTTTATATTGCATACTTTCATAATTAATTTGTGAGCATTTTAGTTTTCCCTGAGAAACGGACATCAGCTTGTCTGTTATTGTTAGGTAGGTGATCATGCCTATTACTCTCCCATGGTTTCTCTATTGAGTTATCACAAACTTAACATCATAAAATAACTTATCCTCTCCTAGTCTAGACCAGAAACCCCCAAATGAGATGTCTGCAGTGTGGTCCTTCCTCTAGAATTCAAAGCGGAGGATTACCTCATGCATCTTTCAGTTTTTGTGGCTCCCAGAATTCTTAGAATGATGTCTGCTTCCCTACAACCACTGTCTTCATAATCACATAGTGCTTTTTCCGTGTGTGTGTGTGTGTGTGCGCGCGCGTGCGCGCACACACACACACACACACACACACACACACACACACACACACACACACACCTGCCAGAGGGGAGAGAGTGAAAGCAAGGTCAAGATGGAGGGAAGAATGAGGAGAGGAGAAAGGGGGAGGAGGGAGAGCGGAAAATATGCACCTGTGTGTGCTCATAGGTCAGAGGAGGACATTGGGTGTCCCACTCTGTCACATTCTGCTTTATATCCCTGAGACAGGGTCTCTAACTGAACTGTAGCTAGGACTTCAGCAAGGTAATGCAGATGTCCTGTCGCTATGCTCCACAGCACTTGGGTTGTAGGCAGGCATGAACATGTCATCTCTTCACATGATTGTTGGGATCTGAATTCAGATGCTCATACTCCTATAGCAAATGCTTTTATCCTTTCAGAAATCTGCCACCTCTCCAGCTCCCACATGATGCTCTTTGTTTTCTACAAGATCTGAATGGATAAGGTAACATTAACTTAATTGTATCTACAGAGACATTCTTTCTAAATAATGTGATGGAGATCTTTCTAAATAATGTCATAATAACTGGTCTGGACTTTGGGGAATGAGAAAATATTTTTTGGTGAGGGGTGTGGGCCACCATTCAACGCATTTCAGGAGAAATATCAAATGTACAGTCTTTAAAAAGACATCCTTTATGGTATGTGTTCAAGGCAGACACTTGATTCATCAAAAGCAAACAGTACCAAAACTCATGTTAAGGTGCAGTTTCTCCTATGCTGACCATTTGTCTGTGTTACTGCTGGGAATTTCCCTGGTTTGACTTACATTTATCTGAGAAGGGATGGATTTAAAAATTATTGCATGTTTGCAGCTATCAAAATAGTTACTATGAGCACAAAAGAGGCACTTTAGTAGGTTCTGGAAATTTCTGCTTACTCTTTGTGTTCATAGGTGGTGCTTTGTCTTGGATTGGTAGACATGCCCCTCTGTTTTTCATTCTTTTATACAGTTGGAAACTTTCTTTTGATCTGTGTTCTTCTTGACTTTGTAACATTCAGAGTTCTCCCAAGCTTTATGAGAAATAAAAGTCAATCATGTAATTGTTTCCCATAGTACAAATATGGAAACAAATATTTACTGCTTGTGACTTATGCTTCAAAATGATTGTTTTCAAGGTTTTCTTAACTGTTCTTTATCCCTTCAGTGGTGCGTGTGTGTGTGTGTGTGTGTGTGTGTGTATGCATGTGCTCTCCCTGGTGTTCTTAGGAACATGATGCTTATTTTGATTGTGGTGCAGTGTCTGTTATGTTGAGTATGTTTCTACTATAGAGAAGGTCACAACTGAAAAAAGAAAATAAAAGTCAAGCTTTTGTTAATTGAGTTAATTGAGTTAAATAGATATTTATGCCATGTGCTTATGTATGTTTTGTGTGATCCTCTTCAGACCTGTTTACTTGGGTGGAGTGACAGGTGTTTGATTTGTTTGCTTTCTCATTTTTGAGATGGAGTTTTGTTATGTAGGCAGGGCTGGCTATGAACTTGTGGTCTTACTACCTCACCTGTCAATGGCTAGGATTCCAGGAGTGCCTCATTATACCCAATTAACTATAGTTTTCATTATCTACTTAACTTTTTTTTTACAAATGATGTCATATATAAAACACTAACCTTGCACTTTATGTATATTTTCTCTAAAATACCAGTCACTTTAAAACAATTGGTATTTCCAAAGCAAGCCCTCTAGAACAACCAACTTTATTTAACATTTCATGACAAAATTTTCTAAGAGCCCAATTTGAAATTCTACCACCAACAGCAAAATGGGTAAATAAAGTTTGAAAGAAATGCTTGAGGAAAGAGTAATCAGCAAAAAGAATGAATGTTCTGAAATATCCACAAAAATATGAATGAATCTGACAACATGAGACTGAATGAAAGCAGATTTTTTAAAAAAGTCATATACAATACATCTTTTATTTGTAAAAGACATGAAATAGGAAAATTATTTTGCGTTCTTAGGAGCCACGATGGTGACTACCTGTGGGTGTGAAGAGGCATTCCCTGTTGTTACGTAAGTTCACGGTGACAAATGACTCAGCTACACACTTAAATTATATATACTTTTATATGTGTATTTAAAGTCCACTACACCAAAGAAGAAAAAATGTGATGCCTGGTAGACACAAACCAGGCCTGGAGAGCTTAAGCAGTCCTAACACCAGCCATCTACGGAAAAAGTAAGTTCAGACCATTCAGAGCCACATCTGACTCAACCTAAGTGTGGGGAGAACAGTTACAACTTCTTGCCTTCTGTTCTGTTGCCCATTTTCTCACTAGAATTATGTTTTGGAGTCATCATAACTCTCTCTGGTTGCATGTTTAAGTTTTAAGAAATAAGGAGAGAACTTTAGTTTCTTGAAGTTTCCCATTCCTGATGGCAAGACTCTTAAAATTGGTTATAGTTCAAATGATGGGCTTATGGCTATTTTTATCCAAGTTTTTATTTCCCATTTCTGTTAACTATATTTGGTCCAATTTCTGATATTTTGGGTGCACTGATTTACATGCGTTACTCTTTTCAATTCTACTCCCTCAAAAGCTACCTTCCTTTTGGTGACTGCATGCCAGTTTATTACCGCTAAATTTTTATGCTCTCCATAAAGCTCCACTTTTGGTCCTTCTATTCCCAAATTCTTCTGGCAAAGACATTTCTATGTATTTATAGCTACCTTTACCCTTAAATTTATGTTTTCCCACTTTCTGTGTGCACTCATGTTCTTTTTATGCCAACAACTCTCACTTCCTTGTATTTTTATTTTGATTTATCTTTCAGTGAGTACAACTTTTTAAAGAACAGTTTTTAGAATACTAGAGGAATATTTATGTATCATTTTACATCTGAAAAATGTATCCCTGTTGTCTTGAAAGGAAAGAAATGAAGCAAGGTAATATAGTTGAAGACTGAATACTTGAGTTGTAGTTTTTCCTTCAAACTGCTATAAGTTTTTGTTCCATCTTTGTTCTTACATTTGATCTATCTTTGTCTTCCTCTGTGACACAGGCCACCCTATCAGTTTGCTACTCTTAATGGTACATGTATCTTTGGATATCCTTGGAGAAGAAGCTGAGAAGGGTCTGCCCACTTCCCAAGGCCTAAGACAAGACACAGCCTGTAGAGAGTGCTCAGTGTAAATTATACACTTCCTGCACTCACCATTTTATGTGATCATGATTTGTCACTAGATCAAGACTTGTAAGGCTGGCTTCCTTTCCCTACCCTAGTCATTATATCAGTGTGAGTAATGGAATAGAAATCCAATTTCTTTTCATATAATTTCCTGATAGGATGTTACACAACAAAAACTAGGCTGTTGACCACCTCTGGTCCTGCTTGTAAGATGTGGAGCTGATGTAGCCCGTCCCTACAGGTAGCACAGAGGTCACCAGGCTATTAATCATATTCATGATTAGTCTTCTGGTTGGTTGGGAAACAGATTATGCATTTCCTCCACTAAAGAGACAACACTGTGTAATTAACATTCCTGGTTTCTCTAGTGCCTGTCAGTGAGCACAAGGACTTCCTACCTTCTACAACTCTTCATCATCAATAGACAGGATACAGATGTGGTCTGAATATTACTAAAAGGAATCTGGAGTACAAGGCCTTAAGAAAATTGGGCCTTTCAATACATTGTCGTTTGAAGAGAGAGTTTTCAAAGACACCCAAACTTCCTGAGGATTTATTCCTAGTTAAAGGTTGATGGAGGAGGGACAAACATTTTCCTCAGTGTCATACCAACCAGTAAGGTGCCCATGCTACTGTAAATTAATTTTCATTCATGTTCCTGTAAACAGCTCTAATGAAACTCACACAGAAAAAAATACATAAAAGTAGAAGCAAAGCTAGTTGGGGAGCAGAAGGTGATTAGTGGGAATGGGAAAGAGATAAGAGAGGGTAATAATGAATAAATATGATTAAAACATGGTATAAATGTATGAATATATAATAAACTTGTTATTATATAGAAATACATGATAATAAATTATTTTTCAAAAAGGATATGGAGGCTGGGGGATGTCTGCGTTGGTAAAGTGCTTATGCAACCCTGAGTATCTGAGATTGGCTCTCAAGTGCTCACACTGGCATGTAAACCTGGCACTAGAGAGGCAGAGACAGGAGGATCACTCAGGCTTGCCGGCCAGCTAATCTAGAATCAGTGAGCTCCAGGCTCACTGAGAGATCATGTCTCAAAAAATATGGTGGGGAATGTACTAGATTTTCTTTTAGAGTACCAACCAGCTGGTCTGCCCAGCTTAGGCCCATTTCTAGCTAGCTCCTTGAACTTAAATTAATCTGTTTCTCTTTAAGTTTTGCCTTGGGACTTTTTAACCTTTCTTCCTTCTGTATATCTTACTTTCACTTGCTTCTCATGTCTGACTGATTGGTGGCTGCCTGGCTGGCCCCGGGCATCTCCCTTTCTTTCTCCCTTGTTCTCTTTCTTGTTCTTCTCTAAGATGCCTCCTCCCATAAATTCTCTCTGTCTGCCAGCCCTAACTATCCCTCTCTCTGCCTGGCTATTTATCATTCAGTTTTTTGTTAGATCAATTAGGCACCTTAGGCAGGCAAGGTAAAGTAAATACAACATGTCTTTGCATAATTAAACACACATCCTTATGTCATTAATGACACCTTTACACAATTAAAGTGGTATTCTGCAGCATAAACAAATGTAACATATCTTTGTCCAGTGAAAATAATATTACGCAACAGGAGAGTAATTGAGAAAGACTTCCAATGTCAGTCTGGGGCAGCCAATAGTTTGAGTAGACATGCTTATGCTTTGCTTTAACTCTGAATAAGCATTATATATACTTGTATTCATTTCTACTGAAGCAATACAAGATTTTATTAACTCTTTACTTATAGAAATTCTTACAAAGATGCTCTTTTGGTTTCTGAAGCCTTGTTTGGATTTTCCTTGGCAACCTTGTAAATCAGCCTTTTTATGAGAAAAACATTGTGCACAAAGCAGGATTTTTTCCCTGCTGATTACTGGCAATCATGCAATCATGAAAAGGTGAGACATTTGAATTTTGAAAATCTCTGTAGCCGCAAACAGAGCTCTTAACATTTGTTATTGTAGTAGATTTCATTCTGGCACTTGAAAGCTTGCTTGCATTTTGGGAATCTGAAAATACCTATGCCCCAGTATGTTCACACAGTTTTCTGAACCCAAAGACTGGGTGGAAAGACCTTATAACTCTGTGATTATCTTATCCTGAGATTATCTTAACAAAAACATTGCTGTTTTATCACTGACTTTGGAGGTATTGGAGAAATTGTATACCTCTTAAGCTTTCTGTAATTTAGCGCTGACTTTCATCTGACTTGCAGTCTTCAACACTGAATAGCAGTTGTTTATTGTTGAAAGAGATCCTGACTTTTTGTTTTCCATACTAGAGCATGACTACTATTTGAATCAGTCGAGAAGACATTTTCTCACCTAATAAATGTTCATTATCTAAAATTGTATCACAAAACATCCACATAGGTGATGGGAGATGTCATTCTGTAAATCTGTCTCTCTTATTGGTTGTTGAATAAAGCACTATTAGCCAATAGGGAAGAAAGATAGGTGAGACTAGGAGTCAAGGAAGATTCTGGGAAAGAAACAGAGTCAGACACCATGTAGGCTGCCAAAGTAAGAGGTCCGGACCCTTTTCTCCGGTAAGAGAAATACTTAGATTAACAATTATGGGTTAAATACTTAAGTCAGAGCTAGCCAGTAAGAAACCAAGCAAATTACCAACAGCTTCATAATTAATGTAGTGTGCTGTGTGTTATTTGGGAAGTGCAATTGTGGCAGGGCCCAGGCAGATGGCGGGGAAGGCAACATGTTACACATAGGTTTTGGTATTTGAGAGTTCACATCTGCATATGTACAGAATAGGAACTGACAATTGGTCAAGATTCGAAAAACCACTAATCTTAATCTGCTCTCTACTGTGTGTGTCACTCTCAAGTCTAAATCAACATACAACAGTCAGTAAACAGGTGTCAAATTGTTGTGATGACTGAGAACTCGTGTGTGTGTGTGTGTGTGTGTGTGTGTGTGTGTATGTGTTGTGTGTGTGAGTGATATGATGTGTACATTTGTATGTGTTCACCTGTGATAGCTAGGGGACAATGTTCGACATCATTTCTTAAGATGCTGTCTGCCTTGTATCTTGAGATGGGATCTTGCATTGGCCTGAAACTTGGCAAGTAGTCTAGACTGACTGGCCAGCAAACCACAAGAGATCTTCACGTTTCTGCCACCCCAGATCTGGGATTAGAATCATGTGCCACCACAAGTTCTCATGCTTGGATATAAAATACTTTATCTACTGGTCTATTTCTCTAACCTCTTAGTTAAGAACTTTTAAATAAACAGTAAATTAGAATTTACACTTAGAAAAATTGTCCTGCATGTTGTCCATAAGGAGAAAATGAGTTTGTCAATGAAGCCAGAGCTGATCTTACAGGATGTTTTGTGAAGTATGTTGTTTAGGAACTGATGGAGTTCTACCTTTGTTGGTGTATTTGAAGATTAGCACTGCTGTTCACAGGGTCAAGAGTGAGGTGTCCAGAGTGGGGATCTTGATAAGTGGCTTTTGTTTCAAAGGCTGAGCCTGTTTCTGATGGGCTGTCTCCACAAGCAAATCAGGACAGTGAGATTGTTGCTGGCTGGCTGGGATAAGAGTATGTCATTGATTCAAAGTTACTTTATCCCCAGGGGTTGCTTGTCACTATCTAACACATTGGCAAGAAAAAAACCTTTTCATTTTTAATGCTCAGGCTCCTTCTTAATGCCCACCCCTACCAACTCCCCCATCTCCTTGATTAGCCTCAATGATAGTAAGGGTTTCCCAGATCTTCATTTTTAGAGGAACAAAGTTTAACTGGCATTTCTTAAACAATGTAGGGTCCAAATTCTGTGGCAGAAAAGTATGTCTAAGTGCTGAGTTCTTCCAAATAATTGAAAGGAAATTCTTCTCACTGAATATTTAGGAGGTTTTTATCAAGCTGATATAGGATGCAGAACAAAAATCAGAGAAATTATGTGTCCTGGATGCAAAATCTTTGTAAAGAAGATTTGTGATGGTAGAGAGCAGACATGGGCTTTGCTAAGAGATCTCTGTCCCAATATGGAACTCTGCTTCCCACTGTCTTTAAGTCTGTCTGGGCTGACCTGCCTCATGACCCTATGGCATGGAGGATTTGTGTTCTATCAGTACTTACGGACTTCTACCAGACAAAATTACATGTACATTTTCATCCTAATAACAGAAGAGATTTTAATGTATTCTGTGCTTGTGAACTGCCAGAGTTGACTATGCCAAATACATTCTTTTCTCAATGGGAATTTAATTTCAGCTTTTACAATTTTAGCTTCATAGTCTTCATCACATTCAATTTACTTCCTTCTGCTTGTTCTTATTCTTAAAACTATGGACTTACCAAATAAATTTTTATTTATTTTTTTAGCTTCCTTTTTTTTTGCTTTTAATGTGAACACAAAATCAGTATGAACTAGAAGATATTTATATTTTGTATCTATAAACCCTCTCCTCTTACTGATATATTTTCTGCTCTTAGTTATTATTTCAATTTTTATTTTAATTTTAAATAGCTTGTTTCACATGTCAATCCCAGTTCCCTCTCCCTCCCCTCCTCCCGCACCCCCCATCAAACCCTCCAGCCTCCCACCCTATCGCCACTTCCTTCCACATAGGGGATATCTAGAGTCTTTCATTTCACTCAGGGCAGGGTCCCGGCACTCCTCTAAGAGTCCAGGCTGAGAGAGCATCCCTCTTTGTGTTATGGACACACAAAGTCTGTTTGTATGCCAGGGATAAACACTGATCCACTGCTCAGGGCCCCATAGGTTGCCCAGGCCTCCTCACTGACTCTATTTTTGTTTTTATATAGAGTCTTGCTACATAGTTCTTCCTGTAACTAGGTATTGCATGACAAGCTGACCTTGAACTCACAATTCCTGTTTCTATCTCCAAAGTGCTGGGATTATAGCTATGCACTATCATACACACATCACTATCTTTAATATTTGTCCTTCAATCCTGTTCAAGTTTTCTTTTCCTTGAAACATCATCTCTCTATTCACCACCTATTTGTCTATCTATTTGTCTGTCTGTCTGTCTTCTATCTACCTATCATTGATCTATCTTCTTTGTCTACATTTATCTATCTAATCATCTGTCTGTTATCTATCTGTCTTTCTTTGTATAAACCGTTTTTTCCTATTCTGTTTTGTCCCCTTCATTATCAACCAGACATATTCTCTGATTCCTCTGTGTAATTAGAATCTAACCTTATTATTTGAGTAAGGAATGAGCTGAGATTAAAAGTAGCCTCTGCTTTATCTTATCCCCCTGGCACAGTTTAGTCTCTATCTATTGATGTTTCTACTAAGGTCCCAATTTTCCATCCTATCACCCCACCCCCACCCCATCTTTGTTTCTAGGTTCTGATTCTTATCCTCTGTGTTGTCACGGAGAACCATTTCCCATCCTTACCACAAAGAACTCAAGCTGAATTTCACATTAGCTACAGGTGCCTGGTACACTGGAGGATGGATGACCACAGGCACCAAGTCTGGTCTTGCCTGTTAGCTATATAAGGCTATGCCAGAGGGGTGACCTTTCTTTTCTGTTCTCTTTCCTGACCATAAAGTATAAGGCTTCTTGACTGAACAGTGCCTGTTTCTCCTTTTTGCTTCTTCATCTCTTTCCTGTTGGAGATCAAATCCAGGGCATTGAGCACGCTGACCCTGGGCTTCCTCCTGCTGTGTGTGCTGATTCTCAACTCAGCGGCATGTTGTTTTTTCAACAAGGAATTTGCTTCTGTACTTTTTGACGATAATTATGAACCTACTTATCTTTTATGTAGGGAAAAATGTCTGTTAAGATGTCTCACAGATGAGTGGGTTCCCTTTCTCAAATTAAGGCAGTTGACTATTTTATATGAATATTTCAATTTTCATTGGAGAGATGTTTCATATTTTACATTTCTATTTCTCTGAATATTTTCTGAGAGATCCAAACTGTATTTTCCAAGATATCCAATCTGGAATGCTCGACTTGAATTTTTGTATTCTACAAATATTAACTAGATGTTATTTGAAGAAAAATTTAAGGTATGTTAACTTTATAGTTTTCCTTCTTGTTCCTGTTGCTATTTCCTATGTATTGACCTTAAAAATTCTTTAAAAGAAATGCCTTACTTTTTAGAAATGGGTCCAGTTGTGTCTTACTGTGTAGTTAGACTTACAGAGAGATGATGCCCCAAACTCCTGCCTGATAGCTAGTGTGGGAGGTGATTCTGTCTGAGCAGACAAAAATGATGGAAGCTGGGCACAATCAGACAGAAAGTGGGTGTCCTGAGTCATCAATGACCCTGAAGGCTTAATTATAGACATATTTATTAGCTTATATTTGATTTTATTTGTCAACATCATCATCATTATTACTATTGGTTGTAGGTACTCACTAATTCTGTCCAGGATAGCTTTAAACTGCCCGCTTTTCTGCCTCAGCCTGGAAAATACTAGAGTTACACTCTTTCACTCTACTTGTGTGCGGGGCAAGTGGCTTTGGTTCTGCAAGGCAAAGGCTGTGTGACTGAGCAGCATCCACAGTCTTTTGCAGCTTGTTGATGGTGATTCGAATGAATGATGGTGGGCTTTGTGTTCAAAGAGTCAGATGGTAAATTCATAGGCTTTGCAGCTCAACTTCTCTTTGTTCAACTGGACAATCCTGTTGTTGTGCCATGAACACAATCAGCAGGGCTTGGTGTATTACAAGCACAGATAATGAGTCAGAATTGATATGTGGAACACAGACTGTTGACACCTGATTTAATAATTATTAACAAACATTTTCAAGCTTTCAAGATGGCTCATCAGAAAACACCATTTGCTCTGCGAGTTTGATGACCTGAGTTAGTTTTATATTTGTAATGAGCAAATTGAGTCCTGGAAAGTTGTCCTCTGACCTCCACAATTCTCTCTCTCTCTCTCTCTCTCTCTCTCTCTCTCTCTCTCTCTCTCTCTCTCTCTCTCTCTCTCTCTCTCGCACGCGCGCGCGCACACACACACATACACACACACACACACACACACACCAGCACCACCACCACAATAATAAATAAAATAAGAATAAAAAAATCAAATTTTCCATAGAGAAGATGAAGTATACTGCTTATTTTTGGATTGATTAGATCGCTAAGGTGAGGGCAGATATTACATATGCATGTATTATATGAGTGTGTAGATATGTAGACATATGAAAATGACATTGCATGAAGGATATATAGCCATATTCATGTTATGGCTCCCTTTAAGCCCTTGGTTTGGCAATGTTAGGAACTCAGAGACTACTACTTTCACCAATGAATGGATGTGTTAAAAATTGATCAATTTTTATTTTTAGTGTTTATTTTATTTATGTATATAGATGTTTTATCTATACGCATGTCTGTGTACCATGAGCATGCCAGGTGGTGAATTCAGACATGAGTAGTGTCAGCTCCTCTGGAACTGGAGTTTCAGATGGTTGTGAGTAACCATGTGAGTGTTGGGAATTAAACCCAGGTCCTCTGCTTGAACAACAAGTACTCTTTAACTACTGAGTGATTACTCTAACATAGTACTTCAAATTATTATTGGTATGCCTTTCTTGATTTTTAAAAATTTATTTGAGGATTTAATTCATGTGCACATTTCATGTATATTCTTTTTTTAGTTTCCACAACACTTTCATTCACAAATCAAGACTCTTATGTTGGTGTGGAGCTTGCTCTCGGAGCCTTCATTGAAGGTGTGTGACTTCTTCATTCTGACGATAACTCAAATTTCACAATGCAGCTGACTGTCCTTTGACAAGGGTCTTTTTTCCCTCAATATATGTTTTTATTTAAAGTAGAAACATGAGTGCTTCACATGTCAATCCTAGCTCCCTCTCCCACCCCACCTCCCTTGTCCTTCAAACAGTTCTCCAGCCTGCCCCCCCCAGTCCTCACATCATTCCCCAGGGAGGGTGAGGCCTTCCTTGGGGGAATCTCCAGAGTCTGTCATTTCATCCAGGGTAGGACTTAGGCCCTTCCCCACGTGTCCAGGCTGAGAGAGCATCCCTCTTTTTGTATTGGGCTCCCAAAGTTCATTCACACGCTACCCAATGCCTCAGTGATTTCTGAGGCCTCCTCACTGACACTACTTTCATGGAATCTGGATCAGTCCTCTTCTTTTTAACCTTTTTTGTCCAACTCCTTTCTTGCCTGCCAACCAGCTTCTCTCAGATTCATTAACTCTCTCTGTATTTATATTTGTTTTATAGCTCTTATTCATATTATATCATTACTTTTATATATAGATGAATGTGTGTATATAAAACCTACCGAATCCCGTTAATGTTATCCTGATCTTTATGTGTTTAGGTTTGATCCCTTAGGACTGGAGTGTGATTCATAAACTGAAAAGACCTGGTTCTTCCTCCCTTAGCAGCTGTTGAATGACTTTTACTCTCCATCTTAGGGGTGAAGTCTTTGACATTTTCCTCCATGTGGCATGGCTTTTCAGGTTTTGGAGAGGCAGTCATATTGTTGAAAGATCATTTAGCAATGTGCATAAGAATCTATCTCTCAGCAATCACTTCTGTCTTTAGGCTCCTAAATCTTTCCAACTCCCCTTGCATGACACGCCCCGAGCCTTAGGTGTAGGCATTATTATAGATAAGTTCTGTTTAGGACTGGGTACTCCAATATGCTTTGGCATTTTGGACAGTTGTGGATCTCTTTAACAGCCTCATCTACTGTAAAAAGAAGTTTCTTTGGTGGGAGGTGAGACCTGTGGTGATCTATGGGCACAAGGATGTATATTTTGAAGAACGTTGGGAACTATATTGCTTTAATAATATGGTGTTAGTGCATTCTTTTCTGGGGCCTATGTCCTCTTCAGCCATCAACTCCTAGACAGATTTACAGTGCCTGGCATGAGTTCCCTCCAACTGAGTGGATTTTAGGTTCAATTAGACTACTGCTGATTACGAAGGCCACCATTGCACATTTGGGAATATCTTGCTAGTCACATCCTTGTGGCTGTCAGTCTTTACAACTGGTAGTACTGTTGACAATTTTTCAACCTTGGCAGCTTGCACAGCACTCTGAGAAGTAGTACTCAAGGGAAAGTCATCCAGGCCACCAACGAATTGATTTCTCCAAACCTTGTGACAAGAGTATGTGATATCTTCAGCAATAAGGTCTTATCTTCATGTTCTGGCAGGCAACCAAGAGAAGGAACAATGGCATATGTTGTTTTGGGAGTCTCTGGGATTTTCCTGACCAGCAGCATGATGGGTGGTATTCTTTGCCTGGCACTGGGGTTTTGGCTAGACAGTCCATGGTTTCTAGAAAGGACTATTATCCTACCATGTCCTCTCTTTTGCGATGTTTGAACTTCTTGTCTACACTTTATTGGTTAATTCCTTGAATTAAGAAACCCCTTTATTCTACGATATATATATCATAGTATATATTCCAATACTACAAAAGCTTTATTACAAAAATCTACTCTGTAGGTTGTTCCACCCTTTCTGTTGCATTCCACCATTCAATCCTCAGCCTCTACCAGTCTTTCTCTTGTATACTGCTACTTAGTACTCATCTTCTCCCTCTTTGTGGGCTTGGCTACAGGAATTTCCTCCAACTATTCTCACATAAATTCCGTGCATGTGTCATTTGAAATTTTAAACCACTTGGACTCAGTTTTAGTTCTTCATGCTCCATAAAATCCATTTATATCGAGCATAGTCTTCCGTTGATAAAGTACCATCCATTCTACCCCCATGCATGAAGTGACACTATCGTGCTTTCGAGGTCCAGGAAATGCCTTCTACAGATAGTTCAAGGGACTCTCATATATTTCTCAATTTTATTACATACTCTTCCTTACTTTCCTTTATGACATTCAGAGCTCTCTCTCTCTCTCTCTCTCTCTCTCTCTCTCTCTCTCTCTTTTTTTGCTCTCTGACTCTTTCTGGTTCATTTGATACATTTTTTAATCTCAAAAAATGTTGAGATTTTATGATTGAGAACATAGGATGAGATTCAGGGAAGACATACTATTCACAGCCATTAATGCAACTTTAAATGCAAAGTGTCTAATATTTTAAAAATTAATACTTGTTCTTAAAGTTATAAACATCTTCCTCTAAAGGCACTGGATGACTCTACTTATAAGGACACTCTGACTGTATCAGTAGATATCTATGGTAAGATTTAGCTTTCTTAGAATACATCCCCATTGCAATGCAGTAATGTTATAAGGCATTTCTTAAGCTTATGGAAAACATACTGTTCTTCTAAGTTCTTGGAGCCCCAATACGTGAGTATTCTAGACTACATTTGGCAGGAGCACTTAGAGACAATCCTTTGCTGCAGGATGCTTCTTCCTGAAGGCTGTGGTTCTATATATTTGGTGTACATCAGAATTCTCTGGAGAGGTGATTGGAGAGATGGTTCAATATTTTAGAATTTTTCCTACTCTTGCAGAGGATCCAGCATACATGGCAAATAACAACCATCTCTAACTCTATTTACAAGGGTTCCAACCCCTTTTATGGCATCTACACATGGTACATATACATACATACCTGCTGAAACATTTGTTTATATAAAACACTCACAAATGAAATGAAGGGAAAATTCTTGGAGAGGGTCATCAGTTAATATGAACGAAGTCTAGTCCTAGAGCATCTAATATGGTATATGATCCTGGAATTCAGCATGGTGCTAATTTTGAAGAATGTGGTGTAGACATTACACATTTAGAAATAATGGACTCTGGAAAAGAAGGATTTGGAAATTGGTAGTCAATAGACAGTGCCTTTGGAAATGCAGAGCCCTGTTCAGCCAGAGGTGTTCTGGATCATTGCTAACTGGGTAAATCCTTCCTGGTATCCCATAGACATCATTTGAAACCCACAATAGTAAGACAAAATCTGGACAATTTCTTCTTTCTTCATTCTAAGTCTGAGGAAACAGCTAAAGTCAGCTCCAATGGACTTATTGACTGGTCTTTGGCTCATTAACCCTGCTCAAGGAGGAAGTTCACAGAAACAGCAATGAGTTGAAATTGCTCTTGTTTTAGCTTGTAGTTCTTGGGGTAGCTGGGGCTTCAGAAGGTAGATGTGAATCTTAAATTGTGCTGCATGTCCGTTCTGTTAGATAGATGGTTGGTGTCCTTGCAAGCATCATAGCTGGTAGGGAAAGGATCTATGTAAGGTGAAGAACGACACTCAGGTTAGCACCACTTTAACAAGTACTGCTAAACTCCCAGAGTCTGACCTCACAGTTTAATCTTCTTACACATATAAGCACAGTAAAACCTAGGAAGGAACTTTCCATGTGACAATTATCACAACAAAGCTTTTGGCATGGTTACATAGAGGCACTTACATACTTAACAAAGTAGCAAAGTACCTGTGAACTTTATTATCAGAATGAATTCTATTGACTGATAAACAGTGCTCAGGGTAAAGTCCTATGGAGGGAGGATTTGTAATAAGCATAAAGATAGATTGTATTGACGGAGGATGCAAATGTATGGGACCCCATTCATGACAATGGGTTCTATTTACTGAGAGACTAGGCTCGTGATAAGGGCATAAACAATGGTCAAGATTTGGGGGAGTAAAACAATCAGCATGTTTTTAGACAACATCCACTCCAGGCTTCCCTGAGAAAAGATGTTATTGCTTTCCCTTAAAGAAAATATGCTCCTTTAACAAGGCTAGTATCTCCAATGCATTCTGTAAGATGCTCCTCCTACAACAGAGGGAAGACCACAGTGGGTGCAGTCCTGGGAACCAGAGAAACAATTTCCTCATTCCCATGGGTTTTGTAACTGACTCCATTTCTCTAATTCACGTTAGCACTTAACCTTTTCTTCCAAGTTCTTCTTGCTCCCTACTTTTCATGTTAACTGTACCACCTTCTGCTTGTTCACAGCTCTGTCTGCCCTAGAGTGTTCAAGAGAGCCCTTGGAATCTACACTTTGTATCTTGCTAGTCATCTTAAAGTTCATAGCTGCTGAACACAAAATATTCATTGATGTACAACTTTGTTTAATTTCATGTCCAACCCCCATCATATCTCAGCTAACTAGCTTGCTGAGAGTCCTAGGAAAATAACTTCTAATCTTTTAGCAGCTGTTGTCCTCCATTCATTTGATGCTGACTTGTCAGAATTCACTGTCTCAATCACAGATTTAAGATGGCAATATAGTAAACTGAGTCAATTTAGAGTTAAACGTTTTCCTACTTTGCTTGCCTAAATGAATAGAAACGTTTTATATTTACATCTAAGTGATGGAGTGCCTGGAATTTAAATTTCTGATCCCCTAGACTGAGAGCTAAAACAATGAAAGATCTATATATACGTGTTCAGAACTTGTTGAAAAAATTGAAACAATGTGTCCTTGGAGGTGTGATGTTTCTCTGTTAATAGTCAACTAAGAGAAATCATAGTTTGCTCGTGGTGAGTCATTTAATTTCTCACATCGTTGTTGGACATAAGTAGCTCATCACATAGGAAGAGAGTGTCTATCTCTATATCCTCTGTGATTTCATTTAGTTGGCAGATAAAATAAAACTATTCTCTATGCAAAGACTTGGTTAGGTATAGAGAATTCAGTATCAGACAACATGTATTTTTGATATGGCACACTTATTATAGAATTTTACCAGTTGCTCTTTGTCAGTTGAAAATATAGCATTATTTCTTTATACAAAACTTGTAAGTTCAAGTTTTTCTGTAAAACTATTCATGATTGTTAAAAATTTGTACTGTATGACTGGAATACTCCACAATAGAGAAAATTATTGTATATATGCACCATTTGAACAAGGCTATCTAACTGTCATGTACTTATCTGTCTGTTTATATTTTGTCAATTATCTATCAGCAATTATCTCTTGTCTAACAACAACATATCTATCAGTCTATCTGTCTGTCTGTCTATTATCTATCTTTCCTGTCTCAGTGTTAGTATTACTTATAGTAATAAAGACAAAGAAGATATGTGTATATATTTGCACACATAAAATAGTTCTATTTATTTGATTTTACTTTTACAGAAAAGAAAATGAATGAGCCAAAATGACTACTAATATGGATAAATCTCCCATGCAATACAAAATAAAAAGTAATCTTATTATAAATACATAGATTATATAGATAATATAGAGTGTTCTCATATTTAAGCTTTGAAATAAGAAAAAAACACACCATTTAGGGTGAATTTCATATTGGTAAATATATGTAAAATATAGAACTGATTGTCAGAAGCATGAGGAAGTAACTACTGCTGTGAGAAAGCATACAGGCAGAGGGAAGTAGAGAGGAACAGTGGATGGCAGAAATGTTTGGATTATTTTATGAGGATTCATCCCAGGTGGCATAAAACTCAAGTTCAAGTCCATTAAAAACTTCAACATAAAACCAACTTTATGTCTTATAGAGGACTAATACCAGAAATATATAAAGATCTCAAGAAACTAGACATCAAAAAGCCCCAAATAATCCAATTTAAAATTAGGGCACATATATAAACAGAGGTTTCTCAATAGTGGAATCTCATATGGCTGAGAAACAAAGAAATGTTCAACATCCTTAGCCATAAGGAAAGTTAAATCAAAACTACTTTGAGATTCCATCTTGTATCTGTCAGAATGGCTAAGATCAATAGCACAAGTGATTGCTCATGCTGGAGATGATTAGAGCAAAGGGAATATTCCTTCGTTGCTAGTGAGAATGCAAACTTGTACAGCCACTATGGAAATAAATGTGGTGGTTCCTTAGAAAGTTGGCACCCAATCTCCCTTAAGACTCAGCTATGTCACTATTCTTGGGCATATACCCAAAGGATGTGCCATACTACCATAAGGACACTTGATCAACTATGTTCTTTACAGCTTCATTCATAATACACAGAAACTGCAAACAATCTAGATGTCCCCAACAGAAGAACAGATAAAGAAAACATGGTACATTTACATGACAGAGTATTACTCAATTATAAAAAATGAAATTTGAAGGTAAATGGATATAACTAGAAAAATTCTGAGTGGGGTAACCCAGACCCTGAAAGATAAATATTGTATGTACTCACTTATAAGTGGATATGAGCTGTTAAGTAAATGATAAACAAGCTGTAATCTCTAGACCCAGAGAGGTTAGATGAAGAGGAGGGGTCTGGTAGAACTCATGGATCTTCCTGGGATGGGGAAAATGAATGGATTTTATGGGCTGACTGGGGCCAGATAGGGTAAGAAGTGGGGGGAATAGGTTGGAAGGAGATGGACTGGTAGGAGAGAGTGTGGAGAGAGACATCTAGAATTGGGGGTATTTACTGGGGTGGTGTGGACACCCAGTCCATTGGAAACTTCCTGGAATGTATGAAGGTGATCCAAATGAGGATTCCTAGTAATGGGGGATACGCAGTCTCTGTTGGTCAACTCTTATAGCCAGGCAAGGATTCTAGGGGTGGGATTGTGATACTAACTCAGCCACAAAATCTTTGAATTACAATCTGTCCTGCCTGCAAAATATGCTAAAGCAGTGGTGGCATGACAATGTCTGATTTGACTTAAGGTCCATGGGAACCCATGCCCAGCACTGCTTAAGTAACCAAGAACTAGAGAATAGGTAGTCCAGAGATTTATTCTAAAACCAAACACTTCCAGTCTAAATGGAATTATCAATAAAATGACTACTTATAATATTCTGCTATACTCATAGGCCAGTGCCTTATCCAGCCATCACCAGAGAGGCTTCCTCTTGTGCTGTCATTATCAGTGCATACCTGGACAAGACAGCGATGACTGTGGGTCTGTAGGGGTATGGAGATAAATCACTTTGGAGAGAGTTTCAGGCAGCAGCATCTATTTTATTCCACATGAGCAACAACTTGCATAGTAAAAGCCTATTGGTTATGATTGTGTAGCATATTACCTAAGATTGGATGATAAGCACTCACACTACCAGGGTCTTTATGCAGAATAAGCACATTAAAGGAGTCATGGAGAATGCAGACTCATCCAGAGGACAGTTACAAGTTACTCAAGCTATTTAAGAATTCAATGTTCTGGCTTCAGGAGTACGGTGTACCACGCTTCTTATTTGGAAGCACAGTGTGCCAAGTAGGCTGGCCACCAGGTCATGCTTGTATTTTCTCCTATACTCTGGCAACAAAGGGGAACAGATACAGAGGCCCACAGTCACACATTACATGGAAAGAGTGTCTAGATTAGAGGTCTCAATCAAATCCTCTCCCTCAGAGCTCAGGGTATCCCTTGGAAGAGGAGATGGAAAGAATCAGAGGGGATGGAGGACACAAGTAGAATAAGACTATTTGACTCAACTAATCAATGAGTATATGAGCTCACAGACACTGAAGCAGCAAGCATAGGAACTGCATGGCTCCTCACCAGGTCCCCTGTGTATATATTATAGCTAATAACTTATTATTTTTATAGGATGCCTGACTATGAGTACCAGTGGGTTTCTGACGCTTATGCCTGCTCTTGGGACTCTTATCCTCCTATTGGGTGGTAGTATTTAATTTCAATATGATAGGGGTTTTTTTTTTGCTCCATCTTATATTTTGTCATGTTTCTTTGTTATCTTGTAGAAGCCTGTTCTTTCCTAATGAGAGACAGAAAGGGAATGGATTCACAGAGGAGGAATGGATGGAATGAAAATGGAAGTAGAAGAGGGAGGGAAAACTAAAGTCAGGATATATTGTATGAGAAAAGAAGATGTTGTCAATAAGCTAAAAAATGAAAGAAGATTGGTACAAGGTGTATGTATTATTTATCCTGATAATTGATGAACATAAATTTGTGCAGGAATGATATTTTCATAGCAGAAGAAAGTTAGAAGACATGTCCATTTCGATGTCCACAGGACTCAGCACTGACTGGGCAGGAATTGATAATGGTGGAGGTGGAGGGTCAGGTGGGGAGCAAACCAGAGCGTCAGGAAAACAGCAAGTAGAGGATGTTTCCTGCCTCATCCTTTGGTACCTTGTGACATTTCTAGGGCTCTTCATTAGGCATCAGTCTCATTAGTATGACTTAATTTCCCCTTTACATTTCCTCAAGGTATGTAGGCCCCAACATAATTACTAGTACCTCTGCAAAGACATGGCTATATTTCATAACTTCTAAAAGTTCATCATATGAATATGTATATTTCCCCAAAACGTGCCCACAAGTCTTTGCTGGTTGAACTTAATTTTGCTTGAGCACATTACAAATTTCTGAAAGAATTTCGAGAGTCTGGTACCAATGCCATATTGATTGAGGCATATGTTATCTGTCTGCTGCTTTCTCTTACTTTTCTGTATGATGACCAGTTGTCTGATCTACCCCTCTTAACCAAACTTTATCTCAAATTGTAATGTTTGCAGTTCTCTCTGTTTCAACTTTTGCTTTTCTTCAGGGGTTATTCTTTGACCTTGCTTTCTACAACTCCAAAAGCTGCTTACTGCATTTAGTTAGTTATGGTTTCTTCTTAGGGACCATGAACCTGTAGTTCAACCCATGAGTTCAATATCCTACATTTCAGCCTCAGGGAAGCCTCAAGCAATGACTCTACCATGTCCTCACATCCTGCTACAATTCTGTGGCTCTATTTTATTGCTCTTCTTCTGTGTCATGGTCAATTAAAATAACATTCAGAATCATTTAATATAGCACAACTTCTTTCTAACCATCCCAGATGTCTAGAAAAACTTACTTACAATGTATATTTCCATACCTGGCAGAGTCGCAGGTGTAGATAATGGAATAGATCCTGCTCCTAATTATGAGTTCAAATCATGCAAGTTTTGTCTGTCCCATTCCGTGTCCACATGAAAACATCACTAGTTTCTATTCTCAATCCATTTCTGGAGCAGATTGGGAACTGTGCCATGCTTTTCCTCAAAAGCTTCATTGAATAACAGGAAATCCTTTCACTCTATTGGGATCTGTGATGTCATTAACCTCAATATCCAAATTCAGTTTGGAGTGGGTGTCCATCTGTTTCTTCAAAGTGGCCACAAGACCAAAAAAAGGCACATATTGATACATTTGTTAGGTGACACATATTTTGGTATCTCTTGGGACATTATGAGGGATTTGAATAGTTTTAGGATTATATCAGGCTTATAAAGTTTATTTTTATAGGCTTATTTATTTTGTGTGTGAATGTTACCTTAATGCATGTATGTGTATTGTATACATGCCTGGTGCCCAATGAAGTCAGAAGAGGGTATTAGAACCCTTGTAACTGGAGTTATGGATGGTTGTTGACCACTTTGTGGGTCCAGAGAACTGAACCTTGGTCCTCTGTAAAGGCAACAAGTATTCTTACATTGAGCCATCTTTTCAACTACAGACATTTAAAATTTTTACTATGATGTTTTAAAGGACAGTTGACTGCAGGGATATAAGACTGAAAGCAATAAGAGCAGCTACAAGTCAATTATGTTAGTTCAGCTGAAGATAGTAAGAGTGACTTGGTTTTCCATGAGAACATTATAGGACAGGAATTAAGTAGATACTGGGAGCCAAGAAGATTAGCTGAACATTGTCATAACAGGGAACACTGAGAATGGAGAGTTTTAAGGTTAGAATAAGTATATTTAAGAGTTTTAGCTGGGTAAGTTGCATGTGAGATGCTTGCCAGACATCCAAATAGATTCACAGAATAAGCAGATGGATACAGCAGCTCTTTGTGTGTGTGTGTGTGTGTGTGTGTGTGTGTGTGTGTGTGTGTATTTGCTCACGCACAGGGGCTAAAAATGGATTGGAAGCTACTATAAAGGGTACAAAATTTTTCTGAAGGTAATTTATGTATGAATTTTATACCTAATATCTCTTAAAATGCATCGGTTTTTACTTCTTTTTTGATATATAATTGACAAAAGTGTACACTTGTCTACATTTCTGTGCTAATGGACACATCTAATTAGAAGCTTTATGTCTACAGTCCCTAATATGTCTCCCCTTGGGGAAAGTACCATGTTTGCTTTTAAAGAGCACATGCAATATTTAGATGCAAGTATACAACCGTTGTGTTTTGATGGAGTCGTATTCAGGAAAATGCTTCGCTAATTTTACTTCAGTCTGAGCATCTGAACTATAATAGTGACAACAGTATGTAATCTGATTTTACAGATTATCGTCCGGTATCCTTTTGGTTGACAAATTACCAAAATATTAAAATGTAATATGAGCACAAGCACAAAGCTCTATACTGTGAAATGATAGGTATGTTAAACTTGTGAACATATCCATCACCTCACACTGGTAACTTTTACATTGAGGGCACATTGTCTAGACCATCTCAACTAATTTCAAGTGTACAACACAATGTTAATTCTGGTCACCCATGTTGTCAATATCAACTCTCCAAAACTTACTTGTCCTGTATTCCTGAAACTTGACACCCTCTGATTGTCAATGAAATCATCTTCTGATGGGTTCTTATGAAAACCTGATAAGTACTTAAAAAATTGATGTCTTTGAAAGCGTGAGTCTCAAATCTTTCAAAGACCTTCCTTTATACTGATTTTACTAACACTCTTGGCATTACTCTGCTAAAATAGGAGTAGTATTAAACTATTTCCAGTGGCTTACTTTTAGACTCACAGATTACCACTCCCTCAACCGTCATCACAGAAGCTTCTTGTTTATATAAATGGTTATGAACACAGAGACACAGAACTGTTCAAAGTTCAGTGAAGAAGAATTCTTAGTCTTAAATGTGACATCTGTCTGAGACCTCCTCTGCCCATGGCTCAGGGATCATTGGGATAGAGGGAATGCAAAGATTATAAGATCCAAAGGCAGACTTTAAAGAAATGATGTTTTTTGGCAAGTTGCATATATCAACTTGTAGTACTTGTGACAGCATGCACAAGACCTGTGCAAACTCAAGCCAAATAAAATACTAGCACTGAGAGAGGAGGCGGGTATAAAAGCTGTGGAGCTTAAAAGCCTGTGTTAGCTGCTGGGAGAGAGTCTGTCTTTTCTGAGGATACGGCCACTGGTAGGTCAAGCAGGTTCCAGTGGAAGGCCACACATCCAAGAGAATATGGACATTATGAATTAAAACTGATAGATTTCAACACACACACACACACACACACACACACACACACAATTGGATGGGTAAAGAAGGGGACTGGATCTTGGAGCAGTTGGAGGGGGTGAATATATTAAAAATATTCTATGGATTTACAAAGAACTAATACAAAAATGAAGAAAATTGCTAGTAATGTTGAGTTCCTGTGTTAACAGAAAGCATAATTTGTTCCCATTAAAAGAACACTTCGTTAAAAGGTGTTTAGGCCCAAAATTTAAAAATAATATGAATTTCTTTATAGAACGTGGCACTTGGCTCAGGCAAGTTAAAGATGCACACAGTCCTCACAATCCAGGCTAGTTGAAGGGTTCCATGGGCCTGCCTGGCACCTTGCAGCACTGGACAGGCAGGTAACATTATGATGAGACAATATATGGTGGAGAAATGAGAGAGGAAGAGAAGCAGAATGGTTATGTGCTGTGGAAAGAGGCTGAGTGGAAGAAGTGAGGTGTTCAAAAACAGGCTGATATAGGAGGCCTGTTTGTCATCTGGGCTCAGGGTGATGTCTGGGCCCAGGTAGCTGCCAAGGGTAATTTCTGGGTCCATGGTTCTACCACAGGTGGGGTCTATAGCAGGCTTTCTTTTGGGCCAACAATCAGCTCCCAAATCATGACATGGAGATCTAATATTAGTTATAAATGTTTGGATTTAGCTTATGCTTGTTCCAGTAGCTCTTATACTTTAACTTGACCTATTTCTATTCATCTATGTTTTGCCTCAGGGTTTTTTACTTTCATTCTATGTTCTACTCCTTGTCTGACTAGTTAACAGCTTCCTGGTTTGCTAGTTTTGAACAGTTCCCTCTCTTTATTCCCATTCTCTACTCTCATTCTTCTCTCTCTCTCTCTCTCTCTCTCTCTCTGAGTCTAGATTCCTTCTCATACTATCTTTGTCTCTACCCACTAATCCTGCCTGTTCCTCTACTGTCCACCTATTGGATATTCAGCAGTTTTCTTCTTTTTTATTTTTTTAAATTAAAAACAAACTTGCTCATCACTCCTCCCTCTCTGCAAATGGTTTTCAGGAGGTCAGTTCAGTGTTTAGCTGTGGGTGTCTGACTCTGATTCCATCAGCCACTGGATGAAGACTCTAGGATGGCATACAAGGTAGTCGTCAATCTCATTATCAGGGAAGGGCATTTGAAGTAGCCTCTCCACTATTGCTTAGATTGCAAGTTGGTGTCATCCTTGTAGATCTGTGGAAATCTCATTAGTGTCAGATCTCTCCTCAAGCCTATAATGATTCCCTCTATTATGGTGTCTCTCATCCTGCTCTCCTCTATTCTTCTCTCAACTTTCCTGCTCTCCCAAATCCTCCTCTCACCTTCTCTTTTCCCCTCACTTTACCCCAGCTCCTTCTCCCCTCCCCTCATGCTCCCAATCTACTCAGGAGATCCTGTCCCATTCTCCTTCTCTGAGGTACCATGCATATCTCTCTTAGGGTATTCCGTGTTTCCCAGACTATCTGGTAGTAGGATTGTAGACTGGCACCCCTGCTTCATGTATAAAATCCATAGATGAGTGAGTACATACCATCTTTATCTTTTTGTGACTGGTTTACCTCACTCAGTTGGTCTCTTCTTGTATCATCCATTTGCCTGCAAATTTCAAGATTTCATTTTTTTTTGGTCGCTGAATAGTACTCCATTGTGTAAATGTGCTACATTTTCTCTATCTTCCCTTCAGTTATAAATGAACTACAAAAGAAAAACCCAATTATCATCTCACTTAATGCTGAAAAGGCCTTTGACAAAATCCAACACCCATTTATGATAAAGGTCCTGGAATGATCAGGGATAACAGGAGCATACCTGAACATAATAAAAACAATATACAGCAAACCAACAGCTAACATCAAACTAAATGGAGAGAAACTGAACAAATTTCCTCTAAAATCAGGACCAAGACAAGGCTGCCCACTCTCTCCGTACCTCTTCAATATTGTACTTGAAGTTCTAGCAAGAGAAATAAGACAACAAAAGGAGATCAAGGGGATACAAATTGGAAAGGAAGAAATTAAACTTCACTATTTACAGATGATAAGACAGTTTGCATAAGTGACCCAAAAATTCTACCAGGGAACTCCTATAGCTGATAAACACCTTCAGCAATGTGACAGGATACAAGATAAACTAAAAAATAAAAATCACTAGCCATATTATATACAAATGACAAATGGTCTGAGAAGGAAATCAAAGAAGCATCACCTTTTACAATAGCCACAAAGTACATAAAAATATCTTGTGATAATGTTAACCAAACAAGTCAAAGGTCTGTATAGCAAGAACACTGAGTCTTTAAAGAAAGAAATTAAAGAAGATACTAGAAAACGGAAAGATCTTCCATGCTCTTGGCATGGTAGGATCAACATAGTAAAAATGGCAATCTTGCCAAAAGCAATCTACACATTCAATGCATTCCCTATCAAAAGACCGGCACAATTCTTCATAGGACTTGAAAGAACAATAATCAAATTTATATGGAAAAACAAAACACCCAGGATAGCCAAAACAACCTATACAATAAAGGAACTTCTAGAGGCATCACCATCCCTGAATTCAAGCTCTATTAAAGAGCTATCGTCCTGAAAACAGGTTGGTATTGGCACAAAAATAGACAGGTAGACCAATAGAATCAAATTGAAAACCTTGATATTAACCCACACACCTACACACACTTGATTTTTGATAAAGAAGCTAAAATTATACAATGGAAAAAAGAAAGCATCTTCAACAAATTGTGCTGGCATAACTGGATGCTGACATGTAGAAGACTGCAGATAGATCCATGTCTATTGCCATGCACAAAACTTAAATCCAAATGGATCAAAGACCTCAACATAAATCCAGTCACATTGAACCTCTTAGAAGAGAAAGTGGGAGGTACCCTTGCGTGAATTGGTTCAGGAGTTTGCTTCCTGAACATAACATCAGTAGCACAGACACTGAGATTGACAATTAATAAATGGGACCTCCTGAAACTGAGATGCTTCTGCAAGGTAAAGGACAAAGTCATCAAGACAAAAAGGCACCCCACAGAATGGGAAAAGATATTCACTAACCCCACATCTGACAGAGGACTGATCCCCAAAATTTAAAAAGAACTCAAAAAGCAAGTCTCTAAAACACTAAAGGACACAGAACTAAATAGAGAATTTTCAGTAGAGGAGTCTAAAATGGCTGATAGACATTTAAGAAAGTGCTCAATATCCTTAACCATCTGGGAAATGCAAATCAAAACAACTCTGAGATACAATCTCACTCCTGTCTGAATGGCTAAAATCACAAACACCAAGGACAGTTTATGCTGGAGAGGATGTGGAGAAAGGAGAACACTCCTTTACTGCTGGTGGGAGTCATACAGCCACTTTGGAAATCAGTATGGAGATTCCTCAGGAACATGGGAATCAGTCTACCACAAGACCCAGCAATTCTACTCTTAGGCATATACCCAAAGATGCACATTCATACAACAAGGACATCTGTTCCAATATGTTCATAGCAATATTATTTGAAATAGCCAGAATCTGAAAGCACCCTAGATGTCCCTCAACTGATGAGTGGATGGAGAACATGTGGTACATTTACACCATTCAGCATTTTATTAGACCAGTCAGGTGCCTTAGGCAAGCAAGAACAGCAGCACATCTTTACATTCGTAAACAAATTCAGTATAAACAAAAGTAACACCCTTTTACACAGTTAAAGTAATATTCTTTAACATAAACAAATGCAAGATAAATACTTGTAAATTACTTTACATAGTTAAAGTAATATTCCACAATGGAGGTCTGTGTTGACATCCGTAACCTACATTGTCATTAATAGCCACAAAGATTCCTGGGTCTGGGCTGTCACTTATGGCCATGTCAGTGTCTGAGGGCCATGCTACCACTGAGGCCATGCTGATCTGAGGTGTCACCTATGGCCATGATGACATCTGGTGCTGAGCAGCTGCCAAGGGTCATTTCTGGGTCTGTGGCCCTATAGCAGCTACGGTCTGTGTTGTTGTACATGGTTTTGGTAACCACTGAAGGTAGTGAGGATGCCTTTGGTCTGGTTAGCCACCTGAGTCCTTGTTGGTGTCCGAGAGAGTCATGCTGACTCTGGGTCCATTCTGTGCTCCCATCTTGAGACATGGTGATGTCTGGGTTGAAGGCTCTATCAAAGCCAGGACCAGAGTTGAT
This sequence comes from Mesocricetus auratus, assembly GCF_017639785.1. Lineage (NCBI taxonomy): Eukaryota > Metazoa > Chordata > Mammalia > Rodentia > Cricetidae > Mesocricetus > Mesocricetus auratus. Next base: position 91,989,875 of record NW_024429190.1, read on the forward strand.
GTCCATGCAAATACCTCAGGTCTGGGTCATCACCTAAGTCCAGGTAGTTATCTGAGGGCCATGCTGCCCCTGGGGCCATGCTGATTTGAGTGGCCTGCACTGCCACCTGGGACAATGGTGATGTTCAAGCCTGAACTGCTGATGAGGACAATTTCTAATATAGCACTTAACTTCTAGATTGGTGTTTCTTCTTGTTTTTACTCATCTGCTGTCTAGCTGAGTTAAAGAGGGGGGATTTTAACTGAAGGTGGGACACATTGTCTTGCATCAATTTTCATGTAAAGTTATCAGTATTGTCCACGACAGACTTGGAATTGTGGTAGTTCAGTTCACAAAGTAAGAAAACTAGTTAGGACAGCTACTATTAGGCCACCCACCCACCTCTGAGATACTTTCTGAAACTCATCAAAGGATCTGGTTATTATCCATGGTATATGAGGATGACTGCAGTTGTGGTGAGTGGGTTTCTGGAAATGTTTGTGATGGTGTTGCATTAATAAAGACAATGCTAAATACTTTCCTTACTGAGAGCAGTTATTGTATGTATTACTACACTAACATTACCATATAGGTCAGGCAAAAGAGCAGGCCAGTCAATTTTAATACAAATGAATTTTAACAATGTCCTTCACACCTCTAAAAATACAAGAAGTTGAGAAAAGAGATAAGACTTGAATGAACAAAGGGTTAATGTGTGTGGCCAAGGAGAATGAAATTGTATCTCAGTTTTATCTTTTGCAGAGTTATATTTGATCAAAGCTCTGATTATGAAATTCTGCCATGCAAATAAGTGCTGTGAAATCAAATCATACCCCATACAGCAGAAAGCTTATAGGGACAGATTTTTTTTGTAGACACATTTGTAATTCTGACAATACTGTTTTCCATTTAGCTGACTTTTCTACTTTTTTCCAGTTAATTTCACGTGTTAATAACCAGAAAAGAAGATCTCATCTGGACATGACTGTTAGTACTAAAGCCTCACTTGAGCTGGAATTATTGCCTCTTATATACTTGTTTTCCTTTTTTTTCAATTTTATGATGGTACTGTATAGGTAGGATCAAAGGTCATCATCTTATCCTAATCTGTATCACTAAATAATCTCTGTTTTTGACAGAGGAATATAGATGAGAAAAATTAAGAAGGGAAGTTGTTATAATTGCTTTTCCTTTTGAGGATTTGTTTGTATGACTAGAGATCATGCCTAACAACATGTACTTTATATATCTGCACATGTCTGACTGCCAAGTTATATACTTGACCTTATCCAACAGGCCAAGAAGCAGTCTGGATTCACAATTGTCAATATTATTTTATTTCACTGAAAATTACAGCTTAGTTTGGGTAACACATTATGTGACTCTCCTCTTTTATTATTGATTCAATTTGTTTCTTTGATAATTTCACATATGATTATAGTGCATTCAGATCCTCCTTCTGAACTGGTTTGTACAAATGATTCAGTTTGGTACAAATTTTATCTGAGTCAACTCTTTTCATGTAGGAGCTTTCCTAAAGTTTCCTGGAATTCTGATGTGGAATGGTATACTTATTTTTTACTGCCCATTTCCTCTGCAGTATGTGACAGCATATCAAGAGTTATGGTAGTTATATCCTGCAAAATCAGTGTCCAACTGCTAAGCCAATAGTTAATGTTTTATGTGCTGTACATTTGGTTGTCATCCAACTCTGTTCCAAACTCCTCTATTAATAAGGCTGGGCTTGCGTCAAAAATAAATACCTCATATAGTTGATGCTTGAACAGTACAAGTTTGAACTCTGAATGTCCACTTATACTTGGATTGTAGGTCACAGTTTGAAAAATATCACAAAATATGTAGCACAGAAATTTTGAAAAGAATAAAACTTTTGAGTCTGGCACCTCAGACCACTAGGCCATCCTGACACTTGGGAAACCAGGAGAACCCTAAGAGAGGTGTGCATGGCATCCCAGAGAAAATGAATGTGACAGGATCTCCTCAGTGGACTGGGATCATGGGGGAGGGGACAGGGAGCTGGGGTAAAGTGAGGGGGAGAAGAAAAGGGGAGAGGAGGATAATAGAGGGAGTCATTATAGGTGTGAGGAGAGATCAGGCACTAGTGAGATTTCCAGAGATCTACAAGGATGACACCAACCCTCAATAAAAGTAATAGTGGAGAGGCTACCTTAAATGCCCTTCCCCTATAACAAGATTAATGACTACAGTATATGCCATCCTAAGGCCTTTATGCAGTGGCTGATGAAAGCAGAGGCAGACACCCACAGCTAAACTCTGAAATGAACTCTTGAAAACCAGCTGCAGAGAGAGAGAAGTGATGAGCAAAGGGGTTATGACTTTGTGGGTGAAACCCAGAGTAACAGCTGACCTGAACAAGGGGGAGCTTATAGATCCCAGACTAATGACTGAGAGGCCATTATGAGACTGATCCAGACCCCCTGAATATGGGTGCCTGTGAGGAGGCCTAGGCAATCTATGGGGCCTTGAGTAGTAGATCAGTATTTATCCCTGGCATACAAGTGGATTTTGCAGCCCCATTCCACATGGAGGGATTTTCTCTCAGCCTGGACACATAGGGGAGGGACTAGGCCCTGTCTTGAATGATATGACAGACTTTGAAGATTCCCCATGAAGGGCCTCAGCCTCCCAGGAAAGTTGAGTGGGGACTAGGTAGAGAGGAGGGAGAGGGAACTGGGATTGACATGTGAAGCAAGCTTGTTTCTAATTTAAATATATAAAAAAATTTTAAAAAGAATACAAATCATATGTAGATAATATTTATCACTTTTACCATAGCAATATAAAACTGTTATCAAAGCTTAAGTACATCAAACAGAGACTGTACATGTTATCATTTGTAGATGAGAGTAACATCAACAAGGATAGGATATATTTTCAAATAATAAACTTAATTAAATTAGTGCTAATACATACTGTACAAATGAAATTTCTTGTTTACAGCCTGTGCTGTTACTGTGTTATCATGGTAGCTCAAAATGTCCCGCAGTCGGAATCATATCCCGTAAGTTGTCTATTGCACTAAAAGTGATTTGCCAGAGTTCTTACATATTTCTTCTTTGGCATATATAATGCATTGAACATCCAAAATGTGCTAACGGTGTTTTTGCCATTGATATGACTCCTAGAGAGTTAAAGTTTGGGGGAGACATATGCTACTATGGGCTGCCGGTTCTAAGCGGGTAGTGACTCCAAGTCATTTGATGCTTATGATCAACTGCACATGAGTGTGCTGAGTTTCTTCTTCCGTTCCATCCCAAACAAATGGATGTGGCAGAGGCCCGGGCGTGCTGAATCGAGTCTTTGAAAGACGGTCTTGCAAGAACGGGTATCTGGTGAGCAAGCAGCTAAAATATGCCATGCGGGTCCCCGCCCCAATTCCTCACTGGCTGAACTGGATGTTATGAACACTATTACCCACATGCTGTCCAAGTATCAGTAACCCTTCATGGTGGATCTTCTAGATCATTCCTCAACGTCCTCTTTTATGCCTTTGTCTGTAAGAAAGACTTTCCTGCTGTCCTCCCTCCCTCTCACTCCATATCCTTTTACTAGAACCCTCCTGACCCATGGACTCAGCTAGTGGTGCTTGTTGGAGAGGGAGCTGCCAGTCAGGCAAGACAAGCAGGTGTTCAGATCCTATTTGTCTTTATTTCTGTAATTTGTAACCTTCTCTAATACTCTTTTGAAAACGGCCCTTCATATTTTTATCCCTACAACATGGTGGTCTTTCGGTTTCTATCTGGTTTACCCTGAAGATTGTTCGAAGTCAATGCAACATGGACTACCCTAAAACTCAAATGTGTTTTCCGAGGACAGAAATGAAAGAAATACTGAAGCAGGAAAGTGGAAAACACATGAGGAAAAAGGGAGGAAACTGGGAGGGAGACAGGAGGGATGAGGCAGACTGAAAGGGGAGTGTGTGTGTGTGTGTGTGTGTGTGTGTGTGTGTGTATGTGTGTGTGTGTATGTGTATGCACATTCCCAAACTATATATAATTCTCTGGCTGACACAGAGTCCAGTTAGCTGGGGCAGATTTCAAGCACAATAATTAAGGAAAAGGAGAAGTGAAATTAGATTTTAGCTGCCGCTGGAGATGTCTGCAGTTTGAGTCTGTACAAATTCATTGCCTGACAAAATGAACAAACAAACCAAATCAACATTTCTTTGAGTCATTTACCAGAGTCCAGAGCCTTCACAACATATGACCCATAGCACCAGACGAGCAGTAAATATAAAACATACACGGAACACAGAGAAAAAAAAAATCGGTCAACAGAGCCCAACTGTCACACAACCCAGGTAGAAACAGAAAGCAGGGAAAGGATCGTAAAGTGGTTTTGTGTTTGGGATGTAAAGGAGAGCATACATCAAACACTGTGAATGATAGAGACAATTCTAACTCTAACGGGTGTGACTTCTGAATTAAACGGTGCAGCGGCTGGACTGTCACTCATAGTGCTGGTGACTGGTTGTTAATCTGTATTGCCAATTGACTGCCTTTGGAGTGATTAGAGGATACACCTGTGGTGGGTCTGGGTGAGTGCTGGCACAGTGACTTGACTAAGGAAAGAAGACCCAACGTTCACGTGTGCAGACCTTCCTCCAGACTGGGGAGAAAGAAGGAGGAAGCCACATGAGCACCAGCCTTCATCTTTTTCTGCTTCCTGACTGCAGACTCCATGCGACCAGCTGTCTTCTGGTCTTGCTGCTACCCCTAGAGCCATGCTGGCTGTCATTCCCTCACTACCATGATGGGCTACACCCACACCCCCTTAAATTACCAGTATTTTGCCACAGCAGTGAGAAAAGTACTTAGTGGAAGCAGATGAAGACACTTGAATGTGAAACCCGACAAACAGTGATATAGTGTGAACCCAGAGAACCAGAATGCCCGCCTAAAATTGTCAGGCAGAGAACCACTCTCAGGACTGCACAAATACAGTTGACTCAGGGAGGCAAGAGAGAAACCAGTGGAGAAAAATAGTTGAAGACAAGATGACCAACTGAAAGCAGTGTTATTGTGGCCACCGTGAAATTGTACAAGCGTGTATTGTCACGACTATAGTAATGGATGATGAAGAAAGTGAGGGGTACAGAGCTCCTTTGCCAGTCTGTTAGGCTGCCTGATAGAGGGCCTCCCACCAGCAGACAAAGCTGTCTGTGAAGATTCACTGATCGACTGGTACTCAAGGACTACACAAAAATGCAGGAGCTATTTCCTGACAAGTCCACCCAAGTTGGAGTGATTTGACACAAACTACAGGAAGCACGAAGCATCTTGAAACAGTCAAGTAGGGACCTGCCAAGAGAGTCACTTTGCCTTCCATTTAGAGGAGTCAAGAGTTTTTGTGTTTCCAAAGAGCTTTGTAGTTCCATGAATTACAAGAAGAAAAAGCAGTTCAAAGACTGTCTTTTCCTAATGAAGTTCACCACCCTCCTTTCCTTCCTTAGTAATTAATACCCCACAATCATATCCATTATACACTATCAGCATTACAGGAAGTCATCTTGAGCAATGATAAGTGGCAATTCCTTTATAGAGATTGTTATCACTCATTACTATAGATGGATATAATTTACATTTACTTTACTGTTTCTTTTTATGAATATAAGTTTAAAGTAAGAAAGTTTTCACATATTTGCTTTTTCATTTTATGTTTTTCTCAGCATATATTAATTACATACAATAAGTAGTTTCATTACCAAATTTTTTCAGATACATAATATTCATCTCCCCATTTCCCTTTCTTATTTTCTTCACACTCCCACTAATCCCCTCTCTCCTATTGGGGAAGAGAGGACCCTGTACCTCCTGATTATCTACAGCAGAAGCCTATCTAGGGCACAAATGTATTCCAAATGAACCATCATACTTTGTTTCTTAAACATTCTCTATGTTTATATCCTTAAACTTCCCAATACGTATAAAATCATTTCAGGAATCTTACCCAAGGGATTGTGGACTAATGGCGATGTTTTCAGGTTTTGTTTTGAAATATGTTGCCTTATAATAAATAAAACATCATGGGGAAAACTGAAAAAATGATTGGTTTAAAGCCCCGAAGTTTCTATTTTCATGCTGCTGCAGATATGGCTAATAGACCAATGATGGCAGCATTACAAGGAAATGGCAAAAAAAAATCACAAAATCTCAAGTCCTCTTCTATAGCATTCATTTTAATTCATCCCTGATTCTAGGAACATATGACTTTTGAAAACAACTCCCTGAGTGCTCAGAGATGGCTCAGTAGTTAAGAGCCTGCCCTTCCAGAGAACCTGAGCTGGGCATCCACAGTGACTGACTCACAAACACCTGCAACTTCAGCTATGAGGAATGAGATGCCCTCTGCTGGCTTCTGCAGGCATGCAGGTGAGTTGCAAGAATAAAATAAAAACACACAACCATGACCCTAATTCAGTTTGCACTTGATGAAAAAAATTGTAATCGTTTGGGTGTGATAGCTCATTCCTGTAATTTCAGTTTGGGAGATATAGAGACAGGAGGCTCACTACAAGTTTGAAGCTATCTTAGTCTACATAGTGAGTTCCAGAAGGCTAGTCAGGGCCACATAGTGGACCTTGTCTAAAAAACAAGGTATTCTTTAGACTCATTTAATTTCTGCTTTTTCATTTCTTTTTATTTTAATAATTTCTTCATTTTATTTGCATTGTGGTTGTCTGCATCTATGTCTGTGTGAGGATGTCACATTTTGAAGTTACAGACAGTTGTGGGCTGCCATGTGTGTGCTGGGAATTGCACCCAGGTCCTCTGGAAGAGCAATCGGTGCTCTTAACCACTGAACTATATCTCTCCAACCCCTCCTCGTTTCTTAAGGGTTAACAGTTCCCCTTTTTTTGCAAGTTGCTTACAATGCAGGCTAGGATGCAGGTTATTTTGCGGGTATATATGCAGTAGAAGTTAGGAAGTCAGAGGTCACAGGTAATATACTCTAATGGCATTAATGATTTGATGTCTAAAAGATGAGGCCTGTCCTATTAATTGGTACAAAAGATCAGCTCAAGGTAGAGATGCAGCCGGTGATGATTATATAGGATAGATGGCAGCCTTGGCAAGCTACCGTTATTTCTGTGCCAAGAAAAAAAATGCAGTGTAAACTGGTAAATTAAGTTTAAAAAGGAGCATGATAGCAGGCAATCTGATGTTCTCTTGATCTTAGCTTCTGGTGCTTCCCGTTGATGAAGTCCTCTCTTGTCACTGAAAATTCTTTTCCAAAGGGAAAGCAAACAAACTTTAACACACATAAAGCACTGATTAAGATGGATCCGGTTACTGACATAGACATAGAAGCAAAACTAATGCATAACTAGGTCAATAAGCATAACCTCATTCTCCAAACTGTGAGGCTGCACTTGTATCTCAGAGCTGCAGACTATCAATGCTCTGTTTCGATGCATTGCACTCTCTTTCATTAATTCTGGGCCAACAATGCTTCCCCTCTAATTAGTCTGCCTTTAATGGAGGCTGTAACTGAATGTCAACACCAGGGCAGGTCACTAAATGCCACTTGTGCTGTTAAAAACCAGGGAAACAGCAGGGAGTGAGAACACCAAAGGCAACAGAACTGATCAGTAAGAACAGGATGAAGGATGCTCTGCTAATGGGTGACAATGAAATGAAAGAGGCCAACATCTATCTGGAGCTCTGAAGTTAACTATAACCTTTCTTTGTACTTAACGAGGTGGTATAGTTGTCAGGGGAAAAGGTAAGACCCATGTTCTAAGCCAAATGAATAGCTTGAGGGAGACGAGGCAGGAGTCTTCATATTGAAATAAATTACAAGTGAACACAATAGAAGAAAGGATACATTCAGCATTTTTTAAAAATTCACACAATTAGAGATTTTATTCTTTTCTCTCAATATATGTTTTTATTTAAATTAGAAACATGAGTGCTTCACATGTCAATCCCAGCTCCCTCTTCCACCCCTCCTCCCTTGCCCTTCCACCAGCCCTCCCAGCCCCTTACCCAATCCCCACATCATTCCCCAGGGAGGTGAGGCCCTCCTTGGGAGGATCTCCAAAGTCTGTCATTTCATTTCTTTAGCCTAGTAGTTTTTTTAAAATAACTTTCATTTTTAAATTTAAATTAGAAGCAAGGTTGCTTCACATGTCATTCCCCTCTCCCTTTCCCTGCCCTCTTCCCATGCCCTCCCACCAACTGCACCCATAACCTCTCATTTCCCCAGGGAGGGTGAGGCCTCCCTGGGGGTGTCCATAGTCTGTCACTTCATCCAGGGCAGGGCCTAGACCCTCCCCCAAGAGGCCAGGGTGAGAGTGCATCTCTCAATGTTGGATGGGTACCCAACGTCCATTAGTATGCCAGGGATAAATACTGATCTACTACCCAAGGCCCAATAGATTGCCTAGGCCTCCTCACTGACACTCACATTCATGTAGCCTAGTAGTTTTTAAAGCATAGAATATTTAGAAAAGTGTATCATTGGAAATGCTTCCTTCATGTTCTTTGAGTGCTTTGAGTAGTCTTTATTTTCTGGGGTGGGGGTGTACAGCTTGTTTTTATGTATTTAATTAATTTTGTACCATATTTATATTTTGCAGGCAAAAGAGCTGAAGTCCAAGGATTACAGGGAAGTTTTTGTAAAGGGAATTACATTTTAAAGAAAATACCTTGTGTAGCTCTTGATGATGCGTTGAGGCTTCATAGTTTTGTGTTGCTCTTGGTAGAGGACCTTCCAGCTGACAAAAATGAGCAGGATTTTCTACATCACATACATATTGTGTGTAATTTTGTTCACATAGTCGGCTCTCACTCATATGGAAAATAAAAGTCAATTCTTTTCACTGTACTCACACTCATCAAGTCTGTGACCAGATGAGTGGCTCCTAACCGTGCCCTCCATGGCCGCTGTAGCTAAGCATCAGTTCTTATGCTGACTGGATTCAGTGAAAATTCAAGTTTAAGCGTAGTTTCATTCCAACTTTAGATACTCATTTTAAGCATTAGGCCACAGCCTAAGCTCCTACGGGCTTTTCTTGGTTAAGATCACCTGCCAGATCAGCTCACAGAAGTTAGAGAGACATTTGCTATGCTTGGTGGTTTTTCATGAAGGAAACAGAGGTTTCCAGTACCCAAGCAGGGGGTTTAGAGCAGAGATCTGTCTCAGTAAAATTGGGTTGTTTCCAGCTTCTGAGTATGTGTTTCCTGATCAAAAAGCTCTCCAAAAAGTTTAGGGGGAGCGGGGCGGTGGTGGCACACGCCTTTAATCCCAGCACTCGGGAGGCAGAGGCAGGCAGATCTCTGTGAGTTCGAGGCCAGGCTGGACCGACAGCCTCCAAAACAATACAGAGAAACCCTGTCTCATAAAACCAAAAAAAAAGTTTTAGGGGGAATTTATAGTGACCTTACCCTCTGGCACAGTTGATGGTTCACACTCTAATTATCTCCCTTTCCATGAGGGTGAGCATAGGTTGAAAGATTGCAAACTTCTAATGATGAGCTGATCTTTTCCTCCTGAAGCTCACCAAGCATTGGTTCTTAGCTCTTACCAACCAGGAAATGTCAACAGCCTTGAAGCTCTGTTCTTGAAACTGGGAACAAAGACCAGATATACATTTCGCATTACAATGACATATTTTATCAGTAAATGAACTTGGAAATGTATGTACTTTTCTACGTTCATTTTAATTATGAAAATAATTTGGTGTCAGTTGCAGCAGTAATTCTCTAAATGAGTAGAATGTTTTTGGATTCCAACAACAGCTCCTGAGACTAGAAAGGATTTCTTCTTATAAAGTAGATTTATAAACTGATATTATCATTTCATCATGTTAATTTGAAGTTTTCCCAATGTAGATTAGTTAATTATGGAAAGATGACAATATCATACATAGTAAGTTTGTAATTATTTTCTCATTTTGTTTCATGGCTAATGCTCAATGTAGTCAAGCAAAGCTTCTTTGGATATCTTAGATTTTAAGAAGGTGTCCTCTGAGGTTTTAAAGAAATCCAAGATTATGTTTTTACTTAAACTAGACACAAAAACTCTAAGCATAGAGATGTAACTTTAAGCAGATGAATAACCTCCGAGTGTAGAAAGCTTTTCAAGCCTGGAGCAGATACATCATAATTCCGTATGTATTCCTCTTTAAGATTTGCATAGTAATGGTTCATAAATATCACTTCATTTAGCTTTATACATTGGATCAAGGGTTGCCATTTCCCATTTCTACATAAAAAGCAAAACACTAAATTATAAACTGGACTTTTAATCTTAAAATGATTTCTATCTCATGTGCAAAGAAAATATGAAAATCAAGAACCATGAAAAGAGTATAGCATAGGTAGTAGTAATTATACAGATTGCCTTAATTAATGTTGTATCAGAGTCATTTTTGTCTTAGCACTGTCTTAATAGCTCCTATTATGTTCCATTTAAAGTTAAAATGGGATATCCCTGTAGCTTCAGGCGTTTGGATGCTTGGTCCTTGGTTGGTGGTGCTGTTTGAGTAGGATCAGGACGTGTGCGTTCTTATTGGAGGAGACGTGTCACTGGGGAGTTTAAAAGATTCCTGCCATTTCTAGTTTGTTCTCTGTTTCCTGTATATGGCTCCAGATGTCTTTTACTGCCATGTCTTCACCTTGTCAATATAGACTCTTATTTGTCTGGAGCGAATAAAGCCCAAACATACTCTTTCTTCTATAGATTGTCTTGGTCAGGATGCTTTACCATAGCAATAGAATACCAATACAGAAGCTGCTCCCAGCAAGTGGAATATTGCTGTACCAGACCTGACCATGCTGTCTTTTGGAGGACTGTGGAAGACTTTGGAGTTTTATACTAGAAAACAGTTGAATGCTTCAAGCAGAGCTTAATGGACTATCCTAGTACGAGCTTGGAAGACAGTGCTAAATGCCATGTGGTCTGTGGAGGCTTAATGTAAGAGATTGCAGAGGGGAACTATACTATCAATGGAACTAGAGACTATTCTTGTGATATTTTGGTTAAAAATAATTGTGTCCTCTTTCTGTCTTTCTCCTAAGAACTTGTGTGAGACTAAACTAAAAAAGTAATAGGCTAATTTCTTTGGTGGAGATTTCACACAGCCTCTTAACTCTTAAATAGTAGCAGGAATTTTGAAGTTGGGCTAAGTGTGTGTTACATTAGGATATGACCACAAGCCTAATGAGGTTAGGGAGTAGAATGTTATGGTGTGAGTGACATGTTTTCCATATTTTTGAACATTTAAACACTTAGCTCTAGTTGGTGGTGATGTTTAAGAGGTGGGGCCTTTCCAAGACCATAGAAGATCTTTCCATTTTCTGATATCATCTTTAATTTCTTTAAAGACTCAAAGTTCTTGTCATGCAGGTCTTTCACTTGTTTATGTTGTTTTTGGCTATTGTGAAAGATGATGTTTCTCTGATTTCTTTCTCAGCACATTTACAGTCTGTATATAGTAGGGTTACTGAATTCTTTTAGTTCATCTTGTATCCTGCCACTTTGCTGAAAGTGTTTATCAGCTGTAGGAGTTTCCTGGTAGAATTTTTCCAGTCACTTACGTAAACTATCATATCATTTGCAAATAGTGAAAGTTTGACTTCTTCCTTTCTAATTTGTATTCCCTTGATCTCCTTTTGTTTCTTGTTGCTCTGGCTAGAACTTCAAGTACAATATTGAAGAGATATGAAGAGAGTGGATATCCTTGTCTTGTTCCTGATTTTAAAGGAATCACATTGAGTTTCTCTCCATTTAGTTTCATGTTGTCTGTTGGTCTGCTATACATTGCTTTTATTATGTTTAGGTATGTTCCTGTTATCCCTGATCTCTCCAAGACCTTTATCATGTATCTAGCATCTAATCTAGTAAATGGACATTCATGGACCATAGTCTGACAGCTGGGGACCCAGCATAGGAGACCTAACCAGGCCCCTTGAACGTGGGTGTCAGTTGGGAGATGTGAGTAGTCTATGGGACCTCTGGCAGTGGAACCAGTATTTATCCCTAGTGCATGAATGGGATTTGGTAGTTCATACACTATAGAAGGATTCTCTCTCAGCTTAGATACACGGGGCAGGGGGCAGAGGACCTAGAACCTACCGCAAATGTGTCCGATTTTGATGATACCTCATGAGAAGGCTCACCCTCCCTGAGGAGTGGATGAGGGTGGCATGGGGGGTTGGTAGGGTGTATGAGACAGAGAGGGAACTGGGATTGGCTCATAAAATAAGATTGTTTTTAATTTAAACAAAAATTTATTTTTAAAAAGGGTGTGGCCTTGTTGGGGGAAGTAAGTCTCTAGGGGGCAGGTTTAAGAGTTTAAAACTCATGCAATTTCCAGTCCTGCTTCCTGCTTATGGTTCAAGATGTGAGCCCTCAGCTGTCTACTGCTACTGTGCCTTCACTTTACATGGTAGATGCTTATCTCACTTACACTGTTTCTTCTACAGATTTTGTTGGTCCTGGTGTTTTAATGCTGTAACAGAAAGATAATACTTACAACCCATCATTTGCCAGTGACTTTCTCACAGTCAAGCCCAGACCTGTGACTTTAGCACAACATGATACCGATGACAGGGAGGTGGCCTAAGTCAGTATCTCAAGTCCTTTTTGTTCCCCTCTTGGATTCTGTCTTCCTCATTCTTGTCATCTGTCCATACCATGTGAACAGACCTAGACATGTGAATGAGGAAACAATAGAGAATGCATGAGGACTCAAACACTAGCCTGGTAATGGCATGAAGCAAGTATAGTCCTTCCTGGATAAGCAGCAGTTTGCCCTGGATTCATGAAACACCTGGAAGCAGAACCATTTTTCCACTCAGTATAGTCAGTTTCCAGACCTTAGAATCACAAACTGACCCAGCTGCAGATTGTTATGAACAGGAGCTCACCATACAGGCTGGTAAGATCCAGGACCCTGGCAGTGTTTGTGGGTGTTTCTAAACTGTATTTCTCCACACAGAAATGTAGCCTTGATCATGTGGCTGTGAGTACTTAAATGTGTGTACTGCATATTGCCTTAGATAAAACTAATACACAGAAATCACTGCTCTTACAGCTACTGCAGCTGCAGTTGCAGTTTTAGTATTATAGCTGCTTCTATTAACAATACTTAAGTGAAAATAGTGGCATTTCACCATGCTGGGGATCACAAGGAAGGAGCAGCAACTTAGCTGTCCCTGTAGTGCAGAAGATCCCTGGTGAGCAGAGAGGTCTTGAAACAGTTGCAGAAGGTCAGAGTGTAACGGAAATGGAAACAAAGATAACCATATTTTCATAACGCTTTAGGATACTCATTGCAGTCTTCAGACAGCAGAAAACTACCTTCAGACATGGATAGTCTAGGCTTCCACTAGTTATGTCAAACCATTCCTTGAGTCTCAGTATTTTGAGTATAATAACAGAGAATTTCCTATCTGTTGGAATGCTAATTCATAGATCATGTTGGTCCAAGTGTTGAAAGCTTCTAACCTTCTAAGGGATGCATGTGTACAGACAGTAAGTGTATGCTTGTGAAAAATTCACCTTCTAATTCAGAATATGCTTAGCTTTTCTGTGTATTCTTTCAGACATTTTTATAATTAAGCAGAAAGTCTGGCACCATAAAGAGATTATTATTGAGAATTTACATGTTTCAAATTCAGTTCATATAGTGTGTGTGTGCATGTGTGTGTGGGCATGCCCACATGTGTGTGTCTATGTGCTTGTGTGTGTAAAGGGGGAGAAAGAAGGGGCTGGTGGAGGGATTATGAAAATATACTAGAGTAACAGCAACTTTATGTTCCATGCATTAAAATGTCTCAGTTTTAAGAAATAAATAGCTCTAAGCTATATGGGTTTAGACAGGTTAAAGTTCTCTTATTTTCTTTAATTGGAAAACAGAATAATATGCATTACTTTCTTAAGAACCGAGGAAAGACATACTTTCATTTTTTGGCATCTAGGAAAACCTTTCTGCTATGTGATAAAGGACTATTTGTTAATGACTTCTGATCCATCTTGTGACTGAAAGCTAAATAAAAGGACAGATCTGCATCCCCGCATCTTCTGAAAGGATTAAGCAACATAGTATCACAAAGTCCAGTTTCTGATGTCAGCAATTTCATTGTAAAGCACATTAAATGTGTTTTTTCCTAGTTAAAAATACCATTTACAAAGCATTGCTTCAGTGGGCAGTCTTCTAGCCAAGGGTGGGCCTGATGGAGTCATAAATTTGATGAAACTTTTGCTTATTAGCAATCTCTAAATTGCACTGATAATTGTCCCAGGGTAATAGAGATTACTATGTCATTATGTTTAAATGAGTCTTTAGAATAAGCCACTGTCTTAGTTCATTTTCTCTTGATATAGAAAAATCACTGAAATTGGATAATTTATAAGATACAAAGTTTGTTTTGGATTATGGTTCTGGGGGAGGAGTGGTACAAGATTGGACAGCTCCATCCAGTGGTGGCTCAGGCTGTGCCAGTTTACCACTGGGGATGGACGGGCACCTGGTTGCAAGAGAAGAGAGAATATGAATGATTATTGTGGGCAATCTCAATTGTCAACTTGATGAATTCTAGAATCACCTGGGAGTCAGGTCTCCAGATATGCCTGTGGGGGGAAAAATCTTGATTAGGTCAGTTGAAGAGGAGACCCACCAACCGAGAGTGATACCATCCCATGCACTGAAAAGCTAGACTGTATAAAAAATGAGAAGGTGCCCCCAGAGGAAGCTTTCATTAGATTTTTTTCTTTCCTGACTGCTAATGCCATTTGACCAGCTGCTTCAAGCTCCTGCTGCTCTCACTTTCCCACCATGATGGATTGTATTTCAACCTGAGGAAAAAAATAAACAAAGCAAAACAAAAAACCAAATACGACCCCAGGCCAAAATAAAACACACACACACAAAAATCCCTACATCCTTAAGTTATTTTGTCAGGGTATTTTATGACAGTGATAGTGAAGACAGTGGTAGCCCCACTTCTGCAAACTTCTGCGAACACACACCTGCATGCAAAACACTCCTAGACAGACTGAAGTAGCTGAGGTGATGCCATCTTTTCCTGGCTTTACTTTGTGTCTGCCCAAACACACTTGTAATCTTTCTACCCCAAACTGCTACATCTTCCTTGGCAACATTTTGAGATGGACTGGTGCCCCTGACTAAGGTCCAGATGAATTAACCAGAATAACTGATGCTTGTACAGGTTAAAACATAAAGTTAAAATAACTAAGAGGAAGTGTAAATAAAAAATAATTGTCATGTATGTAGTGTCTGTAAAATACTGATAAGCTCTGCAAAAAAGACATTGTTCCATCCCAACAATGATGTAATTATGGGTTTTATCATTTCAAGATAAAAATAAATATCTAAAAATAAAAAATCAAAAAAGAAATGTGGTTGTGTGACAGTCTTAAGGAAACAAATGCCTATTCATCCAAAAAGGAAATCCATGAGAGACCAAAGAAACGATTGCACCAATATTCAATTTGATTAACCAATGAATTTTTAACATAATTTATTTTGTTGATGCTTTGGGAATTTCACATCATGCACCCTAATTCTGTTCATCTCCCAGTCCCCTCATAACCTCCCCTTACCCCTGCAGTGCCCCCAAAAGAAAAAAACCAAGGAAGCAAATTAACAAAAACAAAACAGGAAACAAACAAACAGAAACTGCTCTTCAATTCTCCACATTTATAACCTCTCCCACACCTCTTCATTTGTACTAATGGCTTTGGGAGCCTTGGTGTGTCACACAGTAAAACCTTTTGACAAGTCAGCTTTACTAGCAAATGTTCACTGCAATGAGTCATTGGTTTGGTTTAAGGCCTGATTTGTGGTACACCATCCTCACTGGATCCTCACCCAAACTCCTCTGGGATATCAGAGGCCACCCTAAGTCATGGAGATCTTGTGGGTATATTTCCACAGGACCAGCTTCTTCAAGAGCTCCAGCAGGTCCTACATGCAGGAGATATTAGGGTGGGTCAACCCAAGACCCTGCGGTGGGCCTGGGTGGTAACTCAGCTGGTCAGTACAGGCCACTGAGGCCATCTGCCTCAGGTGAGGAGTTGAGGCAGTTCCCCTATACCCATGCCATGAGGATTGGCTCATCCATGT
This sequence comes from Mesocricetus auratus, assembly GCF_017639785.1. NCBI lineage: Eukaryota > Metazoa > Chordata > Mammalia > Rodentia > Cricetidae > Mesocricetus > Mesocricetus auratus. The sequence goes on from NW_024429190.1 coordinate 92,005,992, forward strand.
GAGGGGTGAGGCCATCTCTCTTGAGTGTAGGGGACAGAAGGGGGCAGCTCTCCCATGAGGGTCAGGGCGTTCTCTCTTGCTGCAGTTCCATTGAGGGGCAGGGCCAGTGAAAAGTGGTCGTGACTCAGTATGGCCCTCTGATTTCATCATGAAGGGTTCCTATGGCCCTCTGAGATGATATAGGCCATGGACATCAACACAGAACCCAGATGCAGCAGGACCATTGACCCAGACATGGCCCTCAGAAGCAGCCCAGGCCTGAATGACATCCTCACTCCAGGTGGAAACACTGGCCACTCAGATCAGAATGTCTCTGGCAGTGGCATAGTCCCCAGACACCAACAAGATCACAGGTTGCAGCTCCAATCCTGGGTTTCCATGTGACCTCTGGTGACAATGTAAGACTCAGACTTATACACAGACCCTGGCTGCAGTAGGACCATGGACTGAGACATGGTCCTCACTGGTAGTGGGATCTGGATGTCATCATGTGGTGGTGCAGTCCACTTGGATCAACATGACCCCAGTGACAACATGGCCCTAGGATACTAGCATGGCCCCAGACCTCAGGCAATTTCATGGCTTTCAATGGTAACAGGAGCCTCAGACATCAACACAGATCCCGGCTACAGTACAGCCATGGACTCAGACATGCCCTCAACTTCAACTCTGACCCAGACATCACTAGGCCATCAGATGTGCTTGCAGGCCATTGAGATCTGCATGGCCTTATCTGCAGGATGACCCTGGGACAATAACATGGAATCAGGTGACTGGCTTAACTCAGGCATTTACAGGACACTCGGTGGAAGCATGAGTCATATATGTCAACTCAGACCCTGGCTGTTATAGGGTCTCAGAACCAGACATGGCCTTTGGCAGCAGCCTGGGCCCAGATATTATAGCATCCAGGTGGCAGCTAAGGCCACCCAGAACAGTATGTCTTCAGTGGCAGCACTGTCCTCAGATGCCAACATGGCCTCAGCTGGTGACACAGAACCCAGAAATCTGACTGACCCTCAATGGCAATGGTATCCAGAGACATCAATACAGACTCTGGCTATAGTAGGGCCAGAGACACAGCCATAGCCCTCAGTTGCAGCCCTGGATCAGATGTCACCATGGCACGGGGTAGTAGTAAATGTCACTCACGTCTGTGTGGGTCCAGCTGCAGCATGGCCATTAGGAAACAAGATGACCCAGGTGGCTAATCACTTCCCAGGCAACCACAGAGTACTAGGTTGCAACAGGAGCCACAGATGTTGCCTCATGCCCTGGCTGCTGTACGATCATGGACTCAGAAATGACCCTTGGCAGCAGCTCAGGCCTGAATGATACCATGACACAGGTGTCACCTCCCCTGTAAAGAGCTGGTCACAAGAAGCCTCTGTCATTTATCCCAGTGCTGGGGGAACCAAAGACAAGTGATCATTGGAGTTTGCTGATCAGCCACTCTAGCATAAGGTTCAGGGAGACTCTTTCAGAACTAATAAAAGAGGATGATTGAAGAAGGTATATGTTATCAAGCTCTGGCCTGCACATACTTGTGCACCCATGTGTACGTGTGAGTACTTACACAGATGCACCACACACACGTTTAAGAGTTGCTACTCATGTCAACATTGCAGAGAGTGGGAATGTTGCTAAATATCCTGCAGTATACAGGGAAACCCCAGCAGATCATTATCCTGACCTTAATCTAGTGTTTTATTGAGAAAACCTGCTGTAAAACTTATTAGAAAAATGATGAAAAACAATGAAATTTCTTAGCCATATTGTTATTGTTGTTATTATTCTATCATTGTTATTTTGAAAACAGGATCAGCCTAGGAGGAAAGGCTTGTGGCACTTGTTTTCTTATTTAAATTGGAAACAATCTTATTTTATATATCAATCCCAGTTCCTTCTCCCTCTCATCCTCCCATGATCCCTGCCGAACCCCATTCCATCCCTCTTCTGCTCCCTAGAAAGTGTGAGGCCTTCCATGGGGGAATCATCAAAGTCTGTCACATCATTTGGGTCAGGACCTAGGACCTCCTCCCATGTGTCTAGGCTGAGAGAGTATCTCTCTATGTAGAATGGGCTCCCAAAATTCATTTGTACATTAGGGATAAATACTGATCCACTACCAGAGGCCCCATAGACTGCCCAGGTCTCCTAAATGACATCCATGTTCAGGGGGCCTGGTTCTGTCCTATGCTGATTTCTGAGCTGTCAATCTGGGATCCTTGAGCTCCCCCTTGTTCAATTCAGCTGTTTCTGTGGGTTTCCCCAGCCTGGTATTGACCTCTTTGCTCATCACTCTTCCCTCTCTGAAACTGGATTCCAGGAGTTTGGCTCAGTTCTTAGATGTGGGCCTCTGCTTCTATGAGCTACTGGATGAAGGCTCTAGGATGGCATATAAGGTAGTCATCAATCTCATTATAGCGCTTGTTTTATATGTGAGGACAACAGAGATCAACTCTGAGGAAGCTCAGATTGGGAAACCCTGCATACAGGGCATGGTAGGCTCCTGGGCATCTGGCAGAACAGTTTGAGAATAAGAAAGGTGAGGTGGAAGATGGAACCACAGTGAGCCACGTGTACCCATAAGTCCTTATTAGTTTTCTGTTGCTACACTCTGACCTATCACAACTTGTAGAAGAAGAGGTTTGACTTATGCCTCCAGGTCATAATCCACTAGTGAGCCAAGTCAGGACAGGGACTCCAGTAGGAGCTGAAACAGAAAACACAGAGAAATTCTACTGTTTACTAGTGTGTTCTATTGACTCCTGCTCAGCTAGCTTTATTATATAACCCAGGTTCATGGGTAGTGACCAGGGATAGTGTGGCACCATGGGTTGGGCCCTTCTACATCAGTCATGAATCAAGACAACTCCCCATAGACATGACCATAAGTAAATCTAATCTAGGTAATTCTCCAACTGAAGTTCCCTCTTCCAAGGTGACTCTTGGTTGTGTCAATAAAACTGACCAGGACATCATCTTAAGCACACATTGGGCCTGAACTCACCTCTAGTGTTTTTGGAAAGAAGGAGGAACAAATTATCTTTGAATCAGAAGAAAAAGAAGAAGAAAAAAACAAAAACAAAAACAAAGCCACATTCCATGATGAAAAACCACTAGAAAACACCAACAAAAATATGACAGACAAGGTTGCAAAAATTTAAGGCATAAAACCACTGTCAATATTTTTGTGGACTAATTAGTTGATTTAAATTTATATTTTATTGACTATCCATGTGCTTTTCCTCAGGGTTATTTTTATTAATTTCTTGCTAAAAAGTACTCATATTACACCTGAACTGTCCTTTTATGCTTGATAATAATGCATTTTGAATTATGGAATTTCTCCTATATACAGTTGGTCAGCATTCTGTTCTACAGATTGGTTTAGAACAAGTACCTTGGAGAATACATGAGCATTTGTGCCCTGTCTTGTTTCTGTATTTTAGAGAAGATGATTTTTTTACATTTTGTTACTAATTTCTAATTTATTTGCCAATAATTTCCTTATAGCAACTTTATTTAAAATTCATTGTGGGCTGTTCATAAGAAAATGTTTTATACATGCAAACATGCATAAATCATGTACAAATTATATATTTACATATGAATACATACTTACATCTAAAAAATCACCCTTTTTAGTTTTTTCAGGCTAAGGTATGCAGCCTTTTAATGGTGATCAGCATTTTGCAAATGTCTGTCTAATTCTTCTAGATATTCTTTCATCTTTCCTCATAAATAGTAGAAGAAAGTCACCTCTTTATTCACTGTGGTAGGGGAGTCAACTTGTAGAGCCAATATGGAAATCAGTGTGGAGATTTTTCAAAAAGACAAAATAAAACTAACAAATGACCCAGCCTTTCCACTCCTGAGCATATTCCCATTTACTTCAGAGACCTTTGCTCATCCATGTTCATTGCTGCTCTTTTAAACAGCCAGGAAATAGAATCAACCTAGGTGTTCATCAACACATGAATGGAAAATGAAATGGGAAACATGATGGAATTGTATTCAACCATAAGAAAATGAAATAATGGCAATTGCTAGAGGATTGATGGAAATGAAAACCATTGAAGTAAGTGAGATAATCCAGGCCCAGAAAGCCAAAGGACACGTGTTTTCTCTCACACACAGATTTTTGATTCACGCATATACAAATTGATAGGGAAGTGATGGGATGCAGAGGGGACTAAAAAGGACCCGTGCCAGGTGCAGAGGCCTTAAGGGAGAGCGATGGTCAGGGTACTAGAACAGCCCTGCTATGAAAGTGGAAGGGGGTATACAGGTGTGGGAAGGGTTAATGGAGGTGAGGGAGGGGCAGGGAGATTGCCAAGAAAGAGGGGAGACAGGGATGAGAGTCCATTGAAAGAAGTAGAATGAAAATGTCATAAGGAAACCTGCTACTTTGTAAGCTAATTAGACTTTTAAAATTAAAGAAAAGATGCAAAAAACCTGACCTCTATTGTCGTAGCAGAACTTAAGGCAAAGTATATTAACAAGGAAAAGATATTTTTGTTGACATTTCATGATATCTTTTTGTGGTTTGTAACCTTTTGTCTCTAATTACAACACAAATTTGTGTTTCTATTTTCCAATTAAGGTGGTGAAGTTAGAGACACCTTCTCGGCGGCCTCTCTCACATCATCCAACATCCTTTCTGCTATGCACTTCCTGTTACTGGCATGTTCCACTTGGTTTGTTTCAATTAATTAATTCCTTAATCTGCTGTTAATTAATAATTCATTGGTTTGCTTCATTTAATCAATCCATCTTTCTCATTTGTTTTCCTTTACTTTGCTCTATGAGAGACAGATTCACATCTGTTTTGCAATCTGGCATGGAACCAAGCCTTCACATAGCTCCTGTCCTGAATATACAGTGTCACAATGAATAGTACTTTTTAATAAATGAATTGGCGAGTCAATTACTATCATGGCTGCTATTTATTTTTGGAATAAGTTCATAAAAATAATCATGCCCTTTGGCTTCTCAACACCCTTTCTGTCTATATTACTATTGGAGTGGTAGAGAGTGAAATTTCTTAGGCATTGTGACAGGTTTTGCCTACCCCAAGATGGTCTCCGAGTGTACCTCATCTCACTGCTCACTACGAGTTGTTTACATGGATCCAGTGAGAGCCACAAAGTGCAGATCACCTTTGCTGTGGGTTGTGGTTCTATAGCAATTCATGTAGCATGGAGCAAAAGCAAAGTCAGGGATTGTCAGCTCTCATGACAAAAGTGCTTACAGAAAAAGACTATGGTATTCTAGGAGCGATCTCTAGGGCCATGGAAAGGTGGGGAATTGGGAAGTGGTCCAAGGAGTGTCCAGGCTCTGGACTGCCATGCCCTTTCCTTCTTGAGAACCTTGTGTCTACTGGGACCGGGACTGGGACCATGACTTTGTAGTGAAATTATTATCATTACTATCTAAGTGAATAAATGAATTATTTCAGTGAACAAGATCAAAAAGTAAACTTCAGGCCAAAGTTGTTGGGGTAGGCTGAGGTACCTATCATGGCCTTCTTCTCTTCAGCTAAAACTTACTATGCATTCACTTAGAAGTTCTTAGAAGCCTCTTATTTCCTTCCCCCTCCTTTCCTTTCTCTCCCCTCCCTTCCCTTCTCTGTTTAGAAATTCATCCTCTCCTCTCACCTTTCTCCATCCTTCTATTTTTCTTTCCTTTCCAGACCAAGGCAGTTTTGAACCTTCCTTCTGCCATGATCACTAGAGTGCCAGGATTACAAATGTGCAAGATACCTCCTATAAATACTTTATTAAACTTTCACGTAGCTTGAATGAGGTCACAGGTGCTCCTGATTTTCTGGGAGACAGATGTAGTGCTACAGTTTTTGCTGCAAGGAACTGGAGGTTTAAAGGGCACACAGTGAATCAATTCAGGGTCAAAACTGAAAGCCAACCTCACCCGATGGTGAACTCTTTACGGGGATGCTCCCACGTGCTTGCCATAAGAAGAATATGAGAATAGGTAACAGAAGGTAGAGTAGAGAATGTACTTTGGAATTACAACTGGAAGGAGGTTCATATTTTTCCAAGTAGTTTATAAAGTCAGGAAGTCTCTTTCATAAAATAACTAATATGCTATTTGCAGTCCTAATGCAGAAATATTAAGCTACACAAAATAGGGATGTCCTATGATATTTTATTAAGGAAGAAATCACTTATGTGAGAAGCCAAAAAAAAGGTCCTGCATGCTGCTCTCCAGGCTGAAACTCGAAACCCAAAGAGAAAGTGTCTCCTCCCCCTAGCTCTTTTATCTCCCTTTCCCTGTAAATTCTATGTCCCTGTGATCACACGCAAACTGGCATGGTCAGCACTATGGGTGCATAAGACCTCTCCCTACACAGTTCTTTGGGGGAATGCCATTTTGTATGGTAAGGTCTGATGAGAGTGTAGGAGGTGGACCAAGTGAGAGGGAGGGGGATGTCTTATGTAGAAGGGAGGGATGGAGACAGAGAGGAGTGAGGAGAGGTAGAAAAAAGGAGAGAAGTAGGAGAGAGTGTGTGTGTGTATGTGTGTGTATGTGTGTGTGTGTGTGTGTGAGAGAGAGAGAGAGAGAGAGAGAGAGAGAGAGGGCTGGTGTGTTCTGCTTTTGTGCTGTAATGGAACAACACAAAAGTTTATGAAGATGTTGAAAGTGGCCTCAACTGTGAGAAGGTATCTGAGAGGTGTCATTTTTAAGCTGTCGTAATGGAGAAGGTCTCAGAGAGGTGCTTTTAAACTGCCATGGTGGCATCTCTTAATCTATGCAAAGAGCTAGCACCTTATATGATGTAATATGCACTCTGTGATTCTCGGCTTTCCACTCACCCCATTCTCACATAATATCCCCAGAACATCTATAGAATGAGCATTATTCATTTCCTTTTCTGGCTTGGAAGAAACAATATCACAGATATGTTAATAACCGACTGGAGGATTTGCAGTGGATAATTGCAGTGTCAGGGCACAAAGAGGGTCTGCTTAGACCCAGAGGGCAAACTGTTTAAAAGCAAAAAAAGCTTGTAAGGGCCACATTAGAGGATGTAGAGACATGGCAGGTTCCCATTGTCCTAGTCCAGGGCTCTAGGGTCAGACATCATCCAAAGAGTCCATACAATAATGATGTGTGCATATGTTATTTGCTCTACTTAAAAAAAAGATTTTAGGATGCTTTTAGATACAGACTCGTGACAAAAAAGAAATGGTGTGAATATCCAAGTAGGACAGTCCCAAGTAGGATGGGAAATATAGACTGCCTGGTATGAGAAATCATGCTCCCAGGACACTGGGCAAAGGGCAGCATTCTGAGATCTGTCATTTGGGTACTGGTCAGACACACATCACTAAGTCCAGTGTCTAACACCAGTCTCATATGCTATTCTTGACCAAAGTGTATTAATATACATGGGTACTGCCATGGAAGCATTCTGCACAGACCAGAAATGTGCTGTGTAAACCTCACAAATGACTAGCATGCCCAACCCTTTGGGTCAAATATAAGAGGGTACCTGTACTTCCAAACAACGTTGTACCATACCAGACCCCAAGTTTCTTAAATAATTTACCCCAGTAGCAACTATCAATGCAAATGCCACAAAAGAGTTCTTCTAACAACCTCTACCTGAGACATCTTAGGATCTACCATGGCATTCAGTCTCCTTCTACCTGAAATTGTGTGTATGTGTGTGTGTGTGTGTGTGTGTGTGTGTGTGTGTGTGTGTGCGCTGTGTGTGTGCATGTGTATGATACTATGTATTCCCTGATGTGGGCATGTACAGATGCCAGAACTTGACATGGAGATGTCTTCCACATTTGCTTCTCTACGGCAGTTTTTGGTGTAGAGTCTCTCACTAAACTTGGATGTTGCTGATTCAGTTGAGCTCCTGAGATCATCCTGTCTCTGCCTCCTCCACCCATACCACTCTTGTGTTACAAGCATGGCTTTGATACTGATGATCTGAAATTAGATCTTCTTCATAGCTGCACACTGATCATTTTACTTCTTGAGTCATCTCCCAAGACCTCAAAATATTTTTGTTCTATAGCAAAATGTCCCTAATGCTGTCTGGTGAGCTGTCACTCGCATCTTCCTCATCGTTATTTTGCTGCCTTTTGGCAACTCGATGGGTGGGGCAGAAATGTGATCTTGTTTATAGATCTGAATAATGAAGATTTGTTGTAGTATTTTTCTCCATCTTTAGATAAATCCTAAATTTAAATTTTAACCCTAAACCTCAAGCCATACCTCCAAAGATAGAGCTGCCTAAACAGCAAATGATTAACGCCAGATTCTAATAGTCATTCTGACAGATTGTAGGAATGAAGCTCCAGAATAGATGGGAAGAAAGTCATACTTCTTCATGCTCAAACTAAGGGAACTTTGTTTCAAATTCAGAAACCAGGCTCAGCAGGGCATGGAATGTCACTAGTATTACATAGTTAGAAAGTTGTAGAGACGGTTTTCCAACTGTGACTGCAATAGAGCTCGGACAAGGCGATGTCTGTGATGAGGACAAATGGCAGGGGCCAGGAGGAGAAAGAAAGCTTTTTTCCAGGGGTATAGAGAGATAGATATATATGTATGCAGAGGTGTGTGTGTGTGTGTGTGTGTGTGTGTGTGTGTGTGTGGTGACAGGACAGAAACATTGCTGGACAAGGCCATAGTCCTACAAATAATGTGCACATGCCCATGTGTGTGGGAATTAGCAACCTGCAAGCCATTGCTACTTGGGGGAAAGCTTTGGACATGTTTGTATTAAAAGTTTTTCACCATGATTAGGAAGATTATATGACCATTGCCTGGTATTTTAGCTATCTAAAAATTGGGTTTTTAATGACTTGAAAATGAGATTCCAAATCACCTTCTCCATGGATGTTCTTGAGGATGGTGGGAAGTTGCCTTCAGGAGGCACAAACTGGAGGTCTGGATGTGAAAGCTTGACCTGAAGGGTCTAAGTGGGACATGGGACAGAGGGGCTGAAACATCTGAGAGGAGACCATGGGAAGGAGCCTTGAAATCTGCTGAGGTTGCAGGTTTGAATAAAATCTGTAGAAAAAAAGACGCCATTTGAAAAATTCCCCATTGTAGGTGTGACCCAAGAACCCAGTAGGAAACAGAATGACAAAACACTAGGCTGTGAGGACTCCATCTTTGTTACCATGGTATTTTCAAAAATGTTGTGCTAAATATACCATAGGCTAAGAGAAGCTCAGGAGAAATGAGGAGAAAGGGTTATGCCCCGCTTTGGATTGTGTCAGTCCTGAACAAAGTGAAATGTGGGTGGATTAATAATTCAAGCAGGACCAGAAATCAAGAGGGAACAAAACACATTATGGTCTCAGAAATCTGCATCAGCAGTGGCCTTGAAAGTCCCTCCAGTATGACAGACTGCATCAGACCCATTTGAAGTGACTCTCACAGGACTGGGTGAAACTCGGGAGCTGGAAGGAAGTAATTTGCCTGATCTGATCTGATGTGATGAAATTTGTGTGCATTAGAGAAAGAAACACAAAAAATGTTACAATTATAGAGCAGAAACTATTTGCAGTGCTACGCTGAATGATCTATAGATCAACAAAACACTCTGGGTGAAAATGAACAAAATACAAGAACCCAAATAAGCAAACATGATGGGAAAATGCTACGAGAAACAAAATGTTGTGCAAACATATCTGTATTTTAGGGATAAAAATGTAAACCTTTGTATTTTGGCAGAGAGCTGATCAAAACCAAGTTTAAAATGCAGGGCTTGGTGAAGCATGAGACAGGCATTTCCACACTTTGCATGCTTGGAACCACCCATATGGAATGGAATTAGAAACTTGTGTTGAAATTAAAATACCAACATGGTGTGGTTTGACAGACAGGATGTAATTCACTGTCAGGAGTGTATAGGTCGTACTGGAAGTAACTTTTAACAGTCAAGGTTCACCTGCTGGGCCAGCACAATTTAAGGGCATCAGAGGTCCTTTCCTTGAAACTATTCTTGTCCCTGTGTGACAGAAGGGACACTAAGACTATGGAAAGGGAAGGTGCCTATGAAGACCATTATTCAGTACACAGCTGAGTTTGTTCTGGGATAGAAGAGATACAAAGTTTGTGGCTGGCAGTGATTCCTTCCACTGCCCCCAAAACATACCCCATGACTGTGGCATGGTCCCTACTCCACAGAGGGAATGTTCTTACAACTGCGTGGTCCAGGGATTTGAATTTTCAGTTGTGCACTGTGAGCTTCAGGAAAAGTGAACCTTACTTGACTGACCCAGACTTTTCTCCTGTGAAACTTTGGAAGCCAGAGGATGGTCCAGAACAGTTTTCAATGGCTAGAAGAAAGATGATGTCAATTTAAAACTGTTTGCTCAGTGAAAACAACTTTCAAGAATGAAAGAGAAGTTGAGACCTGTTCAGTGGACCAAAAGCAGAGGTTCTGCTTCCTTTAAACCTCTAGCAGAATGTCTAGAGGGATAACATGTAACAAAGACAAAGACAAACAAAAGCAAAGAGCAAACATATGTCAAGTCTATAGGGTCACCCTAATGCTTGGGGTTTCTGATGACCTTTGGATTAAAGTGGAAGCTGTAACACTTTCTGAAAGTAATTCTGAAAGCACTAATAGAAAATTATGATATACAGCAACCAGAGGCGAGTGTCATAAACTGAAGTGTATATGCATTGAAAAGACCCTAAACTCAGTAGATTACAATACATACTTAATATAACACCCAGAAGCAATTGCTATGGTGACAGGAGTGGATTTGAAATATTAAGATGAATGCTAGCCATCACTTAGAAGGCATGAGAATAAAATAGAAAAAAAGCAAAAGAAAAGCCAATCAAAAACAAATAACAACAACAAAAATCCAGAACAAAGAGAAAACAAAGAATAAATGGGAGATTGTAAACACCACCATGTCAACAAAAAGAAATTCAGAACGACAGGAACCAACAAAGGAATGAAAAAGGCAACTGAGGTGTCCACTGCTCTAACTTAGATTAATACAAGAAAAACACTCATAAAATGCAAATGGGATATTTTACTATAAGCTGAGCGCAGGATGAATATTTGTGTGGATAGTTCATGTGAACACAATATCAGGTAGATAAGTAAATGAACAGATGAGAAGGGATACTTCTCCTTCAGAATTCCAGATAACTCATAGAGCTGCTCTACCTTCGAGGCAACACACACAAGACATATATTATACAATTCCTTCTAAGGGTACAGGAATTACTTGAGATGTTTTCCTAGCAGTGATGTACCATGTGACCAGGCACTGTGCTGTTTGTACACATAATCTGCAAGTCTGATAAAAGAAGAAGCATTAAATAATGAAAAGGAGTTAGTTATTCACAAATATGCAGCAGCTCTTTCTGTTAATTTAATTTAGTCTGTAGGTATGTGCCTGAGTGTGTGTGTATGTGTACAACATGCATGCATAGAACTCAGAAGACGGAAGAGGGAGTCAGATTCCCTGGAATCAGAGTTATAGGAGATTGTGAGTCACTATGTGGCTTTTGGCACTTGAACACATACACCTAAGACTGAGATTAAGCTTAAATGAGGCTGGGAGAGAAATGAAGAGCAGTAAATGGCTACATTACAAAATTGTTAGTGCAAATCCCACTTATAAAGTCAATAATCCTTGACTCGGCTAATTAAATCATCAGAGAACAAAGTAAAAAAGTAATATACATTAACCTTAGTATATATCCCCATATCAGACAGACACACTATGTGAAGCAAGAAATGATACAACTCAAAGAAGAAATAGAGAAGGCTTCAGTGCCCTTCTACCAAAAACTGGGGAAACGATTACAAAGGGAGCAAGGACATAGAAAATTCAATACCGCCGGACGTTGGTGGCACACGCCTTTAATCCCAGCACTTGGGAGGGAGAGACAGGCAGATCTTTGTGAGTTCGAGACCAGCCTGGTCTATAAGAGCTAGTTCCAGGACAGCCTCCAAAGCCACAGAGAAACCCTGTCTCGAAAAACCAAAAAAAAAAAAAAAAAAGAAAGAAAAAAAAAAAAAAAGAAAATTCAATACCGCCACCAACCCAACAAGAAAACAGGCCTACATGATACTTTCAGGTCACACACCCATCATAGAAAGACACATACTTTTCAGATTCTTGCAGACTGCAGGCAAAGACTATATCCACATTCTTAAAAAGAGAAACACATTCTAAAGAAGTAAAACAATACAGAGTGTTTTGTGTCCTATTGGGATCAAACTGGACTAATACAGGAAGATAATAGGAAAATATGAAAACACCCCAAACTAAGCAATATTATGTCATAACTATGATTCCAAGAACAAGTCTCAGAGAAATAACAAAATAAATGGAAATCAAACCACTATATGCATAGGTTTGAGACTAAACTTAAATGAAGCTAGGAGAGAAACGGAGAGCAACAAATGCTTACATTATACAAATTACAAATGCATTCATAAAGTCAATAATCTTTGTGTCATCTAATGAAACCATATATGAACAAAGTAAATACACACCAAATAGAAAGAAGGAAATAGTGAAGACTATGTACAATTAATAAAACTGAAATCAGAAAAACATCCATGAAATGAAGGCTTGTCTTCTTTTAAGATCAATAAAATTGGTAAACTTCTAATAATGCTGAGAAAACAATACAAAATACTAATACTAAAATAGGATAGCAAGATAGAGTCTTTAGGCATGGCAAATGAAGTAAGGAAATAATGTATATATCAGCATTGCTAAATATTTCTATTTAACAACACGGAAAAAATGGTACAATTCCTTGGAAAGTAGAAACCACCAAAACTCATCCAACATAAAAATCAATTATTTGAATAGGCCCAAAAGTAGTATGGAAATTAATTTCATAATTTAATCTCTGACCCAGGCTGGATTGGTTTTACTAGAGAATTTTACCAAATAATTGAAAGAAATTCTATCTATTCTATCTAATTCTTTCCAGAAGAAAAAAAGCAACTTACTTTGAATCTCATTTTGTTAGATCAACAGAACATGATATCAAACTAGATAAGACAATACATATAACAGCAGAAAACTGCAGGGCAATGAATATACTTAATGAAAAATAGTGTAAGATTTATTAACAAAATGGGCCTTGGAAGTTAGCTCAGTTGATAAAGTGTTTATCTTGCAGGAATGAGGTCCAGCATTTGAGTTCCATAACAATAAAAAATGTGAGCATAGTGGTCCATTCCTGTAATCCCAGCACTGGGGAGATGGGTGAATGGATCCCTGAAGTTTCTCACCAGTTGGCCTAGACTACTTGGTAAACTCTGCACCAGTGAGAAAGACACTGTCTCAGAGTACAAGGTAGATGGTACCCAAGGTTATCCTCTACCCCTGTATCATGCAGACTCATGAAGTTGCATCCTCACATACCTGTGAACATGAACACACACACACACACACACACAAAATTAAAAATGATTATTAACAAAATTTTAATAAACATCTATAGCAACATATAAAAACTATGTAAACATATTAAAAAATATTCCCTGACCAGGTGTGCCTTACTCCATGAATACAAGATACTTTAACACTCTAAAGTCAGTCAATGAAATCATACTACCGTGCCATGGGGGAGGGGTGGCATTTTAATCTTATAAATATAATCAGAAAGAGTATTCAACAAAATTCTGTAGGAATTCTTGAGAAAGTCTCAAAACAATCTGGAACAAAAGATGATGCCCTAAACTTAATGTCAAATGCCTAAAATGAGATGCTCTAATAGCGAATATTAGAGTTAACTGTGATGATTAAATATTTTCCCTCTAAACCAGAAAAGGGAAAGCACATCGTCTCTTACTATTTCTATTCCTAATGGTACTGGATAGTTCAAATAGCACAATTGCATAGGAGGAAAATACACAACTCTCTTATGTTCAGTGTGTGTACATAGAAAAACATGATGCAAAGATCAATTGTCCCTAGAATCTAGGGAATAACATGCTATACCTGAAATTAATACTGTTTAGTCAACAAGCAAGCAAACACACAAATCAGAAGATACAGAGACTTAGTTGAAAACATGAATAGGACCTTGATGCTATAAACTACAAAAGGTTGATTAAAGAATCCAAAACAAGTCTAAACTGTGAGAGACCTGCGGTCATAGAGTGAAAGCCTTCCCCAACAGAAACCTCAGTTCTCAAATTCCTGGGCAGATTTACTAATGTAGTCTTCTAATGACCTTAAATTTTTTTCTAAGAGGTTGAAAAACCCGAAGCAACTTCTTGCTTCACTCCCCTAAACCTAGAGTACTTTTGGAATGCACAATTTTGAGGGACAGGAAAAAGTAATCACATATTATCCCAACCTCTAAACGAGCTGGGAGAAAACGAATTCCCTCAGTTATGTGGTTATTTAACTGAACAAGAACAATGGGGCAGGTGGCTTTGAATGCCCAGTCCCTTGGAGTTAATGTGAATCTGCCTAATTTGTTATCATCATCACTATCATCCTCATTATTGGGGCAAGTTCATTACACCATGGGGTCAAATGAGCTAGCAAGAATTGTTCAGATTCGTATAGTTTTCAGTAGCTGCAGCAGAATTCATTCACTCAAGTTTCTGGCCCCCAAACCAGTGACCTGCCAGTAGCAAGTGCTAGAAAAAATATTTATATTGGTTTTCCTTTAAAACAATTCTCATTGTCATTTTTTTGTCCTGCAATTTATATCACAGTCACCACATACTATTAATACAGTAAGAGAATGGTTAAGTCTTAGGTATTGGGAAAGAGATGCCTAGCTTTTCTTCATAGACACATAAAACCTCAGAAGTCACTCTGCATCCTTGCCTGACCTAATCCATCAGCACTGTAGTGATGACTCAGAATTCCCCTTGTGCAGGGTATGTGAGAAAGGTGAATGTTAGGTTTAATAAACAAACAGCTCCACATCTTCTCCCCCGTCCTCCCAAAGTGTCAGCCAACATAAAGGGCACCAATTTTCTGAGCTTGCTTTTGAGGTTTTCCTATAGAGACCTCTTTCTGAGTTGAGGTGTTTTCTGCACTCTTCAGCGTGATTAACTATGGGGATAGGGACCACACTCAAAACCAACATACTGCTTTGGCATCTCTCCTGTGAGTTCACAGAGCAATGAAAGTCAAAAAAACATTGTCAGGATAGGGTTATAATAAAAGGCCCCATTGAATGCTGTTCTCCTGCGTCTGTAAATTCAGCCAAGTTTATTGTTCTGATTTTGAGTCCACAGATTATGCAGCTTGATTTAAGGCACTAAAGAAGCAGTCAGTTTGAGCAGCAGTAAAATTTCTGCAGAATAATCAAAGTCATAAACCGGTTCTCTGCACCTCCTCAGGCTGCGTTATTTCCCCTTGGTGGTTTCACTCCTGGATGGGAGAGGTAAATCCATGCACAGCACAGACTGACTTTCAAGACCTAAAATGACAGGAGTCATGTCAAAAAGTGGCCAGCAAGATGTCCTGTAACCTGAAATCTTCATGAACTATTTCTATGATTATAGATGCAATGGCGTATGAAAGGCTTCTTTCTACTGACACAGCAAACCAAACTAAGCTGAATTAAGAATTAGAAGTCCAGGTTTAATGAGTAAAACACTCCTAAAAGGAGGGAACCAGAAAACCAGTGGCAAGTCTAGAAGCAGTGACTTCAATACCCTGCAAATGTCATCTTGATCATCTTTTGGGGAGGGGCTGCCATTTTTGTCTGCATTCTGAGACTGGGCAGGGAATGTGTGTGTGGGATGGAGTTCTACCGAACAGTCTAATGGTATATTCGATGAGTATTTCAAGTATTAGGTCTGAAGGAAAATCCCAAGCACTCCAAAGCAGCAGCCACGCTGACTTGGTCTAAAAGCTCATGCTGGATGATGCAATTGCTGGCAGTTACTTTCAGTATTCCTCAATAACCCACAAAAAGGCTTTATGTGTGCCAGGAGGAGCCACTTCTCTATGTTTCCTTCCTCTGGTGGATGTACAATCTGACTTCCTACTAACAAGTACCTATGGTGCATGACAAAGTCAAAGCTAACCTCTAGACTCCTCTGGTCCCTCTGTTACATTAGTCACATGCTCTTGCTATGCATTCTAAAGCTCAGACAGGCCCCCTGGACCTATTCACCTCCCTCAACCTTCCTTCGCTAGGCTAGCTCCCAGGTTGTTTCAGCTACAGCTCACTTCCTGCTCTCTTTTTAACTACAAGGCTCCCCCAGACCCCCTGCAACCCTAATCCTGGATTCCACGTCTTCTGTCTCTTGCTACCTCTCATAGACAGCCCTGGTAATGTCCAGTCTGCTTCTTTTTCTCTCTGCTTTGGACTATTCCAGATGCCTGCCTCTGATTGCTCTGCTCTGCTCTGCATCTCCTTGCCCCCTCCTTCCTTTCTCTCTCTCTCTCTCATGCACAATAAAACGTTCCCCAATCATGGAGTGGCTGTCTCAGGGGTTTCTTTACTGTGCACTTGCTTATATCAAGCAGGGCTACTATTTGTTGATATTGATGAGCCAATGTCCTTCCTTAAAAACCATGCTCAAATTATGAACAAAATGGGGCTGGGCAGATAACTCTGAGAATAAAGTGCTTGCACCTGGCAAGTAGTAGGACTTTCATTTGATCTCCAAAATCCATATTAAAAAGCTCAAGTACAATGGTCCACTCTTATAATCCCAGAATTGAATTGGTGGGGTGAAGACAGGCAGTTATCTCTGGATCTCATTGGCTAGTCAAATTGAACCAGTCTCAGCTTCTGTGGGAGACTTCGTCTCAAAACAAACTGGAGGGGAGGGAAAGGGAGAGGGACCTGGAACTGACTTGTGAAGCAACCTTGTTTCTTATCTAAATTTAAACTGGAAAATAAAATAAAATAATAAAAAATAAAACAAACAAACAAACAACAAAACAAAACAAAACAACCCAGAAGCAAAACACCATTGAGGAAGACACTTAGTGTTAACTTTTTTCCTTACATGCATCTGAATACATACATGATCATGTCCATATATGACAACACACACACACACACACACACACACACACACACACACACACACACACACACAGATTGTAGAGAGAGGAGGTAACAAGAGAGATGAATCTAAGAACCAAGTACACCTTAACTAATAGTCTTATAATTTGTTTTAAAATGAATTCATGACAGGAAAATTACTTCCCAGGATTACAAAAAACACCTACTACCTTGCTTCTTTTTGTTTTCTATATTCAAGGCAAAATATGAAAAAAATTCTTCAAAGCTTTCCAGAAGGTGGTAGCCTCTACATAGGGTGAAATAATTTGTCACTGTGATTGGCTTATTACTTCAGATTTCTATTGATATTAGCTGATAAGTATTTAACATTCCCCCTTAGTTCTATTGAAGAAAACATCATAACAGTTAATTAGTAAGCTGAAGAGGCTAAACAAAGTTAATTAGACAATGGAAGAATAATGCAACTTTCCGTAAGTAACATCACCTCTTTTCAGCATATAGAATGGGAATGTTTTTATTTAATGAACTGATTTTTTACCTACGTCTTGTATACATCTTGAGGTATCATTTAAATCTCTAATCATGATCATGCATCAGTAAATAAAACGGGTCCCACATAGACTAGTCTGGCCTCAAATTTACCACATAGTCCAGGATGACCTTGAATTCCTTCTCCTCTTGCCTCTACCTAACAACTACTGAAGTTACAGTCATATTGCATTACACTCAGCCTACTGAAAAGTTTTTAGGGCATATTCTATCAATGCATGATTTGCGTATTATTGAAATATAGAGGTGTGATGCTATATTAATATAGTCTTCACATTAAAACTGTACAAAGCATAAGGGTGTAAATGTAAGGGGCATGTCCCCACTATATCTTCAGAGAATCATGCTTCACACTGGCTTTGAGGAAGACACTCTTCAATTGTCAAAAGTGTGCTCCATCTGCTGAGGGTTCTTGTTTCTTTAGAAACTGCAAATATCATCATTTTTTTTCATCCTTTTCCTAGTGTCTTAAGGCTAGAGGGTTAATTTGTTTCTGTAAGCAAGCTTTTGATTACCAGAGAATAACTTCTTCAAGTAGCAAGAGTTAGTCTCAGGAAAAGTTCTCTGTGAAGTTAATCTTTATAAATTGAGTCTGGCTCCCCACTGACTTCATAAAATGGGAAAATTGTTTCTCTTGGGGCACAGGGGAAGCATGGCCCTTAGATGTAATAAAATCACACTAAAGTCTAGAGAAAATCTTTGAAAAACCCATGTTTAAAAGAGAATCATTACTTTTATGTTCAAATAATGTTTCTCAGAAAGAGATCAAGGCTTGATTGCAGCCAGTACTGCTCCCTATTCCTTACACAACACTCAGAGAATTGATAGAGAAAAGAAAAATAATAAGAATATCACCTTCATTAACTGAATGAAAACTTTACTTTTTATTTGCTGTCCCTTTTGTTTTTAAAGCCTGCTCTAAATCCTAGCTTGTGATATCCATATATTAAGATAACAATGAAAAGACCACTATTGTAAATAATTAAATCCACTTATATATACAATGGTTACTAAAGTTAGGAAGCTATTATATGAAA
This sequence comes from Mesocricetus auratus, assembly GCF_017639785.1. Classification (NCBI taxonomy): domain Eukaryota; kingdom Metazoa; phylum Chordata; class Mammalia; order Rodentia; family Cricetidae; genus Mesocricetus; species Mesocricetus auratus. Next base: position 92,024,576 of record NW_024429190.1, read on the forward strand.
TTCTTATATAAAACTATTCTTTATATATAACATGATTATACTTTATGTAAGATTCCTCTTATTAAAGTCAGGTTATACTTTAGAAGGAATACCTTTCATTGAAGGAGTAGAAAAGTCTAACGTGTTAATTACCTTTTCTTTGTTTTGACAAAATCCATATACAAAAGCAACAAAAGGAAGGGAAAGTCCATTTTGCTTCACAGTTTGAGCTACGGCCCACCATGATGGGTAGTTGTTCATATTGCACCCACATTTAGGAATCAGAAAGAAATGGATTATGTGATTAGTGGTAAGTCAGCCTGTTTCTATTATAGGCTTAAAAGCTATTTTACAGTAAAGACAAGATAGGTTCATTCCTGTTTACAATTAAACCTCTTTCTCAAGGAAGTGTGCTGTAGATGGAGTTTCTTTCCCTCCTGGTCACACAGCCATTTAGCCCCAAATAAACACACAGAAACTTATAATAATTATAAAACTGTTTGGTCATTGGTACAGGCTTCTTATTGACTACATCTCTCTTAGTTATTAACCTAGTTCTATTAATGTAAGTATTTCCACTGGTCTGTCTGACTGGAGAATCTTGCTCTGTCAACAACTATATGGCATCTCCCTGGAAGCTTTCCTCTGCCCTTTCTCCCCAGAATTCTTCTGGTCTAGTATTCCTGTCTACATTTCCCTCATGGCTACTGGCCAATCAGTGTTTTGTTTATCAACCAATAAGAGAAACAGATATACAGATGGACATGCCCATCATCTCTTCTTTTCTGTCTAAATAAAAAGAAAGGTTTTAACTGTAGCATAGTAAAATTATATATAACAAAACAGTTATCAAGCAAGAACTAGAGCTAACAATATTTAGTCCATTTACATTTTGGAAAAATTTGAAGAAAATATCCTATTATCTATCCTAGCTTTGTGAGTCTAAAGTTTTGTATGTAACTTATCTTTTATTCTAACTAAGGAAAACTGTAGCCATAATTATCTGGACTATGTCCAACCTGTAACCATATCTACCAGTGGTTCTGCCTGTTCCAGATAACAACAACACTGTCTTTGCTTCAAAGAGCTATTATAACCATCTTGCAACTCTACCTTCATTTCAAAAGGTTGTTATGACTACCTGGTTACAACTACCTTGTAATCATCATTTGTTTCAGGAAATAGTTATGACTAACTTGTTATGTTTTTTCTCCTGTAATTCTACCTATTTGGTTCATCAAATTCACCATTTGGAAAGCCACTATCTCTTAGCTATAAAAAATGTGTTCAAAGTTGACCTCTTGTACCCGGCACTGGGGTGTGGAGTGGCAAACTCACGTACATGAATGAAAAAAGGCTTACTTTAATTAATTGCTTGATTTAATTCACTTGGCCATGAAGATTTGGTCAGTGGTCTTTCTCCTCACATCTTTGGGATTAGCAGTTAGCTCCTTTTCTCCTTTCTTTTTCATTATGGGAGGGATTCCTGCCTATGGAATGGTGCTGCCCACAAAAAGGTGGGTCTTCATATCCCAGTTAAGCCTCTGTGCAGACACCCTCACAGACACACTCAGAGGTTAGTTGCTTTAATGATTCTAGATGCATTCCAGCGAATGATGATAATGACTTATTATGGGAGAGCAGTTGGGTCCTGGTTTTCAGTACTCACTTCATCTCAAAGTACTGTCATTATAATGAAGAAGCATACATTAATATCTAGCTAAGTCTTTAGGAGAAAATTTCACTTTTATAGGTTAAGTTGTTAACTCAAATGAAGAAATTGTTAAAGCTTTCAAAATGTTCTCTGTATTTTGTGAATCTCAGAAAGCACCACCAGTATTGATAATGAGCATTTGAATTATGTCTTTTCATAACTAGTTGGGAAACAAAAGTTTGGTTCTTAATCTCATTCAGAAAGTCTACTTAGCTATATATTTAATTCAATCTTTTTATTATTTTTTATTTTGAATTAGAAACAGGGTTGCTTCACATGCCAATCCCAGGTCTCTCTCCCTTTCCCTGCCCTCTTACCATGCCCTCCCACCAACTGCCTCCATACCCCCTCATTTCCCCAGGGAGGGTGAGGCTCTCCATGGGGGTGCCCATAGTCTGTCATTTCATCCAGGGCAGGGCCTAGACCCTGCCCTAAGAGACCAGGGTGAGAGTACATCTCTCATTTTGGAATGGCCAAAGTCCATTTGTATGCCAGGGAAAAATACTGATCTACTACCCAAGGCCCCATAGATTGTTTAGGCATCCTCACTGACACCCACATTCACGGGGTCTTGTTCAGTCCTATGCTGGATTCCCAGCCATCAGTCTGGGATTCAAGAGCCACCCCTTGTCAGGTCAGCTGTTTCTAGGGGTTAAACCAGCCCAGTCTTAACCCCTTTGCTCATCAGTGTTTCCTCTCTGTCACTGGGTTCCTTGAGTTCAGTTCAGTGTTTAGCTGTGTAGTCTGCCTCTGCTTCCATTAGCCATTGGTTAAAGCTTCTGTTTCCTAGACCCTCTGGCTGTGATATTGTAGGCTGGCACTCCACAGATCTATGTCTAAAATCAGTATATGGGCGAGTACATACCAAGTTTGTCTTTTTGTGACTGGGTTACCACACTCAGGATGGTTTATTCTAGTGCCATCAATTTGCCTGAAAATTTCAGGATTTCATTGGTTTTGTTTTCTGCTGAATAGTACTCCATTCTGTAAATGTACCACTTTTTCTCTATCCACTTATCAGTTGAGGGGCATTTAGGTTGCTTCCAAGTTCTGGCTATTACAAATAATGCTGCTATGAACACAGTGGAAGAGGCATCCTTGTTGTATGAATGTGCATCTTTTGCATATATGCCTAAGAGTGGAACTGCTGAGTCTTGTGGTAGGTTGATTGGCATTTTTCTGAGGAATCTCCATCCTGATTTCAAAAGTGGCTGTACAAGTTGGCACTCCCACCAGCAGTGGAGGAGTCTTCCCCTTTTTCCACAACCACACCAGCATAAATTGTCATTGGTGTTTTTGATTTTAGCCATTCTGATAAGAGTAAGATGGTATCTCAGAGTTGTTTTGAATTGCTATTCCCTGATGGCTAGGGATGTTGAACACTTTCTCAAGTGCCTCTCAGCCTCTATTGAGAATTCTCTATGTAGTTCTGTAGTCCACTTTTTAATTGGATCCTTTGGTGTTTTGGAGACTTGCTTCTTGAGTTCTTTGTAAATTTTGGAGATCAGACCTCTGTCAGATGTAGGGTTAGTGAATATTTTTCCCATTCTGTGGGCTGCCTTTTTGTCTTGTTGACTGTGTCATTTGTCTTATAGAAGCTTCTCAGTTTCAGGAGGTCCTATTTATGGATTATATACCTCAATGACTGTGCTACTGGTGTTATGTTCAGGAATCATTCTCCTGTACCAATTCATTCAAGGTAAAACCCACTTTCTCTTCTAAGAGGTTCAGTGTGGCTGGATTTATGTTGAGGTCTTTGATCCATTTGGACTTAATTTTTTGCATGTCCATACACATGGATCTATCTGTTATCTTCTACATGCCAGTATCCAGTTATGCCAGCACCATTTGTTGAAGATGTTTTCTTTTTTCCATTGTATATTTTTAGCTTCTTTGTCAAAGATCAGATGTTCATACATGTATGGATTAATATCAGCATGTTCAATTCGATTCCATTGGTCTACCTGTCTATTTTTGTGCCAATACCAAGCTGTTTTCAGGACTATAGCTCTATAATAGAGCTTGAAGTCAGGGATGGTGATGCCTCCGGACATTGCCTTGTTGAACAGGGTTGTTTTGACTATCATCTTGGTGGATTTCTCCTGTCATGAGTATGTAATACCTCTTTTATCTCTTTTGATTGATTTTTATCTTAAAGTCTAATTTGTTAGATATTAGAATTGCTACCCCTGCTTGTTTCTTGCGTCCATTTGATTGGAAAATCTTTCCCAACCTTTAACTCTGAGGTAATGTCTCTCTTTGAGGCTGAGGTGTGTTTCTTGTATGCAGTAGAAGGATGGGTTCTGTCTTCAAATCCATTCTATTAGCCTGTGTCTTTTTTTTTTTTGTTTGTTTGTTTTTTGTTTTTACGAGACAGGGTTTCTCTGTATTGTTTCATAGGCTATCGGTCCAGCCCGGCCTGGAACTCACAGAGATCCGCCTGCCTCTGCCTCCCGAGTGCTGGGATTAAAGGCGTGTGCCACCATTGCCTGGCTTAGCCTGTGTCTTTTTATGAGTGAATTAAGACCATTAATATTGCGGGATATTATTGACCATTGATTGCTCATTCTTCTTTGATTTGGAATTATTGGTGGTGGTGGAATTATGTGTGGAATTCCACCCCTTTTTTCTTTTGGCTGTTGGTAAGGTGGGATTATCTAATGCCTATGTTTTTCTGGTTGTAGTTAACTTCCTTGGGTTGGAGTTTTCCTTCCAGAACTTTCTGTAGGGCTGAGTTAGTGGATATGTATTGCTTGAATGTAGTTTTGTCATGGAATATCTTGTTTTCTCCATCTATAGTGATTGAGAGCTTTGCCAGTTATCCTAGTCTGGGCTGGCATCCATGGTCTCTTTTTTTTTTTTAAGATTTGTTTATTTATTAAGAATGCAACACCCTGTCTGCAGGCCAGGAGAGGGCACCAGATCTCATTACGGATGATTGTGAGCCACCATGTGGTTCCTGGGAATCGAGCTCAGGACCTCTGGAAGAGCAGTTGGTGCTCTTAACCTCTGAGCCATCTCTCCAGTCCCCCCATGGTCTCTTAATGTTGGTAGAATATCTATCCAGGACCTTCTGGCTTTCACAGTTTCCATGGAGATGTCAGGTGTAATTCTGATATGTTTGCCTTTATATGTTACTTGGCCTTTTTCCTTAGCTGCTCTTAATATTCTTTCTTTAATCTATATATTTGGGGTCTTGATTATTATGTGGTAAGGGAACATATTTTGTGGTTCACTCTGTTTGGTGTTCTATAAGCTTCTTGTACCTTCATTGGCATGTCTTTCTTTAGGGTGGGAAATTTTCGTCTATGATTTTCTGCCCCTTTGTGGTGGTGTTCTTCACCTTCTTCTATACCTGTTATTCTTGGGTTTGGTCTTTTCATTGTGTCCCATATTTCCTGAAATTTTTTTATTAGGGATTTGTTGGACTTAAGATTTTCTATGGTTGATGAATAAAATTCTCCTAGTGTATCTTCAACACCTGAGATTCTCTTTTCCATCTCTTGTATTGTGTTGGTTATGCTTGCATCTGTAGTGCCTGATGGTTTGCCCAGCTTTTCTATTTCCAGCCTTCCTTCAGATGTTTTTTATTGTCTGTATTTGAGTTTTCAACCCTTACACTGCTTGAGTTGTTTCTTGTAATTTTTCATTGTCTTTTTGTCCATTCACTGTATTTTTTGGTTTGTTTTTTCTCCCATTTCTTGCATTTTTTGGTTTGCTTTTTCTTCCATTTCTTGAATTTTTTGGTTTGTGTTTTCTTCTATTTCTTTGAGGGATTTTCCTGTATCTTCTTTGAGGGGCTCTATCCTTTTCATGAAGTTTTTTAAGGTTATTCTCTTCTGCTTCATTTGCATTGGAATGTTGGAGTATTGCTTGTATGGAGTCTCTAGAATCTGATGGTGTCATATTTGTTTTTCAGTTGCTGAGTGTCTTTTTGCATTGTCTCTTTCCCATCCTTTCTTCTAGTGGGTTCAGAAAGAGCCTCTTACTGGCCTGGTGGTTAGGGAACCACAGTTCCCTTTTGGTGGGTGCAAGCAAGTGCAATACTCTGGTAGTTCTCCTCTTCCTGGTCCTAGTCCTGGTCCCATGGGTGGAGAAGAAGATGGGTAATCTGGAGTGTATAGGCTCCCGCCTGGAGGGGAGACTCAGTGGCAGTCTCCAGGCACTGGAGTATGAGGCCAGAAACTGATCCCAATTGCCTGGTCCTGTGGGTGGAGAAGAATAGCAGGGAACTGGGGTTCATAGGCTCCTGCCCAGGAGGGGAGGCTCTATAGTAGTCCCCAGGCAGTTCTCAGGCACTGGAAGGCAGGCCCAGATACAGAGCCTGGTTTACCTGGTCCCCTGTTCCCGTTGTTGGAAGACAAAACCAGGAATCTGTGGTGTGTAGACTCCTGAAGGATGGAGAGAATCTGTAGCAGTCCCCAGGCAATCCCCAGGCAGTCCCCACACACTGGAAGGCAGGCCTGGATACAGGGCCTGGCTTACCTCTTAATTCAATGTTTATCTTTGTGTTAGCAGCATTTTGGGCACAAATTCTCATATAGATAGAAAAAGTTTCTTCCATAGAATTATTATATATTTTCCATTTGATTTAAATAATTTGCATGTGCTACTATTTTAGTACATTTAAATTCATTTACAAATAGTGTTTTCTTAGATTCTTTTGTTTTTTGTACATTGTTTTCATTTTCTAATAACATGATGAAAAAGGAAACCTGAATAATTTTTCTAGCAATTGATGAAAGCAGATTGTTAAACTTAAGAACAAAGGGAAGTTCAATTTGTTAAAAACAGAAAGAGAGCATACTGGAGCTTTGAGACAGTAGCTGTGAATGATTTGGTGGTAATCAGATGATAATTCTAGAAAAGTAGGCTTTCCTTTCCCTACTGAAACACTCAGCTACACCCTGGACCCACAGGAGTTTGGGGTGAAGACAGGTACTCTATTAATATTAGAGTGTATAAAACAGAACATGTGAAGTACGTGATTTCCAGAACATGGATTAAAAAAAAAAAACAACCCTGGAGCTGGTGTTCAACAGTCAAGTGTGCTGCTGCTCTTCAGGGAACCTGAGCTTGGTTTTCTCACGCATGTCTGGTGGCTCACCACTGCCTGTAGCACTATCTTCAGGCATGAGACTTTCTCGTCTAGCCTCCATACTAACATGTACATATATCTTCACTCCATATGCCCTCACATCATAAAACACTAAAACAAACAAAACCAGAGTCAATCTTCAAAAGCTAGAGAGAAAGAAACCTCTGGAAAAACATCCCATTGAGAGATAAAGCAGTTTATGCAATGAGAGAAAAAAGAACATTTTCTTGAAAAATCAAAACCTAAACATGTCCTGATTGCATATTGCAGTGCCTGAGCTTTTGGAATTTCCAAACAGGAACTTCAATTCAACTTAAGTTGATAATTGCCCTGCATCAGAAGAATAGATAATGCACTAAAAGACAGAGCCACACTGTAGAGAGGTTAGCTCTTCCTATGAATGTTAGGAGAGAATTTTTAAAAAGGAAGCCACAATGGAGATATATGCTAGATATCACACAAGAAATTAGAAATAAATTCTGTTGATTATTGCCCTGAACATCATACTTTAGTGAAATGGAAGAAACCTTCAGATTAGAACTCATGAGATGATCCAGAAGCAGCATGACCAATAACTAAAATACATTTATTTTCCAGAAACCTTAGATCCTTCATAGTGTTTTAATTACTTGATATCTTTCATTTTCCTGTTACTCTATAGGAATGCCAGAAACCAAGAAGGAATTTAAACTTCTGGAAGGAAATAAGGACAGATTGTGCTTGTTTTCTTGGTGATTTGGGGAAAAATTTAATGTTGTATTAGTTACTCTTCCTATTGTGTCCAATATGCTTGACAGAAACAACTTAAGCATAGAAAGATTTGTTTTGGCCAACTAAAGGAATCCATAATAAATTTATTCCTTAGCAGTTGATAAAGAAAATGGTCAAATGTTAAAGTTTGAGCAAATGTTATAAGAGATATAAGAGACAAACATCACAGAAGGTACACATCAAGGATAGATGCTGGAATCTAATTAGAATTCACAAGTGAGTGCTTTATCAAAACACATTGGCTGCACACTTTACATTTGAATATGGTCTTGCTTTAAATTTTTACATAAAAAGAAGAAAACTAATATTTAATTGTAGATAACACTATCCATACTTACTAGAAGGAACTATACAGATGTTTATTATAGACTGTGGTGATATATTGTTTATGATCTAATAAAGCTTACCTGGAGATCAGAATGTAAAGCTAGCTACAGTCATAGAGGCCATGCAGTGGTGACACACACCTTTAATCCCGGGACTCAGGAGAAAGAGGCAGATAAATCTCTTTGAGTTCAAGACCACACTAGCCTATATGAGAGTGAATCTCTGTGAAAGAGAAACAGAGATCATGCCTTTAATCCAAGTACTAGAGAGTATAAAAGGAACTCAATTCAGTCTCAGAGAGCAGTTGAGAGTCTTGGTGGAGAACACTGCAGTTTGAGCATTCTGAGGTGCAGTGCAGTTTGGAGACGCAACCAGAGGACAGGATGGCCCCTTTTGTCTGAGCATTGACAAAGGTGAGAACTCTCTAGTGGATGGACACTTTGTTTCTCTGGTCTTCAGCTTTAACTCTAATATCTGATTCTGGGTTTGTATTATTCATGCTACAATAGACTTTGAAATTAACCAAAATTAGACTGCACTAAAATATGGCTAGAATGATGAGTATACAAGTAAGTTTCAGGATCCAGTTGATTTCCAAGCAGGTGTTAACTGCTCAGTGTTCTTGGGCTTGCTTTGTGCTAGTAGATCTGTTTGGATGCATCCTGGGTATTCATGGAAACCTCATCTCCAAATTCATATGCTGATGGTATTTGGAGTTGTGACTGTGGGAGAGCTAATTAAAGTTGGATGAGTTCACAAGTGTGGGGCTACCATGATGGAATTAGTGGCTCCATTAGAAAGAAGACCTCAGTTTGTATATGCCTCTACTTCACTGTGGGATAACTTCAGTCATGGTGTGATTTAGCAAAAAAGGCCTCTATCATTTTGGCACTTTGGTATTATACTTCTTGGCTCCAAAAAGGTAAGGAATAAATTATCTTCTTAATAAATCTTCCAGTGTTTGTTATTCTGTCATTTGGCCAAGAAGTTATTAAATTTTTCATAATGAGATATTGTTAACAAGGAAAGAAAAGAAAGAAAGAAACAAAAAAGAAATAAAACAAAGAAAAGACACCAGAGATTTCAGTTCTTATAGTAGAAAGGAAAATTAGTACTCAACTGAGAATCATGTTTTCAAAATTTCAGGTTCTTTTTCAAGTATGGGGAGGAAGGTAAGATATTTTCAAACAGAGGCGGAGTTTGTGTTCTGTTCTGAAGGGTAACTGGGGAGGCACTTCCAGGAGAAGGAATCTAAGGGAGCAAAGGTGCACAAAATTAGAGGCAGCAGGCTAACACATACATGCTTATTTCATTTAATAACAGGCCAGGAACCATTTTCTGAAGCGCTTTTCTCCACACCTTTTCTCCACTTGATCTTGAGAACTGAATTCTTAACTGCCAGGTTTTATACCCTTCAACATTATAAAAAAGTCCATGAACATTAATAGCTTTTCATTTCAGACAAATTTTATTCTCTTTTCTATAAACTTGCCTTAGCTATTTTTTCTGAATTGATGGTGTTTAGTTTGTAATTGATTCATGAACTCTTGACAAATACTTTAGCTCATTGAACTCACAAGTTTTTCAAGTATTTTTCACACTTTGTCTTTTGCTTCCTTTTCCTGATGTATCTTTTTAATTTTCATCATTTTAATATTTTTGTCACAATCTCAAAAATATTCACTCTTCAAACACATTATGTGTTTTAAGATAGAGTCTTGCTATGCAGCTCTGATAGTCTTGGAACTTGGTATGTAGACCATACCAGTTTTGAATACACAGAGATCCATCTGCTTCTGCCTCACGAGTGGAGGAACTAAAGTTGTGCTCTACCATGCTCATCCTTAAACACGAGTTTACAATATCAGACCACTTAGTAAGTCAATTCAGTTAGATTTAATTCCAAACTTATTTCACCTTTATATCTAATATATATGTATGTGTACATGTATGTTATATAAAGTGTAGTGGAAGTTCAAGTTAATTTTTTTCCTTATGGTGTTTGTGCTGATTCAAGCTGCAAACAGGGAAATACACAGATGAATTAGAATTTATCCTACAAAATTTTCTCTAGCACCAAAACAGCTATAAAATATGAGGTTTCTGTAATGTATGCCAGTATTTCTATTTTTATACTGCCTATATTAAGATAAAAAGTCTTTAAAGCAATGTTAGAGCATTAAATATTCAAGATCATAGATGCAGTTGGAGGACTGAATTAATATATGAAAACATCTTTGACATCCTCGTAATGACAATGTATCTTTTGAGGCAACTTGTGGACAAAATGTAATGCTCTAAAATTGGTTTTGCATTTCTGCAGATTTATATCCAAATACACATAATTGTATTAATTTCACAGAAGCCAAAAAATGGAAAGAGTGGAAGCTAGCTATTGAAATCATTTTGCACTGAGTTATTAAATATATCATTGACTGTTAATTTCATTGCATGAGTTATATATCCATAAAAATTCCTTGGAGAGCTGGATTCATCAAAGGTTAATGAGTAGGTAATTTTCATGGTGGGTTGTGTGATAAATATTTTTCTTTCCACGGCTTCATTTGTATTTTTAGTTGTCTAGACTTGTTGAGGAATGTTTTCTAAATTTGCATATTTCTCCATTTCATCTTCTAAATTGCATAAAGTCCTAAAATTAAAGTTGTGCCTTTATTCTTACATAGATTTTATTTTTAATAATTTTCTTTGTTAATATGAACATTAGATCTTAAGGTCATGTTGATGAATCAATGAAAGTAGCAAGTCTAGCTTATGAATTTAGATGTAAAGATGAAGTACTTGCCACAATATTTCCCTGTATGCAGCTTGAATAAGCACAAATAAATAATTGTCCCACTTCCAAAACCTGGTGAACAGAGCTCAGGCTCCAGGGATACCCTTGGGATGCTCAGGCATTTCCTTGAATGACTCTTCTCCAACAACTTGTTTCACTGAGAGTCCTCAATTTGGCAGCCCTTCCTTGGTGTCTCCTTCTGTTCTCAGAAACTTTGTTTCCCTAGACAATAATTTCAGGCAATTTGAAGGTCAACTCATTTAATTCTCACATTTCAAGGACTACTGCCATTCATGTCCAGAATCTAACATGCTGAGTATCATTCTATTATTTGGTTTATTTAGAGGCAACAAAAATGTGAATTCAAATAGTTCTAAAGGATAAAATAATGTGGGTTTTTAGTGATAGTTGACAAAATAATCATAAATTTATTTGTGAATTGAAAATGCCTTAAATAGCCAAAAAATAAAAAGAAAGGTAAAGGAGGGCAATTCTGATGGACTCACCTAATATGAAAAGCTCTTCTCAAACTAAATGTTTCAAAACAGTATGGTATCAGTATAGTAAGTATGGAGCTAAGTGGAAGCAATGATTGGAAACCAGTGCTTCCCAGACTGGTAATAAGGGACAAGACTGTTAAAAAGTTACTGCTACACAAAGACCTCATACCACAAATCAAAAAATAGCTCAAACCTAGTCATGGATTGGAAATGTTAAGAGACAACACCAAAATTTATAGAAAAGCAGCAGGCTTTCTTAGTCACCCTGGGTTAGAGGTCTTCATATGACACAAAATCATGCCATGTAAACCATTTTATAAGTTTTGCTTCCTCAAAACTTAAGAGAATGAAGAGCCAGGGCACAAAAATAAAACATATGTATATCATGCATTTGATAAATACCTGAAATATATAAATATTCTTACAATTCAATATTAAATAACCCTAGTTAACAATTCACTAAGGAATATATGCACATGTCTAAAAACATGTCAAAAATGCTCATTATCATGAAATATTTGGGAAATGCAAATAAAAACTACAATGAGACACCACCACTGCAAATGCTCCAATAAGGTTATAAAATTAAGAAAACAAGATGCACTACATGTTACCATGGATACGGAAAACATGGAAACCTTGATCGTGCTAGTGAGAATGCAAAATGTCTCAGTTGCTCTGGAAAGCAACTTTCATTAAATAGTCAAACAAAAACTTTCAAGACAGTTCAGCAATTTCATTTATAGTTGTATGCCCAGGAGATACCAAAAAGCATACATCTACCCAAGCAACTGTACACGTATTCTCATCCCATTTTTGGTTAATAATATTCTCAAATTAGATCCAATCTAAATGTCTGATGGATGCATGTGTCCACACAGTGAGAATTTCCAGAAATGGGAAGGAAGTACTCATGTAGGAAACAATTGGATGAACTTTAAAAATGATTTATTGAGTAAGGATCTCCAGCTACAGAAATGAATATAGCATATTTGTACCCTAAAGTTTCCTCCCCCCAAAATAAGACTTGTCTTTGTCTTGACAAGTGAGAATACGATTTAACTGCAAAGAGTCACAAAGAACTTTTTTGGGGGGAGGTGGTGATAGAGCCACCAAGGTCAGCATACTTGGGGAGTTTACTCTTATAATCCAGGGGTGGAGTTGACAGAGTGCAGAGAAAAGTGAGGAGATTGAATGGAAACAGAATCACTTCAGGAGGTTTACATCACATACAAAGGAAAAGGGAATTCGTGGTCCAAATTCTCAGAACGCTACTGTGACATCAGGTTGATTAGTCAAGCATTAGAAGATGAAGAAAGCAGAAACCATGTGATGTGCTTTAAGAAGAATTCTACACAAAGTGATTATAGAGTCAATTACTTCATAACATAAATGCATAAAATGAATGGGAACTCGGATTCTGGATTCATCTCTCTCAGTGGTTACAGATACACAATATTGTTCCCTGACACTTAGATGATTGTCCATCCCTTTTCCCACCAGATACAATGTGCCTTGTGTTCAAAAGGTGTCAATTTTGAGAGTATGCGCAATTAAGCAGCAACAACTGAATTGGGAAAGGCGTCATCTTCCTCAAGCTATGTGTGTTGTAACAGTTTGCAATGTTTTAGTTTTAACAACTAAACCATGACTCAAGAAACAAAATTGGCTTAGTATGTGATTTATTCTGTATAAAGTTTAAAGGTGAGATGATAGAAAAAGAAAACTATAAAGTAATTCTTCACTTAAGCATTTTGCCCTGTCACCTCATTTGATATCAAAGTACATTGAAGCAAAGGAGCTAGTCACTTAAATCATCATGTTTTTAATATAATAAAACTTGGAGTTAGCCTTTCTTTTTTATAGCATGCTTCATTTTGAGATGACCAGGAAGACAAATCTGGCTGATATATGATAGTGATACAATAACCTCCATCACTGTGAGTTGCTTGGATTCCACTATTTCTAGTGCCTGTATTGTAACTTGCTGCCATTCAATTAAGTTTATGATTTTCTGTTGCTAATTAGATGCTGATAAAGCAAAAACGGAAGTTATTTACAAGCATGATTTTATTTTAGGGTATTGTCAGATATTACAAAAACACTGGTTTTATCAGGTGCATTATATGTACAAAGAAATTTGCATATAACACAAACAATGTAGCTTGTGGAATTTTAAACTGGTGCTACTGAATTACAAGAATGTTTTTTTCTTTTTTGAGGATTTCACTCATGGAAATAATGCATTTTGATCAAATCTACCATCTACTCCTTCTCTTCCAACTCTTCCAATATTCTCCCATATACCATTCTTTCCTAAGAAGATGTACATTTTTTAAACCTACTGCATCCACTTAATGTGACTATATGTGCATGAGTGTAAGCCATTCACTAGAGCATTCACAACCTCTTAGGGGTTGTATTCCTGAAGATAACTGACACTACCTCTCTCCCAGAAGCCATCACCTGTCAATAACTCCTCAGTTAGGCATGAGACTTCATGAGGATCTTCTTCATCCTTGTTGGAATTTTGGCTGGCTTAATCGTGTGCAGGTATTGTGCAAGCAGTTAAGCTGCTGTGAGCTCATGTGTGCAACAGCCCTGCCAGGTCTGGGAAACACATCTCTGACTCTTAGGGTCTTTCTTATCCCTCTTCTGCAACTGATCCCTGAGATTTGATGGTGAAGGATGTCATTTAGGGTTGAGCACTCCACAGTCCCTTATGCCCCGTATGCTGATTAGTTTTTATTCTGTTTATTAATTGAAAAGTGTTCAGATGTGTCTTTTTAAATGTATTTTTTTAGGAATTACCATTAACAAATGTTCTGATGTTGAACCACTCTTGTGCAGGGTTATTAAATCTGCATGCTGGGATTAATCCTACTTTTTCCTAATGATTTTGTGACTTTCTTTTTTTCGCCATTACAGATTTTTTAATTTAAATTAGAAACAAGCTTGCTTTACATATCAATCTGAGATCCCTCTTCCTCCCTGCTTCCCCTCCTCCTTCAACTCCCCCACCAACACCCCACCCAATGCCCACTCCACTCTCCAGGGAGGTGAGGCCCTTCATGGGGGATCTCCAAAGTCTATCATATCATCCAGAACAGTGCCTAGGCCCTTCCCCATGTGTCCAGGCTAAGACAGCATTCCTCCATGTGGATTGGACTCCTAAAGTCCATCTGGATGCCAGGGATAAATGCTGATCTATTGCTCGAGGCCCCAAAGAGTGCCGAGGCCTTATCACTGACACCCATGTTCAGCAGGTCTGGATCAGTCGCATGCTGGCCTCTCAACTATCAGTCTGGGGCCTATGAACTCCCCCTTGTTCATGTCAGGTGTTTCTGTGGGTTTCACCCACCAAGTCATAACCCCTTTGCTCATCACTTCTCCCTCTTTGCAGCTGGTTTTCAAGAGTTCATTTCAGTGATTAGCTGTGGGTGTCTGCTTCTGCTTTCATCAGCCACTGGATAAAGGCTCTAGGATGGCATATAATGTAGTCATTAATCTCACTAAAGGGGAAGGGAATTTAAGGTAGCCTCTCCACTATTGGTTAGATTACAAATTGATGTCATCCTTGTAGGTCTCTGGACATCTCACTAGTACCAGATCTCTCTTCAAATCTATAATGGCTCCTTCTATTATGGTATCTCTCATCTTGCTCTCCCTATTCTTCCCCTATGTCCTCCTCTCTCCTCCTCTTCACCCCCCCTCTTTCTTACAACTTCCTCTCCACTTCCCCACTTCCCCACACTCCCAATCCTCTCAGGATATTCTTTCTGGTTGCCCTTATTTGGGGCACCATGCATACCTCTCTTTGGGTCCTTCTGGTTTCCCAGACTCTCTGGCTGTGGGATTGTAGGCTGGTACTACCCTGTTTCATACCTAAAATTCAAATATGAGTGAGTACATACCATGTTTGTCTTTTTGTGACTGGATTACCTCACTCAGGATGGTGTCTTATAGTGTCATCCATTTGCTGGCAAATTTCAAGATTCCATTGTTTTTTTTTTCCCACTGAATAGTACTCCTTTTTGTAAATGTACAACATTATCTCTATCCACTCATCAGTTGAGGGGCATCTAGCGTTCTTCCAGGTTGTAGCTTTTACAAATAATGCTGTTATTAACATAGTGGGACAGATGTCCTTGTTGTATGAATGTGAATCTTTTGGGTATGTTCCTAAGAGTGAAATTGATGCATTTTGTGGTAGGCTGATTCCCATTTTCTTGAGGAATCTCCATACTGATTTCCAAAGTGGGTGTATGAGTTGGCACTCCCACCAGCAGTGGAGCAGTGTTCCCCTTTCTACACATCCTCTCCAACATAAATTGTCATTGGTGTTTATGATTTTAGCCATTCTGACAGGGGTGAGATTGTTGTTAAAATGTCTAGGTTCCCGGTCAGGGAACCAATGTTGTTAAAATCTCTAGGTTTATCCAGTAAGTAGACACAAACTATGACTCAACAATCCCACGTGGAATTTTATTGGTAGACAGGGAGGGAAAATGGGGTGAGAGGTAACCAACTGTGCAGAGCTGAGAGAGAGATAAGATGAGAGAGACAGATAAGATGAGAGAGAGAGAGAAGAGAGAGAGAGAGACTAGAGACAAGAGATGAGAGACAAGAGTAAGAGAGAAGAGGAGATGGAGAGGAAGATGAGACTAAAAGAGAGCATAAACAGGCAGGGGTCAGTCCTTTAAAGGGGTCCTTTGCACCTGTGTGGTTCTCACAGAACTCTGGGCTGGCCAGAGTGTTGCCTGAGTGCATCTTGCCAGGTAACAGGGCAAGCCAGCATAATGTGAACCTTTCAGAGATGGTATCTCAGAGTTGTTTTGATTTGCATTTCCCTGATGGCTAAGGAAATTGAACGCTTTCTTATGTGTTTTTCAACCATTTTAGATTCCTCTATTGAGAATTCTCTATTTAGTTCTGTACCCCACTTTTTAATTGGATCCTTTGGTGTTTTAGAGACTTGCTTCTTGAGTTCTTTGTAAATTTTGGAGATCAGCCCTCTGTCAGATGTGGGGTTAGTGAATATCTTTTCCCATTCTGTGGGCTGCCTTTTTGTCTTGTTGACTGTGCCCTTTGTCTTACAGAAGCTTCTCAGTTTCAGGAGGTCCCATTTGTTAATTGTCTATCTCAGTGGATTATACTGTTAGTGTTTATTGAGGCATCTGAGCAATGTAATTTTCTTTGTCAGTAGTTCTATTTCATATTATTTTATTTTCATAAACATGTTCATTATTTTTCTAACTTAATATGGAGATGGCTAATGGAATCTTATTCTGTTTAACTCCTACTATGTTTCTATCATCTTGCTTCTTATTTTTATATATTTAATATCTATTTTGATATGATATTACCCAGTGAATAAGGTTTCATGACAGTTACAGCTTCATTGTGTGGTTTCATTGTGCCTTGTATGCTGTTTCTTTTTATCAAAACTGAAATTTTACAAAGCCATTAAAGTTTTTCTTCAGAGAATGCATCATAAGCATGTCACTCTTAATTTATCCTGGCTTATTTTGTGGAAGCAGATATACAATGTCATATGCTTCCTGTATCATTCCTTTTGTACTTTACCCCTCAGGGAAAACAGAGAATATTTCTGATTGGATATTTCTGTCATCTTCCATCTTTACCTACAATAAAGAAGGAAAGACTTCCTATCGTTGAGCATGTAAAGACAATGTGGTTTGTAAGAAAAAATAGCTATAAACATTCAAAATGGATGCTACACAATGCCACTTCTTCCTATTTTAGAAACAAAACATGAGTAAACACATGCAATTTCAATTCCTATTGGAAAGTTCTTGTTTGAGATGTTGTTGCAAGGTCCATTTATGAACTGGATTTGAGAATGTTTTGGTTAAGATCTAAATGTTATTATATTTTTTGACATGCAGATGCATTTCTTAGCTTGTTTAGAGAGATTAAACTATCATTTTCTAATATTTGGAAATATTTTCTTTAACCCAACAGAGCTAGACAACGTGCTGGTGCTGTTGGTTGGGAATGTGCTGCCCTATTATCCAGGTATCTCTGTTGATGTCGTTAAAGTCCTTGATTTTGATGTATGAGTGAACCTTCTGAGGAGGGAGTCTCCATTAAAACAACAGTGAGAGTGTGAATCTGCCTGCATACAACCTATTCATAATTTATGGTGTTTTTTTTCTCTAAAAAGACATCTGCATCAATCCCCTAAATTCTTGAGAATACCATAGAAGAGGAAATGGAAAGACTATGAGAGTTGTTGGGTATGGAGGAGTGCTGGGATGTGCTATGCTCTGGTTATGCCAAGGCTATTGCAACATAAACACATAGCTGCTGTGAGTCCTATATACAGCAAAGAAAGATAGGAAAAGGAGACAAACATTAACATAGGAGGGGCACTAACTAGTTAGCAAGAATAAGGGACTAGCAGGAGTGGGAAGGGAATACAAAACAGTGATAGGGATGAGTGTGACCACAATACATTGAATATAAGTATGAAATTGTCATAAAAAAGATAATATTAGGCCGGGCGTTGGTGGCACACGCCTTTAATCCCAGCACTCAGGAGGCAGAGGCAGGTGGATTTCTGTGAGTTCGAGGCCAGCCTGGCCTACAAAGCAAGTTCCAGGACAGCCTCCAAGACAATACAGAGAAACCCTGTCTCAAAAAAAGAGATAATATTAGAAAATAAAGAACTGATGTTAGTTCACAAATAACTTTTGTCACAGTATAAAAAGGCAAGATTTGGACAATTGTCTAAATTTATAGGCAAAATACCTAAATTCATTTAGTTTCTAGCTCTGTGCTTAGTTATAAAAGAAATTGCTTGAGAATTATAAGTATAATCTTTTAAAATTCAGTAACATGCTATAGTATTGACCAAGGCTTTCCTAGCCTAGAAGTAGCCTGAGAGTCTGCTTATATCAGAGCAGAGTCTACATCCTTGTGTGTTGTTCACAGAAGTCCTGGGCATGTACTTGCCACCTTTTCAGAGGTGTTATTTCTTGTCTTTGTCTTTTAGTGCATAAAGAATGTCTTCTCAAGACACTGAGCATGTTCTGTGAAAAATTAAACAAGAAGATGCTAACCCTTAACACTATATATTTTCTACAGTTCAAAAAAAAAAAAAGAAAGAAGGGAAGAAAAGCCAGATCAAAATACTATAATTTACCTTACTCGTCCAATTATTTACTGTGAATATTTTCCAATAGAAAAATCGGGGAGACTTTATAGCAACATTCATCTATTCACTTTCTGGGCTCTAAAATTAATATTCTGCTGTATCAGCTAAAGGTCATATCTATCATCTTCAAATCATCCATCATGCCACTTGATTTTAAAAATGAAATTCAAAGAGAGTTTTAGCTATCATCATACATCAGTACTAAGATTTTAGCATATATATATATTATATATACACCATTAATCAAATTCTGATATTTGTTTATAGCATTTTTGAGTAATAAAATTTATATGTGAAGAACTGGAAGTATCCCCAGTGTACTTTGCTGAACTTTGACAAATATATAGCCCTGAAGTGCCACCAAGGTAGAGAACGATGCCACTGTATTAGTGTCTGGGTCTGTATTTTTATTTTAGTCTGTGCATACTAAAATCATTGAAATACCCCTGTCATGGTTCTGAAGAAAGCTACACTCAATTCAAGGTGTCATCTTGGCCTTGTTTCCTCTTAAAAGACTGGATCCTCACTTCTTCCTCATATGTGGCATTTCCTTGGCTTGCAGCTGCCTCCAAACACTTCCTAACTCTGTCTCTAAATGCCCCTCTTCTCTAAGTGCCTCCTGTTCACCTATGAAAGGGATGGTAGGTGGATGTTATAACACCCTTAGTTTAGTACGACCTCATTCTTACTTGATCACCCTGCAAAAGCGTCCTTGTATGGTCACATTTACAGTGTCAGGGTTCAGATTTTTTTTTGCCTTTAGGGAGAGACAATTAAATTTCAGCTGGACAGAATTCCAGTTCAAAGTTCCTTTCTTCCCAGTTTCAGTTGATCGTCACTCAATTCTACCCTGAGTTAACAACCAGAGGTCTTACCTTTTCCCACCACGGCTGAGTTTATCCTGGCTTAGACTGTGAGTAAAATCAAGACAAACTGGGTATATACCTTTCTTCTCATAACAGGTTTTCAGGTGCTTTATAATGTTTGCAGGTTAGCATTATTCCTTAAAACACGTGAAACTATGATAAATTAAGAAGAAAGGATTTGATTTACTGTCTCTTTTAGACAGTTTTAATACATATGGACAATGTACTATGATTATATTCATTCCCAATACCCTCTTTATTTTTCCCTTCCTTTTCTTCTGAACGCATTCCTCCTGCCTAGTCCCTCAGTGGCTACACCATTATAGAAAATGACACCCTCTCATTCAGCAAATATTATGTTATTATCTCCTTGGGAAAGGGTGGAGCTTCATGGCCACCTCCATTGTCCATGATGGAAAGCTGGAAGTTCTAATCCTGTGTGGGTATTCATAGCTGGTGTGTGTTCACACATATGTATTATCTACATGACAGTGTTTCATGACACTCTTCCTCATCCTCCAACTTTCAAATTCTATCTTCTATAGAAAGGGAATTTATTAAAAGATGAAAAAACAGACATCGTATGTCCACAGCACAGAGGGATGCTCTCTCAGCCTGGACTCTTAGGGGAGTGCCTGGACCCTACCCTGAGTGAAATGACAGACTCTAGATATCCCCTATGTGGACTGAATTGGCAATTGGGTGGGAGGCTGGGGGGGATGGGGGAGTGCGGGAGGAGGGGAGGGAGAGGGAACTGGGATTGACATGTAAAACAAGCTATTTAAAATTAAAATATATAAAAAATTAAAAAAACCAGACATCTCACAAAATAAACAGCAATGCCCATATATTTATTTACTGAGTTCTAAAAAAATGATTTTGTTTTATCAGCTAAATTATAGGTAGATAAACCATTAATCATATATATATAATTCTAAAAATTAAAAGAACGTTTTGTTTTACTATTATTCAGTCATATATATATACATATATGGCAAATTTTGACTTTTGTTTATAGTATTCAGAAAATATGTCATAGAAATGGCAATTTATAGTTTAGACAGCAAAAGATATTCAAACATATAACTATGACAAGTCCATGAGAATAAAAAACCTTCAATTTTTGTTTCTTTATCCTTAATTCAACAATAAGCTTAATCTTTATACCCCAGGAACAAGAGTGTCTAATTGATAGGATGAATGAAGAATGTGGCTTATGTAGGAGGGGGTGTTGATCAGTGTCACTGGTTACAAGATAACCATGAGAGTTAGCTGAAGCAGCAAAAGAAATGCATCCCAGACATGGTTGTCCAGTCCTCTAATCTCAGATCTGAGGGACCTGAGACAGAAACAATTACTTCAAGTTCACGGCAAGTTTGGGATACAGAGTTTGTTCTACGGCAATCTGGGTAATAGGAGGAGCTGTTCTTTCAAAGGAATAAAACTGGATTTTCAAATTCCATATCATAGACTCTCCAGGATGTCCAGAGGCTTAAGATTAGAAGGTTAAAGGCCAGGGGCTTATGTTTGAGCTATACCAGTGCTACTCCAAGCCAGAGATCAATGCTGGCAGTGGTTGGAGAAATCATGGTGCCATTTAAGCATAGACTCCAAATACCAGACAGCTGGCATTTGCTGCTCTGAAACCTGGAAACCTCTACTTTGCTTAGCCAAACCTTGGACCCTACATACCAATGTGATACTGTTCTCTTCCAATTTGAACTCTTTAGAAGGTAAATCACGTGATGTATAAAGGGCATGTTGATGTGAGAGCAGAAAGCAGTCATGTGAACAGCTCAATAGCCTCTTTTCTAAGGAGGCAGAATTCCTTTCAAGAGCCCTCCTATACAAAGCTAAGACACTCAAAAGCTCACAGGTGCACAGATGTTGGGACATGTTCTCTGCATCAAGAGAAGTAGGCACTGCCAAATAATACCAGGCAAAATGGCAGGGAGCTGCTAACATTAGCAGACACTGGAGCACACTTGTAGGCTGAAAACAAATATCTCATATACAGGAGATGACACTGGGAGCTTATCCAATCCAACTTGATTGCAAGCTTGGATGAGCATTAATCTCTGAGCTGGGGGATCCTTGAGGATGATATAGTTTTAGAGATACCATCTCTACCAAAGCACACAGCTTACAGGGACCTGTTCTTTGGAGCAAGTAAAAGTGGTTAGTGGTACAGTAACAGACACAGTTCTGTATATATTGTAAGCTAAAATAGCAGTAATCTAAGTAGCTATCCTGGGTACCTGGAATATCTAATCTTCTTAAACCTTATTGGAAATATATGATCACTAACAATAGTAATTTAGTAAGCATCATAATAATCAAGTTTCAAGTTTTGACTCAATTTGTCCCATTTTATTAGGTAGTTTTTGACCAGTTACTTTTGTTTTGCATGTGTGTATGAGTGTGTGTGTGTGTGTGTGAGAGAGAGAGAGAGACAAAGAGAGAGAGAGAGACAGAGAGAGAGAGAAAGAAGGAGGAAGGGGAGGATACTGTGTGTGTGTACATGCAGAGACCAGAAGTTGATGTCCAGTGTCTTCCTACATCAATCTCTTTTCTTCTCTCAGTTAGGGTTTCCTGCTGAGTATGGAGTTCTTAATTTAAGAAGTCTAGTTCTCCAACTTTCCCTGGGAATCCCATGCCCTCTTCCAAGCACCTAGATTTACAGATGGGCTGCCAGGTCTGTCCATCTCTCCTGTGAGTGTTCAAGATCTGAGCTCCAGTCTTCATGAGTATACGGAAAAAGTTTTGCCACTGAACTATCCCCTCAGCTCCTGTTCCTTTCACTTTGATCCAAAATTTCTGTTCATTTTAGCAAAGCAATCTTTGTAATGCTTACATAACTAGTGTCCTCTACTTGTTAACACAGGAGATTTCATTTATTGTATGTAGCTTTAAAAATCCGTGCTGTAAGCAAGATAGGCATGTATGCTGGCTGTCTCTTAAGTGAGTAAACCCCCTTCTAGTTTCACTGCAGGGGAATTTCAGTGATAAGGGTGATTATTTTTTTCTAGAGGATCTGACCAGCAAGGCTTGTTCAAAATAAGTCTGACTAGACATTGAGAATGGAGGGGCTAGAGGAAGTGGGGTAAGATATGCACCTCTTCTCTTTCCAGAAAGAGATCAGCACCTCCAACTTGGGGTAACCCCTTCAGAACCATTGGGTGGAAGCAACTGCTCTCACTTTCTCAAAACTTGGAAGACTGGATGTTTTGCAGTATGCTGTAGAGTTCTAAGGAGATATCTTGTTCCATGCTGGAATTAGCTGTACTGTTCAGGGTAGCTGATAACTTTTTAGGAATTTTGTTAGTTGGTTGTTAAGCTGAGTCATTATTAAAATTGATCCATATTAATTTATGAATAAGTAAGTCAGCTACAAAAGCAAAATATAATAAACTTACAACTGCTTAAGTATCTAATTCCACTTTATCATTATTCGTATACTTATTTACTTTATCAGAATGGTGTAAATACAATAATGGTGTGATCCTGCATATTTATTATGAGTTCCTTGCATGGTGATCTCACACAGACAAGTTCATAGCAACTGTGGTAGGAGTATTTACAGCCAAGAAATTAGCAAGTCTAGTCAGCAGGGCTAGTATTACAATTATAGGCTCAGAGTTAACTAACTGGCTAACATTGGCAAACCTTGGTCTAAACCCTGAATCCTTGGTGAAAATTCTGGAAAAAATTGACAAAACATAGAACTTATTATCAATTTTTAAGAGTGTAGTTGAGCAGTATTAAGTTCATTTTAGTGTTATATGCCAACCCCACATCCTTAAGAACTCTGTTTTCTACTTGCAAATTGCAGAGTTTATATTGAGTGATAAACAATTTATACTCTTCCAACCCTTACTCTTAAAACAATCCTTATGCTTGCTGTCTATGTGATTTTTCCATATGTAACAAGTAAACCACACACATTATTTGTATGATAACTAGTATAGTTCACTTAACATAGTTTTATACAATGGATACAATATTTTACATTTCTGCCAACAACAAACATATCTACATGTCCTTTCCAGTCTTCCTATTTCCTGCTTATTTGGCAATAGCCATCTTGATGGGTGTAAGGTTATTGGCTATAGTTTGGGTTGCATTTTCGTAGTGATTAGAGATGTTGAATCTCTTCTAATGACTTTTAAAAAATTGATTGTACTCTTTATTCTTTAGATAAATCTCTATTTGAGTTTTAGGAATTTTCTCTCTAGTCAGGATGTAATCTCTTAGTAAGTATATAACTTACAACTATTCTTACTTTTTGCTTGAGGATCTTTTGGTATATGAAAATTTAATTTTTAATGAGGTCTAATTTGTCTATTTTTCTTCTTTTGCATTTTGTTTTGATACCATTTTTAAGGAATTATTGACAAATAATTGTCAATAATAGACCAAAGAATGATTGTCTTACCAATACTTTTTTGAAGAAAATATCTTTGCGAGACTACTATGTGCTGACTACTTTTATGTCAACTTGATACAAGCTAGAATAATTAAGGAAGAGGAATTTCTCATTTGAGAAAATGCCCCCACCAGATTGGCCTGTAGGCAATCCTATGGTGCACTTTCTTGACTCATGTTTGATGTGGGAGTCCCCAGCTCACTGTAGGTGGTATAACCATGGGTAAGTAGACCAGGGTACTCTAAGAAACCAGACTGAACAATCCATGTGGGGAGCAACACTCAACAGTATTCCTCCTAACTTCAGGTACCTACCTTGGCTTCCCGCAGTGATGGACCATGATCAGAGAGTTGCAAGTCAAAATAAACCTTTTGTTCCTCAAGTTGGTTTTGGTTCTGTAGTTTTATCATCACAATGGAAACCTTAAGTAAGGCACCCTAAAAAGGGAAGAAGCCTGAGTGGTAAGATTACTAGTAGATCTGTCTTTTTTAGAAGTTACAGATCAAATAGAGAAATCAGTTTTGTAAGTTTGAGATAGGGATGTTAGAAGAAAGCCAAAACACAAAGAAGAATATCTGAATAGTAACAGATGTGTACTCCAGTAAGACAAAGTGCTACTGAGGTCATCTGGTTACAGAACATTTGCAGCCATAGAGCTGAAGAGCCACCTCCAATGGGCTCAAGTTCAGATATCTGGAACCTGAGAATATAATCTTATGAGGCAAAATGTTTTACTTTGTGTGATTGAGTTAGGGCTCTTGTGTTGACAAAACAACCCTGGATGATTTTAGCCATTCCTGAATGTAACCACATCCCTTAGATAAATGCAGGCAGCAGAGGGAGATTCATTCACCATGGTCTGCAGAGAAGGCAAGGTGACCATGGAGGCAAAGACAGAGTAAGGCAGCTAAGGAAAGTCAGCAACTCCTGAATATAGAGTCGAAGGAAATAATATTTCTCTTGAGATCTCAGGAGGAGCAGCCCCAGCCAACATGTTGACTTCAGGCAGATGAAACAGCCTATGGGCTTTGAGCCTTCATAGCTAGGAAGAAATTGTTTGTTTATTTATTTATTTGTTTGTTTGTTTATTTATTGCTTTAAGATACCATGGTTTGGGTAGGTTGTTATAGTGACTGGGGAACCTGCTACTGAGCTCAGTATTTCCTGATATCTGAAGGGTACTTGGCAGGAAGTATGGGGACAGGCAGGGAAGCCAATGAGGGAAACAGATGATTTTCCTGTTTCCAGGTACTGCATGGCCATTTGTGTGAGCCTGATAGATCTCTGAATTGATGGAGAAGAATGCTGACATTGATGGGTCAGTGGATCGTGTGAGGGATGCCATAGAAAGCCTAGATGCTCACATTCTACATCTCCACAGTCCTTTCTCAATTTCTCAAGTGGATTCCTCCAAGTCTATCATAGCCTCAAGAAGTGGATAACCTCAAGTAACCATCTATCCAGAGGAAAGCAAAATACACCATGGGATTTAGCTTGTGGTCGTTTGTAACATTCACTATACCTATACAGAAGAGCTAAACTGGAATGAAGCAGTACTGAAGTCAGGTGCTCACAGTGGGACCAGTTTGTTCTTTTAGCACAAATTAGAAAACTACAATAATAGCCCCATACTGGCCCATGGCCCAGTTTCCTATGGCCTGTGGGTTTAGGAATGGTGTTTCCAGTTAAAGGATTATAAATAAAACAAAACACAACCAAGAATATGTGACAGATTGCATGTGGTCCCCACAGCTCAAAATATTTACTTTAGTCCTTTGTAGAAAATGTTTGCTGACTCCTGGTGTTAAGCCATCTGCAAGGCAAGCTCAGTTACTTTATTTATTTTTTATTCTGAGAAAAAATAACCAGAGGACTATTTTCTTGAGTGTGTTATTGTAGCTGGAGAGAGAACAGGCAGTGTGGCAGAAGATGCACGAATGTAAATGATCACATCAGTCTCACTATTCCTTCTTGTGCCCTCAACTCATAGTTGCCAATGTATTATTTGACAAGGAAGGGCTGCTTGTTTTCTTAATATTTTGAGTGTGTAAGTGCCTACAGTAATCATGAATTTGTATATGTGTGTTCACATGGGTGTGAGTGTGTGCACATGTTTGTGTGTCCTTGTGGAGGTCCACATCAATATCAGATGAGGCAGCTTAAAGAGACAAGAAGTGTAAAGAGAGTCCAGTCTGGTCTCAGCAGAAGGGATTGTTTATCTTGAACAACGAGGAGCAGGCATAACAGGGAAGGGACATCTTCCAAAATGGAAAGGAATGTGGGATTATGTAGGGGGGTTGGAGAATGGGAATTCCTGAAGTTTATAGGTGGTGACAATTCCTACATGGCTTTCACATCAGTGGTGGGATGTGAACCCTGGTCTTCACTTGTGAGCAGCAAACACTTCACCCACTGAGCCATTTCTCCAGCCCCATTTCTCTCATTCTTATTTCTGCTTGCATCACTTCAAATTCATGATGTTGAATTTATGTGGTGCTTATACTATTCCTATCAAAAATCATGTGTCATTCCCTTCAACTGACAATTATTGTCAACAAACATCCAACTTTTCTCCCTCCCTCCCTCTCTCCCTCTTCTGCTCCTTCATTTCTTCTTCTCACTTCTTTCATTCATAGAGAAACAAGTTTCTTTATTCTGAATTTCTCTGTAGGGAACCACATATAGCTGGTGAACTTCCAAGACAACATCTGAGACAACAGTGAAATCTTGAGTCATTCCTGCCACCTTCACCAGAACAATCACAGCAAATACCTAATCCCACTGTAAGAAAGCCTGATCCAAACCTAAGGAGGTGTTTCTAGGTCCTTGACTCATACAAGCAAATGTTCATTGTTTTAAGTCTTCGCTTATATGGCATGGTAACTAATATACAGAAACAAAACTGGAAGTTTTTGAGGTTTTCACCCACTGTATGATGAAAAAACCTCATATTTATATACATTTCCTCTAAAATTGAAAAATACCCTGAATATTTGTTGCTTTCTTTTGATAAAAGGAGCAAATTTTTCCTTCATCCTGTAGGGTTATCTCAAGATACTCAACTCGAGTTTTATTGTGATGAGATGTCCTTTTTACTTTTAGAACATGATTTTTTTTCTGGTGAGCAGTGTGCAATTTATCAAAATGTCTACAAAACTATAACATATTCTGCAGGCTGTGGCTTTATGTTATAATTAATGTTGAGAAATACAGAATTATTCACAATTGAGACGTTGTTGAACTATGGTTTGCTTGCAACCTATACAGTGGGACCTAGCCAAAGAATTGATATAGTCATGTGGTAAGTGGATGGAACCCTGCTGTTTATATGGGGTGGAATGCAAAAGAATTTCATGGTTTTCATGCTTACTAAGATGGAAAAAAGGAATCTGTCAGTTAGACTAGAGTCTTGCTTCTTTGCTGTGATAACATGTCCTAACAAAAGCAACAAAACTCTAACAAAAGATCCCCCATGAAGGGCTTCACCCTTCTTGGAGAGCAGAGTGGAGATTGGGGGAGGGGTTGTGAGAGGGTTGAAGGGCAGGGAGAGGAGGAGAGGAAGAGGGAACTGGGATTGACATGTGACACAAACTTATTCCTAATTTAAATTAAATAAAAAATGTTTTGGTCTTCTCCCCCTTTCATTGAAAATGCATTCTTTTCTTCTCACATACTATATCCTGATATCATGATTATAGATTCTCTTCTCTACTTCTCTCAGTTCCTCCCCACCTCTAAATCCATCTGAATACACTCCCTTTCTATATCTCATTAGAAAACAGACAGGCTCCTAATTAGCAATAAAAAATAAAATGTAGCATGATAAAGCAAAAACTGACACATAGGGACAGGACAAAGCAAACAGACAGTAAAAAGCCCAAGAAAAGGCACAAAAGACAGATATTGATGCAGATACTCATTCATTTGCACACTCAGGAATCACATAAAAATACTAAACTGGATGCCGTTGTATATACCCAAAGGACTTGGATGGTAAAAATAAAGAAAAATATAAATAAAATAAAAAGATAAAATTTTCAAAAGCTATGACACAGTGTTATGAGACAATGGACCTCCAAAGACGCCACTGAGTTTGTTTTCTGTTGGCCATCTACTGCTGAGCATGGAGTATGTTTTCCCAGAGAGAATCCCTGAAGAAAACTAAAATTTTCATTTTCAAGTTGTTATTAATTGAAGATTGCTCTGGGTGAGGAGATGGGGCATGTGTCCACTTCCTTCAGCTCCACGACCAACATTGAGGCAGGCCCTGTGCATCTTGCCTCAATCTCAGTGCAGTGAGTTCATACACGTGCCAATCGATTTGTTTAGAAGGCCTTATTTTCTTAATGTCCTCCATCTTCTCTGGCTCTTACACTTTTTCTGCTTCCTTTTATTGTAGGGTTCCCTGAGCCCTGAGGATAGGGATTTGATTGAGACATTCGGTTTAGGGCTGAGTGCTCCAAGTTCTCTTTACTCTTTGCATAATGTGGGGCTGTGGGTCTCTGCATTTGTGCCCATCTGTTGTCGGAGGAAGCTTTGATGGTTATCAAAGCACTGATTTATGAGTATAGGAGAATGCTGTTATGAGTCATTTTATTGTTATACTTTTTTCTTTAGTAGAACATTATTATTTGGTTTTACCCTAGGTCCCTGGGTTATTTAGTCTCAGGTTCCTGGTCACCTATGCAGCTTTAGATATGGGTGGCATGGTTGCATTATGTGGAGTAGGTTTTGAGATATAGTTTGTTTACTTCTACAAACATTGTGCCACAACTGCCTTGCAGTTAAGAGACTATTGTAGATCTCAGTGATTGTGGCTATATTGGTGTTTACTTTTTTCCTTTGATAGCATTCAGAGTACTTCCTTTACCAAAGGTGCTACAACATTGAGGTAAAGACTTTATGCAGACATGAGCTCTACCTCTCCATGTTTAGAGTCATAAAGGTATTGCCTTCAGAAATGGAGTCCTTGCTGTCAGTTTGTGGAGAACAACCTAACTTCTTGGCAATAGCCTAGATTTTTTGATGTTCCCTTGGGATCCCTTTGTACAACAATATAATTAGAAATAACCCATTCCCTGTACTGAAAGTTTTATTTGGAGTCAAGAGATGTCTAGTTGGGCATCTGTTCGTGTTATTTTGGTGATTTCATTTAGATTGCTTTCATATATTTATATATTTTAGGAAGCTTCTACACTATAGCAGTCAGCTTTTTAAAAACGACTTTCCCTTGCTTAATTTGGTATATGGCAACAATTAACACTGAGATGTTGTATTTTGGATTTTTCTATTGTGCCTCATGCACAGTGGATGGTGCTAAGTGACCCTTCAGAAGCTGTGGGAGAGTCTTCCCATCTCCAATTAACATAATCAAGATAACCCTCAATGGTGTGCCCCAAAGGTCCACCTCTCAGAGGGTTCTAGGCTTGTCAAGCTGGGAACATCATATAAGTTACTGCATTTGGCTGCTAAGAGTTGTATGGTTTATATATATGTATATATTAGTGGCTATAATTGTTCTGTTAAGTGATTAAGATTCAGATGAACTATTTTCAATTTCCATGCTTCTAATTTAAATTAGAAACAAGCTTGTTTTACATATCAATCCCAATTCCCTCCCCCCTCCCTACCTCCCCTGCCCCCCCTCCAATCCCCTTTCTGCTACCCAGGGAGGGTGTGGCCTTCCATGTAGGATCTTCAAAGTCTGTCATATTATTTGGAGCAGGGCCTAGGCATTCCCCCTCATGTCTAGACTGAGAGAGTGTCCCTTTATGTGGAATGGGCTCCCAAATTCCCTTCGTATACTAGGGATAAATACTGATACACTACTAGAGGCCCTATAGATTGTCCAGGCCTCCTATCTGACACCCACGTTCAGGGGGACTGGGACATTCCTGTGCTGGTTTCCCAGCTATCAGTCTGGGGTTCGTGAACTCCCTTTGTTCAGGTCAGCTGTTTCTATGGGTCTCTCCAGCCTAGTCTTGACCCCTTTCCTCATCATTCCTCCCTCTCCTCAACTGGATTCCAGGAGTTCAGCTGAATGTTTAGCTGTAGATGTCTCCTTCTACTTCCTTCAGCTACTGGATGAAGGCTCTAAGATGACATATAAAGTAGTAATCAATCTCATTATTGGGGAAGGGCATTTAAGGTAGCCTCTCCACTATTGCTTAGATTGTTCGTTGGTGTCATTCTCATAGATCTCTGGAAATTTCCCTAGTGCCAGATTTCTCTTTAAACCTATAATGTCTCCCTCTATTATGGTATCTTTTTTCTTGCTCTCCTCTATTCTTCCCCTGATTCAATTTTCTGTTCCCTCATGTACTCTCTCCCCTTGTCTTCTCCCCTTCTTTTTCTCCTAACTCCCTCCCCACCCATGCTCCCAATTTGCTCAGGAAACCTTGTCCCTTTTCCCTTCTCTGGGAGACCATGTATGTCTCTCTTAGGGTCTTCCTTGTTTCCTAGCTTCTCTGGTAGTGTAGATTTTAGGCTGATAATCCTTTGTTCTATGTCTAATATCCATATGTGAGGCAGTACATGCCATGTTTGTCTTTTTGTGACTGGGTTACCTCACTCAGGATGGTTTCTTCTAGTTCCGTCCATTTGCCTGGGATTTCAAGATTCAATCGTTTTTCTTTCTGTTGAGTAGTACTCCATTGTGTAAATGTACCACATTTTCTTTATCTATTCTTCAGTTGAGGGGCATCTAGGTTGCTTCCAGTTTCTGGATATTGCAAATAATGCTGCTATGAACATAGTTAGACAGATGTCCTTGTTATATGAATGTGCATCTTTTGGGCATATGCCTAAGAGTTTCTCTTGTCAGAATGGCTAAAATCAAAAACACCAAGGACAGTTTATACTGGAGAGGATGTGGAGAAAGGGGAACACTCCTCCCCTGCTGGTAGGAGTGCAAACTCATATAGCTACTTTGGAAATCATTATGGCCGATACTCAGGAAAATGGGAATCAGTCTTCCATGCTTCTTTCTTTTTTAATATATACATATACAACTATTACTAATTGTCACATTGTTATTACAAAAGACTTGACACAGGCGTCTAAATGTCAGAGGAGTTTATCTAGACTGATAGTCGCAGAAGATACAATCCATCTTGGCAGAAAATGACAGCACAAGCAAAAGGTGACTGGGCTGGTCACATTGTATACATAACCAAGAATCCTAGCTACCTTTCTCCTTTTTATTCATAACGGTGAAACCACCCATATTTTGGTTGGGATTTCCTATGTTAATTAACCGAAGCTAATAATCGCTCAAAGGCATGCCCAAGATTTTGTTTATATGGTTAAGTTGATTCCATCAGGCTGACAATCATGATCAATCAATAAGGTATCTACTTAGAAATACATGTGCTACCCAATTTGTATCCCCTTGATCCCCCTTTGTTGTCATATGGCAATGGCTAGAACTTCAAGTACCATGTTGAAAAGGTATGGAGAGAGTGCACAGCCTTGTGTTATGATAGTTTACATCAATGACCCAAAGAACTCTACCAGGGAACTCTTACAGCTGATTAACACCTTCAGCAAAGTGGCAGGCTACAAGATCAACTCAAGAAAATCAGTAACCCTACTATATACAGATGATAAAAGGGCTTAAAAAGAAAACAGAGAAATATCACCCTTTACAATTGCCACAAACAACATAAAATACCTTGGGGTAATGCTAACCAAACAAGTGAAAGACCTGTATTGCAAGAACTTTGAATCTTTAAAGAAAGAAATTAAAGAAGCCCTCAGAAAATGGAGAGACCTCCCATGCTCTTGGCTAGGTAGGATCAATGTAGTAAAAATGGCAATCCTGCCAAAAGCAATCTACAGATTCAATGCAATCCCCATTAAAATCCCAGCACAATTCTTCACAGACCTTGAAAGAACAATAATCAATTTTGTATGGAAAAACAAAAGACCCAGGATAGCCAAAACAACCCTGTTCAACAAGGCAACGTCCGGAGGCATCACCATCCCTGACCTCAAGCTCTATTATAGAGCTATAGTCCTGAAAACAGCTTGGTATTGGCACAAAAATAGACAGGTAGACCAATGGAATCGAATTGAAAATCCGGGTATTAACCCACACACGTATGAACATCTGATCTTTGACAAAGAAGTTAAAAATATACAATGGAATAAAGAAAGCATCTTCAACAAATGGTGCTGGCATAATTGGAGACTGGCATGTGGAAGAATGCGGATCGATCCATGTTTATCGCCATGCACAAAACTTAAGTCCAAATGGATCAAAGACCTCAACATAAATCCAGCCACACTGAACCTCTTAGAAGAGAAAGTGGGTGGTACCCTTGAACAAATTGGTACAGGAGACAGCTTCCTGGACATAACACCAGTAGCACAGACAGTGAGATCAACAATTAATAAATGGGACCTACTGAAACTGAGAAGCTTCTGTAAGGCAAAGGACACAGTCAGCAAGACAAAAAGGCAGCCCACAGAATGGGAAAAAATATTCACTAATCCCACATCTGACAGAGGGTTGATCTCCAAAATTTACAAAGTACTCAAGAAGCAAGTCTCCAAAACAACCAAAGGACCCAATTAAAAAGTGGGCTGCAGAACTAAATAGAGAGTTTTCAATAGAGGAGTCTTAAATGGCTGAGAGGCCCTTGAGAAAGTGCTCAACATCCTTAGCCATCCGGGAAATGCAAATCAAAACAACTCTGAGATACCATCTCACTCCTGTCAGAATGGCTAAAATCAAAAACACCAATGACAATTTATGCTGGAGAGGATGTGGTGAAAGGGGGACACTCCTCCATTGCTGGTGGGAGTACCAACTGGTTCAGCCACTTTGGAAATCAGTGTGGAGATTCCTCAGAAAAATGGGAATAAACCTACCATAAGACGCAGCAACTCCACTCTTAGGCGTATATCCAAAAGATGCCCATTCATACAACAAAGATGTCTGTTCCACTATGTTCATAGCAGCATTATTTGTAATAGCCAGAACTTGGAAGCAACCTAGATGCCCCTCAACCGAAGACCAGATAGAGAAAATGTGGTACGTTTACACAATGGAGTACTATTCAGCAGAAAAAAAAACAAAAAACAATGGAATCCTGAGATTCACAGGCAAATGGATGACAGTAGAAGAAATCATCCTGAGTGAGGTAACCCAGTCACAAAAACAGAAACATGGCATGTACTCTCTCATATATGGATTTTAGACATAGATCTGGGGAGAGCCAGCCTACAATCCCATGGCCAGAGAGTCTGGGAAACAGAAACTTCATTTAGTGGCTGATGGAAGAAGAGGCAGACTCCCTTGGCTAAGTACTGAGCTGAACTCAAGAAAGCCAGTAACATAGAGGGAGGACTGATGACCAAATGGAATAAGACTGGGCTGGTTTAACCCCCAGAAACAGCTGACCTGACAAAGGTTAACTCTTGAATCCCAGGCATTAGCCTGGGAATCCAGCATGGGACTGATCAAGACCCCCTGAATGTGAGTGTAAGTGAGGAGGCCTAGGTAATCTATTGAGCCTTGGGCAGCAGATCAGTACCCATCCCAAGTATACACACGGACTTTGGACTCCCATAGAACAATGTGAGGTGCACTCTCACTCTGAACTCTTGGGGAAGGGTCTAGGCCCTGCCCTATATGAAATAACAGACTATGGACACCCCCATGGAGGGCCTCACCCCCCTGGGGAAATGAGAGGATAATGGGGGGGGGTTGGGGGAGGGCACGGGAGGAGGGGAGGGAAAGGGAGAGGGACCTGGAACTGACTTGTGAAGCAACCTTTTTTCTTATCAAAATTTAAACTGAAAAATAAATGAAAAAAAAGAAATACATGTGCTATCATAAGCAGCATGCTTCAGTTAGCCTGTTGAATGGATATACTGATTTATCCTGATAGGAAGGTATGGAGTGTTACAATATCTAGTATTTCCCTTTTTATAAATATTTCTTATGAGAAAAATACATATTCAAGTGTGCTATTCAATTACAATTAATCATAAAAGTGCTACCCAAGAAACAACCCATAATTTAAGCATTAAGAATAAATTAATACAATTATAGAATACCCATGTGATGGAAGACTATACTACTTCTCATATAATTTTTTCACATGTACAGTCTTTAAACCCAAACTGATATAATATTTCAGTAAAATTATCACATGTAATTCTGTATTGTCATTTGCAAATACATGAAATCCTTTGTATATATTTGTATGAAATACATTATATTTTCTTAAGAAACAACACTCAATATAATTTTGGATTAAAACTTGACTAAGTACTGAAAGCCAGCATCTACTATGATTCTTGGGAGATGTGCTGAAACCCAGGATGGGTAGAACTCGTGATGTATTTGGAATAGTGAAGGAGACATATGAGCTGGCTCAGAAGCCAGATGGCTGATAACAGAAAAGAAAACATCACTGTGAACCCTCTTCCTCAACAGAAATGTTTCTTTCCATCATTGTCTTTGCACATTTCTTGTTGTGTTTTTGGCCCTGCCACTTCAATATTTAAATAATCCTAGTTAATCTAATTTATTTGCATATAAAATTGGAAGCTTTTCTGTGCTGTTGACTTAGGTAATATTCAAAGACTCAGACTCATCTGCTTTTTAGGAAATCCCCTGAGAAATATTACCATATGCAAAATCTCCTTTTATGTTCATATAGTAAAAGATTCCATGTTTCGGGAATTTTCTTGTTCTGTCCGTAGCACATTATAAAATACCAAGTGTCTTATTATCTAACAATATCAGTTTTTAAACACCTGGACAGATTTATTAGTATCTATTAACATTTCAGAAAGGTCAGATAGGCTTTTATATGAGAAGAAATTCATGAGTTTGTATGTCATATATGTTCTGCTTTACATTAGGAAATTAAAAATAGCAATGATATTGCATGCAACAAAATATTTTACGCAATGTAGCTTATTGACTACACTGGGTTTCTAGGAACCATAGAATGTCTAGCTGGCATTGAAACAAATTTTCAATTTTCATCAGTATGCTTATAGGCTTATTTATCATTCCTTAGCTAATCATTTAATGCTTCTTTATTCATAAAATTACTCACATGCACTTGCAGAGAGTTATAGAAAACATCTTTAAAGAAGTGGGACGATGGCTATCTGGAAGATCAGTGGAGACTCAGGTACCAGACTGCATCAACTACTAAGTTACTTTGTGATTTTATGCCTTCAGAACTGTTTCTGGAGGCTGTTCTCTTAGCATCAAACCTGGGACACTAGTCTAATTGTTTCCTAGAATACTGTAGTTTATGATATTTAAAGAACTCGCAAGCAGCTCAGAATTATTTTTTCCTTAGTGGCTGGCTGGTGGCTGCCACTGAATTTGCTTGCCTAAAACCTAATCTGTCATAGATACTGAGAAGAGAAAAGATAGGCAGACAGTGCTGAGCACTGCTAAGACTGAGACCATATTTCTAATGCAAAATGTGTTGATAAGAAGGTCAAAGAACAGAAGGACTGAGAAGGAAGTGAGAAACCGAGAAACACATAGCTGAAAGTCTTGCTTCTTTCACCTTGAAAGGGAGCATAACGTCTTCTTTGAAACAGTATTTCTCCCAATCATCCACACTTTGTTGAATTCAGGTCTCCATGCAACCCAGCACCCACCAGTCTGTAGCCTTCTGTGCTGCCCCACGCAGAATCCCAACTTCCCACTCACAGCTGTTCTCCTATCATGACTCTCCATCTTCAGCAACAGTCTTTGTGCCCATGGTATGACCTCAGATTAAAGATTTATGAATGATAGCCTTTTGCACAATCCTGTGTCAAGTTTATTAAACATCCTGAGGTGTGGACCCAATCTCCCAGTCTCCAAACATTCTGTTTTTCTGGTTTTGAAGTGGTGTATTAAAGAATAAATATCTGGCACTCAGGAAGACTGAGATGGCCAGTCCTTGTGATGTAATTTAAAAAAACTGTAACTTTCAATCAATTTCCCCTGAGTTATTGGACCTCAGAAGAAGGTTCTGAACTTGTCACAGGGTTTGTGACATCATTACTTTGAGTTCTTTCCTTCAGCAAAAGTAGATCCAGCTTTTTAAAACTATTCCATATTTATGATACAACACACATCCCACAGCTTTCAAAATCTGATGTGTTATATGTATGTCTATATATAATTGTGCATATGTTTAAATAATGCAACTCTCTGTGAATACTATATTAATAGGTTAGGTATATAGCATGCATCTATTTATATGAAAGTATCTATCTGTGTTCACATATGCCTCTTATGAGAAATTTAAGCAAAAATATATTTTCATTGAAAAGTATTATACTGACATATAAAGCCCTTTATTTATAGTATACACAGGTATATAAATAAATATATGTAATATATTATTTGATATGAATTATCCTTCACTTTCAGATTGGTAGGTTTATTATAAATGCAAGAAAGCAAAATGGAATTATGGAGAGAAAAATGAAGCAAATACATGACAATAATGTGATAGTGACTTTAAAGATTTGTCTCACTGATCAAGTCTATCATTGTACTAAACTTGAACAAAGTCCCTCTGTCAATAGTGGAAAGTAGGTATAATTGCACACCATTGCTTTGGTAAAGGATTGTCACATTACTCTCAGAGGAGAGATAAACATGAAACTAATTTTGTTGGGGAGCTCGAAATGTAGCCAACTCCCCAAGGCTAGTGAAGTCATAGATCTTGGAAGAGAACCTACAATGAACACTTTATTAAAGCAACAAAACCCATAACTACATTCTAAATATTTGTCCTAATACTCACAGATGAGTGTACTCTTCATCCCTCATCAAGGAGATATCTCTTTGAAACAGACAGAGACCATTACAGAAAATCACAACTAATCAACATGAAGAATATCAAGCCTAATCCCAGTGACTAAGTCTACAAAACATCTACACGTAAGACTAACGGATCATTGCATACACAGTTGCATAAAGATAGCAAGAATCACAGGATAAGGGAGTTTGCTTTGAGATTGTGTCTTCTAGAAATGTCAGAAACTACACTCATGTTAGGGAGTTTTCTGTGAGATTGTGTCTTCTCGTAGGGTCACCAATATTATGACTGTCTAAACAAGGACAACAGCAGACATTAAGATGCTCACAAGGCCTCAACTCTACACAAAGAACCATGGATAATTAAGAAATGCTGAGAGTGGGAGGAAGTCTTTCCCAGGGAATTTGCAGGTGATTACAAAATAAAATCTTTAGTATCTGGTACAGTATAATTACTTAAGAGTTGTTTGTCAGGAAAAAGTAGGGAGCCCCCCCCAAAACACACATATTCTTCCTCTTTCTCTTGGTTGACCAACAGAATTATATGGTAAGACTCTATTGTTGAAGATGACACACAGTTTGGTTGCACTACATAAAGCAAGCAGGAAATGAACTAGAGGCTTCCCCACTGCTGGCTAACATTCATAGAACTCAAAGTTTCTATGCATGGCAAAAGAGGAGGAAAAGTGTCAGTAGTCTTATCTCACTGTAAACCTTATAAACTGCAATACCACCTTCCAGGGAAACTATACCCACTTGTGCAATAGTGGTGTTGCTTTTACAGAGGCAACCAACCAATTACACACTTGGTAATTAGATTTGAGGACTGATGCAGCAAAAAAGATCTCTACCTAGTGCAAAAACCCATAGGTGACTTAATGCTGTTTTTCTTGTTGTTGTGTTATTTTATTTCTTATTTGTGTTTTTGCTGTTTTTTTAAAACCTAAATTGAAATAATCTCTACCTAGTGGAGTAAAACCCATGGGTGAATTAATTCTTTTTTGCTTGTTTGTTTTGCTGTTTTTTAAAGCCAAACTTAAAGAATGTAAAATCACTTTCCTAGCATATATTTTTATACCAATAGGCAATTATCACTCAGTCTTAATCAGAGAAGTGTTTCTTTTCAATAAACTTAAATGAATGCATAGAGTTATGACTGAACAAACTGCTAAGAATAAGTAACGGTCAAGTCTCCAGGAACTTGTAGTAGAGGTGTGGAAAGATTGTAAGAGACAGAAGATAGAGAAAAGGCCTTGGAATACCATCTTCTGGCTAATTAACAGCATTGCAATCATGCACTCTCAATACTAACAGATAAACTACAATACATCAGCATGAGAAGAGTCCCATGAACAGAGAAGCAACAATGGAGGACAGACTGGGATGATCCTGGTCCTCACAGTGGAAGTGTTTCCTATGGACAGATTCAGAGACAGGAGTTATTGCCTTTAGTTATGTGTCCACTGTGACTCCACCAAACTACATCAGAGCCCCAGTTCAGTAGCCACACAGATAGCAGTGCTTAAGCTACATAGGCCTCATAAGCAAATCAAAATATGAACCTGAGAAAAAGAATGAAGGTATGTGGGGAGAGAATAACTAGAATTATACACATGTATGAAATGTCAAAGAAGTAACAATAAAAGTAGGATGAACATGAGTCAGAGAGGAAATTGGAAGTCTCTACTCCTTGCTCTGGAGCTATTGGCAATTAACTTGTTGGAGGAGTGGGGATCATTTTCTTCTGTCAGACAGCCACTTCTTAGGTGTCCATGGTCCCAATAAATATCCCCCTCCCCATGATCATGTGGACAACTGCAATTAACTTCAGTGGGTCATAAAGAGAAGACATGAATGCAAGAAAGGAGCTTGCTGTGAAGAAAGGGTTTGGTGGGAGTGGGGGGTAAGGGAAGGTAATACCAGGTGAATACAATCAAAATGTGTTATTCACACGTGTAAAATTGTCAACAAATTTAAAAGTACTAGTGGAAATACCAAGGGAACATTAAATAATGCAAGTTTAGAGTTTGCTCACAAGACATATATTTAGAATTTCAATCACAACATAATTATAAAGAGAATAAAGACAGGGATAAAAATAAGGATTAAATCTAAAAATTTGAAAATCCTAGAAGATTAACCACAAGAGTGAACCAAATAAGTGGTGCAAGATGCATTGTTCTGTAAACTAGAGAGAAAAATAACAAACCAACAAACTGACATCAGGACAATGGATGATGAGAAAACCAATTTAGAGAAGCAGTAAGAGGTGAAGAGTGTTTAATATACAATAAGAGGAGAAATTTTCTTTGTATTAGCAGAGTAGCGACTAGTACAGATGCTATTAGTGTGTTTCCTTTTTCTTTTCTTATAAAACATTATTTTTAAAATAGATTCTTTGAGAATTTTACATTATGCACCCCAATATGACTCATTTCCCGTTCCTTCCAACTCTTCCTTCCTTATAACTTCCTCCATAAAAGAAAATAAAAATAAAATTATGCCAAACTTGTACCACTCCACTCCTTTGAATTTCACACCTCTCCATCACATATTCGTCTATCGTAGCTGCGTTGGAAGCTGCAGAATGTCACGCATATCTTTTTACCCAAAGAACTTTACTTGGAAATGTTTATTTCCATGAGTTCCTGGTCTGATTCAAGGCCGCTCTCTGGCTTTGGCTATACCATCAATATTAGACTCTCACCAAGCCTCTTCTTGGATACCCGGCTGGTGCCCTGTGACATGGAGATCTTGCAGCTTTGGTTCTACAGGACAAGCACCTTCATGTGCTCCATGAGCTCATAGATGGGGTAGATGTTGGTGTGGTCTAACTCAAGGCCCTGGATCTGTGCCTGAGTTGGTGAACCCTGTCGCTGCAGGACCTCTCCTCCCCCGAGTGAGGGGTGGGCCCAGATACACTGTGCCCACACTACTGCCCATGCTGCTCCACAATGGAAGGCTAGGACCTGGGCCAGCTCAGCATGGTACTCCGACATCAACATGGCTTCCTCAGGTGGCAGCCCGTACCACTGACATCTGCATGACCTCTGATGGTAACATGGGTCACAGACATCAACACAGACCCCGGCTACAGTAAGACAACAAAGTCAGACATTGTCAGTGGCCATTGGGGACAGGCCGGGCCCGAACATGACCATGACTTTCAGGTGACAGCATAGGCCAATCAAATCAATTTGCCTTCTCCCCCAACCTCATGAAGCATGCTCCCAGACATCAACATGAACTCAGATGGCAGTCTAGACCATAGACATGCAAATGGATCTTGGTGGTAACATGGCCGTGGAGGACGTCAAAACAGACCGTGGCTGTGTTAGGACCTCAGCCATCCACAGCAGCCCTGGCCTGGGAATCACCATGACCTCAGGTGACAGTGAAGGGTCCTCATATCATTGACTTGTTGCTCACCACAGTCATGTAAGCAGTTCCAGTTCCCCCCAAAGCTCATGAACCACTCTGTGTCTCTTTCTCTCCCATCTTTCCACCACATCCTTTATCTCTCCCATCTCTCCAACACATATTTATCCTTCCAAGTGGTGCCCACTGTCCCTGGGCACTGTCTTCTGGTTACCCCAGGTTGATGGTTTTCCATAGAGCCATGACAACTGGAGGTCATCTGGAGGAAACACACATCTTGGAAACCTCCTTAAAATAGCTACACAATAGATCTGTGATATGGCCTCCACAAGTTCAGAAATAAATGAAGCATCAGTGGCATAAGGCAATAATATATGTTTCTATATATTTGCCTTCACACTTGCAGGTCATTTGGGGTTGCTCACTTTCTGAATAGCAATCAGGAGGTGATTGCTGTCTCCAAACCATCTAAATCATTCTGGAGAAAACACTGCAGTGGAGGTAGCCATGGAGGCTTTTCCTTATCTTGGAGCAGCTGGGAGTTTTACTATGTATAGAAAGTAGTAATATCCCTGAAATGCAGGTTCCTGACTATTCTTTCCTGTTTTGTTGACAAACAGAAAATTGTATGGAACCATGTAAACTTGGGGAAGGTGATTAGAAAATGGTACTCATAGTAGCTGGGCAGTAACTTTATGTACTATAAATGTAGAAAAGAATTATTTTGTTTCATGTTTTACAGCTACCAAAAGTAAAACAAAGTTTTCTATATTCATATAATTATTAAATTTATGCTGTAGAATATTATTGATGTATTCATTTACACATTTTACTTTTGTGATCCTCCTGCCTCTGCCTCCTTCAGCAAATCCTACCGGCGTGCGCTACCACAACCGGCCACATTTTACTTTTGTTATAGGACCACTGAAAGTTAACCAAGGGTAAGTGTAATCTTGATAAGCCTCTACTGAATATTGTCAAAATAAACACATCAGAAAGAATTGGAAGATCATATAGTTTTTTTTTTAATGAAATCTCATGTCAATGAGGAAATTCCAATTTATTTTTGTTTGGAGCATCAATTCAATGAGGGTGCTAACAGATATTAAATGATAAATCATTCAATCACACAACAAAATCTACACAAATCCAAGGCAGACAAAATTCCAGCATGTACAGGGGAGGTGGGCATGGAATCTTATCACAGCTAAGGAGATATTGGCAACTGATAGCTTCTTGGAGAAGATGTATCAGTTTTCTTTTAATGTTTGGACCCTTGAAAATTGACAACACTCTATGCGTGCAAGAACACCAGGCATGGCACTGTTTCACTTGATAAAATCAAGTTGGGTTGATAGAGAAGAGAAGATGGATCTTGGAAGAGTGAAGAAGGGAGGAAGTATAATAAAAATACATTGTGAGTCTCTCAAAGAACGAACAAAGAAAATAAATGCTTTTAAAAATTGCAATATATGGAGGCTGGAGAGATTGGAGGTGTCTCAATGGTTATAAAACACTTACTCATCTTCCAGAGGGCCAGAACTTGGTTTGTAGCACTGAAAGGGGGTACAGTGAGAGATATGGGTGGCACACAAGTGCTTGTAATTTCAGCTTCTGGTGACTTGACACCCTCTTCTGGCCATTTGTGGCTCATGCGCACACACACACACACATGCACACGCACCCACGCATGCACACTCTGTAGTATATATTCTCATGTTAATAAAAATAAATCTT
This sequence comes from Mesocricetus auratus, assembly GCF_017639785.1. Taxonomy (NCBI): domain Eukaryota; kingdom Metazoa; phylum Chordata; class Mammalia; order Rodentia; family Cricetidae; genus Mesocricetus; species Mesocricetus auratus. The sequence goes on from NW_024429190.1 coordinate 92,066,142, forward strand.
CAAAAATACCTTTACTTCTAAAATTTCTTTGTAGGTGTGTTATAATTCATTTGAACATTTGGGCATTATAATTCCTCAAAAAGAGTCTGGGGAAATTAAGGTATGAATCACATTTTCTTAGCACTTTAAGGTTTATATTGGTAGACTCTGAGAAATGAAGACTATTAGTATTAAATGATTAACTGACTGGTCAATTTTACCTCAAACTTTTCTTGGTGTGCAGTTAAAGGGTAGAAAGTAATGACTTTTAAATTGAGTATGTTTTCTTAAAAGATAGGGTCCTTTAATGTCAACAGTTTGTACCAAGTGTTTTTGTATCTGGAGCAGAAACAGTGCTGCATGAACAATTCTCTTAACAGGGAAAATGCAGAAATATATAGACTATCAGTAATTATGACTTCTCATAAAGAGTGTGGGAAACCCACTGGGGACTTTAAGTGAACAGAAGTTTGGCCCAGCTGATCAATCAGTCACTCACAAATTTCTAAGATTGGAGCCTTTTTTGAAAAGACTTGGCTGTGTGCCCCAGGTGGAAACTCTCATTTCTCCATCAGCCTATTTGACAAACAAATATGCTTTATGTGCTGTTTTAGTTCATATAGTATCTGTATAGAACATGGCCTTGGGCCACTTGGAAATGCAACTATAAAATTTTATAGTAGATAAATGTTCCCAGGACATTGTACTCACTCTTCTTCACACAAACAACGTTGGCAACGAATGCAGTAGCAGCAATATTTGACATCGCTTTGTAGAAATTGATTGAGCCCCTGGCTATAAATATTTTTAAATACTGGAATGAACTATCTACAAAAAATGTATTCATGTACTGAAGGCTTCATGAATAGAGCCACAATGAAGTTAAGGCAGAACTGTTGCTCAGGCAAGGGGAACACACACCCAGCAATTCTCTCCTACCCAGCTCCTTGCTTATAAATAGCCTCATGGTTTCCATCTAAACAGATGGATTTAATAAAGTGTTAAATTCTGTCTTCTCATAGAGTTTAAAACTTTTATCCAGAGAGGTCTTTAAAATTCTTTACAAAAAGCCTTTTGAAATTTTGAAATTATTTTTAGTACCATTGAGAATTGTATTTCATCTTAATATTTGGGTGCTTACTGCTGCAGAGCAAATAACTCTATTACTGTGATCAGTTTATTTTTAAAAAAACTGTAGCAAGCTGTACCTAACATAAATTGTATCCCTTTATCAATTTTTACTTGTTCCTGTTCAGTGGCATTTAGGACTTGAAAATTGTTGTGTCACCACCATCACTATCCACCTTTAGAACTCCTCCCACCTTGGAAATTTGGAATTTTATACCTAATATGTAGTTCCTTCCTATCCTGTCTGGCCTGCCCCTGAGAGCCCCCTCCTACTTTGTGTCTGCATCAGTTTGGCTTCCCTAAGTACCTCCTATGAATAGAATCATCATGTATTTTTCATTACAAGTGGCTTGTTTCACTTAGCATAATGTTTTCATGTTTCATAATATCAAGCCTTGCCAGAAGTTTCACTGTTCTGCAGTCTGGTTAATATGCCACACTGTCTAGACTGCATTTATATATTCATAATACATAGACATTTCAACTGCTCCCACCATTTGGTTATTATAATTAGTGCTACTCCCTTTCTTTGTGAATCACTTTTCTCATTTATTACTAAAATTCTTCCCCACTTATTTATTCTCTTTTAGAGGTGTAACCATCAGTAGATTGCCATACTCTAGTGAATAGCCCCAGGCAGATATGAGTGGACCTAAGGAGACTTAGTGGGTTATTAAAATAAAAGAAAGAGACCATGATATAAACAAGTTGATGTGTAGAGGTAGATTAGGGTTAGTTAAAAGTGGGAAATGTAGAGTCAATAGGATCACATTTTATTGCATACAATTATGATATTCTGAAATAGTTAAAAAATAAAGTAAAAATAAATTTCTTAGAACCTATGTGTGCTTTATGCTGTGATTTTCATATTCAATGTTAGTATAATTAGCATTAAAAACAGAAAGAAAATGCTGTTTTTATTTCTTTAGTTTTGAAATGCTTCTTTTTTTACACGTTGAGTTTTTCTTAATGACTTAAAGAACGCAATATAATCTTTTTCCATTATATTTTTATTTAAATTAGAAACATACTTGCTTCACATGTCAATCCCAGCTCCCTCTCCCACCCCTCCTCCCTTGCCCCTCTACCAGCCCCCCATCCAGTCCCCATATCATTCCTTAGGGAGGGTGAGGACCTCCATGGGGGATCTCCAGAATCTGTCATTTCATCTGGGTCAGGGCCTAGGCCCTTCCCTATGTGTCCACGCTGAGAAAGCATCCCTCCATGTAGAATGGGCTCCCAAAGTTCATTCGTATGCCATGGAAAATACTGATATACTACCCAAAGCCCTAGAGATGGCTGAAGCCTCCTCACTGACACTGCATTCAGGGAGTCTGGATCAGTCCCCTGCTGGTCTCTCAGCCATAAGTCTGGGATCCAAGAGCTCCCTCCTGTCAGGTCAGTTATCTTTGTGGGTTTCAATGTCTTGATCTCTTTGCTCATTGCTCCTCCTTCTCTGTCACTGGGTTCCAGAAGTTCAGTTTAGTGTTTAGCTGTGGGTATCTGCCTCTGCTTCCATCAGTCACCTGGATGAAGATTCTGTCTTACATCTTGTAAAATCGAGAGTTTACTAGTATCAGAGATTATTTTCAAGTAAAGAGAAATGTAATGGTCTGAAAAAAGGCAGACATTAGTTATTATTCCTACCAAATAGTGACAGTTGATGTCCAAATGTATGTGCTACTCTATAAACAATTAAATGAAAATAATCAACAAAATAAAAAATGAATATAGTTCAAGTCTTCAAGAGGCCACAGAGCTCCATAGACAGATAGTCTGCCTATGCAATTGTCATGTAAAGTGCAGAGACAAGTTCTTGGCCTTTCCCACCCTACTATCTTCCTGGAGTTAGATCATAGACTTGCTGCTCTCAGTTACTCGGTATAAAATTTTTGCTTTGGTTAGGTTGATTGATCAATGTTCAAATCTCATTCTGTCTGCAAGAATGGGGCTTTTATTGCTTTTCATCCAGTCTTTCTTGCCTTTACTTGTGGTATCCTCATTGTTATGTTGACTTTTACTTCTAGTTTTATGTCCCACATTGGCTGTGTTCCTGCCATGTTCCTTGACTCTTAGAAATTTTATCAGATTTTCCCTAATAGAAATATTTTTACTTACAGATATTTTGGCACTTGTTAATTTTTAATCTTTTATTTTCTCATTTTAACTAGTTTTATTGGGTCAGTTTTCAAGGAACAGTAAAAGCAGCCAGGCATTGGTGGCACATGCCTTTAATCCCAACACTCAGGAGGCAGAGGCAAGTGGATTTCTGTGAGTTCAAGGCCAGCCTAGTCTACAGAGTGAGTTCCAGGACAGTCTCCAAAAACAATACAGAGGCACCCTGTCTGGAAAAACAAACAAACAAAAAAGAACAGTAAAAGTAGAAATTAAATCTCTAGGTGATCCAAACAACTATTTTTAATTGAGATTCAATAGAGACAATTGTGAAAGAGGTATACAGTACAGGACTATGTTACCATCCTCAGTGTTGCTGGAGAGTGATGAGATATCCATACTTGATGCTTACCCTCTGTCATCCTTTGTCATCACCAGTGTGTCATGATGTATCTGAGAGAGATGAGAGATGAAGGGAGGGAGGAAGAAAGAGTTTTGAGCTAGCCATGTACCTTGTGAGATATACATCTACATTAGATTTGGATGAACCATCTGAGAAGAGAAACATGATTGCTGAGTCCATTTTTTGTGGATGAGTATTTATTTCTTTGTAAAAGTCATAATTCAGTAAACTGAAACTATATTGGCCTATTGTAGGACCTGGGAAAGACAAAGGAGATAGATTTAGTGTCAAGTACTGAGGGTCCGTATATTACAGTGATGGTGATTTCACATATGGATGATGATGCCTGGATAATAACATTTTAATGATTTTTTTCTGAGAAGAGGAGAGGCAACAAAATAGACAAAGGCAAAAGATTAAGTCATGGACACTCCAATGTCCGGATATCTGAATACAACCTAGACCATAGCCATACATTGTTAGTACTATAGTGCTTCAGAGTGGTATAGTATTGACACAAGGTTCTCAGGAACTAGTGAATTCTTCCTGCTGTTAGAAGAGTGACTTCTGTTACAAAGCCCTGGAACCCACAGTCTATACAGTGGTTGATTGATGTAGCTATGCATGGGTCAGCTACAGGGATTGCACTTGGAAGATTCACAACAAGAGGAGATCAGCTTAGTTTTTGTGTTTTTAGAGAGGTCATGGACACAAACAATGAAAAGACTGATGTCTTAATTACCAGATCCCACTTCAAAAGGCTCAAAACTACCCAGGCAGGTGGGAAAACACAGCAGACCTGCCAGGGCAGGTGATGATGGATCATCACATGTCTTGATTACACATGTAAGATTTTGTTTTTGCTCATTTTCCCACCTCCAACTTTCTAACAAAAATTATTCTTGTTCTTGTATTCAATTTAGCAAAATTCTATTTGTAAAACATTCAGAATGTTTTCTGCAGTGATGTGAGCATGAATCCAATGACTGGTATGGAAGGAGTTACATGTTATGTAAAGTTCTGGTACCTATTAAAATTCATCTAGTATTAGAAACTGAAGTGTAAGATTGGCTGTGTGTTGTCTTTCTGGGGCTTACATTTACTTACAGGAGAAGACATCTTGGCTTACTTACTAGGATCCACAAAATTCTGCATATAAATCTATAGAGAAGGAGAAACTCCAGTGATTTTCCATGTAAATGAAATGCACTCTGTCATAATAAAAGTTAATCTGAACATCTATAGACCATCATGTGATAGTGTATTATTCAATTAGTATCTTAACTCAGAAAGAAAGAAAATTCCACTGTCTTAATTTTTCTTAATTATATCAATCTCAGTTCCTTAAATGCCTTATGAAAGTTTTACAAGCTTGGCAGTTAGTGATCTGAGTGAATCTTTGACAAGTTTATAGGTGAGAAAGAATTAGAAATGTACATTTGAGAGGCCAGCAATGAGTAGATGGGGCTGCAGTCTGGTTGTTTTTGCTCACTTTTCACTTAACAAGAAAGCTTCCACTGAATTTCACAACTCATTATCTTCCTCTCATCTAAGTGAGGGTGAAAGTACTCATTCTATCACCTGCATCCAGATAATTTATCAAACAAGGTAAGTATCATTCTCAGTTCCCAGTAAACATCTTAATTTCCCACCACCTGTCTCACCACCTTGTGCTTTTTTGTATTTAATAAAGTCATCTGTTTCATTATGTCACCCCTCACTATATGTATTTTAAAGCTGTTTATATCATTGCTACTTAAATGTGATGCATAAGTGTTTGCATATCTTCTCATTTGAAGGCAAAAGGCAGCACTTCAATGTTTCTGCTTCCATAGGAATTGTAGTTTGCCCACTCCTTAATGCTATATTCAGTTTTTTTTAAAGGAAAATGGAAATATTCTGACGGGAATATTTAGATGTTAACTCTGCAAAAGTGAACCTCTGCATGATTTTTTACTAACAATTTCAGGATGCAATGGTTCCCTTGAGGCTTGCCAGTGAGCTAATTAGAGGTATTGGAGGTGTAGGAGCCATAAGCTAAGAAATTCTCCTCCACCACGAAGGAGTACATTCTTACCATCTTGCTTTTCCTAACCCCACATTCATAGTACCCTGCTTTGATATTGAGGTCATGCTCCATCCTCTTACAATGGAACTATTTCAGCATTTGACTTTGTGCAGGTTCCTTGGCTCAATTTCTCTTCACTTAATTTTACTTCTGGTTTCCACAACTATCATGGGTGTGTATTTTGTTGTTGTATATGAACTACATATTTTACAGACACATAGTCTCATCTTAACTGCCTTTATACATAATTTCTTGGTGAAACTTGCCCCTCATAAATCATTTATCTTTTCATCAGTATGATTTCCATTTATTACTCAAATTTAACTGTGTGAGATGCAACTGTGTAGGAAAAAATACCACACAAAACTCTAGTTTAAATCTACAAGAACTGTCTATTCTATAGAGCAATGGTTGTGAACCTTCCTAATGCTGCAACATGTTAATAAAGTTCCTCATGTTGTGATCACCTCCAGCCATAAAACTATTTCATTGCTATTTCATAACTGTAATTGTGTTAACATTATGAATTGTAATGAAAATATCTGATATGCAACCCCTGTGAAATGGTCACTTGCCCCAAATGGGCAGCAACCCACAGGTTGAGAACCCCTGTTTTAGAGTCAGATGAATGAACCTGAAATAAAAATTACATTAGCCCTCAACATTGTTTTTAGAGAAATTAATATTTCTCCTTGTGCTTTTAGGGACAATATCTGGATTCTTGGACCTTCCATTTATAGCCAACCATTGTTGGATTAGTTGGACCATAGCCTGTAAGTCACTCTAATATATCACACACATGCACACACACACACCACATGAATGCACAAATGTACACATATTATATGCATATATTAAGAAACCTGATTAATGTAACTTATTTCTGCAAAATACATGAATAACCAAATTTCTTATTGTTGCTGATTCTTTTCCTAATTTCCAACAGCCAGGCTATGGTAAAATGTGGATGGTTTCTGGAAAGAATATTTCATGATTGAATCACTCAATCCCTATTATTTCTGAGATCAAAGTTTAGAATTTAGTACTATAAACACTATCCTTAATTTTCCTCACCATGGCCAGTCATGGTGGTGAGGTTAGTAGGGTGTGGCAGGGAGTGGGGGTGTAAAGAAACTATTAATGTGTGTTTGTTTTTATAAAGCCATGAACCTAAGTTTAGAGAAAATTTCTTGCCAATTGTTTTGGTAGATAAAATTTTCTCTCCCAATAACTTAAGCTTTTTACTTTGTGATGATTCCGTGGTTGAATTTCTCTTCACTCAGCCTTATATATGGTTGCCAGTGTGTGTGTGTGTGTGTGTGTGTGTGTGTGTGTGTGTGTGTGTGTTTGTGTGTGATGTGAGAGAGAATGAGAGAAAGAGGGAGTGTGTATGTTCAGTTAGTAGTAATTTTCAGAAATGAGTGTCAGAGTTCTTTTTAAAGATGTGAAGATGTTATGACTTGACAACCTGGAAAGAAGGTTTAGTGATGGATTAAGACCACTTGTTGCTCTTGCAGATTTTTCCCCGTCATCTTTCACTCCAGTCCCATGCAATATAATACCCTCACTAGGCCTCAGAGGACACTAGGCATGCTCATGGTACACTTACATATTTGCAGGCAAAATACTCCTGCAATAAAATAAAATAATCATTTAATGAAAAAGATGTAATGATTTGGATATTAAGTGTGTCCTACAACCTCATATACTGAACATTGGGCTCTCAGTTGATGTTAGTATTAGGGCAAAGATATGGAAAACGTTCTAAGAGGTAAAGTTGAAGGAAGTAGGTCACTGGATACTTGCTTTGTCCACAAAATCCTCTTTGCTCTTCTTTGTTCCTCATGAAATGAACTTTCTTCTTCACAATCATGAAGTCCAATAATTTTGACTCACATACATTCATTTGAAGATCTCTAGCGAAACTAATATACTGAAATGCCCCATGGTACATGGGCATAGGTATTAAGACTTAAACATCTGAAGCCACCATGAATATTGCCCCAGAGACCCAATTTCACTATTTATGCTGGTGCAGGGTGATTTCTTTATTTACAGTGATATCCTCATTTTCAGGTCTCTCCTCAGGCTGTATTGGGCTTGGAGGCAGATCTCATATCCAGACTCTTTTGTTCCTCCCCAATATCTCAGCATTTATTCAGTTTATTTTCCTTTATTTCACTCTCTATCAACTTTGGAGAAAGAAGAGATAAAGAAAGCTCCATGGCTTATTAGACTAATTCTTAGCAATCAGGAGACTCCCTTCTTATCGTCATTCACCCAAGTCTGGGTGGGCAACTCCCTAATTAAATGTTTCATTAGTGCAGGATTTCAGATACAGAGTAATAAACAACTGGACATGACTTCAGAATGGTAGCTTCCTCTAAGGAGTCATGATTGTATGTTGTTTCAAGGGCATCTCACAATAGATACCATTTGCTGGAGAGTTATTGTAGAGATACTAAGTGCACTAACCAGATACAAGACCATCTTTTCCACTACTCTGCCCTTCTTTAATTTGGAGATTTGTCTAAATTATTCAAAGTTGAACACTCTTTCTTTTCTTTTGTATGAAATGGCAAGCCATGAGTGTAACTGTGACACCTTACAACTGTTTGCAGTGTCTGATTCACACATGGTAAGTCTTACATACATAAATTAAATTACTAGTGCCTGCAACTTACAGAGAAAAGACAATGTTTATGTGTTCCACTTCTTTTTATTTCACCTTGTTTCATTGCATTTAAAGTACTTAGAAAAGGGCTTTCCAATTAACTCAGAGATATAATGGTCTAGTCTAGAGGAGACTACTACAATGTGGATCCAACTGAAGATTTGGATTTTAGTTTCAATCCTGCCTTGGAGAAGGCATTATGATTATCTATTGCAAGAATGCAATAATAACATGACCACAAGGTTTAATTGATCATCCAATAACCAATGTTAAGGTACTTTCTAGCTTGAAATGGCTTTTCCCTCTATAGAAAGTGATGGAAATTATGAGCTAGGAGTTTGAAGGAAATGTCAGTTGCTTTGTGTTTTGCTAACATCTCTGGTTCTGTACCATTGAAGTTAGGGACTATTAATTCACTCTGCAATGTTTCCTGGTTATGAAGCATCCAATACCTTTCTTGGAATATTCAGAGACTGGGGTATCTTCATTTGGTTCAGGATAAGGAGGAGGTAGAAAATTCAGGAACATAGACCCATAAGTGTTGGTGGTCAAAGGAACCACACCCAGCTTTATTTTCCTACAACATTCCCATTTGAGTAAATCTCAGAACCAGGAAAAAAATTTCTTTCAAAAGTGTTCCAGACTTTGGGTTTTGGAACAATTGATTCCAAAAGGAGTATTGTCAACAAACATTCCCCTTTTCTATTGTTCCTTCTTTCTTTCTTTCTTTCTTTCTTTCTTTCTTTCTTTCTTTCTTTCTTTCCTTCCTTCCTTCCTTCCTTCCTTCCTTCCTCCATCCCTCTCCCCTCCCTCTCTCCCTCCTACCCTCCCTCTCTTTTTCCCTTCCTCCCTTTCTTTTTGAATGGATTTTGAGAGGCAAGTTTTCAGATGTATAGAGAAAACATTATTTGTTCATTGTTTTCAAATAAAAAATTTAGTTTGAGCAAAATGCGCAAAATAATTAGACAATAAAAAGAGTTGTAAAGAAATTAGTGAAACTTAGTCATAATTTGGCTTTTTAAAGTTAATGTAATTTGATATCCACTATATCTTTTTTTGTTTAACTGTAACAATGTTTATGGCTTAGAAAGAATATGATAGTATATTACACGCCATTTGGCAAGATATTACCTTTCCATAGAATACATTTGACATGTCTCCAGCAAATGCTGCTTTACACCATGATATTTCATGGTTTTGCTTTATTTTCTTTTTATGGGCAGGCTATCATTTAATTTTCTAAGCATTTTTATTGGCTATTAAGTTATTGACAGTATTTCACTGTGATAACAAAGCTGGGCTTTAAGCAATGTTATTTAATCTATAAAACAAGGGTAGGAGTGCTTTCTGCGCACACTTTATTTGAGAAATCCATAAAGTAATGTTTTAGGAAATCACAGTAACATATATTTGCAGATTTTTTTCACATCATTTAGGTTTTCAAAAGCTTGATCACATGATTTATAATTTGTGTCTCTGCATCTATGCAAATGCCATTTTTAATAGTACTTTTGACTCTTTTTATTATATTTGTCTGAGATTACTGGGTTGTATTTTCAACAAATAAGCACAGATGATTCTCCTATGTCAGGCGCAGTGCTCAAGGCTAGATGTAGTCTGTGCCACACTAGAGCTGGCATTCTTGCACGAAACACATATGGGTATTTATCAGTGCATCAAACAAAGCAAAGAAAATGAGTAATGCTTAGAAAATGTACTTAATGAGGGTTCTAGTTTCTAATAAAAAGTCCAAGGAAGAGATTTCTAAAGAGGTGACATTCAAGTTCAGATGTATGCAAGAAGAATACAAAAACACAAGAAGCACATGGGTAGGGAAAGAAAAGGAGCTGTAGTAGTAATGTTGGTGTGTGACAGATGGCTAGACAGTAATGGAATTAGGAATTGGTGAACAATGAGGGGTTTCATATGGACAACAAAGAGCTTGGGCTGGAGTCACAGGTGCCATAGAAGTCCCTTTCAGGCCAGTGTGAACTGGAGCTTCCATGAATTCATAGTGTTAAGAGATAAAACTTTCTTTAAAACATCTTATTTCTTGGTAAGTCTCTTGGAAACATAGCTTTTTAATGTAAAGGACTATTAGTGAGTTCAGATGACTATCGTACATATTTTAAGACATGGAAAAACATGGAAAATCAGCCGTTGACTTTTTGAACAGAAAATCCTACTCAATGTTCATCTATGATTAGGAATATTTTTTCACTTGCCCTTTTGGTCTGTGAAGTTTAGCTTTACACACTTAGATATTCTGCTACAAACCATTTTTACCAGTATTGCTATTTCCCTTATTTTTATTCTGCCTGGCTTACAAATTTTATTATATTGGATCTGGGGAGTTGGATTCATCAGTAAAGTGCTTGCTGTCCAAGTATGAGGATCTATATTCAGATTCATAGGAACTCATGGTAAATTCAGGCACCAAAGTAAGTTTGAAGCCTAGAAGAAATTAATATCAAATCCACAAATTCCACATCTTTCATCTGGGGCTTATGTTGGAATCCCTTGGTCTCTAAGGGTTTTGGTTTGTCTCATTTCTCCAGCTCCGTCATGGAAAACCTTTATCTTGTGCTGGCTCCCTTATATGTCTATAGCTTTATTTTGAAAATGCCCCATGCTCCCGATATCTCCTATATCCTAGGACATCCATTGCCAGTTGAATTTCCCATTCATGTCTTCATGCAATGCCCCTTAGGGTTTGCTTAAAGGAAAAAACCTGCCTGGCATAAGGAGATTTCTGAAAACTTGGTGCTGGCCTCCAGACACAACAACTTGCACTTACATATGCCTGAAAAGTCACATGTATGATACTACCACATACTTCAGTCAGCTTCAAATGTAGTTGGACCCCACTGTTTGACAGTTGTACTTACTTCTAGTTGGCAGGTGAACTCAACTAGGCTTTCCTTCAGGAACCCCCTCCACAGTGTTCTCAGTTCAAGCTTTCTCCTTTCAAATGGATTTGTATTTTCACAGGTTGGAACCACAATGGGCAGTATCTTGAACTTAGGGCACCTTACCTACTGACTTAGGTCAGAGTGGTGATTTTTGTCTTTAGGGGGGCAAATCGCTTCAACTTTCTCTGTACCTGCCTCCTTTGAATCTGTTAACTTTTTCATGCTTACTTCCTCTCCAAACCGTGCTCACCCTCACCATAAATCTGAATATGTACACAGTGGTCTGCACATTAAGCTTTCTTTAATTGTCTCTGATACTTCTTTTGAATTTCATCTGACTTATGTTTTAAAGAATTAGGTAAAACCATGAGATTTTTTTGCCAAAATGTGAATTGCCTCTATCCCAGTTCCTAATATCATTATTGCTCTCCTGAAAAACCAAAGTCACAATCTTACTGTTCACATCTCTGTTAACGTTCTGTCTTCTGAACTCCTACCAGAATGGACCACTACATTTTGCTTATATATCCCAGGACTCTTTCAGTAGACACCTTCAGATTCCTTAGCATTCCTTGTACAAACCCGTTCCAAAGGCCCATGAATGCATGGTTAGAGTCACAGCAGTACCTCACTTCTCTGAACAAATTAGTATTAGTTATTTTTTACTCCACTGTGGAAAAATTTGTGACAGAAAGAACATAACAAAAGAAGTATTTGCTTTGGTTCATTACTAAGAAGGTGCATGGGATGCTGGAGAGATGGCTCAGTAGTTAAGAGCATTGATTGCTCTTTCTGATGACCTGGGTTTGATTCCCAGGAACACGTTTCAGATCACAGTCATCTGTATTCAAGTTTCAGAGGACCTGATACTCTCTTTTGGCTCTGTGGACACCAGACATGCATGTAGTGCAGAGATACATGCAGGTAAAATACTCATACACATAAAACAAACAAATTAATAAATAAGGATAGTAAGAATAAAAAAGTACAGGAACTGAAGCAGTCATGGCGGCAGATCATCTGTGTCTGGGACTCCTCACAATTTGATGGATCTGGAAGCAGAGGGCAGTTAATAGTGACACTTAGCTGGTTTCCTTCTTATGGCCCATTCATGTAGTAACTCAGCCAATGGGATGATTCTGCAGACATCTCCGGTTAATCTCCTGATATCAGCCAAACCTCTCTGGAGATACTCTCTAAGTCATACTTGGGGTTGTTTATCCTAGATGATGCTAAATTCAGTCAAATTGACAATCACACTAAGTAAACTATTTCATACTTATACTGCCCATGTACATTTAAAGAATAATAGTCTATTTTCAAGTTTTATAAGCATATTCATTTTAGAATTATCCTTAAATTTGATTGAGTACATTTCAAAATCATGTCTGTGCTTTTTTATTTTTTTATCATTTTTTATTTTAATTTTAAATAGCTTGTTTTACATGTCAATCCCAGTTCCCTCTCCCTCCCCTCTTCCCGCACTCCCCTTCCACCCCTCCCTCCCACCCTATTGCCAAATCCTTCCACATAGGGGATATCTAGAGTCTGTCATTTTACTCTTGGTAGGGTCAAGGCACTCCCCTAAGAGTCCAGGCTGAGAGAGCATCTCTCTTTGTGCTATAGGCACATGAAGACAGTTTGTATACCAGGGATAGACACTGATCCACAGCTCAGGGCCCCATAGGTTGCCCAGGCCTTCTCACTGACACTCACATTTGGGGGGTCCAGATCAGTCCCATGCTGGCCTCCCCACTGTCGGTCTGGGGTGCAAGAGCACTCCCCTGTTCAGATCAGCTGTCTCTGCTGGTTTTGCCAGCCCATTCTTTGCCAATTTGCTCATCACTCCTCTCTCTCTGTCACTGGGTTCCTTTGGTTCAGTTCAGTGATTAGTTGTGTGTTTGCCTCTGCTTCCATCAGTCACAGGATGAAGGCTCCCGGGTGGTTATAGACATCAAGTTCATTATCAGGAATGGGCATTCGAGGTGGTCCCTCCACTATTGCTTAGCTTGCCAATTGATGTTATACCTTTATATCACTCAAGGTCACTCTGGTGCCTGATCTGTCTTCGATCCTATGATTCCCTCTTCCCCCTATTCTACTCCCACCCCCTTAACTTCCTGTTCCCCCATGACCAACTCCCTTCCTCTTTACCTGCTCTATTCTTCCCAGGTCCCACTCCCCCCCACCCCTCGCCGTGTTCCCCATCCATTCAGAGGATCTTGTCTCCATCCTCTTCTCTTGGGTACTATGCATATATGCATATCTTTTAGGTTCTTTCCTGTTTCCCAGACTATCTGTGGAAGTGCAGACTGGCACTATCCTGATCCATATCTAAAATCCATATATGAGTGAGTACATACCATGTTTGTCTTTTTGCGACTGGGTTACCTCACTCAGGATGGTTTCTTCCAGTGCTATCCATTTCCCTGCAAATTTCAAGATTCCATTGTTTTTTTTCTGCTGAGTAATACTCCATTGTGTAAATGTACCACATTTTCTCTATCCACTCTTCAGTTGAGGGGCATCTAGGTTGCTTCCAGGTTCTGGCTATTACAAACAATACTGCTATGAACATAGTGGAGCAGATGCCCTTGTTGTATGAACCTGCCTCATTTGGATAAATGCCTAAGAGTGGAATTGCTGGGTCTAGTGGTAGATTAATTCCCATTTTCCTGAGGAATCTCCATACTGATTTCCAAAGAGGCTGTATGAGTCGGCATTCCCACCAGCAGTGGAGGAGTGTTCCTCTCTCTCCACATCCTCTCCAGCATAAATTGTCTTAGGTGTTTTTGATTCTAGCCATTCTGACAGGAGTAAGATGGTATCTCAGAGTTGTTTTGATTTGCATTTCCCTGATGGCTAAGGATGTTGAGCACTTTCTTAAGTGTCTCTTGGCCATTTTAGCCTCCTCTACTGAGAATTCTCTATTTAGCTCTGTACCCCACCTTTCAAGTGGATCCTTTGGTGTTTTGGAGACTTGTTTCTTGAGTTCTTTGTAAATTTTGGAGATTAGCCCTCTGTCAGATGTAGGGTTAGTGAATATCTTTTCCCATTCTGTGGCCTGCCTTTTTGTCTTTTTGACTGTGTCCTTTGCCTTACAGAAGCATTTTAGTTTCAGAAGGTCCCATTTGTTAATTGTCGATCTCAGTGCCAGTGCCACTGGTGTTATGTTTAGGAAGTGGTCTCCTGTACCAACTCATTGAAGAGTATCTCCCACTTTCTCTTCTAAAAGTTTCAGTGTGGTTGGATGTATGTTGAGATCTTTGATCCATTTGGACTTAAGTTTTGTACAAGGCAATGAACATGGATCTATCTGCAGTCTTCTGCATACCAGTACCCAGTTATGCCAGCACCATTTGTTGAAGATGCTTTCTTTTTTCCACTGTACAGTTTTAGCTTCTTTGTCAAAAATCAGGTGTTCATAGGTGTGTAGGTTAAAATTAGGGCTTTCGATTCGGTTCCATTGGTCTACCTGCCTATTTTTGTGCCAATACCAAGCTGTTTTCAGGACTATAGCTCTATAATAGTGCTTGAAGTCAGGTATGGTGATGCCTCCTGAAGTTCCTTTATTGTATAGGGATGTTTTGGCTATCCTGGGCCTTTTGTTTTTCCATATAAAGTTGATTAATGTTCTTTCCAGGTCCTTGAAGAATTGTGATGGAATTTTGATAGGGATTGCATTGAATCTATAGACTGCTTTTGGCAAGATTGCCATTTTAATTATGTTGATCCTACCAATCCAAGAGCATGGGAGATCTTTCCATTTTCTGGTATCTTCTTTGATTTCTTTCTTCAAAGACACAAAGTTCTTGATATACAGGTCTTTCACTTCCTTGGTTAACATTATCCCCAGATATTTGATGCTGTTTTTGGCTATTGTAAAAGGTGATGTTTCTCTGATTTCTTTCTCAGTCACTTCATCATCTGTATATAATAGGGCCACTGATTTTTTTGAGTTTACCTTGTATCCTGCCACATTACTGAAGGTGTTTATCAGCTCTAGGAGTAACCTTGCGGAGTTTTTTGGGTCACTTATGTAAACTATCATATCATCTGCAAATAGTGAAAGTTTGACTTCTTCTTTTCCTATTTGTATCCCCTTTATTTCCTTTTGTTGTCTTATTGCTGTAGCTAGAACTTCAAGTACAATATTGAAGAGATATGGAGAGAGTGGACAGCCTTGTCTTGTTCCTGATTTTAGAGGAATTGCTTTGAGTTTCTCTCCATTTAGTTTGATGTTAGCTGTTGGTTTACTGTATATTGCTTTTTTATTCTGTGGCTTAATCATTTAAAATTTTCTTTGTTGATTAAAATACATATTCACGAATATCTTTCTTTTGTGGTTTATTTTGAGACTTTTAATATATATGATTATTTTTAATCCATCTGATTCTTAACACCATATCAATGATCTGTATTTTTTACAAACATTAAGAATTTTGAAAAATTCTTAACCATTAATTTCTTGTTTCAAGATAATATTTTTTGGAATGTTTATAAATCTTTAACCTTTTCTTCAATGTGGCATTAAATATTTAATCTAAAATTTAGGCCTCCGTGTCTCTATCATCATAAATGTGAAATATCCATATCATACAAAAATTTATAATTGCAAATGCAGCTTTCATTTATTTCTTTTCTAGTTATCAATTGGTATAGACACATAATTGCATATTGTTTCATATGGTTTGAGGATTGGCAGGCCAATAGACTGTAAACATTTTGATAGTGCATATTTATTAATGAAATACATAAAAGTGATTTGAAAATTACATATTTATTTTAGAGTTATGCATACAGTACTATTAGTGCACATGATAAATAACAAAATTCTCAAGTTGTTTCCAAATACTTTAGAGAAACAGTTAAAAATCAGTGTGCTCACACATCCTTTCTGACTTAAAGTCTGGCCTCTTGTCTCTTTTTGACTGTGTCCTTCTGAGCTTGTAAGAAATAACTGCATCTGACTTGTTTACCACTGTACCTTTATCACCATTCATGGTGTCTGATGTCATGTAGATACTCACTACATGTGTATGGAATGACTAAATGGAGTAAGAGTTACTCAAGAGTATGCTTTTTATTGTGTACACAAATGTCTACAGGGAATATCTCTTTAACTAAAGTCTTACTACTTTGTTGCAGACCAGTGAGTGTAGGAAGCTTTTTCTTTCTTATTCTCAATGATTCTTCAGAACATAGGCACACAGAGTCCAGATTTTCATGTCTTCCTTGTTTGAAGCTGCCTAGGTGACAGGGAGGAAAGGGGACATGCTTCAATTCAGCATTTCCAAACAAACTGACCCCACTGACATTTTTATGTGTTTACGTACACACAGACACACAGACACACACACACACACACACACACACACACACACAGAGAGACAGACAGACAGACAGACAGACAGAGAGAGACAGACAGAGACAGAGAGAGAAACAGAGAGACAGACAGAGACACAGAGAGAGATAGAGAGAGAGACAGAGAGAGTGATAGTTATGTTACCTTTAGTGTTCTTGTAGCAACTGGGCTTCTAGTTGTGACTGCAAACAGTTTATATACTGGTGACATAGAAGGATATTTCAAGCGAATGCAAATTTAAGTTAATGGATATACAGAATATCTTACTAGGTGATAAATGAATATGTTTAGCTATCATAACATTAAAATTTGATAATGTGGCTGTTACCTCAAACTATTCTAGGGATTGTAATATCCCACGGGAGAGAATGGAAAGTGGAGAGAGCACAGTACGATTTTCTGAGAAAACAGCTGCTTTCATTCTCTATCTCTACACAGCATGGATGACAAACATTGTCACTGTGACACTGTAATATTTTTGCAGTGTCCACCAGATGGCAGATCTAGAGTCTGGGATAATTTATTCCCTAGGACCTTGCAGATGTGCCCAATATGCCTTATGTTACATAAGTGACAAACCAAGTAGGCAGCAATGAAAAATTAGCATCTTTAAAAATTAACAGTATTATAAAAAAACTTGCAAATAAAAACATCACACATGGAAATTAACTGACTGTAAGTCTATATATCTCAATGAAATTTTGTACATTTGCAACAGCCATTCTGAAGCTTTTCTTGCTTCCCATTGGGTTTTACACTTTCACTGTCAAATATATTTTTATGCATGTATCTACCACTCAAGTTAGCATGTTTTAAAAGCCAATTTATTGCTTTCCATCTTTATTAGAATTCATGTCACAGAGAGCTCTTTAAGATAACAGTTAGTCCCATGCCACACTCCATTGGTTGTTAAATCTTCAACAATCAACACCTAGATAATGGCACTCAATTTCTCTCAGTTGTCTCTAAATGGCTGTCCTCATAGATGTGTATGTCATAAACAGAGCTAGGATATGCGTTGCACTCCTACAGTATACCTAGGCAAGCCACTCCTTTTGGTGTTGTACTTGTCACATCTAGAAATCAGTTGTTTCACATGAAGTTAGGGGAGGAGAGAAGGGAGAGACTGCAGATAATAGATGAGTGGCAACCAGAAAATTTCTGCTTCTCTCTAAAACTGAACCAAATTGACTTGTTGAAGTGAGGGCTTGTAGTAAAAGCCTTGGGGTAATCAGGGAAACCCCAATACTATTTGAGATTAGGACAGGGAGAGAAGTAATGCCTTAACACTGAGTGTTTGTTCTGCAGTCTGTTGAGAAAAAAGAAGCTCCTGGTTACTGAGGGAAGAGAGAGTGGTTCACCTCTGCATGAACACTGTTAGTTTACCACCTAACAAACATCTGATCTAAACTAACAAGGAAGGCACCATGGTTCTGCACAGTGTGGAGACATTTCAGAAGTTTTGTATGTTCAGGACTTCAAAAAGGGCGCCATCTTAGGAGGTGATTGTGTCTGTGCCTGCTACTGGGCAAGCTGGGCCCTGCCTTTCTCAATCTCTAAGACACAGTGACCTTTGCTCTGTACTGGCTCACTAGTCTCTCAGAGACTGAGACCAGGGTGGTGACTGATGAAAAGCTGCAGAGAGGTTTATGTGGTGGGACAAGGAGGAAAGTTACTAGTTTTGCTAGTAGGTCTTCTGGGAGGCAACAGACATGACTTCATGTGGGATCAAATTGTGGGGACTCCAGGTTCACAAGTGGATAGAAATTACTCCCAGTTCTCCAAGAACAGCTCTATGTGACCTTAAGCTTTTTCTTTTCCTAATAGGTGCTGCTGAGAGCAAGTCACAGCATTTGCATAGCTCTTCCTGTATGCTTTCAGTAAGATACTGATCTTTGTTTAGTGAGTGACACTTTCTATAGGCATGGGGACAGTCTTTTCCTGTCTTTTGAGTGTGCTCTTACCCCAAATGCTCTAGAAGGGAAATTCTCAATAAGTTCTATACTGTGCAGTAGCCCAGTCTGACAAGCAGGCTAGACACATGGAACTCCACAGAGTTTCAACCACTAATCACTCCTGCAAAGCCCCTGGGGAGCAGGATCCATGATGCACACCAGGTTGGGAATGTGATAGCCCCACTGCCCCACTCAATGCCTCCAATTTTCCTGGCTGCCATTTTCCTTTTTCACCTCTGCTCTTTTTGCTATTTAATTTGTTCTTGCTTTTCAAATTACCTCCAAGTTTCCTTTATCATTTAAAACATTTCCTTATTTTTCTGTTGCTACTACTGTCATGGTGCTATTGTCATTTTAAATTAAAATTTTAATCAATTTGTCTTATTTTATTGTACATAGCACTGGGTTTGATAAGGACATTTTCATATAAGACATACTGTACTTTGAGAGCAGTCCATACCATTTTCTCCAGTCTTCTCATTATTATCCCCATCCCCTTCCAGTCTCTTTCCTTCTCCTAGAAAGTTTTGCTTCTACTTATATACCATATAAACATTCATGATTTTAAAAGAAAGACTGCTTCATTTTTAGTTTACGTGCATGTGTGTTTGCTTGAATACAAATATGTGCACCAAATAATAGAAGAGTTCTAGGAGAGTACAGGAGAGGACACCAGATCCCGTAGAACTGGGGTTATAGGGAGTTGTGAGTTGCCATGTGGGTACTGGGAATGGAGCCCTGGTCCCTCTCAGAGCAGCACAGACTTTAAACAGCTTTGCCTATTTTCCATCCCTGACATCCACTATTCTATGTGTCTATATAAAACCTATGATCTAGAAGTGTGAGAAAACATGTGATATTTATCTTTCTGGCAATACTTAATCATATACTCTTATAATAACTACCCATGTTCACTTTGTTACAAATGACAAAATGTTAATCTTATTTTTGACTGACTATAATTCCATTCTGTATATACACCTGTGTATCTATGCCATGCTTTATCTTTTGTCTGCTGGTGGACTACTAAGAAGGCTATGCAACTTCACCATTTTGAATAGCACTGAAATGAGACTAAAGTACATGCAGCCTTATGATGACTCTATGACGTAGAGTTTTTTGATTCAGGAGTATCAGAACATAAACATGGGTTTTACAGTAGATCTGTTTTAAGGTTTCTGTCTTTACTTTTCTTTTTAAATTACTATTGATATTTGTTATTTGAGAATTTTGTACAATGTATTTTGATCATATTAATTTTCCTCTCCCAATTACTTCCATAGCCATCCTTATATTTTTATTCACTCAACCTCCAGTTTTCGTATTCTTTTATTTATTTTGTACTGCATTGACTTCAATTTGCTCTTCTTAGCTACTCTTGAAATAGTGTTTGCCCTAGAGTATGATAGACTTACTAGAGCCACACCCTTAAAAAACTGCTATTCATTTTCCCAGCAGCTATCAGGTGCCAATACCCAAGTGATGGGTATTCATGCTCATCTCCGTTCTCTATGGTGGGATTTTGTCTGATTTCATCTCAGGTAGGTCTTGCGTATGCTACCACAATCATTGTAAATTCATATGTGCAAATGTCTTGTCAGGCCAGAAAACACTATTTTATTGAAGTTATTCACCACTTCTAAACCTTAGAATCTTTTTATACCCTCTTCCATGAGTTGAGACTGAAGGGAGGGTTGGGATGATATATACAGTGTACTTAGGTGTTTAATACACCATAGTTTTTTTTCTCTGCATGTTGAGTAGTTGAGAGTCCTTGCAACAAGAAGCTTCTTTGAAAAGTGTTGAGAGATGCACACATCTATGTGTATAGTATCTATGCATGATATCTATGGGTATAGTCATTCATTAGAAGTCGGTTTAACGCCATTTCTATTTGGTAGAAAAATAGTATTTTTTTCCTTTGGGGCTATGACTTGTCTAGCCACAAGTTCTTGATCCTATTAACAGTACCAGGGATGGGTTCCATCTAAGGGAGTAGGTCCCAAGTTCAATCAGAAAAATGAATGGTTACTGCTATAACATTCATGCCATTGTTGCATCAATAGCATAGCTTGTTTGGCCATGCATTATTGTTCACAGAGTTCACAGTTATGTATGAGTGATAATTACTTTTCGCCTCAAGTAGCATGTATAAGATCTTACAGGATTAGTAAAGCTAGTCAGGAGGAATGAAGCTTCTAGGTCAACAACAGATTGACATCTCAATCTTCTACGACTGACATGTGTAGTGTCTTCAGTAATGGGGTCTTACCATTATGTTCTGCAGGGTAAATAAAATATTGTGTAATGGTTAGGGCTCTATGGTATCCTATTGGCTAATAACTCAAAACAGAGGTAACTGATTCCTAGTACTTGGGTTTTAATGTGTGCTAATATTATACTTTTCAGGAGGATAGTTTAAGGTTTCTAAGCACAGGATATATTAGTTTCTTTTGTACTATCAGTATAGTGGTGGCTGTTCTCTGGTATGCATTCTCATGAACAGCCCTCACTATAATGCTAATACGAGGACTGAGCTAGTTCTCTGTGTGTTTCTGGTATAATGGGCTATAACTCTTCTGAATTATGAGTGAAAATACTCCTTCTGTAAGTTGTTTCTGTCATTTATTTTGATCACAGCAGAACTAGGAAAAACCAGTAACAACCTCCCCCCAATGGCCTCCTTTCCAAATTATCCCACCGTCTGCATAAATGTCTTATAAGCCAATTAAAATATAGCTAATGTGGGGGTTTGAATGAAAACAGCTCTCTTAGGCTTATAGGGAGTGGCACTATTAGGAGGTGTGGACTTTTTGGAGTCAGTGTTGCCTTGTTGGATGAAGTGTGCCACTGGGTATAAGTTTTGAGGTTTCAATGCTTGAAACAGACCCAGTGTCACTCTCTCTTCCCTGCCAGCTGCAAATTCAGAAGTAGAACTCTTGACTCCTTTTTCAACACTATATCTGCCTATGTAGCTCCACATTTCTTGCCATGACAGTTAGGAACTAAACCTCTGAAACTGTAAACCAGCCTCAATTTAATGTTTTCCTTTATAAGAGTCACTGTGGTCATGGTGTATATTCACAGCAAGTAAAAACACTAACTAAGGCATAAGTTGGTACCAGAAGTGGGGTTTGGTGTGACAGTACTGACCATATGGTTTCTTCTTGGCAATATTTGGATATGTGGACTTTGAATTAGGAAAGCAGTTGAACTGTTTTTTTTGGGGGGGTTCAAGACAGGGTTTCTCTGTATTGTTTTGGAGACTGTCCTGGAACTTACTCTGCAGACTGGGTTGGCCTTTAACTCACAGAGATCTGCCTGCCTCTCCCTGGCAGTTGAATTCTTTAATTGTGGCTTGATAGGCCATACTTTTAGCAGAGTCACTAGATACACATTATCTGAAAACATCAGTAGCCCTCCTATATACAAATGACAAAATATCAAGACAGAAATAAAGGAAATGTTACCTTTCTCAATCTCAATAGCCTCAAGTAATGTAAAATATCTTGGATAATTAAGTAAGTAAAAGACATGTATGACAAACACTTCAAGTTTTCAAGGAAGAAATTGAAGAAGATATGAGAAGATGGAAAGATCTCTCACACTCATAGATTGGTAGGATTAGCACAGTAAAAATGGCCATCCTGGCAAAAACAATCTACAGATTAAATACAATCACTGTTAAAATTCCGCACAATTCTTTACATACTTTGTAAGGACAATTCTCAACTTCACTTGGAAAAACAATAAAACCCAGGATGGCTAAAACAATGCTCAACAATAAAATAATTGTTAGATATAACACCATCCCTGATTTCAAATTGTACTTCGGAGCTATAGAAAAACAAACAAACAAACAAACAAAAGAACTGTATGGTATTAGCAAAATATTTCAATGAAATTTAATTGAAGACACAGACATAAACACCTGTGGATACCTGATTTTTGAAAAAGAAGCCAGAAAAACCCACTAGAAAAAATGCAGCATTTTAAACAAGTGCTGCTGGTCAAAGTGTGTGTCTATATGTAGAAATATATTTAACTGAAATATATATAACTCAAGTCCAAGTGTATCAAAGACCTCAAAATAAAACTGGATAAACTGAGGCTGACAGAAGAGAAAATGGGGAATAAAGTTGAACTCATTGGCACAGGAGACTTTATGGACAGAACTCTGATAGCAGAACCACTAGGACCAGTAATTACTTAATGGAACCTCATGAAACTGAAAGGCTTCTGTAAAGCAAAGGACACCATCATGCAGACAAAGTAGTAGCCTACAGAGTGGGAAAGATTTTTTACCAACTTCACATATAATAAACAGCTAATGTTTAAATATGTAAATAACTAAGGAACTAGATGTCCAAAAAACCAAATAATACAATTAAAAGTGGGCCAGAAAGCTAAAAAGAGAATTCTCAGTAGAGGAAACTCAAATGATTGAGGAATACATAAAGAAATCAGTATGGAGATTCCTCAGGAAAATGGCAATCAGTCTACCACAAGACCCAGCAATTTCACTCTTAGGTATATATCCAAAAGATGCACATTCATACAACAAGGACATCTGTTCCACTATCTTCATAGTAGCATTGTTTGTAATAGCCAGAACCTGGAAGCAACCTAGATGGCCCTCAAGTGAAGAGTGGAAAGAGAAAATGTGGTCCATTTACACAATGGAGTACTACTCAGCAGAAAAAAACAATGGAATCTTGAAATTTGCAGTCAAATGGATGGCACTAGAAGAAACTATCCTGAGTGAGGTAACTCAGTCACAAAAAGACAAACATGGTATTTACTCACCACTCATATATGGATTTTAGACATGGATCAGGATAGTGCCAGTCTGCAATTCCACTGACAGAGAGTTTGGGAAATATGAAAGAACCTAAGAGAGATATGCATGGTACCCCAGAGAAGAGGAATGAGGCAAGATGTCCTGGACAGATTGGGAACAAGGCAGGGGGGGGAGAGTGGGAGCTGGGAAGAAGAGAGTGGGAGAAGAGGAAGAGAGAGTAGGTCATGGGGGAACAAGAAGGTTGAGTGGGGGGGTAGAATAGGGGGAGAACAGGATAAGAAATACCATAATAGATGGAGTCATAGGTTTGAAGAGAGATCTGGCACCAGTGAGAACTCTAGTGATCTAAAAGGATGACACCAACTGGCAACCTAAGCAATAGTGGAGATACTACTTTAAATGCCCATTCCTGATAAAGAAATTGATGTCTACCTTATATGCCATCCTAGAACCTTCATTCAGTAACTGATGGAAGCAGAGGCAAACACCCACACTGAATTGAACCCATGGAACCCAGTGACAGAGAGGAGCGATGAGCAAATTGGCAAAGAATGGGCTGGCAAAACCAGCAGGGACAGGTGATCTGAACAAGGGGGAGCTCTTGGACCCCAGACCGACAGCTGGGAGGCCAGCATGGGAATGACCCATACCCCCTGAGTGGGAGAGTCAGTGAGGAGGCCTAGGCAACTTATGGGGCCTTGGGCAGTAGATCAGTATCTATCCCTGGCATACAAACAGACTTCATGTATCCAAAACAAAAAGAGGGATAATCTCTCTCGGCCTGGACTCTTAGGGGAGTGCAAGGACCCTGCCCTGAGCGAAATGACAGACTCTGGAAATCCCCTATGTGGAAGGAAGTGGGGATAGGGTGGGAGGCTGGGAGGGATGGAGGGTGTGGGAGGAGGGGAGGGAGAGGGAACTAGGATTGACATGTGAAGCAAGCTATTTAAAATTAAAGTAATAAAAATAAAGAAATGTTTGACATCCTTAGCCATCACGAAACTGCAAATAAAACTTACTTTAAGAATCCATCTTACATCTGTCAGAATGGCTAAGATCAATAACACAAGTGACAACTCATGCTGGTGAGGATGTTGAGCAAGGGGAATACTCCCCCATTGCTTATGGGAGTGCAAAGTTGTATAGAAACTGTGGACATCAATATGGCATTTTTAAAAAGAAATTCAGGGAATCCATCTGCTTCAAGATCCTTCTATGCCAATCTTGGACATATATCCAAAGGATGCTTCATCCTACCATAAGAACACTTGTTCAACTATTTACATCATTGATGTATTCATAATCACCAGAAACTGGAAAAACCTAGAATCCCTTAAGAGAAGAATGAATAAAGAAAATGTGACATGTTTACAAGATGAGAGTATTTTAAAACGGCATCATGAAATATTAGGTAAATGGGTGGAACTAGAAAAAAATCATCCAGAGTGAGGCAACCCAGTGTCAGAAAGATAAATATGGTACATATTCATTTATATGTGGATATTAGTCACTAAATAAATAACAACCAAGCTACTATCTATAGACCCAGTGAGGTTGTGTATAGAGGAAGGAACTAGGGAGAACACATGGATCACCTGGGGAGATAAATATAGATTTTTGGCAGACTGAGAGTGTGTCAGGATGTGAATCAGAGGATCAGGTGGGAAGGGAGGGGGGAGAGAGAGATGAGTGATGGAGTGCAGGGAGAGACAGCTAGAATTGAGGGACATATGAGGAATGGCACAGAAACCTAGAGCAGTGAAAATGCTCTAAAATATATGAAGGGGATTATAATGAATTAGCCTAAGAATGGGGGTGACAGTGTCCCAGTTGGCCATTTCTTGTCACAGAAGGAGTCGTTCTGTACCATATTTGGGTGAATTCATTTGAGTTTTTGACCAAGTTGATACCATATAAATTCATAAACAACTTGGGCTGTTGCTAAGACAATGAGTTACCTGGCTGCAGGGCCCCATTGCAAAGGATAACACCATATACACTATTGAACAGGGAAAAGTCAAGTTGAAACCTACATTGAGCCTTCATCCATGTGGTCTATTATATTTGGTGCAGATTTTACCCTTCTGGTGCAAAATTTACCCTTCTGGAAACCAAAAGAGAACAGTAAACACCAACCCAGGCACAAAACCTTTGACCTACAATATGTTGCCTGAAGGATATTCTAGGGCAAAAGGTGGCACAGAACTTATGGAAGTAGTCAACCAATGTCTGATTTGACTTAAGACCCACTCCATTGGAAGGAAACCATATACATCACTGTTTAGGTGACCAATAATCAGCAATAGATGGCTTTGAGACCAAGAGGAATACCAAATACTACTGGTATAAAAAATTAGTGACAAAGTGGTGCCTAATGATATTCTGCTGTACTCAGAGATTGGTGCCTTATTTATCCTTCATCAGAGAGGATTCCTCCTGCAAGTGATGGGAACAAATACATAGACCTACAGGCAGACATTACTGAGAGAGAGAGAGAGAGAGAGCAGTCCATGGAATACAACTCTAAATTAGATGTCTCCATCAAATCCCTACCCCTCCCACAGAACTCTGGGAATCCTGTGGAAGAGGTGGCTGAAAGAGTGTAAGACCCAGAGAGGATGGAAGACACCAAGAGAGCAAGGCCCTCTAAATCAACTGAGAAATAACTCACAGATACTGAAGCAGCAACTGCAGTACTGATAGCAGTCACCATGAGATCCTCTGTATATAAACTATAGCCTTCAGTGTAGTATTTTTTTTGTTTTTTTGTTTTTTTTTTATGAGACAGGGTTTCTCTGTATTGCTTTGGAGGCTATTGGTCCAGCCCGAACTCGAACTCACAGAGATCCGCCTGCCTCTGCCTCCCGAGTGCTGGGATTAAAGGTCTGTGCTGGAGTCCAGGGAAGCGGCGGTTCTTCCAGCAGCATCAGGTAAACAGGTCGGCTTCCCGGCCTGTGCCCCAGAGCCTGCAGATCGCCTGGGACCTGCACAGAGCTCCCAATCCCAGCGGGAGCCAAGCACCCCAGACTCCGGATCTTTGCTCACACCAATGAGACCAGGAAAGGAGAGGAGGCTGGGAGTCCAGGGAAGCGGCGGTTCTTCCAGCAGCATCAGGTAAACAGGCCGGCTTCCCGGCCTGTGCTCCAGTGCCTGCAGATCGCCTGGGACCTGCACAGAGCTCCCAATCCCAGCGGGAGCCAAGCACCCCAGACTCCGGATCTTTGCTCACACCAATGAGACCAGGAAAGGAGAGGAGGCTGGGAGTCCAGGGAAGCAGCGGTTCTTCCAGCAGCATCAGGTAAACAGGCCGGCTTCCCGGCCCGTGCTCCAGTGCCTGCAGATCGCCTGGGACCTGCACAGAGCTCCCAATCCCGGCGGGAGCCAAGCACCCAGACCCCAGGTCTTCTCTCCCACCAACGAGACCAGGAAACCAGAGGACCCAGGGAGACCAGGGGAGTAGCTGTTCTGGATCAAGTACAACAGGACCCAGCATAGGGTCCAGGGGACCAGGTAAGAGGATAAGCGCCCCAGATTCCTGCTCTTCTTCTCCACCCACGGGACCAGCATTTGGACAAGGAATAGAAGAACCACCAGATTATTGGACTTGCTAGCACCCACCAAAAGGGAACTCTGGTCCCCAGACCAGTAAGGGGCTCTTTCTGCACCCACTAGAAGAAGAGATGGGAAAGAGACAATACAAAAACACAGTCAGCAACAGAAAAACAAATATGACACCGCCAGATTCTAGAGACTCCACACCAGCAAGACCCCAACATTCCAATGCGGACAAAGCAGAAGAGAACGACCTTAAAAGCACTTTCATGAAAATGATAGAGGCCCTAAAAGAGGATATTGGAAAATCCCTCAAAGAAATGGAAGAAAAAACAAACCAAAAAATGCAAGAATTGGAAGAAAAAACAAACCAAAAAAGGCAGAAAATGGAAGAAGAAATGAAGCAAAAAATGCAAGAAATGGAAGAAAAAACAAAGCAAAAAATGCAAGAATTGGAAGAAGAATCATACCAAAAAAGGCAGGAAATGGAAGAAGAAACAAAGCAAAAAATGCAAGAAATGGTAGAAAAAACAAAGCAAAAAATGAAAAAAATGGAAGAAGAAACAAACCAAAAAAGGCAGGAAATGGAAGAAGAAACAAAGCACAAAATGCGAGAAATGGAACAAAAAACAAACCAAAAAATGCAAGAAATGGAAGAAAGAACAAACCAAAAAATTCATAAAAGGCAACAAACGGACGAACAGATAAACAGAAAATTGCAAGAAGCAATGCAAACACTGCAAGGGTTGAAAACTGAAATAGAGTCATTAAAAAAAACACAATCTGAAGAAAGGCAGAAAATAGAAAAGCTGGACAAACAGACAGGCACTACCAATACAAGCATTACCAACAGAATAGAAGAGATGGAAGAGAGAATCTCAAGTGTTGAAGATACGCTAGGAGAAATGGATTTATCAACCAAAGAAAACCTTAAATCCAACAAATCCTTAACACAAAACATCCAGGAATTATGGGACACCATGAAAAGACCAAACCTAAGAATAATAGGTATAGAAGAAGGAGAAGAAATTCAGCTCAAAGGGGCAGAAGGCATATTCAACAAAATCATAGAAGAAAACTTTCCCAACCTTAAGAAAGACATGCCGATGAAGGTACAAGAAGCCTACAGAACACCAAATAGAGTGGACCACAAAAAAAAAAAAATCCCCTCGCCACATAATAATCAAAACCCCAAACATACAGAATAAAGAAAGAATATTAAGAGCAGCTAAGGAAAAAGGTCAAGTAACATATAAAGGCAGACCTATCAGAATTACACCTGATTTCTCCATGGAAACGCTGAAAGCCAGAAGGTCCTGGATAGATATTCTACCTACACTAAGAGACTACGGATGCCAGCCCAGACTACTGTACCCGGCAAAGCTCTCAATCACTATAGACGGAGAAAACAAGATATTCCATGACAAAACTAGATTCAAGCAATATGTGTCCACTAACCCAGCCCTACAGAAAATTTTGGAAGGAAAACTCCAACCCAAGGAAGCTAACTACAACCAGAAAAACATAAGCATTAGAGAATCTCTCTCTACCAACAGCCAAAAGAACAAAGGGGTGAAATTCCACACATAATTCCACCAACAACAACCATCGCGAATCGAAGAAGGATGAGCAATCATTGGTCATTAATATCCCTTAATATTAATGGCCTTAACTCACCCATAAAAAGACACAGACTAGCAGATTGGATTCGAAGACAGAACCCTTCCTTCTGCTGCATACAAGAAACACACCTCACCCTTAAAGACAGACATTACCTGAGAATTAAAGGTTGGGAAAAAATTTTTCAATCGAATGGACCCAAGAAACAAGCCGGGGTAGCAATCCTAATATCTAACAAACTAGACTTTAAAACAAAATCAATCAAAAGAGATGAAGGAGGTCATTACATACTCATCACAGGTGAAACCCACCAAGAGGAAGTGTCTATTCTGAACATCTATGCCCCAAATACAAAGGCTTCCACATTCGTTAAAGAAACATTATTAGAACTTAAATCTCATCTAAAGCCCCACACAGTTATAGTGGGAGATTTCAACACACCACTCTCACCACTAGACAGGAATACCAAACAGAAACTCAACAAAGAAGCAAAAGGGCTAATAGAAGTAATGACCCAACTGGGATTAACAGATATCTATAGAACATTTCATCCACATAAAAAAGAATATACCTTCTTCTCACCACCACATGGAACCTTCTCAAAAATCGACCACATACTTGGCAACATATCAAACCTCAGCAGCTACAAAAAAATTGGAATAACTCCATGCATCTTATCAGATCACCATGCTTTAAAATTAGAATTCAACAACAACACAAATTGCAGAAAACCTACAAACTCATGGAAATTGAATAATGCTCAACTGCACCATCCCTGGGTCAAAGAGGAAATAAAAAAGAAATTAAAGACTTCCTCGAATTCAATGAGAATGAAGACACAACATACCCAAACCTATGGGACCCTTTGAAAGCAGTGCTACGGGGGAAGTTCATAGCGCTAAATGCTCACATGAAGAAACAGGAGAACAGTTATACCAGAGAATTAACATCACAGCTGAAAGCTCTAGAACACAAAGAAGCACACTCCCCCAGGAGGAGTAGATGCCAGGAAATAATCAAATTGAGGGCTGAAATTAATAAAGTAGAAACCAGGAAAACAATACAAAGAATCAACGCAACGAAGAGTTGGTTCTTTGAGAAAATCAACAAGATAGACAAACCTTTGTCCAAACTTACCAAACAGCAGAGAGTGAACACGCAAATTAACAAAATTAGAAATGAAAAGGGGGACATAACAACAGACTCTGAGGAAATCCAGAGAATCATTAGGTCATACTTTGAAAACCTGTACTCCACAAAATTCGAAAATTTAAAGGAAATGGATGACTTCCTGGACAGCTATCAATTGCCAAAACTAAATCAAGAACAGATAAGCAATTTAAATAGACCTATAACCCCTATGGAAATAGAAGCTGTCATCAAAAGTCTCCCAACCAAAAAAAGGCCAGGTCCAGATGGCCTCAGTGCAGAATTCTACCAGAAATTCAAAGAACAGCTTATACCAATTCTTCTCAAAGTGTTCCACACAATAGAAGCAGAAGGGTCTTTGCCAAACTCTTTCTATGAGGCTTCAATAACCTTGATCCCCAAGCCACACAAAGATACAACTAAGAAAGAGAACTTCAGACCAATATCCCTCATGAACATTGATGCAAAAATACTCAATAAAATACTGGCAAATCGGATCCAAGAACACATCAAAACAATCATTCACCACGATCAAGTAGGTTTCATCCCAGGAATGCAGGGATGGTTCAACATACGAAAATCCATCAACGTAATCCACCATATAAACAAGCTGAAAAACAAAAATCACATGATCATCTCACTAGATGCTGAAAAAGCCTTTGACAAAATCCAACACCCCTTCATGATAAAGGTCTTGGAGAGATCTGGGATAACAGGGACATACTTAAACATAATAAAAGCTATATTCAGTAAACCAACAGCCAACATCAAACTAAATGGACAGAAACTCAACGCAATTCCTCTAACATCAGGAACAAAACAAGGCTGTCCACTCTCTCCACACCTTTTCAACATGGTACTTGAAGTTCTAGCTATTGCCATACAACAACAAAGGGGGATCAAGGGGATACAAATTGGGAAGGAAGAAGTCAAACTTTCACTGTTTGCAGACGATATGATAGTTTACATCAATGACCCAAAGAACTCTACCAGGGAACTCTTACAGCTGATTAACACCTTCAGCAAAGTGGCAGGCTACAAGATCAACTCAAGAAAATCAGTAGCCCTACTATATACAGATGATAAAAGGGCTGAAAGAGAAATCAGAGAAACATCACCCTTTACAATTGCCACAAACAACATAAAATACCTTGGGGTAACGCTAACCAAACAAGTGAAAGACCTGTATCGTAAGAACTTTGAATCTTTAAAGAAAGAAATTAATGAAGCCTTCAGAAAATGGAAAGATCTCCCATGCTCTTGGCTAGGTAGGATCAATGTAGTAAAAATGACAATCCTGCCAAAAGCAATCTACAGATTCAATGCAATCCCCATTAAAATCCCAGCACAATTCTTCACAGACCTTGAAAGAACAATAATCAATTTTGTATGGAAAAACAAAAGACCCAGGATAGCCAAACAACCCTGTTCAACAAGGCAACGTCCGGAGGCATCACCATCCCTGACCTCAAGCTCTATTATAGAGCTATAGTCCTGAAAACAGCTTGGTATTGGCACAAAAATAGACAGGTAGACCAATGGAATCGAATTGAAAACCCGGGTATTAACCCACACACGTACGAACATCTGATCTTTGACAAAGAAGCTAAAAATATACAATGGAATAAAGAAAGCATCTTCAACAAATGGTGCTGGCATAATTGGAGACTGGCATGTAGAAGAATGCAGATCGATCCATGTCTATCGCCATGCACAAAACTTAAGTCCAAATGGATCAAAGACCTCAACATAAATCCAGCCACACTGAACCTCTTAGAAGAGAAAGTGGGTGGTACCCTTGAACGAATTGGTACAGGAGACAGCTTCCTGAACATAACACCAGTAGCACAGGCAGTAAGATCAACAATTAATAAATAGGACCTACTGAAACTGAGAAGCTTCTGTAAGGCAAAGGACACAGTCAGCAAGACAAAAAGGCGGCCCACAGAATGGGAAAAAATATTCACTAATCCCACATCTGACAGAGGGTTGATCTCCAAAATTTACAAAGAACTCAAGAAGCAAGTCTCCAAAACACCAAAGGCCCCTATTAAAAAGTGGGCTGCAGAACTAAATAGAGAGTTTTCAATAGAGGAGTCTAAAATGGCTGAGAGGCACTTGAGAAAGTGCTCAACATCCTTAGCCATCCGGGAAATGCAAATCAAAACAACTCTCAGATACCATCTCACCCCTGTCAGAATGGCTAAAATCAAAAACACCAATGACAATTTATGCTGGAGAGGATGTGGTGAAAGGGGGACACTCCTCCATTGCTGGTGGGAGTGCCAACTGGTTCAGCCACTTTGGAAATCAGTGTGGAGATTCCTCAGAAAAATGGGAATAAACCTACCATAAGACCCAGCAACTCCACTCTTAGGCATATATCCAAAAGATGCCCATTCATACAACAAAGATGTCTGTTCCACTATGTTCATAGCAGCTTTATTTGTAATTGCCAGAACGTGGAAGCAACCTAGATGTCCCTCACCTGAAGAGTGGATAGAGAAAATGTGGTACATCTACACAATGGAGTACTATTCTGCAGAAAAAAATAATGGAATCATGAGATTCGCAGGCAAATGGATGACACTAGAAGAAACCATCCTGAGTGAGGTAACCCAGTCACAAAAAGAGAAACATGGCATGTTCTCTCTCATATATGGATTTTAGACATAGATCTGGGGAGTGCCAGCCTACAATCCTATGGCCAGAGAGTCTGGGAAACAGAAACTTTATTTAGTGGCTTATCGAAGAAGAGGCAGACTCCCTTGGTTAAGTACTGAGCTGAACTCAAGAAAGCCAGTAACAGAGAGGGAGGACTGATGATCAAAGGGATTAAGACTGGGCTGGTCTAACCCCCAGAAACAGCTGACCAGACAAAGGTTAACTCTTGAATCCCAGGCATTAGCCTGGGAAGCCAGCATGGGACTGTTCAAGACCCCCTGAATCTGGGTGTCAGTGAAGAGGCCTAGGGATTCTATTGAGCCTTGGGCAGCAGATCAGTACCCATCCCAAGTATACACACGGACTTTGGACTCCAATAGAACAATGTGAGGTGCACTCTCACCCTGAACTCTTGGGAAAGGGTCTAGGGCCTGCCCTATATGAAATGACACACTATGGACACCCACATGGAGGGCCTCACCCTCCCTGGAGAAATGAGGGGATAACGGGGGGGGGGAGGGCACGGGAGGAAGGGAGGGAATGGGAGAGGGACCTGGAACTGACTTGTGAAGCAACCTTGATTCCTATCTAAATTTAAATTGGAAAATAAAATTAAAAAAAAATAAAGGTCTGTGCCACCACCACCCGGCCAGTGTAGTATTTTTATGAGAATTCTGAGTGTTCGAGAAAGTGGGTCTGTGTTTCTTGTGATGACTCTTAGGGCTCTTTTCCTTCTGTTGGTTTGCCTTTTCCAGGCTTGATATGATGGTCGTCATTTTATATTATTACATTTTATTTTCTCATGTGGGTTGTTAATGAGAGGTAGAAAGGCAATGTATCTAGAAAAGAAGGGAGGTAGGGAGGGACTGAGGAGAAGTAGAGAAAGGGGAAACCATAATAAAGATATATTGTAAGATTAAGGAACTTACTTGTAATAAATGAAATATCTCAGAATAATATTTCATTATTTTTTAAACTGAGAAATGAAGACTCTAAATTGTGTTCAGTTTGATCTTTATATTATTATGTGGTAGCTTAAAGAGATGAGGCAGTAGGTGAGAATGTTTAATGTGTGTGCACACATTCACTGTAACACACACACATACACACACACGCAGAAGGAGAGACAGAGAGAGAGACAGACAGAGAGAGAGAGAGAGAGAGAGAGAGAGAGAGAGAGAGAGAGAGAGAGAGAGAGAGAGAGAGAGAGAGAGAGAAGCATGTCAGGCATTTGCACATATGCACTGAACAAGCAAAAGGAAATGCTGGGGCATGATTGGGGATTTTATTGGATCCACAGCTTCTAAAGAAGAAAGGTTGATATACTCTTACATGGAATTTTATCTTCACAAACCTCCTAACATGCATGCCTTATATGAGTATGACTTGATTTTACTTCACTTTTTATAATAGATTCCTGAAAGGACACATCATTCACAGCTTTATACACTCTACCACCACTGTGAAGCGTGAAGGGAAAAAAAGTCAGCTTGGTTCTTTGGACTGTTTCCTGAATTTACGGCTGTTTATGACCTCTGAGACTCTTAGCTGACCTGATTGGGGGAATATCTTCTAGATCTCCCTGCTTTCAGCCTCTATAGGCAGGTCACCTTGAGGGGATTTTGCTTTCCTGGAGCTTTGATCTGTGATCTTTGGGTCTGAGCCTTCTCAATCTGCCCTTCTTTTTTTTTTTTTTAAAGATTTATTTATTGTGTACACAGTGTTCTGCTTGCATGCCTGCCTACATGACAGAAAAGGGCACCAGATCTCATTACAGATGGTTGTGAGCCACCATGTGGTTGCTGGGAATTGAACTCAGGACCTCTGAAAGAACAGACCGCTGAGCCATCTCACCAGCCCCAATCTGCCCTTCTTATAATGGAAATCAGACATTTTAAGATGTATTCCCTGGATAAAGACTCCAAAGGACAAGTCCAACATTTGTAGCATCTTCATAAGACATTGAAGAACAATTGAATAAGTGATCATTACACATTAAAATAGCCATTTCATGACAGTCACTGGAGATCCACCATGGGGATCAGAGTGGAGATTGGGTGGGGGACTGGGGGACATGGTGGGGAGGGTGGGGGAGGTGGGGGGAGCATGGATTGACATGTGAAAAAAGATTGTTTCTAACCTAAATAAAAAAATAACCATTTTAAATTATGTTGGATTCTATTGGATATTGACTCTATGAAAATATAGCATATTTTCATTTTTGCATGAAAAATTGATATCTAACCTTAGTGACAAATTATTCAGTATCAAATTTAGGGAAACCATGGGTGATCCAGATGGAAATGACTGTGCAGTAATTTTTAAATACCAATAGCTATGTGATAGAAATGATTTCTCCTGCTAGTGCCAAAAACTTTACTCTGAGGACAATTTCGAAAAACAGGTCTAGAAACTCATTTCCTTCAGACTCTTTCTTGGAGCCATCACATTCTTCCCAGAATTCCTTGCTACTAAACAGTGTGTAGAAGGATCCCTACACATCCAACAGGGCTGCCCCTGCCTGAGTTCTCCATGATGTTCTTGAAGTGTGCAAAGCTCAAGTATAGTGTGATACACTTTCAGAAAAATTTGTAATACAGTAATAAGAACATTTTCTGACTGTCAGACAAAATGTATGACAATATAGCTGTTCTTCCTATAACCTTGCTTTGGTTAACAAGCAAGACGCAGAAGTATAAAAATGGAGAAATGAGAACCATCATATCAGAAGGATGTGCACAGGAGATGGGATTCAGATTCATTACGTTTTAGATTGGAAAGCATTAATCATTCAGCTTAGAAAACTTTGATTTTCATTTTTCAGGTTTTTTCCCCTCAATAGATTCTTGTTACAAAAACAGTCCCAGATCAAAACATGCAGGAGACTCAGAGGGAGATTTGGTTCTTGGAAACAGCAGCATTATATGTGTGTGCTGTGTACTTGTGTTCATCCTATTTGCAGCTCAGAATGAGAACAGGGTGACTTTGTTCTGAAGATCCAAGCCACTTAGGTCCTGGGAGCTCTGAAGATGAGACTTTGTGTGACATTGGAAAAATATTTTGGTTTTATTATTTGTTGCTTCTATAAATAGGAAAAAAGTATTTTTCCTGAAACATATTGCAAATTCAGTTGATAACAGCATGTTGGAAAAAGAAAACCAAACAAACCAACCAAACAAACAAAGAAACCAAAAAAATCATAAACAAAATGAGCCACATAAGGGTAGATCTTAATAAAACCAACCACAAGTCAGCAGAAAGATCAACTTGTGAAGCTCCTTAATGTAACTTTATGATCAAATGTTGGTGCTGTTCTCAAAGCAATCAGTTTCAGGACATTTATTCTTTTTCCTTCCCTTGCATTCAGGTCAGAAAATCAACCTCCTCTAACTTTGTTTTATAATCCTTTCAGAAATTAGAGTAAGGCTGTGGTCAACATTAACAATTGCAGTGGTTCTCAACCTTCCTAATGCTATGACGCTTTGATACAGTTCCTCATGATGTGGTCACCCCCAACCATAAAATTATTTCATTGCTACTTCATAACAGGAATGTAGTTGCTCTTATGAATCATACTGTAAATATCTGTGTTTTCGAATGGTCTTAGGTGACCCCCGTGAAAGGGTCAATTGACCCCTAAAGAGGTTTCTATGTACAGGTTGAGAACCCCTGAAATAGTAGATATGGACAATATAAAGAGAATCCTCACAAATGGAGAAATCGAACTCTTGTACAAGTCTCAGAATTGTTGAATCCTAATAAGATAGGGATTCTGGGTTATTAGGGGTGCAGAGTACACCTCAAGGCTCAGAGACAGTATGGCAACAGAGCTTCTAGTATAAATGTGGAAAGTAGCACAGATAAAATTTCTTTTCTGTCAGGGTAGGGTGGGTCAAGTTCAAATATAAATAGTACTTCTAAAAGACTTAGCCAATAAAACTTCGGCTTGTGTCAATTACTAAACTCCTGTAATTTTGTATGTAACAGCTATTAGTAAAAGGGGTTACATAATAGAATGCAGGATCCAAGGATAAAGTAGGAATTTTAAAGTGAGGAAGGCCAATGAAATCTGTATTTCCAGAGTCTCTCTCATATGTCATGGTATGTTCTTGGGCATTTATATAAATAATCAAATTAATCCTTCACAGACCAATGAAAGGCATATGATTTCATATAGTTAGTATCATTTCATAAATATGGGAACCAACAGAAGAGTGTCACTCTAGATCTAGATCATCATGTCTAAATCTAGAAGAAATCCAGGTTACAGCCTGCTTCTTTTTGACACCAAATTACATTTTGCCCCTCAGTAGTCTGGCTCTGATAACTTTCCATACATGAGAATCAATAGACTACTGCTGGCTAGAGAGAAGTGATTAGTTTCAGGATCATCATCCTGTGTGTTTCAGAACAAGCCATGATAATGGCAATCAGGGATACACCAGGGGAATGAACCTGTGTCAATAGGGATTATTGAGACTGTATTATCTTTTAGCTGGATGTAAGATTTCCTCAATTAATGTCTGATAGATCAGAGAGATACTGTTTTTGTCTCCTGAGACCTGCTGTTAACTCTCTAGACCCAACTCTACCTTTCTGCCTTGATTACTAAAGCATAACTTCAATAACTATCCCTTGGCCTTCTTGCTAACTTCCTGTGTACTTCCATGCTCGTCTCTGTTAAAGTATTTACTCCTGGGCTGGGGATATGGCTCAGTTCACAAAGCACTTGCTTTGTAAGCATGGGGATCAGGATTTGGTTACTTGATACTCAAGTGAAAAGTCCAGGTACATGTGGATGACCACTCCTAATCTCAAGGGTGTAGAGGCAGAGACAGCATCCTTGAGGCAACCTGGAGGCAGAGACAGGGTCCTTGAGGCAACTTGGCTTGCTAGACTAGCTAAATCTGTGGTCTATGGCCTCATTGAGTATTGATACCACACTACATAATATTGAACATAATCAAGGAAGACTCCCAATGTCAACTTCTAACCTCTACACATGCATGTACCCTCATAAATGAGTGTCCACAGACAAGATGCCAAGATGCAACATGCATAAATAAAATACATGAACATACACTCAAAGGAGAAATTTTTAATTCTATTATCCTTATTAGCTTCCTCCCATAGTAAAACTTTCAAATTTGTGTGCCAAGTAATTACTCAAATACTCCTTTGCAGATATAGTGTTGATATGTAAGCCTTCATCACTGTTTGGGGATGAGTTAGAGAGTAACACTCATTAACTTTATCTTTCCATTCATGCATGTCCCCAAGAAATATTTTTGTATAGCATTATTTTTACTTAAATTAGAAACAAACTTGTTTTATATGTCAATCCCAGTTCCCTCTCCCTCCCCTCCTCCCCTTCCCCACCTACACCATATCCCATTCCCTTTCTGCTCCCGAGGGATGGTGAGGCCTTCCAAGGGAGATCTTCAAAGTCTGTCACATTATTTGGAGCAGGGCCTAGACCCTACCATGTGTATCTAGGCTAAGAAAGTATCTCTCGATGTGAAGTGGGCTCCCAAAGTCATTCCTGTAGTAGTGATGAATACTGATACAGTACCAGAGGCCCCATAGATTTTCCAGACCTCATAACTGACATCCAATTTCAGGGGATCTGGGTCAGTCCTGTGCTGGTTTCCAAGCTGTCAGTCTGGATCCAAGAATTCCTCGTTCTTCAGGTCAGCTATTTCTGTGGGTTTCTCCAGGTGAGTATCAGCCCCTTTAGCTGTGTCTGCTTGTGCTTCCATCAGCTACTGGATGAAGACTCTAGGAAGCCTGGGCCTTGCCATGTTGTCTGAATCCCCAAATAACTCACAGGACACTGTATTAATTATAAAACTGTTGGCCGTTTGCTTGGTTTATTACTGGCTATCTTTGACTTAAGTATTTAATCCATAATTATTAATCTAGGTGTTTCTCTTACCGAATAAAAGGGTCCGGACCTCTTATTCCTCTGTGCCTCTCTTTCCCAGAATCCTCCTTGACTCCTAGTCCCACCCATCTTGCTTTGCTATTGGCCAACAGTGCTTTATTCAACAACCAATAAGAGACAGATTTATAGAATGACATCTCCCATCATCTTCTATTTTCTGTCTAAATAAAAAGAAAGGTTTTAACTTTAACATAGTCAAATTATATATAACAGAAGAGTCAGCAAGTAAGAACTATAGTTACAATATTTAGTCCATTAACATTTAGTAAGATTTAAAGAAAATATCATCTATCCTATCTTTGTAAATCTAAAGTCTTATGTGTAACTTATCTTTTATCATAACTAAGGAAAACTATAATTATAACTATTGGTCTTCAACTCCATCAAAGACCACAGAAGGATAATACATAAACACTAGAATTGACAGAGACATCTCGCTACCTGGACAGTCACCCTCCAGAAGTTCCTTTAGTGTACAGGGTTGTTTAGGATATTCTGGGTCTTTTGTTTTGAGTATTATTTTTTAAGGTCTGTGAACAATTGTGCTGTGATTTTGATGGGGATTTCATTGAGTCTGTAGATTGCTTTCGGCAAGATTGCCATTTTTACTATGTTGATCATACCTATCCAAGAGCATGGGAGACCTTTCCATTTTCTGTCATCTTCTTTAATTTCTCTCTTTAAATACTCAAAGTTTTTACTATACAGGTTTTTCACTTGTTTGGTTAACTTTGCCCCAAGGTATTTTATGTCGTTTGTTAAAATTGTAAAGGGTGATGATGCTGTGATTTCTTTTTCAGCATATTTATCTTCTATATACTTTAGGGCTACTGATTTTTTGAGTTAATCTTGTATCCTGTCATGTTGCCAAATGTGTTATCAGCTGTAGGAGTTCCCTGGTAGACTTTTTTGGGTCACTTATGTAAACTATCATATCATCTGCAACTAGTGAAAAATTGACTTCTTCTTTTCCAATTTATATCCCCTTGATCTCCCTTTGTTGTCATATTGCTCTAGCTAGATCTACAAGTACAGTATTGAGGTACGGAGAGAGTGGACAGCCTTGCCTTATTCCTGATTTTAGAAGAATTGCGTTGAATTTCTCCCCATTTAGGTTGATGTTGGCTGTTGATTTGCTGTATATAGCTTTTATTATGTTCAGATATGTTCCTTTTATACCTGATCTCTCCAAACCTTTATCATGAAGGGGTATTGGATTTTGTCAAAGGATTTTTCAGCATCTAGTGAGATGATCATGTGATTTTCAGCTTGTTTATATGGTAGATTACATTAATGGATTTTCATATGTTAAACCAATCCTGCATACCTGGGATGAAAGCTATTTGATAATGGTGGATGATTTTTCTGATGTGATCTTGAATTTTGTTTGTCAGTATTTTATTTGCTATTTTTGCATTAGTGTTCATGAGGGATATTAGTCTGTAGTCCTCTTTCTTAGTTGTGTCTTTGTGTGGCTTGGGTACTAAGGTAATTGTAGCCTTGTAAAAAGAGCTTGGCAATGACCCTTATGCTTCTATTCCATGGAATACTTCGAGGAGAATTGGTATTAGTTGTTCTTTGAATTCCCGATAGAATTCTGCACTGAAACCATTTTGCCCTGGGCTTTTTTGCTTCTATTTCATGAGAAGTTATAGGTCTGTTTAAATTGCTTATTTGTTCTTGATTAAATTTTGGTAAGTGGTATCTATCCAGAAAATTGTCAATTTCTTTTAGATTTTCAAATTTTGTTGAGTACAGATTTTCAAAGTATGACCTGAAGATTCTCTGGATTTCCTCAGTGTCCACTGTTATGTCCCCCTTTTCATTTCTCATTTTGTTAATTTGCATGTTCACTCTCTGCCTTTTGGTAAGTTTGGAAAAAGGTTGGTCTCTCTTGTTGATTTTCTCAAAGAATCAACTCTTAGTTACATTGATTCTTTGTATTGTTTTCCTCGTTTCTACTTTATTGATTTCAGCCCTCAATTTGATTATTTCCTGGCATGTAGTCATCTGTGGTGAGTTTCCTTCTTTTTATTCTAGAGCTTGCAGTTGTGCTGTTAATTCTCTAGTATAACTATTTTCCAGTTTCTTCATGTACACTCTTAATGATATGATCTTTCCTCTTAGCACTACTTTCGTAAGTTTAAGTATGTTGTGCCTTTATTGTCATTGAATTTTAGGATGTCTTTTATTTCTTTTTTTCTTCCTTCTTTGACCAAAGAATCATGCAATTGTGCATTGTTCAATTTCCATGAATTTGTAGGTTTTCTGCAATGCTAACTTTAAGGCATGGTAGTCTGACAAGATACAGGGGGTTATTCCAATTGTTTTGTACCTGTTGAGGCTTGCTGTATTGCCAAGTATATGGTTGATTTTAGAGAAGATTCCATATGGTGTTGAGAAGAAGGTATATTTTTTTGTGTTTGGATGGAATATTATATAGATGTCTTTTAACCTAATTGGGTCATAACTTCTATTAATTCCTTTGACTCTTTGTTAAGTTTCTTTCTGCTGGTCCTGTCTAGCGGTAAGAGTGGGATGTTGAATTCTCCACCCGTAAATGTATGAAGTTTTTTGTGTTATTTAAGTTTTAGTAATGTTTCTTTTATGAATGTGGATGCCTTTGTATTTGGGGCATAGATGTTCAGAATAGAGACTTCATCTTGATGGATTTCTCCTGTGATGAATAAATGTCTCCCTTCATCTCTTTTGATTGTTTTTAGTTTAAAGTCTAATTTGTTAGATATTAGGATTGCTAACCATGTTTGTTTCTTGGGTCCCATTTGATTGGAAAATCTTTTCCCAACCCTTAACTCTCAGGTAATATCTGTCTTTGAGGGTGAGGTGTGTTTCTTGTATGCAACAGAAGGATGGGTTCCATCTTCAAATCCATTTTGTCAGCCTGTGTCTTTTCATGAGTGAGTTAAGTCCATTAATATTGAGGGGTATTAATGAACACTGATTGTTCATTCTTTTTTGTTTTAGATTTGTTGATGATGGTATTGTTTTTGGATTTTGACCACTTTTTTCTTTTGGCTGTTGGTAAAGTGGGATTATCTATTGCCTATGTTTAGTGGGTGTAGTTATCTTCCTTGGGTTGGAGTTTTCCTTTCAGAACTTTCTGTAGGGTTAGATTAGTGGATATATAATGTTTAAATTTAGTTTTGTCATGGAATATCTTGTTTTCTCGATCTATAGTGATTGAAAGCTTTTCTGGGTATAGTAGTCTGGGCTGGCATCCATGGTCTCATATTGTTGGTAGAATATCTATCCAAGACCTTCTGGCTTTCATCGTTTCCATGGAGAAGTCAAGTGTAATCCACCTATGTTTGTCTTTGTATGTTACTCTTAGGTTTGGTCTTTTCCCCATGTCCCATATTACCTCAATATTTTGTGTTAGGGTTTTGTTGGACTTGGATTTTCTTTGGTTGATGTATCTATCAATGCCTGAGATTCTCCCTTCCATCTCTTGTATCCTGTTGGTTATATTTGCATCTGGAGTTCCTGATCATTTACCCTGCTTTTCTATTTCCAGCTTCTCCTCAGTTTGTGTTTTCTTTTTTGCCTTTATTTCAGTTTTCAAGTATTGAACTGTTTCCTTCATCAGCTTGATTATTTTTTTCTTGGCCTTCTTAAGAGATTTGTTGATTTATTGTATTTTTCTTTTTTTCTTCCATTTCTTTAAGGGATTTTCTCATATTCCATTTGATGGCCTCTATCATTTTCATGAAGTTGTTTTTAAGGTCATTCTCTTCTGCTTCATCTACATTGGGATGTTCAAGTCTTACTGATGTAGAGTCCCTAGACTCTGGTGGTGTCATATTGGTATTTCTGTTGTTGAATGCGTTTTTATATTGTCTTCTTCCCATCCCTTCTTCCAGTCAGCACAGGTGGAGTTTCTTCCTCTCTTGGTGGGTACAGTTCTAAGGTTCCTTTGCTGAGGGTGCAAGCAGGTCCAATACTCTGATGGCTCTCCTCTTCCCATGGATGGAGGCAGGATTAGTACTGGGGTGTTGGCAGACCCTGGATGGACTGTTTTGCTGGGACAGGTTCTTTCATGTGCAGAGCCCAAGCCTCAGGAAGCTCTGAGCAGGGCACCAAAAGGTGGGCCTGAAACAGATAGTCACTGGGTGGGCTGAACCACCGGGAAGGGTTTCCGAATTCCCAAGAAATATTTTAAAAGGAAAAGACAGCTTTTCTGTTACTTATTCACTGAGATCTGTATAGGAATCTCTCCTCTCCATAATATAAAGTCCTAGTCTCTGCAGTGAACAGTTCAAATGACCCAAGAAACTGGTATATATAGCAGTTAACTAATGAATATTGATGTAATATGAAATTTCTAGTAAATAAAAATACTCAAAGAATTTTTTACATTGCATTTTGTGAAAGTCACTAGTTAAATGGAAATATATAAGAAAAATATTATTGTGCTAAGTACTAAATATAAAACAGCATATGAATTTTCTATCCAATACTAAATGGTCATCTCTGAAAACATGCATAAGAATATATACTGACCAGTTTGTATTTAGGAGTATAAACATATGTATCAATACATATATGCATATAAGAAAATTAGTGAAAAATGTTTATGGATTTTAAAAGACCAAGGAAGGGTGTATGACAGGATTTGGAGGGAGGAAATGGAAGGAAGAAATTATAATCAAAAATTCAAAGTTAAGTATAAACTATCTGCCTTTTAAAATACACAGGTATTATCGTGTGCATTCTGAACTACATAAAAAATTTAACCATATATATATTTATATATATTTGAAACCAAATATAAGTAGAGTCCCAAACCCTTCCCTTGTGGGAGGTCTTATACCTCTGAATTGTGCCTCCACTATATTATGGAAATTTCTCTCTTCTTGGGCATTTTCATTGTGTGATGTTTTCTAAGAGTGGCCATCATTAACTGTGTGTTGCTAGGGAATTCTTAAACTGTAGCTAGCAAGAGTGAGACAATAAATTTTAAACTTACTTTAACTTTAATTGATTTCAACTTAAGTAGTCAAGGAGACTGTGATGTAGCTCTGGGGCAGAACACTTTCCTAGTCTATGTATCACTCTGAGTTCAAACCCCCAACAGTGTAAAATATCTAAAGAAAATAAAAGGGGGCTGTGAAATAGTATCCAAAAGTTATTGACCACCATAGCTCTATAGTAAGTAAAGTTCGGCTAAGGATACACAGCATGGAGAATCATATTGCCTTTGACCTTGACCTAGAGTATCCTCTTTACCTGGAAGCACTCCTCTAACCTAACCCACTTGTGAAGAGATTAATGATATACTCTCTCCATGTGATCTCTAATAAGATTCCTCTTCTCAGTTAACCCTGTCTACCATGACTCATTCTACATTTGCTAGTGTACAGACAAACACTGATTCACTGGATCCAGGTATTGCCACTCTGACTCTTTCCAGACTCCCTG
The DNA here is from genome assembly GCF_017639785.1 of Mesocricetus auratus. Classification (NCBI taxonomy): domain Eukaryota; kingdom Metazoa; phylum Chordata; class Mammalia; order Rodentia; family Cricetidae; genus Mesocricetus; species Mesocricetus auratus. Next base: position 92,109,910 of record NW_024429190.1, read on the forward strand.
AGGATGTCCTTAACCAACCTCACCCCACACTGTTGTTACCATACCATCCTCAGAGCTTCCTTGATCTTCAGAAATTCATTCTGCAGCAATTAAAGTGTTGTGGTGAGATGTGAATTCCATTTTGAGCTTGTTATATTTTCTCCAAGCACTCTCCAGATAATTTAAAAGGCAGTCTCATCTCCCAGTCTCATCTTAAACTATTGTTTAAGACAAATATATTATTTTAATCAGTGGGATAAAATCTCTTATGAAGTATGCTTCTCTGTTTGATATTAGATTAAATAATCCTGCTGGATTGTATCTCACATGTCTGGAGTACAGTGGTGCTTACTGTGCAAAGATTATTTGAGAATGCCTTGGAAAAAGGATGCAGTGCTGCTCTCAGGTTCCAGCAGGGCAGCTGCTCAGGCTGGGTGGGAAGTTCCTTCCATTTGCTGCCACTCCAAAAAATTTTTTTAATCTTCAGATCATCCTTTCCATGTGTGTGTGTGGGGGTTGGTGATGAGTTACAGAAACTTTTAATAAGCTGTGTTTGTTTTCTAAAGTCAAATGACCACTGGGCAAATGGTCTTTGTTTTACTGCTCTTTCACATTGTTCCCACACATGCAAACCCTGCAAACCCCGAGAAAGTTATCCAGACACTGCAAATACAGCCAACTAGATCATGACCATTATCCTCAGCTTTGGGCCTTGTATTGCGTTGGTTTGCATTACTCTGACCAAATAAATAACAAGAAACAATGAAAGGAAGTGAGAGTTTATTTGACTCTCACTTCACCTGATAAAGCCCACCTTGGCAGGGAAGCCACCCACTGTGGTAAGAGCTTGAGACATCTGGTCATAACTCATTCTCAGTCAGGAAGTGGGGAAAAAGGAATGCTGGTATTCAGCTCACTTTCTTCCTTCCTTTCTTTCTTCAGTATAGGATGGCAACTTATGGAACAGTGCAGCCCATATTTAGGATAGGTTTTCCCAACTCAATTAACCTAAGCAAGAAAATTCCTCATAGTCATGCAGAGGTATGCTTCCATGGTAATTTTACGTTGGATCAGTTGACAATCAATCAAGACAATGATCACAGGACTCTATGTGAAAAGCAGGTAGAGACATAAATGCTGAAGCTCATGACCTCTGTTTCTACAGTAACATGAATAGGTTATTTATAGGAAATAAAACTGCAGCAAAAATATTACAAAATAATTCTCAACAATAAGAGATTTGCTGCTGGGCATTGGTGGCCCATGCCTTTAGTCTCAGCACGTGGAAGTCAGATGCGGGTGGATCTCTGTGAGTTCGAGGCCAGACTACTCTACAAAGTGAGTTCCAGGACATCCAGGGTTATTACACAGAGAAATAATGTCTCAATAAAACCAAAGGATTGAAAGAGAGAGAGAGAGAGAGAGAGAGAGAGAGAGAGAGAGAGAGACTTGCTGAACAGATTTCATATTCCACACATTTATCTTTGTATAAAACAAAGAAAATATCATCATGTTGTAGAGTAAACAAATCCCAAATTAATGAGTAAGGAAAATCAAACATTAATGGAAAAGGAGATTTATTAGAAAATAACACTAAGGGGTAGCAAAGCACCCCATATCCCAGGTCTTCTCTTCCACCAATGAGACAAGGAAACCAGCCGATCCGGGTAAAAAAGGTTCCATATCCTTGCATGCATTCCAGTACCTGGGTCTCCCAAAAAGCCTCCCATCCCTGCTGGTGCCAAGCACCACAGACCCCAGGTCTTTTCTTCCACCAATGAGACCAAGGGACCAGCATGTCCAGCAAGACCAGGTAAAACAGGCCCTGCATCCCAGGCTGCATTCCAGTTCCAGGGGACTGCCAGAGAGCTTCCAATCCCTGCTGGAGCCAAGCACCCCAGACCGCAGGTCTTCTCTTCCACCAAAGGGACCAGGGGACCAGGTTGGAGACTATGCACCCCATATTCCTGGTCTTCTTCTCCACCCATGGGACCAGAATTAGGACTAGGAATAGAAGAACTACCAGAGTATTGGACTTGCTTGCACCCACCGAAAGGGTACTCTGGTCCCTAACCCCCAGACCAGTAAGGGCCTCGTTCTGAACCCACTAGAAGAAGATATGGGAAAGAGACAATACAAAAACACACTCAGCAACAGAAAAACAAATATGACACCGCCAGATTCTAGAGACTCCACACCACCAAGATTCCAACATTCCAATGCAAATGAAGCAGAAGAGAATGACCTTAAAACCACCTTCACGAAAATGATAGAGGTCCTAAAAGAGGATATAGGAAAATCCCTCAAAGAAATGGAAGAAAAAACAAAGCAAAAAATGCAGAAAAATGGAAGAAAAAACAAACCAAAAAATGCAAGAAATTGAAGAAAAAATAAACCAAACAATATAAGAAATGGAAGAAAAACAAACCAAAAAATTCATAGAATGCAACAAATGGACTAAAAGATAACACAAAAATTGCAAGAAAAAATTCAAATAGTGCAATGGTTGAAAATTGAAATAGAGACAAAAAACCCCCACAATCTGAAGAAAGGCTGGAAATACACAAAGCTGGGCAAACAGTCAGGTACTACCAATACAGGCATTACCTTCAGAATATAAGAGATGGAAGAGAGAATCTCAGGTGTTGACAATACACTAGAAGAAATGGATTCATCAACTGAAGAAAATCTTAAGTGCAACAAATCCCTAACACAAAACATCCAGGAAATATGGGACACCATGAAAAGACCAAACCTAAGAAAAATAGGTATGGAAGAAGGTGAAGAAAACCACCTCAAAGGGGCAGAAAACATATTCAACAAAATCATAGAAGAAAATTTTCCCAACCTAAAGAAAATATGCCAATGAAGATACAAGAATCTTACAGAACACCAAATAGAGTGGATTACAAAAAATACCCTCACCACATAATGAAGACCCCAAAAGTACAGAATAAAGTAAGAATATTAAGAGCAGCTAAGGATAAATGCCAAGTAACATATAAAGGCAAACCTATCAGAATTACACCTGACTTCTCCATGGAAACACTGGAAGCCAGAAGGTCCTGGAGAGATATTCTACCAACACTTAGAGACCATGGATGCCAGCCCAGACTACTATACCGGCAAAGCTCTCAATCAAAATAGATGGAGAAAACAAGGTATTCCATGACAAAACTAGATTCAAGCAATACATATCCACTAACCCAGCCCTACAGAAGTTCTTGGACAAAATCTCCCACCCAAGGAAATTAAATACAACCAGAAAAACATAGGAATTAGATAATCCCAATTTACCAACAGCTAAAAGAACAAAGGGGTGCAATTCCACCACCAACAACCATTCCAAATAAAAGAAGAATGAGCAATCAATGGTCATTAATATCCCTCAATATTAATGGCCTTAACTCACCCATAAAAAGACACAGGCAAACAGAATTGATTCGAAGACAGAACCCATCCTTCTGCTGCATACAAGAATCACACCTCACCCTCTAAGACAGACATTACCTGAGAGCTAAAGGTTGGGAAAAGATTTTCCAATTAAATGGACCCAAGAAACAAGAAGGGGTAGCAATACCTGAAGAAGAAGTTTCAATTCTGAATATCTATGCTCCAAATACAAAGGCATCCATGTTCAGAAAAGAAACATTACAATATCAACTCAAGAAAATCACTAGCCCTACTATATACAGACGATAAAAGGGCTGAGAAAGAAATCAGATAAACATCACCCTTTACAATTGCCACAAACAACATAAAATACCTTGGGGTAACGCTAATCAAACAAGTGAAAGACCTGTATCACAAGAACTTTGAGTCTTTAAAGAAAGAAATTAAAGAAGCCCTCAGAAAATGTAAAGATCTCCCATGATCTTGGATAGGTAGGATCAATGTAGTAAAAATGGCAATCCTGCCAAAAGCAATCTATAGATTCAATGCATTCCCCACTAAAATACCAGCACAATTCTTCACCGATCTTGAAACAACAATAATCAATTTTGTATAGAAAAACAAAAGATCCAGGATAGGCAAAACAACCTTACTTAACAAAGCGACATCTGGAAGCATCACCATTCCCAAACTCAAGCTCTATTTTGGAGCTGTACTCCTGAAAACAGTTTGGTATTGGCACAAAGATAGACAGGTAGACAAATGGAATCGAATTGAACACCCTGATATTAACCCATACATGTATGAACATCTGATTTTCGACAAAGGGGCTAAAAATATACAATAGAAAAAAAACATCTTTAACAAATGGTGCTGGCATAACTGGATGCTGGCATGTTGAAGAATGAGGATAGATCCATGTCTATTGCGATGCACAAAACTTAAGTCCAAATGGATCAAAGACCTCAAGATAAATCCAGCCACACTGAACCTCTTAGAAGTGAAACTGGGTGGTACCTTTGAATGAATTGGTACAGGAGAATGCTTCCTGAACATAACACCAGTAGCACAGGCAGTGAGATCAACAATTAATAAATGGGACCTCCTGAAACTGAGAAGCTTCTGTAAGGCAAAGGACACAGCAAGACAAATAGGCAGCCCACAAAATGGGAGAAGATATTCACTAACCCCACATCTCACAGAGGCTGATCTCCAAAGTTTCCAAAGAACTCAAGTAGCAAGTTTCCAATACACCAAAGGATCCAATTAAAAATTGGGCGACAGAACTACATAAAGAATTCTCAATAGATGTGTCTAAAATGGCTGAGAGACACTTGACAAAGTGATCAACATCCTTAGCCATCCAGGAAATGCAAATCAAAACAACTCTGAGATACCATCTTACTCCTGTCAGAATGGCTAAAATCAAAAACACCAATGACAATTTATGCTGGAGAGGTTTTGGTGAAAGAGGAACAGTCTGCCACTGCTGGTGGGAGTGCCAACTTGTATAGCCACTTTGGAAATCAATATGGAGATTCCTCTGAAAAATGGGAATAAACCTACCACAAGACCCAGCAACTCCACTCTTAGGCATATATCCAAAAGATGCCCATTCATACAATAAGAATATCTGTTCCACTATGTTCATAGCAGCATTATTTGTAATAGCCAGAACTTGGAAGCAACCTAGATGCCCCTCAGCTGAAGAGTGGATAGAGAAAATGTGGTACATTTACACAAAGGAGTACTATTCAGCAAAAAAACCAAACAAACAAACAATGGAATCCTGAAATTTGCAGGCAAATGTATGGCACTAGAAGAAACCATCCTAAGTGAGTTAACGCCGTCACAAAATGAGAAACATGACATGTACTCTCTCATATATGGATTTTAGACATAGATATGGGGTGGTCCAGCCTACAATCCCATGACCAGAAAGTCTGGGAAGCAGAACCTTCATTCATTGGTGATGCAAGCAGAGTTAGACTCCCATGGCTTAGCACTGAGCTGAACTCAAGAAATCCAGTGACAGAGAGGGAGGACTGATCACCAAAGGGATTAAGACTGGGCTGGTTTAACCCCCAGAAACAGCTGACCTGACCAGGGTAAGCTCTTGAATCCCAGACTGATGCCTGGAAATCCATCATGGGACTGATCAAGACCCCTTGAATGTGGGTGTCAGTAATTAGGTCTAGGTAATCTATTGAGCCTTGGGTAGTAGATCAGTATTTATCCTGGTTATACAAATGGACTTTGGGCTCCCATCCAACAACGAGTGATGCACTCTCACCCTGAACTCTTGGGGGAGGGTCTAGGCCCTGCCATGGATGAAATGACAGACTATGGACACCCCCATGGAGGGCCTCACCCTCCCTGGGAAAATGAGGGGAAATTGGGGAGTGTGAGAGGGCACAGGAGGAGGGGAGAGAAAGGGAGAAGGAACTGGAATTCACATGTGAAGCAACCTTGTTTCTAATTTAAATTTAAAATTAAAAAACCAATATATTTAAAAAAATATATAAAGAGGCAGGAGAAGTATGTACAAATACTAAACACACTAAACTTCTCTATAGTATTTGGAGGCACTTTAAGTATCCAAGGACTAATGAAATGTTGTCATAAAAGAACCCTATAAAAATAACACTAAGAATAGAATAGAATCGAAAATATTGATACATTAAATTCTCAGGTGTTGTTCTGTATTCAATCTTTTATGGTAGTATCTTGACTGATATATATCGAGCATGCAGTAAATATATTTAGAAAATGAAATATTTAATACCTATTCCAGATGACTGTCACTATTATTTTACTACAGCAAAATTTACAAGAAGTTTCCAAGTTAATTGCAACATGGAATCTGAAACATAAGGTGTTCATGTTTTGTATCATTACCTTAAAATCCATTGCTCTAAAAAATAACAAAAGATGCCGGGTGGTGGTGGCGCACACCTTTAATCCCAGCACTCGGGAGGCAGAGGCAGGCAGATCTCTGTGAGTTTGAGGCTGGGCTGGACCGACAGCCTCCAAAACAACACAGAGAAACCTTGTCTCGTAAAAACCAAAAAAAAAAAAAAATAACAAAAGAATTGATTCTTTAAAGAAACCACTAACATACTTAATTTAAATAACACTGAGAATGAAGAAATACTTTTATATTTATAGACTATATATTTTCATGATGAAATATATAATAATTCCATTAAAATAGAAGTTGCCCTGGCCTAACTTCTTTGAGAGGCATGTGTCAGTTTTCCAGGTTACTGTCCAGAGCTCCTGGGCACTGTGTGTCTTTTGCTTCCCAAGATACCAATGCATTCCCTCAGGCAGTGACGCTTCCAGGTCACTTGTGTTTCTCTGTGTGTTCTCTTAGAAGTCAAGGAAGTATGGACATTTGACAGAACAGTTGGTTAGACATTAATCTGTGTACTCTGCAAAGTTTGCAAACATCTTCTTATCCTGGTAATAGCTGATATATCCTGTTTCTGATAAGGTTTTAAAAATCTGATTTCTCTTATTAAAATTGTCACAGTCTCAGTCTTGCTGTAGTGTCTCCAAACAGCTCAGTTTAATTACTCACTGATTTGGCAGGTGATCTTGGTCCAGTAAGTGTCTGCCGGCTCTTACAACAATCCTAACAGTGTGCACACTATGAAGGAATTTGACAAGAAAATATTCTAATCTATTGTAATTTTGCTCAAGGCTTTTGAAGAGAATTTTTATAAAATTGTTGCAGCAAATCATTTTTATGATATTTAACAATTCCTGGGTTTCATCTACTTTTAATTTTTGTTTATTTGATTTTGCCATGCCTATTAGAGCCTCTCACAGACTGTCAGTGTCTGAGAGCACCTGATCCACCCAGGACTTTGGGTATGACGGGATTGCCTGTCTTTGAGTATTTGCTCCACCCAGAACCATCCATAGGGCAGTACTGCCTATGTCTGAGAGCACATGCTCCATAAAAAAAACCATCTGTAGATCAGGACTTCATGTGTCTAAGATCATTTGCTTAACTCAGGAACATCTGTATGACAGGGTGTATGGTCCATTCAGTACTATGTGTAGGAGTGGACTGCTGAGGCTGAGAATACCTGCTCCACTCAGGATCATAGGGCAGGACACCTGACTCATCTAGGAACATTTGTAGGAATGGGGCTGAGAGCACCTGCTCCATCCAACTAGGATACCATCCCCAAAAGAAGTTTCTTCTTGGTTGGTTCCAGCACAGATCATGTTTTCCAGGCAAGAAGAGATTCAACATATTCAAGAAATGTTGTAGATATTATAATGTTGTCCAAATTCTCGCTAAAAATATGTGAACAGAACACTTTTTAAATGATGTTTGACAAAGGCAATATTAAATATACATGAGTCAACCTTCAAAATGATGTGTATCAGATACAAATAATGTAGCTACATTAGAATCTGACAGGAACTGCAAAAAATTTGTAGCAATTTTTGATAGATGTAATACATGCCTAAAATGATAAACACTCATCCTACAAGAGTAAATACATTCTCTAGAGCACATGGAAGTGACAGTGAGGCAGGGTCACCAGGATCAGTATCTATCCTGTTACTACTGATGCATAACACACCATCAAAGATTACCCATGTTAGTACCAAACACTTTGCAGTTTTTTGGGCACAAGAGACAGCAGATTTTCCTCATCCACATTCTATGATATTTCAGAGATACGCGGAAGGTCTGAGTTTCAGTTCGTTCATTCAACAAAAGTGAAATGCTGTAAACATCTGAGTTATTAATAAGTGATATTTATCTGTGAATGTATTTTGTAGAAGCTCAAGATCAGGCTACTAGTGTCTTAGAGAGAATCTTCTTCCAGATGAGAAACTGTTGAACTTTCTTTATATCCTTGCCTGGCAGGAAGGAGCTACCCCTGGTCTGTTTATATTTTAAAAGGACACTAATTGTGTTATTAGTGACAACTCCACTTTCTTCATCTAATTAATTCTCCAAAGAGTCACATCCAAGGGTTTTCCGTTTGGAAGTTAAGATTTCAGTGTGTGAATCTGGGGAAGTTGTGTACATGTATTTCATAATACATTAAAAGCTTCCAAGTCATTCATATATTTGGGGACAAGCATAACAAGAACCTAAGCAGGGAGGGCTGAAAGACTGGCCTTGCTTCAAACTGTCTGCACCTACAGCAAGCCTCCTAAGGGGTAACGGGATTCTAAGAGAAAGCTTTTCAAGATAGAAATTTCAGATGATGGTGATATACCTTAGAAGATCGAATACTATCCAATCTGTCAAACTCTATTGTCTGTAAGTCTATTGATGAGATCTTGGCTAATCTTCCATAGTAACAACAGATGGGAAATCTAAAACCAGACTTATTAATAAGGACAAAGTGGATGAGTATATTTACTGTGTACCATTGACATTAGGAGATCTTTATGTATTAAAATATGTAATGTAAATTATTTTTCTCTAATTTTTAATTCAAGACTTCAAAAAATGAGACTCATAATTTTTCATGCTTTATTTTGATTTAGAATAGCATTTACAATTTAGGCATGTTGGGTTTACTGTGATGTTTTGACACATTCATATAATACTGATAAAGTCAGAGTAATTAGTATTCACTTCTAATTTTTTTATGTTTGGGTTCTTCATACTTCTCTCTTCAAAACCTTCCCCAAATTTATAATGATCATGTAAACTGCAGTCTTCTAATCACACATATGAACTGAGAGACACCACAATTTACTCCTCTGACAAACTGTCCCATTTATATTACTCAGCTTTCCACACTCCTCCTCTCTTCCTTTCTGAACCTCTAAAAATCACTATGTCACACTCAGGCCAATGTTTCTTAGTTCCCACCTGTGAAATGAAACACTGTTTCTGTCCATATCCAGCTTCCTTCATTCATCATAAGGTTCTCCTGTGAGTCTCCCATTTTTGTGTAGTTTCACGATGACAACTATCTTTCACTTCATGTAGGATTCCCTTACACATCTCAAGTATATCAGGTCTGGAAATAATGTGCTTGGTAGCTGTTTCTCACCTTAAAAAGCCTCTGTTTTCCCTCATTTCTGGAGTATAGCTTTGCTCGATATCCTTTTTTTTGTTGGTAATTATTTTACACCAGTACTTGTGGTGTGTTATTCTGATTTCTTTCTGTTCTGAAAGATTTCTGTTGAGAAGTTTGTTGTTAGTTTACTGAAAGTAGCCTTAAAAGAGGTGGTGCTTTTCTCCCAAAGTGTTTACAATTTTCTCCTTTGCTTTTTGTACTAAAAGATAATAGTTTTAGTTTTCATTTAATATACCACGGTGAAGACTTATTTTTGCTGTGTCTATTTAGGGAAGTAGAGATTTCCTGTACCTGTTTGTCCACTTCTTTCCCCTAAATTAGGGAAATATACTCACCTACACTTTTTCTGATTTATTTGCCCATATTCCTTTCAAATATAAAGTTTGAATACTACTTTATAACTAAGTTCCCAGAGAGCTCAAAAAATTTCTTCTTCTTCTTCTCCTTCTCCTCCTCATCATCATCCTTCTCCTCCTCTTCCTTTTCTTCCTATTCCATCTCCTTCTTCTCCTCCTTCTTTCTCCCCTCATTTTCCTTCTTTTTCTTATTCTTTTCTGACTGAGTTTTCAGAAGACATAAGAACATATTATTCTAGTCTCTTGTGAAAGATTTAATTGAATTTTCTATTTGAATTGGTTCTTCATTTTCAAGATTTTCAAAAATCTCTCTTTTCAGAACTCTCATTTATATAATATATTTTCTTAACTCTTTGCTATCTATGATTTTCTGAATTTAATTAAGTATCATAAAGATATTCTTTATGAAGTATGTCATCAATATTCTTCCTCTGAAGTCTTCTGCTAGAGCTGTATGCCTTGGAATGCATTGTGTATTATCCCATTTCAAGTTTCTTGCAAAGCTATACCATGATTTATTGATCAAGTGGTTCCTATAGGACTAAATTTTGATGACTTAGCTACATACACCCTATATCATGATTAGAAGGTGAATAAAATCTTCAGGCGGTCATGCCTACATGAAAGTAAGTGAGGTTATTTGAGATATGACCTTGAAGGAGATATTGGGAGACTTCTCATAACTTCTCCTTTCATATGTCCCATATCTATGATGCAGTAAAGCATTTCCTCTGTTGTATGTTGGACATACTTCCTTACTGTAGGTTCAAATGCAACAGAGCCAAGATACCAAGAGCTGAAACCTACTAAATAACAAATCAATATAAACGTTTGTTCCCTTTTGCTAATATCCTCAGGTATTTTGACACATTGATGAACTGATACACATTATATTGAGATTTGTGTTTTGGTGGCTCAATTGTCTCTGACAATTAGCAAGGTGTATTTCATAATGAATGCTAGTTCGTTGAACGTGGAGTGCTGGTTTGGTGAAATTTATAGGCTTTGTTTCCAGTTGGGTACCTTAGAGTAAATAATCTCAGGAGAGCCACTCTATAAATGGAGTGGTAGTGTCAGGAACGTAGGACACAGTGACCCAACAGTTGTTTCTGTGACTTAGCTGCTAGCAACAATGGTCAGTGCAAATCCTGGAATGCACACCTGAGTTGGGCAGAAGTAGACGACGCCTCAGATAGTGTGTTTGAACCACTATGGGTGTCATGTTAGGCTGATTATACAGCTTGAAACAAGTAGGGCACTCATGTAGCCTGCTACCAAACTTAGGAGGGGGAGTGTCTTGGGATGATTAGAATGTCAACTTGGTAAATGGCTTGTTCTGATTACAGACTTGACACCCACAGCTAAACACTGAGCAGAATTTCTGGATCCAGTTGCAGAGAGGAAGGAGTAATGAGGAAAGGAGTCAAGACAAGGCTGGAGAGACCCACAGAAACAGCTGACTTGAACAAGGGGGAGCTCATTGACCCCGGAATGATAGCTGGGAAAACATTACAGGATTGTTCCAGACCCCCTGAATGTGAATGTCAGTTTGGAGGTCTAAGCAATCTATGGGGCCTCTGGTACTGGATCAATATTTATCCCTAGTACAGTAATGGACTTTGAGAGCTCACTGCAGATGGAGGGATACTTTCTCAGCCTAGACACATGTGCGTGGGTCTAGGCACTGCTCCAAAAAATATGACAGACTTTGAAGTTCCTTCATGGAAGGCCTCACTCTCCCTGTAGAGAAGAAAGGGGATGGGATATGGGGTTGGTGGGGCTCAGTGTGGAGGGAAAGGAGAAGGAACTTGATTGATATATAAAACGAGATTGTTTCTAATTTAAATTAAAATAATAAGAAAAAAGAGGAGGCATGTGACTCAGTTCTAATATATGATATGAATGGGCATTGGGGGCTCTGGAAGTTCTTTCTTGTTTTTAAAGACTGTACCCATTTTTCAATTCAGTGCTTCTGTATTTCCATGGACTGTTTAGAAGCTGCTCTCCCTGCCTTGCAACCAGGAAGGAAACTACATAAATAAGATTTGTGCTTCTAAACAGAAAACTCCTGCTTTGAATCACTGGATAAAACAGCTGAAGGTTTGTTCTTATTATCTTTTATACTGTCTTGTAAGATACTGCTATGGTTTGGATGCAAATGCTGATACAAACTTGTGTATTTGAACACTTGGTCTACAGATGATGGTGTTGTTTCAGAAAATCATGGAAACTTTATCACATGGATCCCAGAAGGTGTAGGCTATTGTGGGCAAGAATTTGAAGAGTGTATTTATCTGCAACACTGGCATGCCCCATGTGAGGAAGTGGCAGCCACACATTCTTTTCTTGTCACTGTGTATTTGTAGTACTATGCCTTCCCCACCACAATGCAGAATTACCCTAAAAAGATAATCAACTGGAAGTCCTTTCTCCTTAATGCTACTCCTGTCATATATACTGTTACAGTAGGAAAAATTAGATAAAACAGAAAATTGTTACAAATCGTGGTGTTATTACTGTGGTGAACTTTACTGTGTGGCTTGGGGGCCACAGACCCTTCAGGAGTAGCATGGCAGGGGTTAAGCTCAAGAATTCCTAAAATGCTGTGAGGTCAGCATGGTTAATTCTGGTGGGAGCACAGAAGAACATAATGCCAGAAGAGTTGAATAGAGGAGAGATTGTGCTCATGAGCTCTCAGATGAAGACAAGGATTTTTTTTTACTGGGAATTGGACTAAAAGTGTTGGGCTACATTTGGGAAACAAACAGGTTTCATTCTGGTTATGTCCTGAAAATTTGCATGAAGGTCATCTTAAAGAAGCATGAATTCATTTGATAGGAAAAAACACAAGACATCACAACATCTAGGATGTGATGGGACACTTGCTCACTGTATTTAACCATTTTCATAGTGAGATTTCAGAGCAAAAATCATCATAGAAAAGTAAGTCAATGCACAGTAAAGAGAAGAAGGAATATGAGTTCATTAAAAGCTGTAGATAAGACAGGGGGACCAGACAGCTCTAGCTATTAAAGAGAACATTAGAATCTAATAGAAGACCAAGTTGGATGTGGAATAATATGAAAGGTGCTTTTAGAGGCAGACCCCACGTAGGCTTCAAAGCGCTAGGGAAAGTACAAGTTCATATGAAAATGCAGATTCAGTTTAAAATATTTAAATATTTCATTTGGAAAAAAAGCTGCCTGAGAATGTAAGGCAGGTGGGAGACATAGAGCCTACTGCCACCATGGCCTTAGGGGACAGTAAGCTTTGCTACCATTTGGAGATTCTATATCTATATCTATATCATTTATATCTATATTGTTTCATTTTTTCAAACACATAAGATACAAGTGTGATTGATGTCACTGGTAGTCTGCAGCAAGTTTCCAGAAAAAAACAAACCATGAGTTTGGGCATTATGAAATGGAAGAAGAATTCCCACGGAGAGGTTCTGAGTTGTCAGTGTGTGAAGCTGTGAGGATAAAGTCAAGTTACAAAGAAGACCACAGGGTTTTTAAGATGCCAGGATGTGGAATATGCTGCAGACAGCCATAGGCTCTGAAGTTCATGAGTGCTACAGTGGCAGAACTTCAGGGAGGGGATCCTGAGACCAGGCAATGATACCATCATATACCCAATTCCACACGAGGATCTGAATCCTCAACTGTTTGCCTTGGTTGGTTTATTTCACCCAGCCAGCTACAAGTGTTATCCTTCAATTTTGTCCTTTTTTTTACTGGAAATGGTTACTTTGTGTTATTATATAATTTAAGTGTTTAACTTATTTGTTGGTTTTACAGATACTCAAGATCAGGTTTTGCCTTGATACTCAGTAAATGCTTCAGAGTCTATAATTGCTGAACACTTTGGAAACTGTTAATACTATGGTATTTGAAATTAGATTGAATGCATTATTTTGTATGATAGTCAGAACCTTATAAGACATAGAATGGTATAGTTTCGGTGTGATAATATCTCCTGGAGCCTCATGAATCTGAACACCAGGTCCATATTTCATGGCATTATTTTGTAGACCGTGAGAACTCAGGGAGAGGTGACATGGATGTGGGTCACTAGGAGCAATCTTAGAAGACCTTAGACTTCTGGTCCCATTCTCTGATTATTAATCCTCCAGGATGTGATCAGGTGCTTTATCTCAGGCTCCAGCTGACCTGTTCCCACTGTTTGGTCTTCCATGTGGGTAGCACTGAAGGCCTTTGAGACTGAAGCAAAATAAAATCTCCTTTCTGTAGGTTACTTCAGTCAAAATTCTTGTCACATTGATGAGAAAATCCCTAATTTGCAAGCTTTTCCTTCTTATCCAGTCAGTTGGTCTGCTCTTGCCTTTTCCATGTGGCAACTTGAAATGAAGTAACAAGGTATGGCGATGGCTTGACTGTGTACCTCATGGGTTTGTCCGTTGATGAGAAAATATCCAAATTTTGCATTATTTGGCATATACTATCTTCTATTTTAGTATAAAGACAGATTGACTCATATATCTGCTTCTTTTAGTAAAAGCAGAAGAAATTCCATTATATTAAATTTTACGTATTTAAAACCTCTATAAACAGCCAGAAGATTAATTGCAGATGATGGTCAAGCATGATTTCACAGGAGGCCACACAACACATAAGGAAGAAGTATCGTGACATAATCAATAGAACAGGGTAATGTACAACAAGACTCCAGAGAACTAAGGGTGTTAGATTGTCTTTTGTGGCATTATTTAGATCAAGTTTTCCTGTTACCCTAGGTAATAAGGATGATCTTGACCCTCTGATTCATCTGTTTCCATCTGTCAATCGCTTAAGTTACAGGTATGTTCAACTGTAACTTTCAATTAGAATGAAAATATAAGATTCATAAAATGCAATAAACTTATGAAGGAGACAAAATGTACCTTGGTGCACACACAAAATAAACTTTACATGTGAACAATAAACACAGGTATTGTTATTCTGGCGTTTAATCCCAATATTTAGGAGACAATGATTTGAAAATTATCATAATTCAGATAAACTTCATCTTTGTGATAAGTTCCATAGTAGTTTGAGCTTCAGAGTGAGAACTTATTTAAAAAAATACATAAACCCATATGAGCTATGTGAAAAGTGTGGATGATACAAGTATCAAAAAACTGCATAAATGAGTTAACTTGTTGACGTTATAATTAAACATGTACATTAGCTATATTTAGAAGTAAAGTAACTACAGATATATTTGTGATATATGATATATATATATATATATAATTTTATAGACAGACATTGTATATATATAGGATACACATTGAACAAATAGCAAAGAAAAATGGAAGGCAGAATAGAACCCTCTTGCTGTGGAATATTTTCACACTGTGTGAAAATGTATTGCTGTGATTTGTGTAATAAAAAACAGTCAACAGAGATAAAGGCTGAACTTCTAAGCAAAGAGAAAGAAGCTTGGAGCAGGGAATCTAGGCACAAGATTTTGATGGCACACTTGGAGCAAATTAGATGTGACATACTAAGAAGAGGTAATGGAGCCAGGTGGTCCCCAATGTAGATTTAAAAATATAGGCTAATTAAGTTATAAGAGGTAGCTGGGGAAAAGCCTAAGCTAAGGCCAAGCTTTCATAATTAATAAGTCTCCAGGTAATTATTTGTGGGCTGGTGGTCCAAAGATAGCCCAATAAGTCAAAGATAGTCTAAGCTTTATTGTTCACATGTGTGTGCACCAAAGTTCATTTTTATTCAACTGTAAAAATGGATAATATCTGCTCTGGACTATCTTAAACATACCTGGTTGTCATTACAAAAGATCAAACACAAAGATTTAGGAATAGGATTTATTGTGAAAATTAATGACAGTTGTACAGAAATGTTAGAACTTGTAATGAACATTTGACTTTCAACATTATTCCCCTAGCATAACAAAAAGCCAGTAATAGAGAACAAAGAATCATTAGGTGAGGAAAATATTTCAAAATTATTCATATGAAGGTCTCAGTAGCATACTAGGTAAGAATACATAGTTTCAGGAATACAAAGAAAATTAATACATGGATTTTAATTTCTGTTCTGCATCACTTCATGGCATGTTTGAGCTTTAAAAAATTGTTTAGGCTGCACTATTTGTAATTGGTCTAGATCAAGGCAATGTTAAAAGGAGGAAAAATGGATTTTTAAAAAGCTAATACTGACAATGTCAAAGGCATAATTTTTAAAGCTTTATAGAAAATTGTTAGAATTTTGGGTATAATTGAATTAGATTATGACTGAATACAAAACTAATCATTTTTCTGGAAAATGAGATATAAAATAACAAAATAAGCCTATTTAGTATTTTTTCTCATGGTAATGCATCCGTAATTGTTTTATTGCCATAGATATTTTGCTTTAGAAATTTGCAGACATTTATTGAGAGGTAAACTTCTAAGTAGTTGCATTTATTCTGCTTTTTAATTTCCCTTTGAAAAATAACTTCTCAATACAAAGTAAAAGCTGAAAGATTTAAAATAAAGGTGCATTGTAAAGAGTCTGTATGGAGATCAGGAAAGAATCCTATGAAGATATGTAGATCAGTTTGTTGCTTAGAAATATAAACTGTTCAACACTGAGGAATGGGCCTATTCTAATGTCTAGTATAGAAAAACTACCTTCTTCAAGAGACTGACTTGTACATGCTACTGTTTAGCAGTGATGCCTCATCTTTAAATACATTATTGTTATTTATTTATTCATTCTTTTATTTATTTGTATGTTTTTGTTTTTATGTGTATTTAGACCAGTGATAAATATTATATGTTGATGAACTATTTAATATGTTTCATTTGTTTGATTATGTAAAGATGTGTTGCTGTTTTATCTTGCTTGCCTAAGGCATCTGGTTGGTCTAATACAAAGCTGAATGGTCAACAGTGAGGGAGGAGCTATAGTCGGGACTTCCTGGCAGGGATAGTAAGTAGGTGGAGTGATTTATGTACTAGAAAGAAATACAAAAGAAATCAGTGTCCGCCCAGACAGACAGATGAAGCAGGGAAGTAGGACACACAGGATAAAAGAAAGGTAAAATGCACCAAGGCAAGATGTAGATGAACAGGTTAAATTAAGTTTAAAAAGCTAGTGAAACAAGCATAAAATAAGATCAAGCATTCATAATAAAAAGTCTCTGTGTCTTCATTTGGGAGCTGATTATTGGCCCAAAGAAAATTTCAAATGCATTATGTATTCATCAATCATTTTCTATCTTCTTTTTTGAGTCAAGGTCTCTAGCTAAACCTCGATCTTACCTGCTTTTTTTTTTAGAACAGCTGCTAATAATCCTCAGAGATCCACTTGTCTCCATCTAACCATTGTTGAGATGATAGGAATGCCCAGACTTTTATGTGGGTGTTGGGTATTTGAATTTAACCTCTCATATTTCTGTAACAAATACTTTACCACATCCCCATCTCCAATTATTTATCTTTGCTAGAACTAAAAATTGTATCTCACACTTCTAACTATCTCTTATTTACTGTTCTTATATTCTCTTTGCTTTCAATCAAGTTTTGATCAATTATCTACCTAATATAAAGAACCTCTCTTGGATACAACATGAAATACAGCAATGGATTCCTTTATATGATTGATTTTTTGATGGTAGGTTTATTCAGTTGCATAATATCTCTGTTATCGAGGCTATAAAGGGAAAGCAATATATTTATTTATCAGAGAGAGAGAGAGAGTCGCACTGACCAGGAGTCAGAAGCATGGCTGGCTTCCAGGAGAAAAAAAAGGGAGGTTCCTTCTTCTTTCACTTCCTTTTATATCTACCTGTGTCAGTTTACATGTCTCCGCCCTCATGGGTGGATAGCTTTCTGGGGTTCACTCCTACAGTTCCCCTTTTAGTCTAAATAGAAGACTTAAATTTGATACAAACTCAAACATATACAACATATATACATAGAGGGTGGTAATTAAGTTATAATCTACTTATCCTAAACTAAACATATCCATTCCACCTAAATTCTAAACTTTTCTGAAAAGGATGCCTAAGTCTGAACACCTCCTTCCAATCCCAACCCTAAAACAATTGCAAAGTAACACTAACAGGTGTAAACTATCCTCTAATGTCAATAGTAGGGAGAGGGGACATGGAATTCTCAAATTTACTTCCTGCTGAAGTGGGACGATGACAATCATGGGGACCTGTGGGAAAAATTGTTAGTGTAACAAGAGTCTTAAATAGGTCAGTTAGTCTCTGTTTTGCAGGAGAGGCTTGACTGATTTTGATTGAAGCTCTTGTCTGAAGCTCTAATCAGATTGTAGAAGATGCACTGTATCAGTTCCTTGGCCTGACGATGTGTTGAGTGATGTAGTTCCAAGCTGGTTTCAGGATGGTGTCTGTCAGGTGGGGTCGATGATGTGGGGCAGTTTAGATGTATCCAGTCGAATCAGGCGGAGTCGGGAAAGTGAATCCACATTCTCTTTCTGAAGCAGTTGAAGATCGCTGTCAATAAATCCCTTTGTCTCTGGAAAACTGAAATATTAATGTTAGCACAGAAATTCTTAACTTTTATGTGTATGAATACTGGGAAAGGCAACCCTAAGGAAGATAATAAACATGAAGGAGATTAGAGTTTTAGAAAAGAATCAAATATACACAGATGACAGTCCCCATATATGTATATCTTTTTTGATGTCGTTGTTTCTGTCTTATATCAATGGCTCTTTGATATAATACAGAAAGTCTGAATTGCATTTTAACAATATGCAATAGTTAGGAGGGACTAGGAGTCCAGGAGGACTTTGGGAAGGAGAAACAAGAGAGAGTTAACATGTAACGCCAGGGGGTAGGAGCCCGGAACTATTCTCCGGTAAGAGACATACTTAGATTAACAATTATGGGGTAATTACTTAAGTCAGAGCTAGCCAGTAAGAAACAAGCAAAGGCCAACAGCTTCATAATTAATATAGCCTCCTGTGTGTTTATTTGGGGACTACAATTCGGCAGAGCCCAGGCGACTGGCCGGGGATAAACCAAAGACGCTAGCAAAGAAAAAGCTTCTCTTTCCAAAATGGTTGTCAGGAGCGGGATTGAATTTCCATGCAAAATAACAAAAGATTTAAAGGAATTTTAGAAACAGAAGAATGGAGAGAAGCACAGATTTTTGGTAGCAGCATTTTCTCAGGTGTGCTCTGTTTTGCTAGCGACAAGCCGAGATTCACGCAGCTCGCTTACCGGAGTCTTCCTGACTCTACATTAAAAAAAAAAAAAGGCAACAAGGTTCTTTTAAGAGGCTTTGCTAACGATTTAAAAGTTGTACATACAGTTGGAAGTTGCAGCTTTTGCTGGATGTCAGCATGGACTGAGGCGGTAAGCTGCAGTCACGCTTACGCCTGCCATCTAAAAAAAAAAAAAAAAAGGCAGTTTAAAACAGCCGCGGTTTAACAGATAAGACACGTGGCCAGAAAAACATAAACATTTACAGTAAAGTCAGACTTGGATGAACAAAACTTCTAAAGGTTTACAGTGTGCTTAAAAATATACTTAAGATTAAGAGAGAAAATAAAGAAGCCGGCTATGGTGGCGCACGCCGGTAGGAATTGCTCCAGAGGCAGAGGCAGGCAGATTTCCAAAGAGAAACCCTGTCTCAGAGAAAAATAAATAAAAGTAAAAGAAATAGAGTAATAATAATAATAGATAAATAAATAAGCCACGTAAAGATGGAAAATACACAGAGAGTTTGGATACTGTATGCTATTGTGTTTTTCAGTTTTTTGCTTGCTCAGGAAGGAACTGCTGCTAAAGTACACTTGATTATAAATGCTGCTAAATTAATCCAACTTCTATCTTTTAAAAATGCCTTGACTTCAAATTTTAAGTATAATGATATGTTACTTGGGAAAGAGGATTTTACTTATGTTTCCACAGAAAATGAAAAGCTGAGGATTCCTTCCAGGCTTCTGTGGTTCGACGAACCAAGACCCCCGGAAGCAGTGGACCAGGTGCTCCAACAATCGAAACAGCTAAGATGATGCAGCTTTACAGGCCCTGAAAATACGGACTTATACAGGTTTCTGAGTTTTGTCATGATCCCCATGGTATGAACTGTGCCCCCTTCCAGCAGGAAGCAGTTTAGAATGAGCGATGTCCCAATTCCCATCTTGTTTATAAATCTTTGTTTTCATTTAAATGGGATTGTTTATAATTGGCTAGTGATCACAGCCAATCTTAAGGGGAATTATGGTATGGGTATTGCTTTTCATTTATTGATACAAATTCAAGGTCAATTTTGTGATGTTTATATTTCTCCTCTTGATTAAGTATTGTGCTTATACTGATCTTTTAAAAAGTAATGCATAATTAAATACAGGCTATAGATAGTTACTTATAAGAGTCAGATCTTATTGTTAGGTAAGTTAGGTTTTCTAGATATATAGAGATGTATTTGAGACAGATAGATAGTCTTCAAACCTCTCAAAGACCTTCAAAAATGGCATTTAAAATGGTTTAGGGTTTTTCTTGACAATGAGAAATGTCTGGTCCTGGCAGCACCAATTATGTCTGAGAGGAAAATGGGCATCAAAGAAATTCGTTATGGAGTTTGCTTTCAACATGGCAAGATTAGCCATTTGGGCAAGAAACTGCTCTTGCCTATACTGCTTGACTGTTGTTGTATATTCTGGACATACAGGACCCACAGGAAAGTGACTGCTAAACTCAGTCTTACAGGGTTCCTGCTTCATGGAAGAGAATTTCTGCAGGACACAGAGAAATGACTGACAGACTGCCAATGCAGATGGACAGTTTTGAAATTTCCTGCTTTGCTGAGAAATCTTCTGGACACATTGTGGCCTATGGGCTGAAGATGGATGCCCCAACGTTACAGAGGAACTTCGGGTGACTGTCCAGGCAGTAAGATATCTCTGTCAATCCTAGTGTTTATATATTATCCTTCTGTGGTCTTTGATGGAGTTGAAGACAGATAGTTATAATTATAGTTTTCCTTAGTTATGATAAAAGATAACCTACATATAGAACTTTAGACTCACAAGGATGGGATGGATGATATTTTCTTTAAATCTTGCTGAATGTTGATAGACAAAATATTGTAACTGTATTCTTACTTGATAACTGTTCTGTTATATATGATTTGACTATGTCAAAGTTAAGACCTTTCTTTTTTGTTTAAACAGAAAAGAGGAGATGTTGGGGAAGTCTTATGTTAATAAAGCACTGTCTGGCCAATAGAAATCTAGATAGGTGGGACTAGGAGTCCAGGAGGATTCTGGGAAGGAGAAACACAAGAGAGTCAACATGTAACGCCATGGGGTAGGAGCCCGGAACTATTCTCCGGTAAGAGACATACTTAGATTAACAATTATGGGGTAATTACTTAAAGCAGAGCTAGCCAGTAAGAGACAAGCAAGGCCAACAGCTTCATAATGAATATAGCCTCCTGTGTGTTTATTTGGGGACTACAATTCGGCAGAGCCCAGGCGACTGGCGGGGGATAAACCAAAGCGGCCTCACAAAGAAAAAGCTTCTCTTAACACTCTGTAATTTAACTACCATACTCCCTACAGCATCTGAATATACATCTTTGCCCAACAACCTACTACTCATTTCTTTGCACATGATATATTCCATTGGAATCACCATCTCTAGACTTATAAAAACAAGTTCCCTTGTGGCCAATGTGCCTTTCCTTTCACTGACTCAATGATTTCTTATTGTTTTGTTCCCTTCCTGTGTCTCATTTCATTTTCTTTTTTAGAATAACTTTTCATTTAAATTAAAAGCTATCTTATTTTACATACCAAACCCATTTCCCTCTCCCATCCTCCAATGTACCCCAACCAACCCCCATCACACACCCAACCATTCTCCAGGGTGGGTGACTTTGAAGCCAGATAATTCTTCATATTGAATTTGAGTCCAGTCAAGGCTCCATAATAAGAACCTGTATAAACCACCTTCCCTTACAACACAACAACAACAACAACAGGAAAAAAATGGAATAGTAAAACATGCCTGCTAAAGCACATTTTGTCATATAATTCCTTCAACTTGCATGTGTATTTAGAATTTTTCATAATTAAATTGCAGGGGGAATACAAAGAAATATAAAGAAAGAAAATAACAAGACAAATAGGAAGCCAGCAATAATAAAACAATAATAGAAGGAAATTCCACTAAAAAGAATAAGGCTGGCATTTTCAGATTAAAGTTTCTCACACAATTCCTGAAAATATGTTAAAAAATAATTACCTCAGAAAAGCTCTTAGATTCCAATAAGAAAGAATGAACATTTTCAGTTTGATTTAAAAATTGCTAGTCATTAACAAAGATAATCTAGGTTGCATGTTTTACTTTTTAAAGTGTAATAAAAGAAATGAGAGAACTACAAATACTATCTTTAAAACCACTGAAGCAAAAAATGCTGTAAGTAGCTTATCTGTCTATAAAAACATAAACTTCACTTGTTAAATAAAAGTTAACAGAGATATTAAAAGATGACATTTGCTTAGTGAAGTAATGTTATATTTTCCAAAAAATAAAAATAAAGCAGAGGCCATTATTTCAAAGGCCTTCAAGTAGTTCAGATAGCAAGAAGATCAAGTAAGATGCTCAGAGAGGGGTGAAATAGAAGATACTTAACATGCATATAGATTGATAAGTTTAGATGCAAGTGAAAGTCAAATATGGATAATTTTTATAGGTTGGTTCAAAAGGAATTATAATATTAAGTGGAGTTTATAGGGACACAAAACACTGAAAATCAGTTGATTATTTAAATTACTGTGATAGACATAGGGGTACAGAAGGAAATCAAAATGGAAGAATTTTGAAATTTAATGAATATATGGTAAAAGCACATACAGACACTCTTATACATATAGAAACACAGAGACACTGACACACATCAACATACAGAGACACATGGACATAGACACAGACAGACAGACAGACACACACACACACACTCGAATTCTATTTATCCATAAAGATAATGAAATTATTTTCATTTGGAAAATGTATAGAAATGTAAATCATCACTTTAAGAAAATAACCCAGGTTCTTAAAAAAATTCCCCTATTTCATCTTACATATGGAATGTGGATTTAAATGTGTCTATCATATAGGACATAAAAATAGAAGAGGGATCACCAAAAGAGAGGCAGGTCAGCAAGCAAGGGAAGTATAACAAGAGCTTCTAGACAGGGTTTTTCTGTGCAGCTTTGGCTCTCCTGCAACTTACTCTATAGACCAGACTGGCCTCAGACTCACAGGGTCCCACCTGCCTCTACCTCTCAAGTGCTAAAATTAAAGGCTTGTGCCACCATACCTTGCTGAAGAGAAATTTCTGAATCATTGTTCTACTACCCAAGGCCCCAGAGATTGCCAAGGCCTCCTTACTGACACCACATTCAGGTTCGGTGTGGCTGGATTTATGTTGAGGTCTTTGATCCATTTGGACTTAAGTTTTGTGCATGGCAATAGACATGGATCCATCTGCAGTCTTCTCCATGCCAGAATGCAGTTATGCCAGTACCATTTGTTGAAGATGCTACTTTTTTCTGTTGTATAATTTTAGCTTCTTTGTTGAAAATCAGGTGTTCATAGGTTTATGGATTAATCTCATTATGTTCAATTTAATTCCATTGGTCTTCCTGTCTATTTTTGTGCCAATACCAAGCTGTTTTCAGGACTACAGCTGTATAATAGAGCTTGAAGTCAAGGATGGTGACGCCTCCAAATGTTGCTTTGTTGAGCAGGGTTGTCTTGGCTATCCTGGATTTTTTGTTTTTCCATATAAAGTTGAGAAAAGTGAAGAATTGTGCTATGATATTGATGGATATTGCATTGCGTCTGTAGATTGCTTTTGGCAGAATTGACATTTTTACAACATTGATCCTATCATTCTAAGAGCATGGGAGATCCTTCCATTTTCTGGTGTCTTCTTTGGTTTCTTTCTGTAAAGGCTGAAAGTTCTGGGATTACAGGTCTTTTATTTGTTTTGTTAGCATTACTTCAAGGTATTTTATGTTGCTTGTGGCAATTGTAAATGATGATTTCTTGCTCAGCCCTTTTATCGTCTGTATATAATAAGGCTACTGATTTTTTTGAGTTGATCTTGTATCCTGCCACTTTGCTAAAGGTATTTATCAGGTACAGGCGTTCCCTGCTAGAGTTTTTTTTTTGGGTCACTTATGTAAACTATCTTATCTTCTGCAAATAGTGAAAGTTTGACCTCTTCCTTTCCAATTTGTATTCCCTTGATCTCCTTTTGTTGTCTTATTGCTCTAGCTACAACTTTAAGTACAATATGAAAGAGTTATGGAGAGAGGGGACACCCTTGTCTTGTTCCTGATTTTAAAGGAATTGCCTTGTGTTTCTCTCCATTTAATTTGATGTTGGCTGTTGGTTTGCTATATATAGCTTTTATTATGTTTAGTTATGTTCCTGTTACCACAGATCTCTCCAAGACCTTTTTCATGAAGGGCTGTTGGATTTTGTCAAAGGCTTTTTTTCAGCATCTAGTGAGATGATCATATGATTTTTGTTTCTCAGCTTGTTTATATGGTGAATTACATTGATAGATTGATAGATTTTCATATGTTGAACCATGCCTGCATCCCTGGGATGAAACCTACTTGATCATGTTGGATGATGTTTCTGATGTGTTCTTGGATTTGATTTACCAGCAGTTTATTGAGTATTTTTGCATCAACATTCATGAAGGATATTGGTCTGAAGTTTTCTTTCCTAGTTACGTCTTTGTGTGCATTGAGTATCAATGTTACTGAAGCCTCTTAAAAAGAGGTTGGCAAAAACCCTTCTGCTTCTATTGCATGGAATACTTTGAGGAGAAGTGGTATATGCTGTTTTTTTAATTTCTGGTAGAATTCTGCACAGAGCCCATCTGGCCCTGAACTGTTTTTAGTTGGGAGAGTTTTGATGACTTCTTCTATTTCCTTAGGTGTTATAGGTCTATTTAAATTGCTTATCTGTTCTTGATTTAATTTTGGTAAGTGATATCTATCCAGAATATTGTCCGTTTCCTTTAAATTTTCAAATTTTGTTGAGCATAGGTATTCAAAACATGACTTGATGCTTCTCTGTATTTCCTCAGTGTCTGCTGTTTTGTCTCCCTTTTTTTCTGATTTTGTTAATTTGCATGGCCACAGTCTGCCATTTGGTAAGCTTGGATAAAGGTTTGTCTATCTTGTTGATTTTCTCAAAGAACCACCTCTTTGTAATATTGATTCTTTGTATTGTTTGCTTGGTTTTTAGTTCATTGATTACAGACCTCAGTTTGATTAGTTCCTGGAATCTACTTCTCTGGTGTGAATTTGTTTCCTTTTGTTGTAGAGTGTTCAGTTGTGCTGTTAATTTTGTAATTATTGCTATTAACTTTCCTCTTATGACTGCTTTCAAAATGTCCCATAAGTTTGCGTATGTTGTTGTTTCAGTCTCATTGAATTCTAGGAAGACTTTAATTTCTCATTTTAATTCTTCTTTGACCCAGGAATGGTACAAATGTGCATTATTCAATTTCCCTGAGTTTGTAGGTTTTCTGCAATTTGTGCTGTTGTTGAATCTAACTTTAGAGCATGGTAGTCTGATAAGGTGCATGGAGTTATTCCATTTTTTTTTACCAGTTGAGGTTTGCTATGTTGCCAAGTATATGGTCAATTTTTGAGGAGGTTCCATGTGAAGCTGAGAAGAAGGTATATTATTTTGTGTTTGGATGGAATGTTCTATAGAAGTCTGTTTGAACCAATTGGGTCATAAGTTCTATTAGTTCATTTGCTTCTTTATTAAGTTTCTGTCTGATAGTCCTGTAGAGTGGTTAGAGTCAGTGTGGATGTCTCCCACTATAAGTGTGTGAGGTTTTATTTGTGTTTTGAGTTTTAGTAATGTTTCTTTAATGAACATTGATGCTTTGTATTTGGGGAGTAAATGTTCAGAATTGAGACTTCATCTTTGTTTATTTCTCCTGTGATGAGTGTGGAACCAGGGCTTGCTTTCAGTGGGTGCAGGCAAGTCCAATGCTCTCCTCTTCCTGGTTCTGTGGGTTGAGAAATGGAATAGGATGCTCCAGCATGGATTGAAACCACAATGGCAGACCCTAAGCACAGGCAAGCAGCTTGGAAACAGCCCTAGGTTTACTTAGTTAGGGTGGTGGAGCAGGATACTAGGATGCTGGGGTGGTTTGGCTCCCGCTGCATGGATGGAAGCTGCAGTGGCAACCCCAAGCACAGGCAGGCAGTTAGAAACAGGCCCAGACTTACCTAGTCCCATTCATGAAGCAGTAGTAACACTTTAAACTAAAGGAAAGAGATGAAGACAGGAAAACCACTGACAACTACAACAAAGTTTTTCAGAAACATTTCAACACAAATAACACCAAAGCTGGAGTTCAGAACTCACAAGAAAATGGAATTTGTAAATTTCTTAAAGTTTGCAATTATGGTTCTGGCATGCCCTCATGCAAAATGAAGCAATGAGCACCTTGGAGACAAAAAGCTCCACTGTAGTGGTCAAGCTGTTGACAAGTCTTCGAAGAGTCAGAGGGAGTTTTCTTTAAGGTTCCCAGAATCTGAGAACACACATACTGGAGTTCATAATTTAGAAGGAAGAGAATAATAGTAAATATAACTAGACTGAGAATTTCCAAGGGCAGCCTCCTAAAAGCAGACCAAGCCAAGTGTTTTAAACAGCATCACAGAGGCTTCTGTCAGCCCTTAATTTGATTAAGGCAGTCCTAGTGCCTTTACCTATGAGAATGAAGTTCCTTAAGCAAAGATGTTTACACACAGGATCTGGCATTTAGTTAAAAGTTATCAGGCATTCTAGGATTAAAAAGGACTGGAAAAAGTAAACACACAGATCTGTTAGAATATGATCCAGTAATTGAAGCTATCATCATGAGCAAAATGATACCATTAAAACTAGGAAATTATGGCCATAGTTAGTATTTCATAAGACAACTGATATTTGTATATTAGAAAACTTGAAAATTATGCTTGCTTTGTGTAATAGAAATTAAAATTTTAACATACATTCTTATCCTGTTGATAAATGTAACACAAAAGGGTATTTTCCACAAAAAACAAATCACTAACTGAACTAAAATTATTGAAAAGAAACTTTTGAGAAAATATTTATAAATCATCTCCTGAAATAAATCTGCTGAAGTATTACATATGAATAGTGTTTATTATTGTCTTCCCAAAGGACTGTTTAGAACTGAGACAACCATGGAACAGCAGAGTTAATGGACCTAATACATATCCTTTCAGACTACTAAAGTATTTAGGGAGTCTAGTAATGTTGGAAAGCCCAAGGGGGTTTTCATTTCTACAGTGACTTATAGTGTGGTCTCAACCTACACACAGAGCAAGCAGTGAGCTGGGAGTGTATAAGTATTGCAAATCATTGACTCAGAGTTCAAATAGATAGCTTAAGGGGAAACTCCCTAGGGTATGTTAAAGTGAAAATGTTTGTAATTGTATACACCCACATAGAATTTATATTTTCAAAACAACTAAAATACTATGTGATAAGATTAATATCTACAGTACAGGGAAGAAGCGATTAAGTTTCAGTTAATGCAAGATAATTGCCATCTAAAGAAACAATAGCAAAAATAATCTAAAAAAAGACATAATTTAAATGTATTAAAAATATTATTTAAATATATAGGTTTTGAGTTAGAAATTACTCGATATGGAAAAAAGTGAGAAAATAAAAAATATCAAGGTTTATATAGTGTATGAAATTATTTCTAAAAATAAAAGGAAATTAGAAAATTTTAGATAAGAATTAAAACTTCATGGGCTATAGAATTTCCAGGAGAAATCAATTATTCTTAAGAGTATATGATAAAAATGATATATAAATTGTCAGAAGTTATAGGTATCAGAAATAATAAAATTAATCTTTGTAAGATTATAAGAATTTATTATATATACTATTTATGTGACATTCCCCCTTAAAATTTTAAGAGAAGCAACTGTTATAACTAAAAATTACTATTGCTGTATTTTAACATATATATTCTCTGAGTAGCAGCTTTACAATTTTTTGGAGAGAGCAAGAAAATGAAATGGATGGGTACAGAGAGGGAATCAGGAGGAGTTAGGGGAGAGAAAAGAATATGACCAAAATGCATTGTGTGAAGAATTTTAAAAATAAATTTAAAAACTTAAATGGGAGAAAATGAAGCTATTTCAGTGTAAAAATTCTTCAATTTACCAGAAACAAAAAATAGTACCAACTAGAAATAGACTGAAATGGGTTAAATTATTATGATGTGATTTATAGTTACTGAAAAGGAATGCAAAGAAATAAGCAAAGAAATCTTTGTATAAAAGTGTATTTGATGCACTTAAATTACTTGTTTAACACGAGTGATGATAGTAAAATAAAATCTGAGACAAATGAGAACCATGTGAAATAACAAAATGATAGATGTAGTCATCATAGATGGGGAAATTTATACTAAATATGGATGGATGAAAAAATATCGATTTCAAACAGATATTATTTATCTTGTAAAAAGCAAAATTCCAATTGGTGGACAACCAAAATTCTAGCAACTGGAAGACTGAAGCAGGAGGACAATGAGTTTGAAACGACCTGAACTATAGAGAGACCCTGTCTCAACGTCTAGGTCCTTTATAGAACAAATATAAACAGTTGATTATGTGTGGAAGCCTTGAAGACTATTAACCAATTTAACTTATATCTATTAAACACAACACTAAGCAATAGGATGGCATAAATTCTTTTCAAACTTATCTGAAATATTCACCTGATGGGGGTAGTCCTGTGTATATGTCAATTAAGCACTGTTGGCCAATAGGGAAGCAAGACAGGTGGGACTAGGAGTTGAGGAGGACTCTGGGTAGGAGAAACACAGGGAGTCAAGATTTAGCCACCATAGGGGTGAGAAGCCCGGAAACTTTTCTCCGGTAAGAGAACTTAGATTAACAATTATGGGGTAAATACTTAAGTCAGAGATAGCCAGTAAGAAACAAGCAAGGCCAACAGCTTCATAATTAATACAGCATCTTGTGTGTTATTTGGGGACTACAACTTGGCAGAACCCAGGTGACTGCTGGGGAAAAACCAAGCGGCTGGCAAGGAAAAGGCATCTCTCTACATTCACCTAGACAGATAACATGCTTGGATATCAAACAAGTCTTCATCAATTTAAATTTATTTAAAGAATGAAGATTTTGATTTTTAAATCATGAAGACATTGGGAATCAATAACTAAAATATATCTGGAAATCCCTAAATGTTTGATGCATTAGTTAATTTTCCGTCACTGTGATTAAAGCAGCACAGTCAAAGCAATTTATTGAAGAGAAAGTTTATTTGAATTTATGATGCTAGAAGGTTAAGAGTCCTTCATGGCAGAGAATTGTGCAACAGGTAACAGACAGCATGGGGAACTGCAAGTAGGAAGCAGAGAGAGTTAACTTTAAAATTTAAAGACATGGCCATATCCAACAAATTTCCCAAACAACGCTTCCAACTGGAACCCACTTGTCCAAATGCCTGAGACTATGAGAAATTTCTTTCTCAAGCCAGTACATGGGAAAATAAAATATGTCACAGCTGATAACAAAAGTCACACTCAGCATCAAACAAAAAAAAAAAATCAGGAACCATTCAAATAGAAATGAAAGCGCTACCTATAGAGTGAAGTGGTTGGACTGTAATTTCTAGCTCTTGATGACTAGATAAGAAAGAAATACACATCAATGCTGTATTCATTCTCATATTAATGAAGTTGAAAACCTGTAGCAAACCAACATAGACAGCATATCAAAATAGGAAACAGCAAAGGCCAGTGTGGATGTCTCAGCTCCAAAGCAGATGTCTGCCTGCATCTGGAAAATCCAAAGTCATCGATAATTTTAGCTTTCTCAACAATATGGTCACTGTAAAGATTGCAGCATTCTGGTTGTGATGTGAAAACGACTGTAGATAGTTTATAAATGAGGGGGAGTGGTTTTGTTGCAGCACAGCAACAGACAGTAAGGAAAATTTGTCCTGTAACTTAAAGAATATTGACCCCAATCTAGGCAATAGACTAATAGAGGATACCAGAAAACTCAAGTTCTGGCTCTTTCCTAAGAGTGTAAATATAGGTGCATCTTTGCGTAAACTGATTAAGGATGAGAAAGAGACTACCCTAAAGATTAGGAGCTAGCTTAGTTAGGTGCTTGCCATGCAAGCACGATAAAATGTTTTCTTTTAGAACCACTTTCTGTTAGTCCATAGGGAATGTTCTAATTGAATAAGGGAATATATTATTCAGTTTCACAGAGAAGATTGCATATCATAGTGAGGCTTTGGAGTTTGAAAGAACAGCTTTTAAGAGGCTAGGGAAATGGCTCAGTCAATAATATGCTTACCACACAAGCATGAGGACCTGGGTTCTAATCCCTACTGCCCACATGAAAACCCTGATAGAATGACACAGGCATGTAAATACAGTACTAGGAAGGCAGAGAGGGAAATCCCTGCCAGCATAGCAGAATCCACTAGCTGCAGATGAGAAGCGAAGTCTGAAAAGTGAAGCTCAACTGAGGAATTTTCTGTGTAGCAGCATCTTTTTTGCCAGTATATTTGTGTTAGGGGCCACACCCCTTTGGTGCGGCTTCAGGTGCTAGCTAACTGGAAAGAGAGAAATGTGAGACATAGCTTGCTCTAGGGCTCTCTGGCTCTTGGGTTGTGGATCGGATCAGAAGGGCAGAGAAAGGCTACAGCCATTCTTTATTATTTTATGTTTAAATAGTTGCCCAACAAAACACCCATTTATCATTTATCTTGGGTCTAGTGAACTCATTATCACCCGCCTTCATATCTGTGGTCCGTGTATGGCCTACACACACACACACACACACACACACACACACACATACACATAATCAATGATCACACCCTGTCAAACCGATGCACACATCCACATGAGCATGTAATACTCTGTATACACATATATCAAAAAATAAAATGAAATTATTGGTCTTTAGTAGTTATTAAATTTATCTTGTGTGTTTCCACACTCTGCATTACTGCATGCTACTCATGGTTCTTTTGTTGTTTCTGCATTAGGTTTCTTCTCCCCCCTGGGAAATATCCTGCAAGTCTCATGAAGTTAACACATTTCCCAGTAGATACACTACTGCTTCTGTCTCCCTAAGGATGCACATAAAAATAGTTGGGCGTATTGCTTTTTAGATTACATAGAGATTTAATATTTCATAGATTGGACTTTATGATTCTACTTCATAAATATCACAGAAAGTTTTGCCCTGTGTTGCTCAGCAGAAAAATTACATTTATTACCGTCTTCTGTATGCTGAATCTCTGATTTCTGTTAATAAAGCACCCTCCGTCCTACCAACTTCATTTCATAATAATATGCACACAGAGTTAGAACACTGCTAGATGACAGCCTTGTTTTTCAGAAAGAAACCTGCAATCCATGATGTCAGGTGACTAATTCACACAGCTGAAGTGACCTGCACACTCTGGTGTATTCAGCTAAGAGCAATATGGGGTTCTCTTTACATGTGCTTTTTCACGAGCATGCAAAAGCTCTTGTGTGTATGAAAGGGGTTCAGTTTCTTTCACCTTTAAGAATGGATTCCTAATCACCCATTAGCATCTTCAAACCACCTCTGCCCCCACATTGTCAGGGTGCCTAGTGACAGCTACTAGTTGTTATAGGTAGACCTTTTCAGGGCTCTCTACTTTTCCCCCAGTGTACTTGACATTTGCCAACATTCTCATTCATAGTATAATCATTTAATTGCTTCTTGCTTTTGAGAAAGTTTCTAGATGATTCTTTGCACTTTACACTTGCCAGTAAAATTCAGATTAGCTGTTCAATTTCACAGATTAAAAAAAAAGTTGAGTTTTAGTGGGATTGCTTTATAACTGTATGCCATACGCCTGTTGACAAAAATATTATTTGGTACAAATTCAGAGGAAATTGCCATTATGTATGGATATATATACATATATATATGTATATATATTGTATACATAAACACATATAACTAAGACACATCTAATGGTCAAATCATTAGATCATTTCAGATATGTGTTTACTGAAGATGTGTAAAAGAGTGTTGATATTACCAATATAATTTTATAACAAATAATTAAGCGCAGTCATTCATGAAAGAACTTTTAAATGATAAAAGTACAGTTATAAAACAGAACCAACTTCAAAGAATGATAAACCATCAAAAGATATGAATTAAGTGAAAAGAGATAAATCATTCAACAGACAAGAGAGCTAACTTTGAAACAGGTTGCTGATAATAGGAAACCCATACTAATAATGAAACTGTGAGCTATTTACTAGTAATCATTCATTTGGACATTATATTCATGACATATTTTCATGAACTATACTGAAGGAAGCAATATTTAAGTAACAGATGATGGCTAGAATATACAGATAATGCCATTCTCCTGCTCTTCATTCAAGTTTTAATATGCATGTGGCTTTATTGTATGCTGCAGAAACTTCCTGTCTGTGTCACATACTGCGTGACAGCATAAACAAGAATGTTCACCACACCATCTCTCTCAATAACACAAAACTGGGAAGGGCTCAAGTGTCCTAAATATTTACTTGTGTAACCAAATTGTTGAATGTGGCCTTCTATAAATAAATAATAAATGAAAAAGTCAGGTCAAATGACAAGTCTAACCAATTAAATTTAGGGTTGAAGCAAAATGGAAGGTTATTTAAAAAAAACTGCTGCGTATTTTCATTTATATAATGTTAAGTTCAGGAATGAAGTGAGAGTATACATGTCAAATATTGATATACAGCCAATAAGCTTTGAGTAATAATGTCAGTTCTGAGTATCTACTGATGATCAGAAAATACAGGGGATACACAATTAGGTGAGTTCAATGGTAGCAGCAGAGGTAAGAAATCTGGGAGGAGGCAGTGAAGTCTTTTACTGAGGAACCACTTGAGAAAGACATGTAAAGTGGAAATTAGAGGCTTTTCAGCTTTTGCTGATTGTTTCTGAAGCACACAGTGACTTGGAAATTCATCCTGGTGGAATACACACTTCTGTTAAAGGAGAGACCCAGCAGTAGTCTCCTTGTGGGTTCTCTTCCATTAGACATCCTTCTTCATTCGGATGGTAGCAAGAGACACCATTCCTGGCCAAAATTCGACTTTTCCTAAAGTTTATTTCATGGTATTATTGTCATGAGTGAAGTAGGTTCTGGTGAATGTGTGGTAAGAGTATTTGTGTGGTTGATTAGCCTGTTGGTTCTAAGGCAAAGGATCAAAGTCAAAGCCTTTTTGTTTCCTTCATAGTGATTTACTTATCCTTCTCAAAAGAAAGAGGCCCTTTATCTGAAAAATTTTCTTATTCATACAAAGACAAACAAAAAGTAATCTGGTAAGGTCATTAATGTGTCATATTAATAAAACTAGTTTTTACTTTTAACTGTAGAGAGAGATAAGAAATATTTATAGAGAATCAAGATTTACAAACTGAACTGAGAAGCAAAAAAATTTTAAATAATAATGGACTATAAAACTGCTAATGATGATTAGTAATACAATTAAAAGAAAGATTGAAAGAAAAGTTAGTTGGAATAATATACTGTATATACAATAAATGCAGAGATACACTGTACCAAACAAAACTGCTAGAATTGTGTAAGTAAAAGTCAATATTTCTTCACAGAAATTTCTAAAGTTAAATGGGGATTCCAGAATGAGCCTAGAAGATGTGTTTGATATTTAAACCTTTATTTTACAATGTATAATATTCTGTTATCCATTTGTCTTCTAAAAATTTATTTTTATATCCATAAAACCAGGATAGTATCAGTATTAGGTGTGTAAGGAGATGGTAATAAAAAGCTGTGCAGGAGAGACACTCGCTCTCTTTCAGGCTTCCTGTCTTGCAGCGGAAAGCTGCTGATTCCCCTTGGTTGCCAGTTTTCTCTTGTAAGTAATTGCCACAATAAATAATTACCTATACCCTCATCAAGTGTGCTGTTTATCTTTACAGTATCAGTCTTGGTCAATGAAGCTTCATTTTGCAGTTAACAGAGTCTAACAGGTAAAGGTGCTTAGAAGGGATTGAGGGTGGAGCTCTAAATAGAACACAGATATTAAGTTCCACACACAAAGGATCAGGTAACATTTTGGAATATGAAATGGAAAGAATGTAAAAGTTGGAAGATGTGGGAAGAACTAAGAAATGCTGTCTTATGAACATCACATGGCTATGCACAAAGAAACTCACAGAAGCTAGTTTCCTGCACAAGACTCACAGAAGACCCAGCCAGCCATATTCCCAGCATGGTTAAGACAGATGATCTCTACGCCCCATCTCTTCTGGAAAGCTATTGGCAGTTGCTGGAGGAGGGAGAATCAATGTCTATCTATCTATCTATCTATCTATCTATCTATCTATCTATCTATCTATCTATCCATCCATCTATCTATCTACCTACCTGACTGTTACCAGTAAAAGACTTCCTATGTGTCTGTGGGTGGTACCAGAATCATGCACATAGAAGCAGCACTAACTGAATTTAGTGGGTTATCAAAAAGAGAAGAGACATGAAGTTGAGAGAAGATTAGGGAGGATATGAAGGTGTTTGTGGGGAGACATACTGTTAATATGATCACATTTTAGGGTACAAAACTCTTAAAATTAAGATTTAAAAAAACTAAAGTATTAGGTCAATGAAAAATATTTTGATCTCCATATCTGAAAGTATAACTCTAGTCTTGTTCACCCTGAACTTATCCCTGTATAACTTACTGGTAGGTAAACTCAGTACTTAACTTTTATCTTTCACTAGTTTAAAGGCACTACAAGTGGAAAGATTTTATCTGTTTTGTTCACTAGTAGTTCTTGGCCCTTGGGATCATCATATCTAGCATTATTTGGGTAAATGCCATTTAAAAGAAGAGGTGGACAGAAGTGGGTGTATTTACAGTTACAGTTAGTGTTTACATCCACTTTTGTACACATATACAGCTCTCCTTCATTATTTACCTAGGTTGATATCTGAACCCATGTTAAATTCCTTAGGTAAAATAGCTGACTTTTGGTTCATGGCCATGCACATATCCTCCTGTATAGTTTGAATCTTTTCTTGGCTATTTATAAAATTAAACACATCAATATTATATAATTCTTCACTGTGTTGTTTGTCACTGACTAATAAGATCTTATAGTATTTAGTACAGGAACAGCCAACACAGACCTGAACACATATAGCATAAGATACCTCTACTTTGATGCTTTCGTTAGAATGTATTCAGTTCAAGATTGGAGAAATCCACAGACACAGAGGCCAAGCTGGGGTGGGCTGACACTATATGTTCCTGAACACACACACACAGACACACGCATGCACGCATGCACGCACGCACACTATTTATCACAGAAATTATATTTATACTGAGTCTCTATGTATAATGTCTACAAATAGATGGCAAATATTTTTACTTTGTGATGCAATTTAATCCAAAATACATGCAAGTCCTAAACTGGTCAGCTGTGCCTTGAACATTTTTCCTTAGGAAGATCACTTACAGATTTCTGTAGGAAAAATGACATAAACATGAGTTGATTTATGATTTTCCTTTTCTTCACTGCCACCTTGTATTAGCAGCACATGAAACTTTAACAAATCCATTTTCCAAAGCTGGGGAAATATCACCAGGGAGAATGTAGAGAGAAAATCTTAATCATTTTATTAAATACCTAAGAGAGTGATGGCATTGTGGGCTATGGAGCTAAGTTTTAGGAAAGGATATTTCAGAAAAGGAGTGGAGACAATGGAGCTTCCATAGATAGCCTTTATGAGGGTCAACATCATTGTCCTGGGCAGGAAGAGCCATCTGTGCCTTGCTTAATGAGGTAATTATGTAAACAACTTTCCTAGACTTGAGTAAATGCACAGAAATAGGACCCAATGTTTTCACACCATTCTGTACAATCAAAAGGCTTCCATGTTCTTCATGAACTTTATTTTCTCAGTGTAAAAAGGTTTGGCTTAATTACTTTGCTCCAAATTAAAAGTGAGCAGTGTGAATTTCAGAAAAAATAAACTTGCTGAGAAATGAAGTGCCTTAGTCATTCGTTCTTGATTAAATACAGAGTAAAAGTAACAATGTAAGCATTTGCCAGGTGGTTTCCTCTATCTTTAGCAGTGTGTTGAATAGGAGTGTTCCCTGGGCAACCTTGCACCTTATGGAATTCCCACTAACATGCTCCTTTGGAAGAAGAACTTTTTTAGGGGTTTGTTTTTAATTCTTTTTTTTTAAATATGTTAACACTTTATTTCAGACTTTTTTATTGTTTTGGGTTTCCTTCTTTCTTTTTTTCTTTCTTTCTTTCTTACTTTCTTTCTTTCTCTCTTTCTTCCAATTGGAAGCAAGCTTGCTTCACAAGTCAATCCCAACTCCCTCTCCCTTCCCACCTCCCCTGGTCCCCACCAATATCCCCCAATCCCCCAACATCCCCACTCCACTCTCCAGGGAGGGTGAGGCCCTACATGGGGGATCTCTGAAGTCTGTCATATTATACGGGGCAGGGCCTAGATCCTCCACTATGTATCCAGGCTGAGAGAGCATCCCTCCATGTGGAATAAGCTCACAAAGTCCATTTGGATGCCAGGGATAAATACTGATCTAGTATCTGAGACCACAAAGATTGCCAAGGCCTCCTCATTGACACCTGTGTTCAGAGGGTCTGGATCAGTCCCATGCTGGCTTCTCAGCCATAAGTCTGGAGTCCATGAGCTCCTCTTTGTTCAGGTCATCAGTTTCTGTGGGTTACACCCTCCCAGTCATGAGCCCTTTGCTTATCACTCCTCCCTCTCTGCAGTTGGTTTTCAGAATTCAGTTCAGTGTTTCGCTGTGGGGTCTGCCTCTGCTTCCATCAGACACTGGATGAAGGCTCTAGGATGGCATACAAGGTAGTCTTCAATCTCATTACCCAGGAAGGGCATTTAAGGTAGCCCCTTCACTATTGCTTAGATTGCCAGTTGGTGTCATCCTTGTAGCTCTCTGGAAATCTCAATAGGGCCAGATCTCGCCTCATACCTATAATGACTCCCTCTATTATGGTATCTCTCACCCTGCTCTCCTCTATTCTTCCCTTGACTCAACCTTCCTGCTCCTCCATATCCTCCTTTCACTTTCTCTTTTTGCCCTCTCTTTCCCTAAGCACCCTCTTCCCTCCCCACATGCCCCCAGTCCACTCAGAGATTCTATCCCATTCCCCTTCTCTGTGGTACCACACATATCTCTCTAATACTCTAGATTTTCTTCATATAGCATAAATCTTTCGCCTTTTAATTTATTTTTATTTATTTTACATAGCAACCAGAGCTTCCCTCCCTCCTCTACTCCTGTTTCCTCCTCCCACCTCCCTTCTAGCCAACCCCCCATCCATTCCTCCTCCATCTCCTTTCAGATGGGGTAAGGCCTCTAATGGGAATCAACAAAGCATAGCATATCAAGTTGAGGCATAATCAAGCTCCTCCCCACATGAAGACTGAGCAAGGCATCCTAATATAGGGAATAGGTTGCATGCATCAGGGGCAGGTCCTGGTCCAACTGCTAAGGGCACGACAAAAGAGCAAACTACACAACTGTAACCCAGATGGAGAGGGCCTAGATCGGTCCCATGCTGGCTCCCTAGTTGTTAGCCCAGAGTCTGTGAGCTTCCACTAACTCAGGTCATCTATTTCTGTTGGTTTCTGGGTCATAATCTTGATCCTTCCCCCTTGCTCATATAATCCCTCCACACTCTTTTCAACTGAACTCCTGAAGCTTAGCTCAGTGTTTTACTGTGGATCTTTGAATCTGCTTCCATCAGGTACTGGATGAAGGCTCTTTGATGACAGTTAGGGTAGTTACAGATCTGATTACAGAAGAAGGCCAGTTCAGGCACCCTGTCCACTACTGCTAGGGTCATCTTTGTAGATTCTTGCAAATTTCCCTGGTACCAGGTTTCTCCCTATCTCATAATGTCCCACTCTATCAAGATATTTCCCTCTCCGTCCTGTCCCTAACTCAACCACCCTGATCCCTCATGTTCCCATCCACCCATCCTCTCCTCTCTACATGCCCTCCCCGTTTACCTAAAATATTTCATATATTTCACTTTCCCAAGGACATCCATGCATCCCTCTTAGGGTCCTTGTGGAAGAAGCACATTTTAAAATTATTTTTCTTCAATTTTTTCATACAATATATTTTTATCACAGTCTTTCCCCTCATACAGCTACTACCACATTTCTCTTATGAGTTCTGTCAGCAGAGAACGTCTTGCTTAGATAGCTGTCACCCTACAGTTACTGTCTGTCTACCAATTATTTTAATGAGGCAGGATTGATTCTTGACAGAGGCTCAAATGATCAGGAAAATGCTAGCTGGATTGTACAGGGGGTTGGGAGGGAATAAGAGTGGGCCTGCTGTGGATGTTGTAGTTGTTATTCCCCCAGTCCTCCCTTTTGATTTCCCTACTTAATGGCACTTTTGATCCTGGCACTCTAAGTACATGCAAGGATTAATCTATTCCAACTCATTAAAAACCAGAATGCTCAAAATTGTGTTTCCAATCCATTATTTTTTATAATTGTGCTTGTGTTTTCTAATTAAGTCACTATTGTGCACAGCAGGAATAGGAGTAGAACATCAGGATTTGCACAGGACTCTCACATCCACAGGAACACCCACATTTAGAGGCAATGAACAAAATCAGGGTTATGTCCCAATTTTTAAAAGAAAGAGAGCAATAGATCTACTGAATGTGCTTGAATTTTTATCAAGTATGAATAGCTGCGTACACAAGAGGCTCTGGCTGGGGGTCAAGAGACATGCGACTCTGAGCAGCTGGCCAGATCTTCTGGAAGCCAAGATAAAAATGGATCTGGACCTCAAATGAAGACCTATAAAGAGTCCTCACCCACCACACAAAGGAAGAGAACATAACTACAAGAGTGTATTCCATTTGTTGACAATAAAATAGGAAATTTCATAATCAAGGAAATAGTTGGGAAAATGTAAGTAATTTATTAAATATAGTTCTCATGTCTTAATCAAAGTTGAAAGACCAAATACAGGAGTGTAAAGTAGAGATATATAGATAATAAAAGGAGATTTATTTTTAGAATATTGACTTTTCTATTCTAGAAACACAAATGTGTCTTTTTAAAGCAACAATCAAATGCTTTTTGAGATTTCTAAAAGTTGGCTACTATGAAAAGAATAAAAGTTTAAAAAAGTCACAGTATCTGACTATGGTGCTCTCATATTATTAAACTATTATGATTTGTGATTTATATCTTCTTACAATGTCCCGCGCTACCGTCTCGCCAGCAAGAACGACGCGGTACACTTAGGATCCTTCTGCATAACAGCTTTAATGTGTCTTGAGAGGGAGAGCATAAGCTTACAAAGCTGAGACCAGGGGAGCGAAAAGCCCAACCCTTATATAGCTCAGCAGTCCCCGCCTCGGACGTGTCATCTCCTGACTGGCTCCTGCTCGTCAGCCCATATGATGCCACGGGAGAGGCAGAGAGTAAGGGATGGAAAAGTAGCAGGCACATGCGCACCAAGGTTGTTTACTCCAACTGACAATGGGTGTCAGCGCCATCTTGTAACGGAGAATGTGGGGGCGGCTCCCCACATCACAACATTAGCAAAAGTTTACAGTAAATTTATGTAAGAATATATTGGTTAAAACAGAGCTAAATCAATATATATATCAAGGAGATTGTAATAAACTAAATTTAAAATATTGAGATACTTATTAGAGCAGATGTCATTAATAAATATTAAATGAGGCTCAAATATGTGTTCAGACAAATTAATTCTATTAAATCCCTCTTTAGCAAATTAAAATAAATTAATATAGATGACCTAAAGTTTAAGCCCCAAAATAAGAAAATACAATTGATTTTTTAAGGCCACTTTTAAAAAGTGTGCATAAGAAATTACTATAAGCAAGTGGAGTTGTGATAGAATTAGAAGTAAAATTAAATTGGTAGACTAAATTAAACAATAATTGGTTAATTCAAGAAAGGATCCTAAACGGTACTGTGCTCTTTGCAGTTTGCTAACTTTATACTTCCTTGTTCTGTTTCTCTCTCATGACTAACAATTACAATTGTTTCCTCATTCATACTTGTACCTTAACTTCCATTCAGTGTATGAGGAAAATTCGCAGTTTCATTTGTTGGGATGTATATCTCATAGTTGTTTCATAATGAAAAAAATTTTCTTTTCCTGCAAAGTACGTAATTGCTTTATAAGAAATATTCATGGTTGTTCAATCAACTTCTCAGGTCTGTAGCAGCTATTCTGTATTCTTCTTTTCTATTAGAATCACAAAACTTTTCATCTTATCTCTTTTATATACGCTGTGTCATAATGTAGTAAGGATCATCCTTACTGTGCATAAATAATCTCTTTATTCCTTTTTTAGAAATCAGTAATATTTGCCTGGTTAGGTACACTACACATAGTTTACCAATTTAATTCAAAATTAAAAAATATTTAGGTCATTTCTATGTTGGTTCATCATAAAATACTACAATTATGAGTACTCATTATACTTGTACATGCTTGAATAAATTTTCTTTTTTTCCCAATTGATGCCCAGGAGTTAGATTGCTAGGTAGTATGATAACTATGTTCAGTATTTAAAAGAACTGGCCAGTTGTCCAACAGTGTTGCTTTACAGAATCCCATTTCTGGCATCAGTAGAATGGGATTCTAACATTTCCAGACCGTGTTAGCCCATGTTACTCTTTGTGTAGCTACACATATAGGCTGGAAAATGATATACCATGGTGGTCTCTTAAAATTATTTTAAAGACTTACCATAAAAAAGAATGGGTGTTATCCTTGTGTGTTCATATATATATGACAATATTCTTTGTTTTCCTCTCTTCTGAACCTTTCTCCATAAAATGCAAATTAAAACTACCTCGAGATTGCCTCTCATTCCAGAGTGGATATAATAAAGAAAGGGAATATGCTCAACATACAATGTATATATTTATATGCTAACACATGGGTGCATTTATTTCAGGAGCACAAATTCTATTCTATACAGTAGTAACACACCATCTTTATTAATGTAGCCTGTAGCAAGTTTTATCATAAGAAACTATATATCATCAACCATGTTTTCTCCAGACTGTGCTATTATTCCCTTGTTTTTCCTTATGGACTTCAATATTAGCTTGTCTTGCTAGGTAGAGCTAACTGGCAATGTGATTACTGAAGGGTGTCTAACATTACTACTGTGACCTATATTGTCAATATTCCATCTTCCTAGCCAGGGAAACATAATATTTCTGCTCATTACTCATATTTATTTTCAGTAAGACATTGTATTGCCTTTGCTGATATTATCCAAAAGTGTTTCATTTCTTTCAGTACTATTTTAAATTGAATTGTTTCTTAATTTAATTAAATTTATTGCTATAGATATATGATAGTTTGAATGAAAAATGCCCCCTATAGGCCTTTTGCTTGTTTGGTCCCCAGTTGATGACCTGTTTGTAAAGGATTAAGAGGTGTGGCCTTGTTGGAGGAGATGTACTCTTGTTGGAGGAAGTATGCAACTGGGGGTAGGCTTTCAGTTTCAAAATCCATGCCAGGCCCAGTCTCTCTCCTCTCTCTGTCTCTGTCTCTGTCTCTGTGTCTCTGTCTCTGTCTCTGTCTTTCCCTCTCTCTCTCTCTCTCTCTCTCTCTCTCTCTCTCTCTCTCTCTCTCTCTCTCTCTCTCTCTCCCTCCCTCTCCTGAAGATCAGGGTGTAAAGCTCTCAGCTACTTCTCTAGTGTCAAGCCTATCTGCTTTCTGCAATGTTGATAATGTACTAACCCTCTGAAACTGTAAGCAAATTCCCAATTAAATGCTTTCTTTTATAAAAGTTAACTTGGTCATGGTGTCTCTTCAGAGCAATGTAACAGTAACAAAGACAGGATCCTTGTGCATTAATTCTCTATTTTCCCATATTGCCAAACTCGTTATTCTTACTGTTTTTGTTCAGATTTTCTCTAAAGCATATCATGTCATCTTTGAAGAATGATTATTTCCACCTCTTCACCAACATAAATGCAGTTTATTTACTGCCCCCCCTTCCACCGCCTTGTTTAATTGCCTTGGCTAGAAGTTTTAGTGTAATGAATGGATATAATAGTAAGAGGGGCTTCCTTGGTTTGTTTTGCATCTTTGGAGGGCAGCACTCATTTTTCACTGTTAGTTACATTAACAGTGTTTATGTACAAAACATAAATACTTAAAATCTTAAGAACATTTTCACTTCTTTATTTGCTAAGTGTTTTTGTTGTGACAGTTTTTTGTGCTATTGTTTGCCTAGTGCTATATCTGAATCTACTTAAGTAGTCATGGGCAGTATTTGCTTTTTATTCTACTAAAACTCTACTATCTAAATTGTTTTGCATATTGAATTCCTGAGATAATTGTTGTGTTCTTCATGGTAATAATGACTTATCCCCCTTTTTATATGTTTTAAAATTCCATTTGGAATTGTTTTGGGTTTTAGGGGAGTTTATATATATATATATATATATATATATATATATATATATATATGTGTGTGTGTGTGTGTGTGTGTGTGTGTTTTCATAATACATGCTTTTCCAAATTTCCAAAATTCTTTTTGCAGTGTCATTTCTGTGTATTGATGTGTGTTCAATTGCACATGATTTTTAAAAGATTTTTTCTTTTGCTTCATAAACTCATTTATAGCTTTTAAATACCTATGTCCATCCATTTCGTGTGTATCAGGATGGATCCAATACCATATAATCAGAAGAAACAGGCCACCCTTTATATATTGCTTTGCTTCAGGTTCCCTCCCTGCACATCCCCAGTTCTGGATCCTCAGTCTAGTTTCTACTTTCTCAAGGCCAACACAATTGGTAAGGAGCATGGACAGCTACCATTCAGAAGTACTGATTATACACTTAGCCCATTTATGTTCCTGTAAAAGTGCATGCCAATTCCTGTGCCCTCCCATTTGACTAACATGGTATATTTTGTTTGTTTTATTTTGGGGGGTTTGTTTTGTTTTGTTGTTGTTTTTTATCACATTCAAATGTAGAGGGCGGTCCTACTGGACTGGTTTCTCTCTGCCCACCAGATCCCCACAGCCAACATGAAATTGCCATTCTGAGACTTAATATCTATTACAATCCTTGGTTAATGGATTAGGCTTCTTTCTGGTTAGCTGTCTCCTAATTATTAACCAATTTCTATTAATCTCTCTATCACAGTGTGACCTTGGCTTATCAGTGGTGATGGGAGAGAGGGAGGGAGGGAGGGAAGGAGGGAGGGAGAGAGAGAGAGAGAGAGAGAGAGAGAGAGAGAGAGAGAGAGAGAGAGAGAGAGAGAAGCTGTTACTATTTAGTGTTTCTCATATGTTTTTAGGGTTTGATCAGTGGGGATTAGTTAACCATTCAGGGGACTAATCCCTGGAACTGACAGATTCTCCTCTCAGGAACCATTAATTGTCTGTAGTTCTTTATTTAGGGGTGGGGACTTAGGAGATTTCAACATGCTGGCTTGTTGAGTGGTGTCATTTTTTCAGGGATGAATTTATGGTATAAATTACTCTTTGTCGCAGTGAATAATC
Organism: Mesocricetus auratus; assembly: GCF_017639785.1. Lineage (NCBI taxonomy): Eukaryota > Metazoa > Chordata > Mammalia > Rodentia > Cricetidae > Mesocricetus > Mesocricetus auratus. Next base: position 92,153,392 of record NW_024429190.1, read on the forward strand.
CTTTTTAATATGCTTTCAGGGCTAACTTAAACAATCATATCTTTGAGACTATATTGATGCAGTTCCTTAACATATATTAAAGATACAATCTCCTGGTAGATGTCTTAGTCCTCTGGCTTTCTAGCCTTTCTGATCCTCTTTTGCAATATTCCTTGAGCTTCATTATTCCTTTTATATTATTTTTCTATATTTTTGGACCACTATCAATGTTCTAAATTCTCTATTCTTGTTTTGGCTTGTTAATTTATAATATTAATAAAGATGAAATATTCATAAGCCCATTATCTTTTGGACTGCCTCATCTTTGAGTTTTTTCTTTAATTTTTTCAATAGTGCCGCACAATTAATTTTTTAGGTTTTAAGTACTACTGCAGAATATTTCTATTTTATTTTATGTTAGTTTCAAACACTAAGCTACCTCTTTTAAATGTGTCATTCTATATTTAACTGTGTCTGGCATTTGCTGTTGAATCACATGCTTCAGAATTAGTGTAGTTAAATTCATTCTTTGTTTACAAAAATTATCCCTTTCCTCTGCTTAGGAAAGCATTCTTCTAGCTTTTCTTCTATCAGCTTTGTAGTCATAGTTATAAATTTTTAAGAGGTTTAACTGTATTTTCTATATTTTTAGCCATGTTTAAAGATCATTAAAGCATCTAACATTGCCCAAGTGTCTGTGTCATTTTTTGTCTTATATTCAGTATTGACCACTTATAATCCTTTTCTGGTTGTTTCCTGTGTCCCATAGGTTAAAGTTTTTGTACCTTTGAGAGACAGAATACGCTGGAGAGGAGTTGAGATTAATGTCTATAATGTGCCATTGCATCTATGAGAGATAGATTCCTGTTTATTTCATTTCTCTTTTTCTAAATTTCTTAGCTGTCTGTGAATTAGCACTCTTTCAAAAACAGCTACATGTTGTTCATATATAACTGAGTTTAAAATGATAAATTTATGAACTACATTGTTTATATTTATAAGTAAAATTATGAAATTAATATGTCAATGCAATATAGTGACTATTAAAATGTATAGATATGAATTGTGATTCTTACATTCTTCTAGGTTTTCTATACTTATTGCCATACCTGGAAAATATATTCCTCCAAGTAACTCAAAAAATGTTAAAAGATGATTCTGATACTAATATAATAAAAATACAGAAATTATGCATTCAAGTAAGTTAAAGAACACAGGTTGGAGTTTGGCAATGACCCTTCACGAAACTTATTCTACCCAGCTGTGACAACAATTAATGTGCAGAAAAAAATGTAAGGATCTCTCAAAATTACCAGACAATATCACTTTCCTTCTTTTCCATAATGAAGTAATTTATTCTTTAGCAATATGTAATGCATTCTTTTGATAGATGATTGTCTTTTAAAAATGTGAGTACTCAAAGAAAGTTTCTATCTTTACAAGATTTTACTGTAAGCATATATTTAAGAATTAATAATTTTGAATGGTAACTGATACAATGTGATTTCTCAATTCCAGAAAAGTAAATAATATGAGTTTTAAAAGTTTTCTTTGAATTATAAATATAAGATATATATGTATGTAATATATACATATATAAATATAGTATATATACATATATACTTCATTTCCTATATCTTAAATATTTTGTCTTTTATTTGCATAACAACACTTATCACTCATTTACATTTTTTCTATTTCCTATCTTCATAACTATTACCTATCACCTATCCATCCGTCTATCCCTCTATCCCTCCATCCATCCATCCATCTATGAGGAACAATGCTTTGGAAACAGCAGAATCTCAGAGAATCTAGGAAGGCAGTTAAAGAAAAGTCCAGGGAAAACAAATATCCTAGGTCATAATGTCTGAGCTAATGACAGTAAAATGTTTATGGTGTATGAGTGAATAAACATTAAGTTACACTTTATCCTTGAATAAAAATAGTAGCACAGACACATAGGAGTGTAGGTTCTATGTAGGCACAAACTAAATCCATATTTAATGAGTGGTGGGCATATTGTATTCAACAGTGTGGCCTTGACATTTTGTGGAGAGTATCTATTGTCATGAAAACAGCCTAGATTTTTTGGGGATTTTCATGGTATCCCTCTAGCCAACAACTTAACTGCATGTAGAGTGGTCCTTGTTCTTGACGTTTCACTTGGTGATAAGTGATGGACACTTGGAAGACAATCTACCCCATCATCCTCGTATTTTAAGAAGTTTACACAGCACTAGATATCCATACCAACATTCAAAGGTTCCTTAATTCCAGCTGTTTCTCCATGCATTTTCTCCTCCATCTACCCTATCCTCTCATTCCAGATCCACTTACCCACAGTCCTTCCAGAAAATCTATTCCTTTCCCCTCTACCAGGGAGTCTCATGTGTCCTTAATAGTTCATCCCTCTATTCCTAGCATCTCTGGGGTGACAGACCATAACTTTTCTGTCATTTATTTTTGCCTAGTATCCACATGTAGGCAAATATTCACCATATTTATTTTTCCAGGTCTGTAGTACCTCATTCAGAATAATTTTTTTCTAGTTCCATACATTTGCCAACAAATTTCATGGTATAATATTATCTACCTGTCTGTCAATCTATTTATTTATTTGTTTGTTTTGTTTTTTCCAGACAGGGTTTCTCTGTGTATCTCTGGCTATCGAGGGATATACAGAGCAAGTTACTCTG